>NC_053473.1:0-600000 GCF_015227805.2 Hirundo rustica | reverse complement strand
CAAAAACAAACTTGGCAAGGTTTGGAGAACCAGCAAGGGACTAAGGCTATCTCTGCCCCGTTCTAATCGCTTACTGCTCACACTAGCCCACTCTGCCCCTCTCTCTCTACTCACAGCAGCGCCTTCAAAGCCATCCTTTGCTCCCCCCCTCTGCCACTGCCACTGCACCGTGGCAAACCTGGGAAGGGCAAGCTTCACCCTAGCAGCTCGCTCTGGAGCGCAGTGGGGCTTGCAGACAGCTGCCCGTGCCAGGGACCCCGGGGGCTAGGCCCATGCCTCACCTTCCTCTCACCCTCTATCTCTCTCTCAACCCACCTGCAAGGGTCACGGCTGCTGCCCTGGACTTAGGACCTCAGCAAGCTGGGAGCCGCACCTGCATGCTGCCCCGCACACTCGAGTCTGCAACAGGCCAGGAGCCATCCCTGCATGCAGTTTGGAGATTCCTGTACAACTGGGCTGGTCCTTGATCGCCAGCAGCGCCAGGTGTAGCTACGCTTAGTACATCTAAGTTGCTGCCACCCCCTCTAGCTGGGCTGGCAGCGCCAGAAGTTACCACTCCGGGTGCACACAAGAAGCTTATCGTGCCAAGCACGCACTGGAAACTTATTGCCCCAAGAGACGCTGTGCACCTCTCCCCCACATGGGTTAGTCCCTGCCTGTGGTCTGGGGACACCCGTACTGCTGGGCTGGTCCCTAACTGCAGGCAACACCATCTGCAATCACGCTCAGCACACCAACTCGCTGCCACCCCCCTTCTTGTCAGGTCAGCAGAACAAGAAGCGCTGAGCATGAACCGGAAGCGTATTGCATCGAGGGCCGCTGCACACCACCGCTGGGCCAGCAAGTGCTGCAAAGTTTGGCAGCACCACGCACAACCATGCCCACCACTGCTACCGCCTCTGCTGGGCCAGCAAGCACTGGAAAGCTTGGCAGCACAACTATACTGTGCACAACCATGCCCAGCACCACTGCCATCTCTGTTGGGCCAGCAAGTGCTGGAAATCTTGGCAGCACCACACACAACCACGCTCAACACCGCAGCGCTGCCACTGCCCCCTCTGGCCGCTGCTCACTTGGTGCCCCTGTGGTCCCTGGTCTGAAACACTGCACAACTGGGTCAGCCCTACTGGGTGCCACCACCCTCAGCACCTCCCAGCTGCCACCAGCAGCCCTGCACAGGTGAGCCCATGGGGCTGGGCTCCACTGCGCCGAGCACCAGCAATCGCAGCCCATGTGGATCCCTGCGGTCCTGCGGCCTTATGCTGGTGGGTGTTACAGGGAAGATGCTGCAGTCCCATGCCCCAGACGAGCATGGTGGGCACTTCTTGGCTGTTCCTGGTGCCAGCAGCCCCCAGGCCCCTGTTGAGCATGGTCGGCACCACTCGTCTGTTCCCACTACCAGCAGCCCCATGCGCCCAGAACCTTCCCTTCCAATCTGCATGCACAGCCCTCACTGATCGGCGGTTCCTGCTGCTGGCAGCCCTGTGCCCCCAGAACCTTCCCTTACGGTCTATGCACATGGCCCTCACCAATCAGTGATTCCCACCACCAGCTCCCACTGCCCTCACCGATCTAACACCCCCGAAATCCTGTAACTCTCAACCTGACGTTCCCTGGTGCTTGAGTTCTGCCCCCTGCTCGTGGTTTTCCCTGATAACGGGTCCCACCCAACCATCCTATTGTCCTCAAGCTCCAACGGGGACCCCCAGTACGGATCTTGTGCAGTCCTACCTGAAGCTGGGTTTGTGGACTCAGATTACAGGTGATTAAACAGGCCAAATCAATTATGAGGATAGTGCTTTTTCTTCCAGGTTTCACTAAGACACTAACTCACTCACACCCCAAGCACACTCCCGGCTCCATCTTATACACACACAATACTCACACTCCTACAGATCGTCTGCAGTATTTCCCCAGGGGGCTTTTTCCCTTCTTCTCCCTCTTCTTTTTTCTTATTCAGTCCTCCGCTGTCCCCAGGGTGTTGACCTGCAAATCACCACTGACCCGAAGAGAAGTCGATTGAGCCGCTGAACTTGCGGTTGGATGCGCATCCCTTTCAAAATCTCTCAGGGCCACAGAGACAAGATTTTTATCCTGGGCTGAGACCCTGTTTTTGAGAAATTATGTTCACTGTAATATATGTGCTAAAGTTAATTTGTGTTATCAAATTATAAAGGGTAAATGTTAACTGTATGAATATGAGTGTCAAAGATGTGCTCAAACTAACATAGGTAAAAGTAAAATGTAAAAACCAAAAATGGAAAATTTCCTCAGCTTGGGAAGCACAGGAGGGACACGAGGAAAGTATGATTGGAATTACCAGAGAGGGGGCCTTGAAACTATCGCTGCCGGGAATCCCTGAAAAGAGACAAAGAACCACGGAAGACGGAGATACAAGTCCAGAGACCAAGATAATCACTTCAGATGGATATCTCTACTCGTCTCCGTCAAAATTAACATATCCACGACACACCCGGGCTCGGCCATCAACTGCATTGTTCCACCCTACCGGTCCATTCAGACTCCCGATACCGGGACTTGAATAATTAATGAAGACGCCTCGAAGAGGATAACGTCAGAATTTCGGACTTCACTCCGCGATCTAGTGTATAAAAAAGGGTGGCTGGAGACCAAAATTGTGAACTTGGGGGGATACCAGGCTGGCAGAAGCTGATATCCGTGTTCACCCAGCGGCGATCCCGGGCTCGACGCTGTCCTTTTAATTGTGGCTTTCTGAGACTGATATTTTGTCTCACAATAAAATTCTAAATTTTTGATACATCGAATCTGGTCCATTTATTTATAACATTCACTTTTTAAAGTTTCAAAGGTTTATTAAAAACCTTAACAAAATACAACAAAGGACTGAATAGGGAAAAAGGACAGAGCGCTGGGAGTTGGTGACCTGGCAGCCACGAGCTCATCTACAAAATGGCTGCTCCACCTTTATACCTTTGTTGTTACATCAGGCAACCCTGGCCCCTCCCAAAGTCTGTCAGTCAACTCTTCTTTGCTGTCCATCAGTGGACTCTGCTTTCTTGCCACTTGACTGGAGCTCAGGTGTTGTCATGCCATGCCTCCTAGTAACAAGCCTTCCCTCCTCCCAAATGCCAGATGCAAGGCGCACAGGCATGCCCTTCTTCCACATGTCCCGACTACCAAGGTCGTCCCTTGGCAACCATACAGGGAGAAAGGGGACTATGGGGAGAACAGAGGATGTCTAAACAACACATCACAATGACATAACTATACATCAATACATCTTCTTCATATATATCAATAAAACTTCTCTCAACATACACATATTCATCTCTTATTCATATATTCATCCTTTAATTGCGAGTGCCAACCATCGCATTACCCATCTATAACAGGAGCAAACATTAAAACCAGCAGTGGTTTGTAGGATCACAGCTCTCTGCACCAGTAAGAGCTGGATACTGTAAAGACAATGAAAATGCCTGCTCCTGGAACACCCTGCAGAGCTGGAACCACTCCTAGGGACTGTCTGGTCATTCCTGTGTTACTCATTGTGAGCATTCCCCAACGAGGAAAGCCTGGAAAGGGGCTGTGAAATCTGCCTATTGCAGCAAGGTCAGTTTCAGGAGAATTTCCCCTATAATCTAACGGGCATGGGGGCTGTAAAGATACTCTCTCCACAGTCTTTAAACCTTTCCACAGGAGACATTTGACCTATGGCTGAGTGGTTTCCCCCCCACAGCTTTCCCTTGCATGGAAAAGACAAATTACACAACTCTGGGAGATCAGACTGCTGAAGTAAAAAGGGAGTGAAGTCATCTTAGCCCTCAGGAGAAATGTTCTGATATGTGACTGCCCTCCATGCGATGATAACAGGGTATAATTTATATGGGTAGAAATCCCTCTTCCCACTCTAACATTTTGTTTGCTTTGTCCTGAATAATGAGCCCACTTGTGCCCTGGAAATGATGGTTCAGAACACATGTGCAGAGTTCCTAACCCTAGGCAATGACAACAAGTTTCATCAACTCAAATAATTATCCCTGCCTCACCAGGACAGGCTCTCATGCTTCAAATGTCACATTTCCCTACCTGCCAACATTGAAACTCCATAAATAGGGGCAACTGAGAGGGGAGCTGGGATGTGCACTGCCACCCACGAGATACCTGTGAGGCCAGGACAGATGCCTGGAGGGAGCTTGGGTAAGTAAAGAGCACAGCACCAGGCAGGAGAGGCCTGGCCCCCAAGGCTGGGGCAGCCTGGTGGATCACTGCACAATCAAGAGCTCCCTCTGGAGCAAGCTGGCTCTGGGCATTTCTCTGTTCTCACAGCACCTCTGCACTGCTCCAACACCTGCAGCAAGACTCCAGTGGAGACTTCACATCCCTGCAGCAGACTGTGGTTCAGGACATGCTCAGAACATCCAGTGCAGTGCTTGCTGGTGCCAGTCTTTCCATCCCTGCCAGCGCATTCCAAAGCAGGACATGACCACCTCCTGCCAGCACCTTCCCAGAACCTACCAGTATCTTCCAGTGCTGCACCAGATTCCTGCTGGCACAACAGCTCCCACCCCCTCTCCCAGCACAAGGGCTGCTCTGAGAGGTTTGTGATTCCCAGCACTGTAGGTCCTCCATGTTTCCACAGAAAGGGCAAGCACAGCCCTCCACAGATGTTCTTCACTCCTACAGCCATGGGCTGAATCTTGCTCTGCATTACACACCCCTCCCAGCCCTCTGTCACTGAGCCCAAAACACCAGTGGAAGGAAATGGGACTTTTGGCTCTCTCCCATTGTTCGTGAGCCCATCTGTTCCGCAGGGCCAGAAGTCCAAAACCGTCCAGCACAGTGTCAGTGATGTGGAAGCACTCACTGGTGATGTGTCCCATTTGTGCAGGTCATTCTTGACAAAGAACACCACTTGGAACCAATTCTTGAAATAATCCTGCCCAAAGAGAAAGCGAGCACAGCAGAAATGTAGAGCAGGAGCAGGTTTTGTGTCCAGGCCCTCCTTTGTCTTCCCTTCCAAAGAGAAGGCTCTTCGACAAGTAGGGAATAACCGCTATCCAATCAGGGCCTGCATGCTGGAGAAGCTGTTAATTGCCTCTTGAAGTCTTCTGTCAGCAACATTATCCTGTCCTGCCCTGCCCAGACTGGCCAGGGATTGTCCTGCTCAGTGGCTGCAGTGGGACATGGAGAAGGGGAAGGTGAAATACGATACAAGAAATAAAACCTACGGCAGCAAGCAATGCTAATCAAAAAATCGTGAGGGAAGCAGCATTCCAAGGAGAGGAGAATGCTGGGGGAGGAAAAGCATGGACCTCTCTTGACAAAGGTCCAGGTCATTTTAAAAGTACCCAAGAAATTATATTTTAATGTCTATTTTTAATACAACCTACATGGGTGCTGAGAGCATTGCCTGCCATGCCACTATCTTGTTACTTCCCAAATTAGCAGCAAAAAGATTAATTTAGACAGGAGGGAATAATTTTTAACGAAAGTGTCACTGCCTTCTGGGGAAGACGTCTGACCTGAAAAGATCATGTCCAGGGAAACCCCACACCACCGACAATCCCTCAAGGCTAGGAGCCCCACAGCTGGAAACACAACAGTTTGGGTTAGTTCAGCACAGCTGGGTGACTGATGATGATGACAGGTGAGTGTAACACATCACTTTAATTGAACATAAATATACGTTTGTCACTTCAGCTGACAACAAAAGGTGTAGAGATAAAAATGACCAGTGCATTACTGGGAGCCTCCAGCAGCTTCCCACCTGTATGCCTGTGTTTGTTTTTCTGGTTTACATTTTATTTCGTCCAAGCAATACAGAAATGAAAAGCTTGTGTTCATTTCCCTGTCCCTTTTCCAAGGGCTTCCTGACAAACCCCCAGCCTTCTCTGGGCTGAACCCCACAGGAACCAGTTACGGTAGCTGGAGCTTCCCTGGCTCTCCTCCTCCCCGAGGTTAGCCCTGCAGGAAGAGTCAAAACTCCCACCCACACTGCTGGATCCACAGGGATAACCCATTTGGGCCCCTGTTATAGATACATATTATAAAGTTGGCTTTTCACAAATAATAAAATGAATGCTATATGTATAATGTTGGAAGGCATTTGCTGTATTAATATAGTTTCTTTTATTTTCTGCTATTCACAGGGCTTAGAAATGGTGGTGTGATGGATGTATATATATAAAGTTGTAGCATAATATTAAAATAGAAACTATGTGATGTAAGATGCTTTTTGTAGCTAACTCAGAAGAATGGGAAAGATAATCAGGAAATTCCCCACATTCTTGGATTATCTGGATGAAGATAATGGGGACAGACCCCAAAGCTCCAAGGGAAGAATTTATTGATCCTCTGTTATCAGGGAGTGGGACATGAGATGACAAGCGGTGCCACAAAGAGATTTATCTGCAAGGAGTAATAAAATGTTGAATTGATGAAATGGTGGCAGGTTGGGGGGGCAGGGATTTGAAAATAAGAGAACATCTAAACTCAGAGGAATGTTTGAGTAATGCATTAGGTTCTTTGACTGTATAACATGCTGGTCCTTTTAAAGAAGTGTTCTGAGATGGTAAGGTGTGTTTTTGACTGTATGCCAGGCACCCCAGCTGAGATCCTTTGGTTTATTTCTGTTTCCTAATTTTCTTAATTTTTATTAAACCCTTGTTTGTTTGTTTGTTTGTTTTAGTTTGTTTGTTGGGTTTGTTGGGTTTGTTGTTTTTTTTTTTTGTTTTGTTTACCAAGAAAGTGAACCTTGTTTTTCACAGCCCCCAAAGTAAAGGCTGATGACTGCTGAGAAAGCACAACATTTAGTTGTACTGAGGGAATCTGCCCACCTATTAACATTCTGTGTTCTCTTCTGTGCCAGAGGAAATGAGCACATACTTTACTTGCACTGAAATCACCTCCTCTAAACACAACAGAGTCACTTCTCCAAGTCACTACTGAGGTTTCTGGAGAGCATCCTGCTGCAAGGGGGGTAAATACAGGGGGGATCCTATAACCACAGTGCTATCCTGGTCCCACCAAAGAGAGAAATTCATCCTGCCCATGGGTTTCCCCAGGAATCCTTTTCCCCTTTCTGAAACAGAGCAGCTGTTTAACAGCAATTCAGCATGGCAGGTCAGAAGATGATGAATTCTGTATCCACTTGGGAATTTTTAGGGAAACAAAACCCCAACTGTGCAAATTGAAAGAAGGCTGAGACATGTGATCCAATACTGCACTGAGCAGCCCTTCCAAATGATAAGGTCTTGGCCAAAACTGCCCCAAAGGCAGTGACCTCTATTAGCAAAGACTTCCTTGATGTCACATGCAGAATTTTCCCCCATTGTTCCTGCTGTTGGGACTTGTGAATGAATCTCTTGTTTTACTTTGTGTGCATGGTTTTTGCTTTACTTATTAACTGATTTATCTCAACCCACAAGATGTCCCACTTTCACTCCTCTGACTCCCCGCCCAGCACACTGTGCAGGAGTGGGTGAGTGTGGGGCTGACTTGGCAGCTGGGTTAATCCAGAACACCCACTGGGAGGCAGAAGTGGTCCGTGACCATCAGCTCAGCCCAACAGCTCCAAGCTGGCCAGGTTTAAGGAGCAGGCACAGCATGAGGTGTACTGGGGTGACTGCAGCCCTCCTGCACAACCTTAGAAGGCAAAACCAAGGCCCAGAAGGCCTGATGCCAAAAATACACAGGCATAATTGTTCATGCAATTCCATCAAAAGTCTTGGAGAAACTTCTTTTTGGCTGAATCAGGTGTTACAGAAAAGGGTGTCAACGGCAGTGATTCTCTGCCAAGTAAGGAGGAGCCAGACTTCCCAGGACACCCATGCAGAACAGGAATGGGTGCAGCACAGAGCAGTCCCCAGAGGCCACAGCCACTCAGCCTCACAAATAGAATCCAGCACAGCCACCCTGATTCTATTCCTTCTCCTCTCCCCTCACATCACACACATGGTAGGGGGAGAACAGCAGGGAGGGTGGCATTGGAGCTTCACAGACATCTCTACACCCAAGGAGCTGGAAGCACCCCCACTCTGGGCAGTGCTCTACACCCCTGGCTTGGAAGATGAAAATATTTTGGGTCTGGCTTTGCCAAGTCTTCACCTGCCTCAGTTCCCTCAGAGCACAATTCCCTACCTCTTCCCATGGCAGCTCCTTCCCAGGAGGCTCAAGCTCTTGTTTGCTTCACAGCAGGACTGCACCATCACACAGGATCCCTGGCTCCAGGACAGAGCAGCGGCTCTTGAAAAATACCTCAGGCCACAGAGAATTCCCTTTCCCTCTGTTTCCTTGGGAAAGCACAATGAAATCAGGCAGAGGGAAGCAGTGTGGGCGAGAGCACTGCTCTGGGGTGCAGCCACTCTCTCCTTTAGTCTCAGCACTGCAGAAGTCTTGGTTGAACCCAGAGGAGGCCCTGCTCCTCAGCCATCCTGTTTCACAGAATCACAGAACCACAGAATCACTGAGGCTGGAAAAGACCCCTGAGATTATTGAGTCTAACCTGTGATCAATGCCCACCTTGTTAACCAGACCATGGCACTGAGTGTCACTCCAAGCTTTCCTGAAACACCTCCAGGCATAGTGACTCCACCACCTACCTCCCTGGGAACCCCATTCCAATATCTAATTACCCTTTCTGTGAAGAAATTCTCCCTAATGTCTAACCTGAGCCTTCCTTGGTACATGATTTGTGACTGGCAGTGGTCTCCTGTCTAGAGGCAGAAATGATTAACATAGCACAGGTAGAGAAAGAGTCCCCTCTTTGAGAGTCAGCCATGAGTGGGTTGGTTCCCTCTCACCACCCCAGAGCCATCCCATCACCAACACTGGGAGTGTCCTCCCCATCACACCTTCATGGCTGCACAGCTGTGACCCACGAGGACCAGCTCCAAATTTCATTGTCCAGAGTCATCCCTCATGGCTGGACATGAACGGCTGTTCTCTGCCTGTCCATGCCACAGGAGGTCCTGCTGGACAGAGGGCCCTGCTCAACCCCAGACTGTGTGTGCATGGCCCAAGGGCACACACTGACACTGGATCTCCCAGGTTATCAGAGCCCAGCCGCCTGGGCAGCCATATCTCCTGTCAGCTCCCACGCACACAGCAGCTGCTCCTGCCTGGGACTGACACTGTTCATTAATGTGTACTCACAAATCTCCATGAGGCTTTTTAAGATCATCAGGTCTTTCAGGGTGAGAGAAGCCCTCAAGAACTGACCGTCACAAGCAGCTCTTGTGACCCTCATGAGCTCTTCAGCCACCCTCACAGAACCCCTCCCAGTGCTGTGGTACCATCTGACTGAGGAAACTGAGGCACGACACCACAAACCACTTCCTTGGAGCTGGAAGGGAACCGGCAGCATAAAGAGAAGGAGAATTGCCATTGTTTGGTCTAACACCCATCCTGCACGAGGAAGAGTGTCACAGCCACAGCTGATGTGAGGCTGTACAGATAAATTTGGCCGTAAGAAACCCACTTTGGCCAGCCTAGTTTGTAAAAGAATAGAAGTAAAGGAGTCCCTGGGTATGATAATGACAAGTTAGATTCAAACTCAAACCAGGGACCCCTGCCAATCCCATTCAACCCTGAATGCAGATGTAGCTCAGCCTTAGAAGTGCTAAGACCCTGACCAATCAAATGCTCAAGCGCAGGAATTTTGAATGCCCTTTAAAAGGGGGCGCTCAACAATTAACTTTGGCTGTTTGTCACATGGCCTTCGGTGAGTTCTGTCAGGTGCCTGTCTCCAACTGCAACCCTATTGTAACAGAAGAGAGCCCCGGAGGTTGGCCCAATGCCCAGGCACCCTGGAGTCTTCTCTTGTCAGTTTACAATTCCAAAAGCATTTCATTTCATAAGCAATAGAAAGACCAAATTATCTTGTTGCAGGTGAAGAATGAAATTTCTTCCCCCTCAATTACAGAATATTTTTTTTTATAATGGCAGGATGTATTTCTAGAATATTTACAAGTCAATGTGTCTGTTCACAATTTAAAATAAACTGCCCTTTAAATATGTGCCAGCTGCTGTGACCCCGGCGCTGGGCCGGAAGGAGGTTTGCAGTGTTGTCACCAACACCCATGTCCAGAGAGAACAAGGACAAGCTGTTCCTGTGTGTCCTCAGCCGCTGCTCTTGTTAACAAAAATGCCACCTGTCCTTCAGATTGACACCACAAGTGCCAGCAAGGCCTAATTACATGGGTAAGGGGACAGGAACAGGCCAGGGTATTAGCACCTGAAGCATTTCCCCTCTTTTACACATTTATGTTTGTTTCCCACCTCCCATTCCCTCTCCCTCTGTGCCACGTGAATTGTGTTTGGCCTCTATTCCCAGGGCACTGCCCATGGAAGGGCTCCTATGAGGCACCTCTCACCTTCGTGCTGCAGCAAAGTGAGAGGCAGAAATCAGGAATGAACAGCCCCATGGTGTCACTGCTAGTCCCAAGGTCTCCAAAGCCCCTTCCCAGACCCTGTGCAAGTCACAGATCCCTACAGGGTGGTGTCAGTGGCTAAAATCAACCCAAATTACTGGGAACTCAGGGCAAGATCTCTATAGGGTTTAGAACCCATTGCTGGAGAGATTTTTGAAGGGACCTGCATTCAACACACACAAAAATTCAGGAAACATGACCACATCTGTTGGATGTGTGCACTTAGGAATGAGGACAAGGCTAAGCAACAGGTAGGAAGAAATAAAGCAGTAAATCCTGCTCCCTCCAGGCAAACTTTTACTTTTCCCACTGCTGATGGGCTTTAAACACAGCAACAGGGATGACATCCAGGAGATAACTGAGCCTGCTGCATCCTACTTGTCAGGGACAAAAAGGCAGCTTTGCCAGAGGGATGTCAGCAAGGAAGGGAACAGGAAACAGATTCCTGGAAGTGTGTGTGAGATCTCCCACTCATCAGTGCAGGAACTGTACATGCAACTCACTCTCCCATCCAAGAATTCTGAAACCAGCTGCACTTCTGAAAAGGCGCTTGAACTGAAAAGCAGCTTGCAAACTCATCCCGTATTGGGTCAGTCTGTTTTTGAGGCAGTCACCCAAACCCCTGATCCCTGGATGTGGTCTCTCAGCTGCCTGGGCCATTCCTTTACTTCCTCCGTGGGCATTTCAGTCCAGGCTGCTTCCTCCAAGTGTGAATGCAGCCTTCTGTAGCCCCACAAGAAGCACGGGTATGGACCTTCGGGCTGCATAAGACACAGAAGAACAGATTTCTGCAACAGGCATGTCAGAGATAAAAACACCTCCTCACCAGCCTGAGGAAAGTCAGTCACAGAAAATCCCTGTGGCTTCGGGCTTTTAACCTGAACAAACTCAGCTGTGTCACAGCCCTGAGTGCCCCGCAAGCAGGCTCAGGGTTCTGCTCCGAAGGGATTTAGCACCAAAAAGCTTCTTCCACTCAGCAACACTGGAGTAGGAGGAAGGAATTAGAAGTCGTTTGTGCATCTAATACCCAGGATTATTCTCATGGAATATTTCCTTGGATCAGTCCAGCTGATTTAGACCACTATCCTATACAGACTCCAGTGAGTGGGGGTGGAATGCAGCCATGGCAGGGCCAGGATTTTAAACATAACAGCAATGGGGTGAGAAAATTCTTTAGAATATTATTTACAATGCTATGTACAAGAACATGCAATGACAGGACAAGGGGTGAATGAAACTGAAAGAGAGCAGAAGTATTAGATGAAGTATTGGGAAAAAATCTTCTTTGTGAGGGTGGTAAGGCCCTGGCACAAGCTGCCCAGAGAAACTTTGGCTGCCCCACCACTGGAGGTGTCCAAGGCCAGGCTGGATGGGGCTTGGAGCAACCTGGGATAGTGGAAGGTGTCCCTGCCCATGGCAGGGGGTGGAATGGGATGAGCTTTGAGGTTCAGGAAGGACATCGAGGGGCTTGAGAGAGTCCAGAGCTGGGAATGGACCTGGGAATGGAGCTGTGGAAGGGGCTGGAGTGCCAGAAGTGGCTGAGGAAGCTGTAGGAAGCTCAGGGGAGACCTTCTGGCTCTGCACAACTCCCTGAGAGGAGAGGACAGCCAGGTGAGTGGGGGGAGGGAGGGAACAAGGGACAGGACAAGAGGAAACAGCATCAAGTTGTACCAGGAAGGGTTCAGGCTGGACATCCAAAAGAATTTTTCCATGGAAAGGGTGGTGAGGCATTGGAAGGGGCTGCCCAGGGACTCCAGATGGTAGAGTCCGTATTCCTGGAGGTGTCCAAAGAATGCCTGGACGTGGCACTGAGTGCTCTGGACTGGATGACAAGGTGGTGGTCAGGCACAGGTTGGACTCGATAATCTCAGATTTTGATTTTATGATGCTATTTCTAGAAGTTAAACCGGGGGGGGGGTTGGGTTTCTGAAGCCTTTGAATCTGAAGGATTACTGATATAATCTATAACCATAAATCCGCCAAAAACATAAGCAAGGGCACCACCGCAGCCCGGGCTTTTCCCTCCGGTAGACACAGGACCACCATCGGCGTGAGGGGAGAGCAGGGCCATGACGGGAGAGCCGGGTGTGACGGGGGAATGGAGACTAGGAGAGAAGAGGGGCCACGACGGGAGAGTAGGGCCGCGGAGAGCCGTGTGTGAGGGGCGAACGGGGTCCGTGAGCGAAGAGAGGGGCCATTAGGGGCTGTGGAACTATGAGGGGAGAAGGGGCTGTGAGGGGAGAACGCGGCTGTGAGGGGAGAAGGGGCTGAGGAGTGGAGCTATCCCGCGGCTCAGCCCCAGGACGGGGCGGCGCTGCCCCGCACGGAGAGCCAGGCGGGAGCTGCCCGGGTCATGTCTGCCGAAGGCCCCGCCGCCACCGGCAACTGCCGCCACCGGCAACTGCCGCCACCGGCAACTGCCGCCACCGACAACTGCCGCCACCACATCCCCCGAGCTCTGCGGAAAGCGGGTCCGCCCTCAGTTACCGGCCGGGCTTCCTGTCCTCCGATTGGCCAGCGCTGTTGTCTGTCACTGAGCGTCCTGCTCTACAGCCAATGGGTGTGCGGGGTGGGGCCCACAGGGCGGGGCCGCGCCTGGGCCGGAGCGAGGGGCAGGTAAGGGGCATGTATGGGGTTCGTGCGGGGTAGGTGTGGGCGGGGGCCTGCGGGCGTCGGGCCCGGCCCTGGCCCTGGCCCTGCTCCGCTCCCCGGACCCGGGACGGGACTGTGCGGGACCCGGGACTCGGGGGGCGGCGGCGGCCTGCACTGCCGGAGGCATCCCAGGAGGCCGGGTGGGACCGGGCGGTGGAAGCCCCGGGAGGGCTGACGGAGCATCCGGGCCTTCCGCGGGTATTGAGGGATCCGGCCCTGCCTTGGGTCCGGTCTGTCGAAGGTGGTTCGAGCGCAGATCCGGGACGGGAAACTGGCTGGAGTCTTAGAAGGGCTCCAGGTGATGTTCACAGAATCAGTCCCAGAATGGTTTGGGTGTGAAAGGACCCTAAAGCTCATCCAGGGCCAACCCCTGCCATGGGATTCCTTCCACGAGACCAGGCTGCTCCAAGCCCCGTGCAGCCTGGCCTTGGACACTTCAGGGATGGGGATATTAAAGATGAGATGATTATTGGGCACTCCAGGGAGAAGGAGCACGGGGTGGTTGTGTGCAGCGGTGCTCTGGACAGCTTTTTGTGGGAGCTCATCCTGGGACCTGCCACACACAGCCCCTGAAAACTTCACCTAAACCACATACCCACTGCTGTGTTTACTGTGCTGGTGAGTTTTGGCCGAGATGCAGCCACTTTTGGCCACATGGCTGATGGTATGGAAAAAATAGCTCTAAGGCACGTGTGCATGTGTCTCTTTGCTGTCAAACCTGGAGATAAATATGCCTTAACTATCCTTTGTGTGGCTGAGGGTGTTCTGCAATTCATGGTGTGTGAACTCTGCCTAGATTCTAAGTTTTTGTTTATGGTTTAACAGATGACGCATTTCCCCCTACTATTATTGTGACATTCATGATATCATTCATTCAGTTCAGATATTCTGAACTGGTCTGAGAGGCTAAAACTGAATTCCAGGTACATGCCCCATTGCTGTGTTAAAAATTCAGACAGAAGTGCAGACCCACTTAAAATGGGGAATGTGCACTAGGCAGCTCAGATCAATCCTGTTCCCCAGATCTATGATGATCTGAATCCCTGATGGCAGGGGAGTCGCTCTGGAAAGGACCGGTGTTTGAGGAGATTTTTGAAACTGTGGTGCAAAACCTTAATAAATCATAGGACGAGGTGATAGGACCGGGATGCATTTTGGAGGTCTGACAGCTTGTTAGAAGTTGCTGATGTTTAGTTTAGATAAAGAAGAAAGGAACTTGGTGTTTGGAATACATTATGTGAATTTAAGGTGTTGACATAAGATAAAGCGACGGTGATGGAATATTGCAGTGATTTAAATCCCAATGGAATCAAGTCAGGTGATGGAGTACAAGTACCTGGAGTAAGCTGTGGGATTACCTGGGAGCTGATTAATGAAGGTGTAAATTCCCTTCCCCTGCCCCTGCTGAAGCAACTCTTCCATGCTGTCCCAAGGAATCCAACACTTGCTCCACCTTTTCTCTCTGAGAATGAATGCCAGCCTTGGCCAAGGCTAACTTGCCTTTTGTGGCACAGGGAATAAATTCACGTTCTTACAGATTTGTGGAAGCACACATCTCTGGAACAACTTTATCCACATACATGGGGGTTGGAAGGAGATGATCTTTAGGGTCCCTTCGAGCCCAAATGATTCTGTGATATGTAGCAAAAGGCATTAATGAATTCACCAAGCTATCAGCTTGAAGGAATTTTAAAATCAGGATTTACTGAACAGGTATCTTGAGAGGTTGAGGAATTGGTTTGGAATACTTAGGAATATTCCATCCCTTTCCCATAGCTCTTGACAGGAAAATACATCATTCCCTTCAGCAGCAAGACTTTGAGTATCAGAAGATGAATGATTTGCCATTCATGACAGTGCAGCAGGGAGGCCCCAGTGTACTGCCTTAGGTCAGTTCTGTGTCTTTTACTGAGCAAAACTGTCAGCACCAAAAATATCTGTTGCTGGGCAGTAGTAAGAGAGGAACGGGAGCTTTTGTGGAAGTCCAGTTTTAATGAAATCAGCAATATTTTTGCAGGGCTGGGATAGTTTGGATGTGTGGTTGTACAGGGTTGAAGCTCTTCTGACAGTAATGTTCTTGGGATCTGTGTTGAGTGTTTCCAAGAGTTCCTGGCTGGCATCAGCTGTGATTCAGGAACAAATTTCTTCTTCCTGGGCAAAACAGAGGCAAGTGGGCCAAAAAAAGTCTCTGACTACCTCGTTGTGGCTACTTTCAACCGAGATGCTCTATCCTGGATGTGAGTTTTGTTCCCTCAGGCTCACAGGATGTTTGCCCAGAGCTCCCAGAATTCTACGAGCCCCGTGCTGCTGCTGGTGCTGCTGGGCTGTGTCCTGTGTCCCCCAGTACAGGCCAGCAAGGTGGGTGACACAGCCACGTGTGGGGCATAGCAGAGGCGGGGTGTGAGGGGACAGAGCCGTGTTCTCTCCTTCACATGGCTCCTGTGCCCTGCAGAGCTCCGAGGACATTCGCTGCAAGTGCATCTGCCCCCCGTACCGCAACATCAGTGGGCACATCTACAACAAGAATGTGTCCCAGAAGGACTGGTGAGTGAGCAGGTGCAGCCTCAGGGGTCGCTCCATGACAGCCAAGCTCTGGAGTTCCCAGCTGGTGCTGAGGAAGGGTCAGTTTCCTGTATGTTTGCAGAAGGAGCTGCTTTGGTGGGTGATGTTCAACCCAGGCCAGGGGCATTTATTAAACAGAAATTGAGGAATCTGGGGTATGTTAACTCTTGGCAGATGTAGGGTGTGCCCTCCAATCCCTTCCACCTGGACTGGATCCCTGCAAAATGCATTGAACAGTCTACCCCAGGGACTTTGGGCCAGCTAGGCTGTGAGGGGAGCTCTTAACACCAGATCGGTGTTATCAGCCTGACACGAAAGCTGGGACAAAGTCACCCCAGTGTCCTTGCACGGAGCACTGGTTTCACCTTGTGCTGCTGCTGATTGTGGTTTGTTTGTGCTGCAGCAACTGTCTGCACGTGGTGGAGCCCATGCCAGTGCCTGGGAATGATGTGGAGGCCTACTGCCTGCTCTGTGAGTGCAAGTACGAGGAGCGCAGCACCACCACCATCAAGGTACCTGAGCTCAGTCCCCTGCCTGCACCCTGCTGCCTGACATGCCACAGCAGCCCAGGGTAACTGCAGTCACTCACTGCTTGTGCCCTGCCCCTTGCTGTGCCACAGCTGCCCAGGCACTGCCACGCTGGTAGGTTCCTGGAGAAGAGCCCAGAAAGAGAAAACTATCACAGCAAAGTACCTGGTGGCACTGCCAGGGGCTCACTCTCTGCAAGTCTCTGAAAGGAGGCTGTAGCCAGGTAGGGGTTGGCTTTTTCTCCTAGGCAGCCAGTGACAAGACAACATGGTCTTAAGCAGCACCAGGGGAGGTTTATGTTGAACACTAGAAAGAATTTCTTCACAAAAAGGGTCTTGGATACCGGATGGGGCTGCCCAGGGAGGTGGTGGAGTCACTGTACCTGGAGGTGTTTGAGAAACAACTGGATATGGCACTGAGTGCTCTGGGTGACAAGGTGGGGATTGTTACGGGTTGGAGTCCATGATCTCAGCCATCTCCAACCTCAGTGATTCAGGGATTCCGTGTCTGAGCCAGGGGCATTCCTGGTAGTGAAGAGCTGTGTGGGAGCCCAGTCTTCTTGCTGGGGATGTGTGACAGTGCCAAGCATCTCTGACAAGGGCCCCATCTCATTGTTCCTTATGTGCAGAACATGTCCTCAGTTGGCACAGTGAGAGCATCAGCACACTTTGTGCAGTGATGGCACAACCTCAGCCTCTTGGCAAGAGCAAGAGCCTCTTGTGAGCAAAATAAGAACAAGAGATCACACATCAGAGGAAGCTGCAAAGAACCTTCCTGACCTCTGTGGTGCTTCTTATCTACACTTCTTATCCTTTCCCCCTGCGCTGTCCTCAACTGCAGGTGATCATCATCATCTACCTGTCGGTGGTGGGGGCCCTGCTGCTCTACATGGCGTTCCTGGTGCTCGTGGACCCCCTGATCCGCAAGCCAGACCCCTACACCCAGCCTCTGCACAATGAAGAGGACAGTGAGGTGAGGGGGCACGGGGTGCAGACAGAGGGACAGGAGACTGGGGGACAGGGAAACAGTGAACTGCTTGTCTCCTCTGGTCCAGTGAGGGACCAGCACTGCTGCTTTGGGGGCACTTACACAGGTGAGCATTTGGACTCAGATCGCTGCAGGTCATTGAGAAGCATAAGGAATATTCAAAGCTCTGTGTAATGAGCCCAAGGCAAGCCCTGCTCTCAGAGGCAGAGGGGGCTTTGTAGCAATTGGCCTGAATTTGGTTTGTCCATCTAGAGGGAACAAAAAAACAAGATTCTGTTTATGAAGTGCCCCAAGTGGAGTTCTGTGGTGCGGAGCTTCCAGGGAAGGATGAGCTTAAGTGTTGGCTGAAACATCTTCTAGACATTTAAAACACCAGCCTATTAGGTGCTGTTTGATCCTGCTCTGGGGCTGAGCCCTGGATTATATCCAGGCCATTGGTCCTCATGCTCCTTCCCAGAGCACAATTTCATTCAAACATCACCGTTTTGTGGGATGCTGACATACAAACCATGGGCAAAATGATTAGGACCCAGTAGCAAAGAAAGAGCCACTCTCTCCCTCTTTCTGTCTTCGTCACCAGTTTTGGAGGAGAACAAATTTCTTGCTGCATAAAATTAATGCAGTTGCAGCACTGGGTTGGATTGTCCTATTTGTACTTTTTTGTGAATATAAACTATTTGGCCCAATTCCTTCATACTCACATAAGTGAGGAGCAGCTGCTCCAGTGTTCACAGTCCATCCATTGCCTCCCTCTGCTGAAAAGGAGGTCCTGCAGGAGGAGATGAATTGTATCCCAAAGTCATGGGTTTGCATCCTGCTCTGAAGCAGTAATTCAGATACAGACCCAGATGCACATGGTAAATACCTGGTGTTAGGTGAAGTTTATCTCACTCCAGTATGCTAGATTAAGTCCTCTGGGATAGGCCTTGTTCCTGTGCTATGATGGATCTCCATCCATCATCGTCCTGGTTTTAGCATGGGGACGTGTTTCACTTCGGCCCTGTGTCTCCTTGCAGACTCCAAGAGGGGGATTTCCAGCAGAGCTCTACGCTTTGTACACTTCCTCTTCTGGGGACTTTTATCTGGAGTTGGGGGTGATCCCTGAGAGCAAGGACTTGGGGGCTGGTGTTGAGGAGCTCTGAAAAGGAGGTTTTCCATCAGAACACCTCAAACCTTGAACTGGTCTTTGAGGTGCTGTTTCTCCCCAAATCAGCTGCCTCCCTCTGTGCTCAGGGCTGGGCATTGCCTGGTCTCCAGCCCCATTCCTTTCCTTGCAGGACACTCGCTCCCTGGCCACAGTGCCCACCCTGGCTGGTGCCAGGGCCAACACAGTGCTGGAGCGGGTGGAGGGGGCGCAGCAGCGCTGGAAACGGCAGGTGCAGGAGCAGAGGAAGACGGTGTTTGACCGGCACAAGATGCTGAGCTAGGCTCTGCTGGGCTCTGCCACATCAGGACACCCAGCATTGGAATGGAACCTCCAGCCCTCCCTGATTCACCATCTCCAGAGGTAGCATCAGCCCCAAAGGTTTCTCTGGTTGTGTCCCCTGCCCTTCCCCTGTCCAGCCATGCTGGCTCCTTGGCTATGGCTGCCACGTGGGGCTTGGCCAAACACAGGACTCCATCAGCCCACCCTAGCAGGGACAGGGGCTGGGAACAGAGCACTGGCAGCTGGCTCAGTCTTCTGGGATAAAAATAGTGGGACAATTTTGATGTGGGATAAATTATGTGATGTTTCTCCAGATGCAGCAGCCACTTCCTCCTCCAGTGTGCACTGATGGTCCCTGGGCATTGTGGTACTGAGCCATGTGTGCAGCACAGGAACAAAGGGGAGGGGGTTTCTGCCAGTAGGCTCTGCTGCTTCTGCTTATCCTGATGTAAACGGAGAGATTTCCATACCTCTGGAGTCTGTCCAGGTTTACACCAGCATAACTGAGACTGCAGCTTGCTTCTAGACAGGTGAATATTACAAAACCTGTTAGTACAAACTACAAACCATCAGTAAGAGTCGAACAGGTAAAAAGCTGATTTACATTTCTATCTTTTTGTGCTTTACTAGTAGATAATAACCTCCTGGGGTGAAACCTCTCCATTTGTACTCACACTGGTGACCCTTGGTGTTCTCCCAGGGTAGGCAGCTGCATTTCTGTCCAAGAGAACTGGGGCAAACTGCTCTCCTGGAGCACTGAAAACACCTGTCAGGGCCCTGGGAAGTGGACACTTCTGCCACTCTGAACACTCCAAGAGCTCTGACAGGGCTTGGGCTGTGTGGAGGAATCTGCAGTGGTTCTGCCATATGTATTGATCCCACTGAGAACATTTGGAGTTTATGGTGTAGCACCTCCGTATTAAAAGCAGACAAAGATCTACTACCTGAGTGGCTTTTTTTTAGGGGAAAAATCCCATTATGCTGGGTCTGGGGCTCTCCATCTGCCTCCCACTGCCCAGCAGGTGAGCTGATGCCACCTCAAGCCAGAGCTGTGGTTATGGCACTGCAGGAGTGTCCATGGCTCCACTGCTCCCTGCTGACAGCAACTGTCCTGCTCCAGGAGAGCCAGGCTTGGAACATGGGCAGACCAGAGTGCTGCTTGGCACAGGTTAGTGACTTAACTTCTCTGGGCCATCCCACAAGAAAACTGAGCAGACTGGAATTCTTCCTTTGCAGGAAGCTGAGAAATTGTTGCTAAAAGCCTAATTGGGAGGGGTGCCAGTCACTGCCCTGTGTGCTGGGGCCAGCAGCTGCTAGTAGAGCATCCAGCCCTCCAAGATGACCCTGCCAGACAAACCCAAACAGCATGTTTGGCAGCCTGTGTGTACCCCAGTTACCCTTCAGCACCACACTAGGCTAAAAAGGACCCAGAACTTCACATTATATGAAGGTCACATTTTCCTTGGCTCATCTTCGTTCCCTGGTGCTCAATTCTGGGCCTTCCTTCCCTTTGTAGAAGCCCCATCTTACTTGTCTTTCCCTCTCCATGTGAATTCCACATGGACTCGAGGTGAGGTCCCAGGGAACTGATTTTTTCCCTTCGAGGGCAGGAACAAGCAGCGCTGCTGGGAGGTGCTGCCCAGGGCCAGGCCGATGGGTCCATCTGGTGGCCCCGATCGGCACCGGGAAATGGGCGGGCATCAGTGCGAGCTTGCTGCTGCCACGAACCGGCTGAGCCTGCAGGGTGAGGAGTGTGGTGAGCAGCACCCCCAGACCTTCCCCTGAGCCCTCCAGGAGCAGCTAGGAAATGGGATCAGAGAGGAGGGAGTTAGAAATCAAGAGTTTTGGAAAACTTACAGCAAGTATGGTGTGGAGAGGCTGAAAAAAATACCACTGCCTGATTAATTACCTGGTTTGTTAATTAGCTGATTAGCTTTGCACTGTACACCATCCTCCCCAGGAGGAAAGGTTTTCTACTGCCTAGCCTTCAATTCCCAAGCCCCTTCTCCTTTCTGTGCCCCTCACTGGGGCATCTCCCAGCAGGAGCATCCTGATGGGCCCCACTCCCAGACCCATCCACAGCCCACAGTAGTGGTTCCCATCTCTCCAGACACGACGCTGTGGGAGTCAATGACTTAATTTCTTATGCAGAAAGGGAATGTGAAAAATAAAGGACCTCTTAGAACCAAATCCAGCTGTTTTGACATCCTGCCACAGGTGTTATCCTCAAGTGCCTGCTGTGGTCCAGATATCGATGCTCTGGATGATGAGCCACTCGGTTTGGTCCTGGGTCACCCGGATCCTCACGCACTCCACGGGCCCAGGCAGGACCCTCTCCAGGCCCCGCTGCTCCAGGGTCCCCTTCTCAAAGGAGCCCACGGGGATGTAGGACGAGCAGTCCTGACTGCGGCCCTGGTGCTGGCCCAGCTCCAGGAGCCCCGCGCGCAGGAAATCACCTGGGCGCTCTGCAGAGCCCGTGCGCACCCGGACACGGCTGACTCGGGCTGGCTGCTGGAACACAATGGAAAAAGTACTGCCAGCTACTGGGTCTTTGCCCCAAAAGTACCCCTGTGCCGAGCTGTAGGCCTTGAGGGGCTCGTAGTTCTCGAAGACTGACATGCTGGTGTACAGGGATGCTGGCGGGTTGTCCGGGAGGTCCAAGGCATCAGCCTGGAAATCCTCGTCCTCCAGGCGGTTGACGGTGCCCTGGAAGGAGGAGTAGAGGCCCATGTGCTGGAAGAGGGATGGCTGGAAGCGGATCACGTCCTTCTGGGTGAGCAGTTGGCGGAAGTGGACCAGCAGCCAGTCACAGGGCATTTCCTGGTAGAAGAGAAAGAGGAAGCGAGCCAGGCGAGGAAGGTCACTGGAGCGGTAGAGCTTTCCAATGTAGCCCAGCTTGGAGAATTCAAGGGTGGCCCAGTTGGAGCCCTCCTGGGAAGCCAGTGCCCTGCGGATGGCTGTCAGGAAGGACCTGGCACTCCACACATCATCCTCTATCATCAGGTAGTAGGAGGAGAGGTTGGCAGCAAAGTTGAGCAGGAAAGCGTAGTCTATGTTCTGCTTGGAGCGGAACCTCACCCGCTCCTCTGCATCGTTGAAGTTCCTCTTCAGGCCTTCCAGGGTGGGGTAGAACTCATGGGGAGTGTGGATGAGCAGGAGCCGGTGCAGCAGGATGTGGCGAGAGAACTTCTGGGCGATGGTGGCAGCAACACGCACGTTCCAGCTAGGATTGGTGTCAGCCAGGTGCACCACCACCACCATCTCCTGCAGCTCTTCCTCCGTGGACTGGCTGAAGAGGGATTGGAGTGTGGCCAGGAGGTAGAAACCACGCGGCCTCCGTACAGATGCCATTCCCACTGCCAGGAATTCTGCAAGGCAAAGGAAAGGCATGAACAGGCAGAGAGGCTACCTGAGATCACCACAGTGACATTCTTCCCTGCAAGATGTAATGAAAGGGCTCCAAAACCTCTTTCCATGGCCAGCCTGGAGGGTCAGTGCTGTTTGTAACCTGGTCCTTCCTGAAGCTGAAGCCTTCAGTGTCTCAGGAAGGACCCAAAATTGGCCCAAATAGCAGCAAGAGGCAGGCTGAGGAGGCAGGGGCTCCTCTGAAGAAATATTCCTGAAAAACACCTTAAAAAAGACAAACCCAGGCAAGTAACAGTGCAGAGCAAGTCTATAGAGCAGGAATGGCTTATTGGAAGTGTTCCCCACTCCACACCTGATGGAGATGCACCCACACTGGGATCAGGCACCTTCTGTCCTCCCCATGGCCCAGCACTGGCTGCCTTGGTTCAGCTTCTCTTCTGCCAGTCGGGACAGCACCATTCCTGTGCTGGCTCCAGCACAGCCTCACAGGTTGCCCTGAGCTCCTTCACACAGGGTTTGCATGAGAATTACTTCTTGTGCACCTGTCCAAGAGCTTGACCTACTTCTCCCACACTGTGGGGTTGTCCTAGTGGTCCAGCTCACCATCTCCACTGGAACCTCAACCCCAGGGAGATGGGATCTCAGCAACCCTCCTCAGGGAGGTCTGAGAAGCCCAAAACACCTGCGGTCACCCCAGTCTCAAGGTGCAGAAACTTGGACCCTGCGTGGAGCACGTGGAGCTTCCCCAACTCCTCCATCCCCAGAGCGAGCAATGAAGGTTGTGGAGGTTTTCGAGGAGGTTGTGGCAGGTCCCCCTCCAAAAAGGTTGGACACAGCCTCTCCCTGCCCCAGCAGCAGTGAGGGGGCAGGTCCATGCTCGGACATGCAGCTGTGCATACCCAGAGGGGCCAAGACCACTCACTTTTTTGGGGAGCCAGGGAGCCAGCGAGGATCTGGTATGAGACGTTGAGTGCAGAGAGCTCGACTGTGTCCCTGAAGATGCGCTGGGCTCCCTCTGGCTGCAGCAGCTGCAGGATCGTGTCAGGAGCCAGGCCTCTGAGCTCCACCTGCATGGGAGTCACAGGCAACCAGGTCACACCCCAGAGCACCATGCAGCAAGGCCGGATGACAACAGGGGGACCCAGAAGCAAAGGGGAGCCCCTGTCCTGCCCTCCAGCTCCTGGATTCAGGGGGGTAAAGCTGCCCAGGCAACCCCAGGGAGAGGAGAAGGCAAAGCTGGGGGTTGGGGGTGACATGGGGGAGGGAAGAGAACAGAGCTGAGGTTGAGGTCCATGTGGGGCAGGAAGGGAGAGAGGATGCTCCAATGGCCTCTCCAGTGGGGCATCACTGGTTGGGGACTCACCTCCAGGGGATCCTGTTCCTGCCGGCTGTCCCCATGGAGGTGGAGGAGGAGGAGGAGAAGGAAAGAGGCAGCGAGCAGAACCGTGAGGGAGCGTTTCAAGGAGCATCGCATGGCCCCTGCTGGCTGAGGCCTGGGGAGAGGGGACATGTCAGGGCACAGCCTGGGGAAAGCCACCACCCCCTGGATGGGACAGTGCAACAGCACCTGGATACAACCCTGGGACTCCAACCCTGTCCCAAACACCCACAGGTGCACACCTGAGGGCAGCCATGGGGCATCAGGGGCCACCTGTGCACTGTCCCCTTTGGGCAGGCAGGGACAGGGACATCGTAACCTGACCAGGACAAAATCAGCCAGGTACAAAATCCCCCCAAACCAGCCCCAGGACACCTCAGCTGCCCTGGGACATCCCAAGCAGCACCCCAGAGCTGGAAGCAGAAGAAATGCAGGTGACAGTGCCTCAGGAAAAACTTTTGAGTCATGGGTACATGCCAGGACCAGTCACCAACACCCCAGGACTTGTCACCAAGGCCTGGGAAACACTCAGGTCTCAAACGGGCCCAGGCTGCTCTTCCTGCACTGTGAGGAGGAATCAGCTCCCCACCTTCCTCCAGGCAGGCACCAGCTCACCCTGTCCCAGCCCCACCCCCTGTTTGGTAGGACAAGAAAGGCGTCCCTGAGGGGACAGTGTCACCTTCCAGAAGTTGCAGTGAGCTTGAGATATTTTACCTTGTAGCAGAGGTGTGGGAGGAGGCTAAAAGGCTCCTGTGTTTGCCTGGGTTTTTTCCATTATAAATATGACAGTGCTGCCCTGGAAGACAAGCAGCTGAGCCTGGGTGAATCCCCAGCCTGACAGGACAAACACCCTCAGCCCCATCCAAAGAGCTCACAGTGCCTTGGCTTGGTCAAAGCAGCTTTGAATGCAAATGTGGAGGAAAAGCCCTCCTAAGCCTTCCTAAACCAAGGCTGGGCTGCCCAGGACAGCGTCCTAAACACTTTTCTGTCCTAACCACTGCTGTGCAGGGGATGCTCCAAGCCCACCCGTGTGCCCCACAGATGGGAGCACAGCACCTCTGGGGCTGCTGTCCTGGAGCGTGTGCTGGGTTTATTTAAGGAGAACCCTCCAGTTTTTGTGCCCAGGAGTCCTTTGGAGGGGCAGTCAGCTCCTCGAGGCTGGCACCGAGCAGGTGACCCCGATCTGATCCACAGCCACTCCGTCCTTGGTCCTTGGAGCACTGACCCCGCCCAGGGACACAGGTCGTTCCTTGGAGGTAAACACTTGGAGTCAGAGAGCCACGCTCCCAGGGAGGGCAGGACTGACTCCCGGCAGAGACAACAAGCTCCTGGGGCTGCTCAAAAACTCTTTCCAGGTCCCAACAGAGAGTGAGGCCTCTCCATCCCTTACAGCTCTGGAGACGTGGGGGACCTCACCAGCTCATGGGGGGAACGGCATTAGGGATCTGTCTGAACCATGGAGACATCACACCCTAACACCACCCTGGATGTGGATTTCCAAGCCCTGAACTCTGTGATCTACCAGCTAGACCATGGGGTGAGCTGGAAAGGACGAGGCTTGGCCACATGCCAGGTTGGGCATTTGGCCACTCTGGGTGGCCAAAGGTTTTTCTGGCTGCTGGGGAATGTCTGGCTGCCAAAGGCCCATCCTTCATGGAAAACAAGATGCTGCTCAGCACCTCAGCTCTCACAGGCAGCAACTTCACCCAAGAAGCAGGCAGCCCACAGGGAACAGGGGTCACAGGCACAGAACAGAAGGTAACAAGTGCAGCCCCATAATTAACACCCTAATTGTGCTTTGGATTTCTGCCTCCATGGAGGAACAAAGCAGCCCAGGTAAGCGGGCACAACAAGGGATGCAGCATCCTCCTGCTCCAGCTCAAAGTGCCTCCCTGTACAGAGGGAGTGCCTGCAGAGTGTGGGGACAGAGTATCCCTGTCCCCACACCCTGCTCTAAGCACCTCATACCCCTTCCCCACAGCTCAGCATCCCACTGCAGATGCCCCCAAAAGCCACCCCGCTGTGGGGACATTGGCCAGGAGGAGCTGAAAGCCACTTGCTTGGAGCCAAACTCCACCCCAGCCTCAGTCCAGGGCAGGGGGAGGGAACAGTCCATTCCCGGCCTCAGTCCCACCAGGCCCCAAGGAAACTCCCGTTGCGCAGGCAGCTCCAGCTGCTTCCGCTGGCACTGGGGAGAGCAGGGCTGCTTGCACACGGAGGAGGAACAGCAAGAGCTTCCTTCCCACTGCCAGGAGCACCTTTCCATGCTGGTGGAAACTGAGGCACGGAAAAAGGCTATGTCGCCCAGCAGAGTAAACACCAGCTCTCCTGCAGCACAGCTCAGTGCCCCGCCCTGGAGGTCCCCGGGATGGAGAGGAGTGGGACGGACCCCAGCAGCAGAAATGGGCGGGGGACACTGCAAATTGTGGCAGCACAATGGCCCCCACGGGCAAGTTGTGGCCATTCGGGGCTGTGCAGAATGGGGTCTGCTGAGCCCCCTGGGAGTCAGACGAGGGTCGGGCCCCACTGTCCATGGGTGTCTCTGCTCCAGGGTTGTCCCACAGGGACAAAGGAGGGGAAATGCCCTGTTCAGTAGCACACAGCTCCGGGGGACAAAGCTTTTGGTCGGCTCAGTTGTGCCACAGCACAGGGGAGTCCCTGCAGGGAGGGACACTTACACCAATCCTGACCCCACCTCTGACAGCTGGGGAATCCCCAGCCCAGCCCCCTGCCCTCTCCCCCGGGTCCCTAAGCACCCTCTGGACGCACCCCCACGGGCAGAGACTCACTTGTGGGCGGCAGCCTCGCCTCTCCGCGCCGCTCGGCCCTGGCAACTTCTCCGGGCTCGCCGAACTCTTCTCACTCGTCAAAGCCCCACCCCGAGTCCCTGCCTGCCTCCCGCAGAGGAGGAGCGTCCGCCGGCGGCCTCTGATCCAGGAGAGAACCGGCGAAGCCGGCAGCGACCCACGTGGGACGGGCCAAGGGCCCCCAGCCCACCGTGGGAACTGTGGCAGCCTCACGGACGAGCATCCCAGGATGGCACCAGCTGTGTCCCACCGACCCCATCCTCGCAGGCAGCTCCAGGCCCCCGGGCAGCACCAGCCCCCGCTAGGGGCTCTTGCCAAGCTTCAGCATCCCAAAGTCTGGCACGAACCTATCACTTCACCGAGCCAGGAGCTGGTGACACAGAGCTGGTAACACGGAGCTGGCACAGCTTTTTGCCCATTTATTTTCCAGCTCTTGTGCTGAGGTGGCAAAAACCTCTGGGGTTGCAGAGCCAGAACTGCATGCCTGGCACCCCAGGCCGGGGCAGAACCCGGATCCCACCTGGGATGTAGCCCCAGGACTTCACAGCTTCCCCACACACTCCAGCTCCTCACTGGAGCATTGGGCATTGCAGCTGGGCTGGTAATGAAGCCCCTTCTGATCCCAATGAACCAATGTGGGCCACATGGGGCTCTTCTGTGGCCCGGTTTGTTCCTCCACCCTCCAAACCTTTTCTCCCATTTCTTCCCTCCTCCAGACCCAGAGCAGGAACATGGCTCTGGAACATCCACAAGTCACCAATGGCATCGCTTGTCCCCAGCTCCCAACCAGATCAGCTCCTTCACACAAGGCAACTCACCCACAGTATCCCAAGGGAGAAAACCCTTCCCTTCCCCCCACCCTATTTATTCACATAGAAACACGGATCCCACTTCCCTTCTCTCCTTGCTGGCCTGGACGTCTCCTACCTTCAGGGAGGCCTCACGTCTCTTGCCAGGCTCTGTCTTGTACAAATCTCCTCATGATGACTTCCAGCCCCGGCTGTTCCCCATGGGAGCACATGGAGCCTCTGCAAGAGAGAGATAAGGTAGAGCAGGAAGCAGGTGAGGGTGCCGGGAAGGTGGAAGAGACATCCCCAGGCTCCTGGATCTGCTGGCTTTCACTTTTCCTACATCGATTGGGTTTAAATCCTTACACTCCCATGGTGGCTGTGTCCCAGTGGGGTCCCAGGGGCTCAGTGGGGACAGCCCACCTGTGCTGGAGCAGAGGCAGTCTGGGATTCCCACCTGGGCAGGGGTTGGAGGACTCCAGGAGGGCCAAAGGACCCGGGACAGTGCAGTCCAGCAGAGCTTTGCTGCTCAGTGGCCCAGGGTGGGAAGGACTGTGGGGCTTGGCAGCAGCTGCAGGAGGGGGAGGGCTTTTCACACCACAGCTGCCCCGATTCCCACCCCTGCACAGGAAGGAAACCTGGTCCTTCCTGCCCCCACAGAAAGGAAGAGGGGGAGGGCTGTGACCCCCAGCACAGCCCTGGGTCCCTAATGCTCAGGGTGCAGCAGCCCTGCCATAGGAACAGCCAGCACTGCCAAAGGGAGCAGCAGAGCCACCCTTGTTGATCCCCATAGGCCACTTCAGGGTGCAGTGCTGGGGCAGGATTTTACCCTCTCCAGGCACATCCATGAGCCTGCCTGGAGCAGGAAAGGAATCCACAGGTAGGACACAGCTCGTGGTGCCTAGGCAAACATCCTGGGTCCTCTTGCCCTCAAAGCAGGTGTCACAAGCCCAGCCTGAACCAGTTCATCCAGTCATCCATTTGTGCTGTGGAGCAAGTCCCAAATGGTGTTTGGGTGCTGAAAAAGGGTCCCTCCACCTGCCCCCCTGTAAGGGCCACAGCACAGCCCCAGTGCCCAGGAACCAACCAGAGCCTGGTGCCCAAAGCTACTCTCAGACCTCCTTCTGGCCCCAAGCCCAAACACACTCGGCTTACTGAAATATCTGACATGGGGAAACAGGGAGGTGACTGAAATGAGGCCAAAAGTCATATTTTTGCTTGCATTTAGAACAAGCTGAAAAAGAAAGATAAGCCTCAGGTACAAAGGCTGCTCTGAAAGGGCCCCGTGGCTGCAGAGGCACACCCAGCTCAGGGGGCCAGTGGGAACCAGTTCCCCCAGTGGGGGCCAGAGCAGAGGGACTGGGATGGGACAGACACAAGAAGACCTACAGCAGGGCCCAGCCCCTTCCCCAAGCTCCCAGGCCTTTCCTTACCCAGCTCAGCTCCTGTTTTACTCTGGATCCCTGACAAGGACAGGAGCAGGGTGAGAGTGATGGCCAAGTCTCCCTGTCTCCCGTAGGAAACCAGAGAGCCAGGCAGGATCTGTTTACAGCCCGTCCATTATTCAGGAGCGGGACAAAGCAAAGGTAGAACAGGGCCTCACACAGCAAGAAGAGCCACCGTGATGCTGATCTGGGGCTCCATTTCCACACCACTGAGGACCCCTCTGAGCCATGTCCTACAGCAATGGGTGACACCAAACCACACCCACTCCTGCAGGTGCACTCACTGCACCCCACCGTGGAGGACACTGACAAGGACTTATTTGGCAATCAAGCTTCAAGAGAGGCTGGGCTCAGGGGCCAGGGTGGAAATCACTTGCTCAGGGCTGAGCTTTGGTATCAACCCCTCACTGAGAAAACCACAGCCCAGGGTTCATGGTCTGATGTTCTGGGTAAGGACCAAGGGGAACACCTGCACTTGCGGCTCTACACAGAGGCAAAATCCCTCCTCCACAGCATCCCTGCCACTCCCCAGCCTCCCAACATGGATCAGAACATGTTCCAAATCCCTGCCAGCACTGCCATTCAGCACAGCTCCAGCACCAGGATCACTGGGAGATTTGTAAACTAAAAGACTGAGAATTGTTCTTGTACATTTCATACACTTCAGCCTAGAAAAAGCCTGGCCTGGAAGAGGCACCTCTGGCTTAGGGGCATCTGTCTGTATCTAAATACCTATATTTGAATCCAGTAAGTCTGTTGGTAGCAGGAAGCATCCCATCCACCTGCTTCCTGCTGTCACAGCCTGTGCTGCCTGCTCCAGCTGCACCACCTGGGATCAGCCAGGGAATTCTGGGAGCTGCCAAGCACCTCTGGCCCCTGGATTTGCCATATGCCTGATGAGAAGGAATTCCTGCTTTGCCAGATGGCAGGAACACGCAGCCCTAGGAGCTGTCCTGTAGCTCTGCACAGGAGCCAAAGCAGGGCCAAGGCTGTCATTCCAGAGCAGCTCCCCACAGGTAAGGGCACAGCCACACAGACACCAGCCATGCTCCTGCCATCAGCCTGAGCCAGGAACCAAAGCCCTCTGCTCCCATCCTCCAGACACTGTATAAACAGCAATCAACAGGCCAGAGCCTTGGCATCATCATGGAGGGAGTTTTCAGAGAATGTAGCAGGAAACAGCCTGAAGCAGTCAGAACCAGGCTCTGAGTAAGCTGCCACCATCAGAAAACCAGAAACTGCAGCCTGACGACCTTTCACTGCCTGAGCTTCACCACCTGTCCCTACATTCACTGGTGTTTAACCCCACAGCAAAAGGAAGATTGTTGCCTCCCACTGTCCTGGAGCAGCTTCCTTGGGGATGGAGCCCCTGCAGCCCTTACACAGCTCCAGCCCCAACCCTGTACTGCTTCTCCTGCACCACAACAGCAACAGGCCAGGTTCTGCTGTCATGGTAGCCCCAAGAGCACAGAGACAGCTCAGTTTTCTTGCCTTTTATCTCTACTAAACCAATTTAGCTTCAAAACTTACCTGGTGGCATCAACAGAAGTTCAGCAGTAGTAGAAAGGGGAACTGTGAGGCAGGAGCTGTCCCAAATGTGTTTGGAGTCAAGATGAAGAGCCTCCTACACAGATCCGAGGTTGGGGCAGATGTCCTCAGTGGTGATTTAGAGTGGCAGAGGCACATGCAAGAAACTCCTGGGCAGCTACACCAGGGTCACGTGGGGTCACCAAATCACTGGATATTCTGAGCTGGAAGGGACCCACAAAGACCACCGAGTCCAAACCAAGATGGCAGAACTCCCTCCGCTTCAGGAGCTTCATTGAACATTCTACACAGACAAGAGCTGTTCCTCCTGCTTGGGACCAGATGTGATGTGCAGTAGGACTGAGGAACTGATACTGAGAGGCAGCAAAGCTTAGTCCAGGCTCTGTATCTGCACAGCTGCTGCCCTGCCCTGCAGCACCTCCTCTGCACCTCCCCAGGGAGCCAAGCATGCAATTAAATCTCCAGGCAGGCTCATTCTGGTCAGACCACAGTCCTGACAGGCCCAGCCCCGGCACCCCTCACCTCTCAGTCAGCCCAGAGCCACAGGAAGTTTCAGAGTTGCTTCTTCCTCACAGAAATCAACTTGTTTAGTCAAAAGCCAGATCAGTGGTTGTTTGGGGATTTTCAACAGAAAAGATTTCCACACTGCTCTTTGAAAAGACAGAGTCAAGTCCTACGTCACTGCTTCAGTTATTTTAGTTCAGCCCCTCCTCTCCCTCCCTGTTTATGTTCTCTGAAAAACACCTTCTGATTTTAAAAGTTTAGTTCTTTTCAAAGAAAAACACCAGTGAGAGAACTTGAGTATCTTTATGTTCAAGTGAGACTTCTGCCTTACAACTCCTCTCTGAATTAATTCCTTTGTTTGACCATTTATGCCTTTTTTTCCCTTAAAATCAGATCTGCTGGGCTGAGAATTAAGATTATCGTTGATCACTGCTGTCTTGCTCACAGCTTCTCAGACACTGAAATATCGCACTGTGCATGAACGCAATCCTGCTTCAATAAAACAAACATGGATTTTGTTTGTAACTTGTTCCTGGAAAGCAAAACAGAAAGTTCTTGGAAAGGAAAACCTCCTGCTTCTTCCCAAACAAGAGAACACAGGACCACTTTGATTAGCACCAAAAGGATTTTAAATGAACAGTTCCAGGGAGCTCCTTTCAAATCATAAAATGTCAATTTTACATAAAAGTGTGTTTACAAATAGTTTCTGCTTTACACTCAGCTCTGCTCATTACTGACCAGAAGTTATATACATATACAAACTAGCGCAGCAGCTTCAACCACTTGCAAGGAGACCGCAGAATTTATTTCAGAAATAAAAATAGGATTTCCTGGTTCCTAGAAATTCTCTTCAGCCTGCCAGATTCAGTCCCCTGTGGGCTCCTGCAGCCTCAGGAGAGCACTAAGCCTTTGCGGAGAAGGGGTACTGTGGGTGCCACCAATCCAGGAGCCTGACACTGTGCACGGGGTCCAGTACAACCTGCACCCCCTGCTCCACGCGTTGCTTCTTCCCATTGCGCACGGGCGCATCCTGGAACACCAGGCGCACGCGGTGGTGCCGCATGTCCGTGCTCACCGAGATGGAGAACTGCAAGAGAAGAGAACAGAGCTTCAGAAGGTCACAGTGACCAAGAGAGTTCTCAACACAACACTTCTAGATTTTATAATTCCTCTGAATTATACAAGTCTAAGGTGTTTCACAGTAACACTCTCAAGGCTACAGCACTGGATCCAAACTGGCTCTCTGGCTGGCAGCCCCAAGTAATCACACTGGAAGTAAGGGTTGGAAAAGAACACTGGAACTGCCAGGGCAGTGGTGGGGTCAGCATCCTTTGCACTGCTCAAAAGGCCTGCAGATGTGGCACTTGGCACATGGGTTAGGGGTGAACACGGCAGTGTGGGACTTGATCTTAAAAGTCTTTTCCAATCAAAGTAATTTTATGAGTCTGATTCTAAGTGAACCTGGAAGCAAGTGGCTGTCAGGAGAAGTCTGGAACTCACTGCCCAGCTCCTAAGTGAGGCCAGATTGAACCTCTCCTGAGCACTGGCCACTTCTGAGACCTTGACTTCCAATCTGGGACTGAACATTCAAAGAGTTTGCTCTTACGGGATTTTACTCTCAGAATTAATTGCCATAAAGAGATACTTTCCTGTGAGGGGCAGGCCTCCACTTCTGCTGCTCCATCTCCTGTACCTGCTGCAGTTCTGGTAATTGACCTGCCCCCACACACTGAACAACCACAGCTCGTGACAGATTACGAGCATTTCCTCTCTTCATTAACCATACCATTCCCAGAATGGGTTACTGATTGAGCAGTAGGATTTATACAGCCCAAAAGAGGCACTGGGTGGGATTCCTGGGGCTGTCCTGTGCAGGAGCAGGAGCTGGGCTCTATGATCCCTGATTCCAGCACAGGAGATTCCAGGTGCCCTCTTCATGTCCTTACAGGAACCTCATCTGCAAAGCCTGGCAGCTTTCTCCCACTCACCAAGGTGAAGGTCATGCCCATGACGATTGGCACAAAGATGAAGTTGAAGGTGGTGATCTGCAGCAGGCAGCAATCCTGATCTGGGTTTGTGTGCACTTCCTCATACTGGATTGGGGGCTGGAGACCCTTGCAACACTTGCTCTTAAATCTGGGAGACTTGAAAGAAAGAGGCTGATTTAGCAAAGCAGGAACCTCTGCTGGGTTTGACTGCTCCTCCCCAGTGCGGCCTGGCAGGGTCTTTCCTCCTCCCCAGGTGTTTGGGCAAAGTGTCACAATTAACATCAAAATGCAATCACTCAGGATGGGCAATTTTCAGGACCATTTCTTTAGAGGGGAAAGCTGCACAATTCCCAAGGTTGCCTAAAATTATTGGCTTCTCCCAAGACCCACTACTGGAGGCTTTTCCTGGCAGTGGTGGCTGTCTTCACTTCCCTGAGAAATCTTGGCAATGGCATAACAAGAAGTTTCAGATTTTGGTCAACATTTTGACCACTGCAGTCAGACAGTCTGGGTTTTGGTAACAGTAGTGATGACCCAACGGTGAGATTAATTGGTGTAAAAAATTATCCACATTTTATAGCAGAGAAAGGATACCAGAGGACGAAATAAAAATGTGGGATTCTAAATGTCTTGGTAACACAGACTGAAAACTGAGTGTAGTTCCACAACGTGCTTCAGTTTACCATGGGGTTCAGTTTGCATTTACTGTCTGAACGGACAAAAAGTTTCCACCTCCCCTCTACCCCCAGAAAAATAATTTCTGCTTCAAACAAAAGTCACAGCTGATCTGGTTCTTTCATACCTGCTTTTTGAACTTGAAGTTGAATTCCCACATTGCTTCTTGTCTGTTCCCTACAATCTTTTTGCACCAGAAAAGCAGACACTGAGGTGGAAAAAAGAAACAGAAAATTATGAAACCCTTAGAAGCATCACTTTAAATAAGTTTTAACAGATCATAAAGGCTTCCAATTGCAAACACAATTACATAGGAGCAATTAGGAGCCACTTATTCAAATTATGATCGAAGAACCCTCTCAGCAGTGTAGATCTCCCAGTTTCAAGCCGGCCAACTCCTCATGCAACACGTAGTCACTGAAGTGCCAAACAGCAAAATCCTGTTGTGCTATTTGGCCCTTTCCTAGGGCAGGGGTGAGTGGTGCAGATTCACCCATTCCCTCCACCCATCAGCAACTCCCATTAAACTGGGTTCCAAACAAGGTTAAAGTAAGGAACAACGGAGAACAGAATAAGGATCAAGAAGGAAAGGATCTTGAGGGAAATAAAAAGACAGTACAGGAGCTATAAGGGGATGAATGAAGAAGTTCCTAAGCCACCGTGGTGTCAAATGGAAACCCTGACCTCGCCATCACCAGCACTGACTGTCATCGCTTCAAATCCAAAACACTGCCAGGACACCACAGTCTGACCAACCTTCTGTCTCTTTTCAACAGAAAATGAAAAACCAGCCTCAAACAGACTCAGAAGTCACCAGCACTGCCCTCCCACGCAGACATACACCAGGACTGCTCCAGTTTCACTTAGTTATCACTGTGTGGGCCACAAGCTCCAGCCCAGGAGCTCGTTCTAGAGCATGAGGCTCAGAAGAACTTCTGCAGGAGGGAAATCCTTGCCTGCCACTCACAGTACAAGCAACCAGCCTTCAACAGCCAAGGAAAGAACCTGGCAAGTCAGTTCAGCCATCCCACAAAGCTTTTCCACATCACAGATGCCAGCCCACCACAGCTGGTCTTATCTTTCAAGAGTGTCAGCAGGAAAGGGAGAAATAATGTGGGTAAAGAGAACTCCCTGTGATCCATGCACAGTCTCTTCTGAAGAGTGAAGGCCTGACTGGGTTGCAGGGCAAAGAACACACTTAACTTCACTGCAGGATGGAATGATCCTAATAAAACAAAGCCAGAGCCCGCCTCCACCACAGGGACACTAAAGAGACCAAAACTGACTAACAAGACCCTCTACTTCAACTCAGAGTCATATCCATAAACAAGAGTCCTTAAAGGACTTTTTTTCTCCACAATCTCCATGAGGTGAACAACAAAGCTCTGTGGAGTAAAGCTCAGAAACATGCACGGAATAACTTCCACCCGGGAAGAAGCAGCACTCAGGTTTTTTCCACTAAAAACATTCTCGAGATCTTTCAACTCAGATGTGCAGCAGATGCTGCTGAGTTTAACTCCACCATCAGTGGCATTTGTAGTTCACCTGCAGAGACAGGCTGGTCTAGCAACCTGTTTGGTCATGGCAAGTAGTGAAGCACAAAAGGTCAGTACCTCCTAAGGGGCAGAGGATGTCGTCCTCGGGTCAGCCGTCCTGCCCTTCAGACGCGCCGTGCGGCTGCCGCTCCGCCCAAAATAATGGGGTGTCTTTAAAGGGCAAACACCTCTGCTGACACCATAACGGCTCCAGTGTCCCACACAAGCTAGGCTAGGGAAAGAAAAAAGGAAATTAAAGAGGAAAAGCTAGATTGGATCACACCCGGGGCTGGGCTCTCCTCTAGCCACATGCAGTTTAGGTAGGCGTTGCCGTTAGTTGTCAGCAACCCACAAAAGTACAACCAAAGCCCAGGAAAGCCAGAATGTGGGGAGGCAGTGCCAGGTCCTCCTCCAAACCCTCTGTGCTGAGGAATTGCTGTGCACAGTCCCACAGGTGGAGCTCAGTCCTGCAGTGCAATAGTACAGCAAGACCAGACTCAGAGTGGCTCTTTCATGCTGCAAGGGGTTAGGTTAAACCTCTACTGCTCTGACAAAGTCTTGTTCCCATTTAATTTCCTTTTTTAAAAGCTGAACAGTGAATGACTGCACTTAAAGGATCCTCCTCCAATTGTTAGTGCAGGAGAAACACTAGCAGTGGGCACCAAAGCCGTTATGATGTCACCAGGAAGCCTCTTGAAATGCTGACCCTGCCAGCACTGCCTCAGGGTTCCAGCTCCTACAGCCATGAGCAGTGAGAGCTTGGGCTCAGGACTACTGGAATTTCCTCAAAATTAATTGCTTTTTCAGTTGGTAAGAATGTAGATCCCCAGCCTGGGGACACAGGAAGAGAAGGAGGAGCTCTGGATGCAGAGGTCAGACCGCACCCAGAGCAATGTGCTTTTCCCTGTGCTGCAGCACCACCTCCTGTGTGCTGCTGGATGCTCCCCAGCCTATGACAGCCTGTGACAGGGAGAGGAAGGAAGAAAGTTGGGATGACACGTACAGATAGATGAGGCTCCTCTATTTTGAATAGAAAAGAAAGAATAACTCCTCAGCAAAACCCACTTCAGTGTGGCTCTAAAAACCTCATTCAACAGGTTTTTGACCTTGGGTTTGGAGGGTGGAGAATTCACATCATTGCTTAAGCTGCTCACAGAGTATCGGCCAGTTGCAAGTTAAAAACAAACAAGAGACACAAAAGCATTTCAGAGTTAATGGTCAACAGCAGTTAAAGAGCTATGATACGTAAGTGCTCCAAGCTGGGATAGTACAGGGAATTATCTGCCCACAGCACAGACAAACCCTTCAAATCCCAACGGAAGTTGAGCCCAGTCGCAGACACTGGCTCTGCACATTTGCCATGCTCAATCCAGTGTCACCACCCCACCTCACCCACACACGAGACTAGACCTGCAGGAAAGCAGGGTGACACAACTCCTGGCTTCAGTGTCACTCCTGAGCTCTCCAGAGGCCTGTTACAGAGAGATGTACTCTGGCAGACAGTGTCAGAATAAAGCAAAACATATACAAGCTGATTCTATGGAGCCTCGTTCTGAGGAGGGGAGTGCTGCAAACATCCCTGGCAGTTCTGCCATCCAGTGAAACCAGGGCCCTTTAGCTGGTTACAACGGTGTAATGTAGGACTTAGGCAGAAGTTACTCCAAAGCGTAACTCCACAGGTACAAGTAACCAGCCCACTTTTACAAATCCCACTGAGAATATCCAGTTAGTGACCATCTTACACCCCAGCTTCGCTGGTGACCATCACCACATCATCTGCTTTTCTTCCAGAAGAAAAAAAAACAAACAGAAACAGCAACACCTCTGATAAATCCTAGCATCCTGAGTGATGCCACTTACTCTGGAATTCTTTAAAGTGCTGGGAGTACTGTCTGGGATGGCGGGGTTCCTGGAGAGGCGGGCGGCAAAGGGCTCGTACATGTGGAACAGGGAGCGGATGACGCAGGCGCGCAGGCAGTGCAGCTTCTCCATGGACTCCGGGCGCAGGCGCAGGGGCAGGTATGCGTCCAGGCTGTAGTGCCTGCAGAACCCACAGGGATGGTGTCAACTCCAGGGCACAGCCAGGGCAGGGCCAGCTAGGGCTAGAGCCCTGTCAGAGGAAAACTCCACATCTGACCGACCACAGGACTCTGGGAAACCCTGAGGGCTGCGAGGGGGCTGTGCTGTTGACAGGACTTCACATGGTAGGCTCAAAGCCCCAATCTGCACCAGGCAGGCTTCCAGCTCACACACCCTGTTACAATTCCCACTAATTCCTAGTTTGCCTAAATACCAGCCAGGGATGTAGCTGCAGGCTGCACAAAAGGCTTCAGGTTCCCAGGGTCTCCCAGCTGAGCCGATTGCAGCTCTATGCAAGGCCTGAGCAGCCTGAATGCCTGCACTCAAGGGCTATTCCTTGATCACATTCCAAAGGAGCCTTTGCTATGGAATGTCGCACTAAAAACCATGCCTGAGGATGACTACAGCTCCTCTCTACTCTGTGTCCCTGCTGCTTGTGCCTCCTGGGCAACTGGTACAGCTGTGTAAAGAAAACATTTTCTCCTGAAGGAATATCCCAGTGGCATGCACTGGGACAGGAGGATTTGTGTCAAGTGTTGACCACCCCTCTGCCCTCCTTGCTTGCACTTACACCTGTCACTATACAGCTCCAAAATGGCCCAATTACAGGGAGGTGGCTGTGATCAGAGCTTGAGGCAGGGCAAGCTGTCCACCAGTGATGTTTGCCTTTCAGCACTGGCCATGCCATACACACTGGAGAGGCTGATATATACAAATGTTGGGCCACAGAAAGCAGAAAAGGACACAAAGCTCTGAGATTTTACAGGGAACATACGCCACAAAGATCCATTTCCAGACCCAAAGCAGATGTGATATTAGAATCTTATAATGGTTTGAGTTGGAAGGAACTTTAAAACCCAGTTCATGGGCTCCCTGCCATGGGCAGGGACACCTTCCACTATCCCAGTGTGCTCCAACCTGGCCTCGGACACTCCAGGGATGGGACAGCCACAGTTTCTCTGGGCAGTCTGTGCCAGGACTTCACTGCCTTCAGAGCCAAGAATTTTTTCCTAACATCCAAGATAACCCTGCCCTCAGTTTAAAACCATTGCTCCTTGTCCCATCACCACCCACCCATATAAGAAGTCCCTCTGCCTCCCTTCTATAAGCCCCCTTATGGTACTGGAAGACCACAGGGAGGTCTTCCCCAAGCCTTCTCTTCTCCAGGCTGAACAACCCCAGCTCTCCCAGCTCGTATTTGAGGGAGAAGAATATTTCACAACCCCTTGCCAAGGGAGGCCCACATCACCATGTCAATGTGCATAGACAGAGCCCAGGCCTACAGGAAATTATTCCCTTATTTCCAGCTCTGCAGAGAACTGCTCTCTACTGAAACCTCCCACAACCAGTTTAAAAAACCCTCTAGAGTCTGACCTTCTGTAGAGCCTTGTCCAAAAAGCAGCAGTGCAAGTGACAGTCCAGGCTTTCTTGCAGATCAGAGAGAACCGGACGATGTCCTCAGGGCGGATGTAGGAAGCCAGGAGCAGCCAGATGTCGATGGGATATTCCTCTCCTCCTCCCCCTTCTGTGTCTTCTAAAGTCAGTGAGGGTGTATTAGCACAGGACATCACATCTGCACCAATTCCCACCTAGACACACGTGTTGCACGCTGTGCCGCTGAATTACACACATAGAGTCAGCCAAGCCCCAGTCTGCACAACCTCAGTGGCCCTGCTCCCCATTCCCATCAGTGTCCACACACCTGCCACTGTTAACCCTGCTGCACAAATGGCAAAAGTGGCAGATTCATAAAGGCATTCAGGTTGAAAGGGTCCTCTGGAGGTTTCTAATCCAGCAGCTCAGCTCAAAGCACACAGAATTAGGTCATTTTGTTCAGCATCTTGTCCAAATGAGTTCTGTGTTGCAAGGATGGAAATCACAGCTTTTCTGGACCCTGTTTCAGTGCATGACCCTGTCACAGCTGAAATACCACACTGAGGTTGAGAAATAAAAACTGGATGTAAAATAAAGAGGCAACTTCAGGTAAAAGAGTGTCAAGCTCCTGCATTTTTAATCAAAAGGGCACATTCAACAGGTCACTAAACTTGCTTCTCACTTGAAGACCCTGATCATTGACACTGCCAGCCTTGTCAATGCTTTGTTCCAGTGCTCACAGTATTTTGGTAGGAATTCTGTCAGGGAGGGAAATTCTGTTCTGCATGTGGCAATCAGCTGCTTTTTTAAAAACAATTAATTTCACTAAAGCTTCTTCAATGGGAACTTTTAATGCAATTCAGATGGAGAGAATGGCCTGTTCTTCCTCTCAGAGGTGTCAGAACTGCGCAGCCAGAACTGAGGGCTCACACTTCTTTTATTCAGGAGTGTTTTGTAGTTAACACCACATGTTTTTCCACAGACACTGCTCCAAATTTAGGAGTTAAAAAATACTTTTAAAGAATATAAGTAGGTGAATAATACTGAGCATTAGGAAGGTTAAGAACAGAAAAGGAAAACACAACTTGTGCCCAGTGCTAAATAGGAAAAGCGGCTGTGAGGTCCCCAGCATGGAAGATGTGTTTGGGAACTTGAGGGTGCCAGATCTAACCCTGAGACAGCAGGTTAATATAAAGGGCAGTTCTTTAACCTCATGTGACACTTGCCGAAGAAAGCTCTGGATGTGGTAATTTCCCCATAGCACTTCAGCGTTACGGCAGCCACACCCACAACGGGCTGCTACACACACTGCTGGGTCAGCTCTGGCTCAAGAAGCCATCAAACTCCCCACTGCTGAACTCAGAGGCAGCCAGAAGCATCACTGTTCGATCACCTTTTTTCCTCCCTACACATGTAGCAGAAACGAGACAAGACAGAACAGAATATTGTCTTCCCCGACTCATAGCTCCAGCAACTCAGATATTATTTTGTCAGGATTCCAAAGAATGCCATAATAAAAGAGGTTATAATCTTTTAACTCTCTTCCCAGAGGAAGCATTGTCCACCTTCAGTCTGTGGTGGATGATCACATGCTACATAAATTGCTATTAAGCTCAAGAATACTCGTTAAAAATTGCTTCTCAGCCTGAAAGCAACCTGTTACTAGAAACTTCTGCAGGGTTCCCCAGTCCAGCAGAGCTGTCTGCTGCCTACACTGCATTGTTAATGGATTTCTATGGAGTTGCACAAAGTGTAAATGCTGAAGGATACATCTCCCTTGAACTAATGTATTATGATGCCACTAGGATCAAATGCACTTCCTTGCTGGAAAAAGAGCCCTTTAAACCCATTTGTAACAAACCACAACCTTGGAAACACAATGAAAGCAGAGCTTGTGTTTTGCCAACAACTGCATCATGGACAGCAGCACTTCAACCCCAAAGCAAGCCTGCTGCCACCACCCCTCATTCAGTGAGGCAGCACAGCCAGTGGCAAAGTTGCACAACTCTGGAATAACAGTGTTTGTTTTCCAAAGCTGAGGGACAGTTGCTAAAGGCAAGGAGCCCTCAGGCTTTGATTTCATCCCTCAGGCTCTGCCTTTGTGCAAATACAGCTCCTGTGACCAAGTGCCTGCAAATTTACAAGTGACCTTGGCATTTCTTTGTGCACACACAAATTCCAGAATGCTCCAAGAGCCCCATGACCATCCTGTAAATCACCAGCACGAGAATCCCCCGTGCAGGACATGCAGCAGGGCCCCACAGAGCCCCGGAAGGGCAAGTGACCACACCTTTGTGCCTTTTGCTCTTCTTTTTCCTCGAGGCAGCCCTCCCGCTGATGGTGTCCTTGGTATCCATCTCATCGCTGCTGTCACAGGACTCTCCCGACACGGAGAGAACTTCCTCAGTAGGGACACAGGAAGCTTCCAAACCACAGAGGGACTTTACTGGAATGAAAAATGACAGTAAGTCCAACAGCAGAGAGGAAAAGGTGATCCAAGTTCAGGAGATGCTTCAGTGCAACCACTGCCTTAACGCATTATGGTGAGTGACACAGCAAGTAAGTCCTGAGCTCAAGGATTACCTCATCAGGGAAAGATTAGCAGGGGTGAGTGAATGGGAAACATAATTATTCAGCTACTTGTTTTTAAAGAATGAACAATGAGGATGATTACCAGCACATTATGCAGTCCACACTGGTTTAGCTGAAGCTATTTACAATGCCAAATAAAACAACAGGCTCTTCCTAAGGGGTAACTGGTTTCCCTGAACAGCAGAGCTGCCTTGCATGGCCATGTTCAGCCTGGAGCCAGCACCTGCTCTAGAACTATTTTATAAGCACGGAGAAGACTCTCTCCCTTTGCAACAGGACAAACATCCTGTGGCAGATGACACAAACCACCACGGCTGGAACTCAGTGTTAAGTGCACAGGAGTTCCACTTAACCTGGAATTTAGTGAAGGGAAAGACTCTGGCCTATTGAGGAAAACAGCCACTTGAGTCAGCTGGCGTTAGTTTTGGGGTTTTTTTGGGGGGGTGGTTTTTTGTGGGATTTTTTTTTTTTTTCCCTGTATTAGGGGACACGTTTAGACATATCCCTGCTCAGAAATATTATTTTTAAAACTCTATCTGTAAATGGAGGGCGAATTAGGGCAGAAAAATCCACATGTGAGTCCGTAATGACAGTCTTGGAAAAAGAAAGGTGTGGTCCTACATTACAGCTGTGTGAGGCACAGCCACGGAGACCAGCACTGCCACAGCAGCACAAAGGCTTTGCAAACAGGTTGTGAAATTCATTCAAGAGCTGAATTTCAACCCAACATGCTGGGTGAAGAATAGAACATGACCATGAGGTCAAAGGAGGCTTAGTGTTCAAGCTTTTTTACCCAGCACAAACTGAAGCCCAGGAAGGGTTTATACATCCCAGTTCCAGATATTGCAGTCACCAGAGCCACTGAAGAGCAAAATGTGCTGTTTGAATCACAGGGACAGAGTAGCAGAAAAACAAGTAACAACAACAATCAACTGAACAGAAACTCAAGTGAAAAATATTCTCGTTTCTAGCCACCAAACAAGGTTTTAAAATGAAAAGACAGCAGATGGTAAGACAGTCTTCAGAGAGGGCTTGACTGTACCCACTAACTAGACACACCTCAGTGCTTTGCTAAACCAGTTCTACCTCACTTTGCACAGTTTGTTCTGTAAACTGGATTCTTTCCTGCCACCTGGATGTATTCATGGCAGTTATTTTCCCCACTGCCCTCTCCACATGACCTTTGATAGGTAAAAAGAGAGGGAAATAGGTGGCAACACAAATGACAGTGAGTTAAGACATCAAATACAGCCAAGCAAGAGAGGACAAAACTGACAGGGACTCAGAGTGGGGTTTAGAAGACAAGCCCACTCCACTAAGGAAAAGTCAACCTCTGAGTCAACAGGACAAGCCCACTGAATAGAGGCACCCTCTTTTCAGCTCACTGTTGTAATCCTCCCATCCTGGGCATTAGAATGGGGAGGAGAAAAGGCTAGAAAAATTCCTCCTGGCCGTGGCTTCCCTGTCAGTGAAGCTCCCACGGGATGTGTGCTGTGGGGAGCACCTCAGCCCTACAGTCACTCTAAGCCAAGCTCCTGGAGGGCAGCAAGGCCAAAGGTTGGAGCTCCTGTCTCCACGTGGCACCCCATGATGCACAGATAAGGCTGGGCTAGATAAGGCTGCACAGTCATGGCTGCACCAGATAAGGCTGGAGCACAGCCTTGGGGCTGGGGAGGAGAGATCCCAAAGATCCCTGAATCCAGAGGGGAAACCCCTGAGACTGCACCGCAAAGACCTGGGAAGGGGGTGGGCAGGGAACTGCTGTGACTTGGAGTCACCAGGATGAGGTGGAGGTGAGCCAGAAACACAGCAGGAAAGGGGATAAACTGGATGAAGCAGATGATGCTGGGGGCAGGGAGCACAGAACACCAGCAGTTTGCCAGCATGATGCTGAAGTGCCGGACTTTGCCTCAAGGAGACAGAACACAGATGGGTGAACAGGAGCAGGAATGGGAGGAGGAATCCCCAAACAAAGGAGACCACAAAAGAGGTAGGTGCCCTGATCTTAAAAACTTGAGAAGTAGCTTTTAAGCAACTCAAGCTGGAGAGGATGTTCAAGAGCACCACTGCCCGACAGGCACTCATGCCAAGTGCATACTGTCTCCAACAATGCAAGATTTCAGCAGCAAACCAAGAGTTTCCCTTTATGAAAAGTTCAATCATCACTGTCAACACAACAACATCCACCTCCAACATGTGTGACCAGCTACATTTAAAAGGCCTAACCATTTCTCAAGCAAGGGGGGTGTGTTCTTTCAGAAAGCTCCCATACAAGGAAGAAGCAGATAACAAAATACTGCACTACCTTTCCAGGAAAACTCGTTTACAGAGTTCACCAAATAAACAGCAACACCCTCCCAAGACCTCCTTGCAACACGTTTGACAGAACTATCACAACCTTACTCCCCCTGCAAAGAACTTTACCTGCTAATAAAGTTATCTATAGTTTTATATGTGGTAATAAAGTAATAAAGACTTTTATCATGTTATTTTCTGCTTCGAGCAGGAGATGACACGCAAGCCTTTCCATCTCAGGCACTAACAAAGGCTCAGCAACTCTAGCAGTAGGCTTTCTGCAAAACCTCCTGTCTAAATCCTTAACACCCGATTGTCTACAGAGTCGCACAGGCTCATTTTCAGGACTAAAGGACACACATCTTCTCAGCTTAAGGAAAAGGAGTTTCCCATGTCATGCAGAGGCCAGCAAAACCTGAAGGCAGTATGGGGAAGGCTGGGGCCCCAGGGCAGACCCACCTTCCTGCTGCACTGCGTTGGCCACAGCTTTCTTCACCCGTCCAGATTTCACGACAGCTGGGTCTGAGTTGGCATAATCTGCCACTGTCACTGCAGAGAGAGGGAAACAGGGGTCAGAGGGATTAGGGGTTATAGGGTGGGGACAGAAGGGCTAAGAGTCATAATGCCTAAAGGGAACAGCTCCCAGAGAAGCAGAGGCTCGAGGAGCTGCACAAGCAGGAAAATGAGCCTCAGCAGTGAGGCGCAGACCAGGAATCCCCAGGAAGTCTCTACTCCATACCATTGGTCTACCAGGCTCAGAAGACCCATACTCCTGCCCAGCCCAGTGCAATTCTCCTTCTCTCACTACCTCAGCCAACGATAATCCCATTCTCCCTCACACAATCCAATTCCAGCCTGGCTGATCCTCTGGTCCCAGGCTCCTCCTCCACAGGTAAAGAGGTCTCATTGCCACACATCCGTCCAGAACCCCACTGGGGGATCCCTGCTGGACGCAGCTCTCTGCCTGCACAAACCCGCGAGGGCCCACCTCACTCTTAAGTGAGACTAGACCGCCCTCCTTCCCCGCATTCCCCCTCACCCGGGCCAAGCCCATGCCCTTCAAAGACCTCCCTCATCAGGCCCTAATGCAGGTCCAGGTCTCCTCTCAAGCCTGCACCAGCAGGGCCGAGCTCGGCCCGGCTCACTTCAGGCCCGCCTTCCCTCACAGTCCCCACTTCCCTCACCAGCCCCCGCCTCCGTCAACCGCGACACAGGCCCAGCCCCGCCGGCCCGGCCCGGCTCTCACCCCGCTCGGAGCACACGTCGTCGGCGCGAAACTTGAGGCGTTTGCGGGCGCCCCTGCGGGGCATGGCGGCGGCGGCGGGGCGGCCGCGCGGGGCCATGTCCGGCCGGGCCCCGCGGGGACAGCGGGGACAGCGCCACAGCGCCCGCCCCGCGCGCGTCACCCCGCGACACCGCGCGCCGCTCTGACGTCACCAGGGCGGTGGGAGGGGGCTGTGACGTAATGCCCCAGTCCTCCCGGTACTGAGGGGATCCGTCCGCGGTACTGCCAGTAATGGCGACCCCTGACGTGATTCCCCATCCCCGTTCTCCCAGTACTGAGAATCCTTGAGGGTTTCTCCCTCCCCCCCACAGTCTTCTCACAGTAACAAGAGCACTTCAGGAGATTTCCCCCCGTTCAAGTTCTCCTAGTAACAGGGATCCCTGAGGAGATCCCCCTGTTAGTGAAGATCTGTGAAGTAATTGCCCCCTCTTAGTAATGGGGGTGTTTGTGGGATTGCCCCCTCCCAGTTCTCCCATTAACAGAGGCCTTGAGGGGCTTCCCCCCTACCCAGTCCTCTCAGTATTGGGGGGTGATTCCCTCCAGTACTGAGGGTCTGTGAGGTAACTGTAACCTTGAGGGGATCCCCACACACAGCAGTACTGAGGGTCCCTGAGGTGAAGGGCACCCCGGTCATCCTGACTTACTAAAGAAATATGTGTATTGATCTGGTATCGATACCCAACTGTGATGGATAAAAACTCTCTAACAGTTTAAAAGTTAGAAAGCGTGCGGGACAGCTCCCTAATACACGCTGCGAAATTCACAGGTAATTTCAAAGCCTTTTATTTACAAAAGTGTTGAATACCCAAAATACAAATGCATATTCATACCCCTTCCTCACTGTGACGAATGTCACTTCCCATTCGTCTCTTCGTATGCTAATTGGCAAAAAGGCTATTAAGCATGCATACTTTGTTTCCTAAAATGAGTCGGGGGTCTGTTCTGTGAAGGGGTCACCAGAAATGAAGAAGTAAGATGAGTCTTCCTTGTCCTGACCTTTCTACCTTTTCAATGCATTCGTGATAAATGAATCCTTGGTAAAACTTATAGTTTCCTGTGTTCAATGGGTTCTTCAAGCACGAAATCTGCAGCTACCTTATGTCCTATTTACAACATTTTGGGTTTTGTTACAACACAGCTACACCAACATAAAGCTGACAAGTAATGAGTTATTAAATCCGGGATAGTTTATCTAAGATCCGTCTTCTGTTAACTGTGAACTAAGCCTACCTATCTACTTCAGCTAATTCAGCAACTTGTTATCTAAACTTTCCTAAAAATCCTTAATTCTTCAAAATTAATGTCTCACTCCCAGTCACAAAGGCCTTTTAGGATGCTGCCTCCTGAGTGCTCGCAGTAACGAAGGCCTCTGAGGAAGTGGGCCCTCAGTTCTCCAAGGAACATGGATCTCTGAAGGAATTGCCCCCAAGTCCTCCCTGTAACGAGAGCCCCTGAGGTAACTGTGCCCCTCTTTGCCCTCCAGCCCTGCCAGCAATGAGGGGCTCTGAGATAACTGCCCTTCCCAGTCATCCCCATAAGGAGGGCTCTGGGGGGATTCCACCCATCCTCTCAGCAGGGAGGGTCACTGAGGCAATTGGTGCCCCAGGAAAAAGGGTTTGGGGGTGATTGCAGGCTCCCCCAGTGCTTCCAGTAAGGAGGAACTCTGAGATAATCACCCTGACTGACACATCTCCCAGCTCGAAACAATGGAACTTTTAAATAATAATTTTAGTTAACAGTTTTATTTGATTTTAAATTAATTGCTTTAATTAATCATAACGTATATATACATAAATATTAAGTAAGGTGTTATTTTTAAATTACTCTTTGCCAGCATTTAGCAAAGTTGCCATGAGCCACTTCCATAGGAACACAGATTGGGGAAAGTACTGAAAATGAATTTTTGATAAACTAAGTCTGAAATGCTTCAATGAACAAAGCCTGGGAGAGAAGTACATATTGGTGAGGTTGGATGTCTGGAATGTTGAATTTCGGATCCACAAGGACATTTTGCAGAAACCTGAAGATAAAGAAGAGGTGAACAAAGATTCCATCTATGTGTTGAAAGTTCCTACTTTGGAAAAATACTAAAAAGACTAAAAAGATGGACTAATTAACATAAGAAGTGAGAAATCAGTAACCAGTAGAGGATAGAATAGTACTAAATGAAAGAGATTTATAAGAGAATCATGGAATTTAGAACAAATGAACTTATTTTTGGTGGGGTTTTGTTGTTGTTGTTCATTTTGGTTTGGGGTTTTTTGATTTTTTTTGCTAAAAATGTGTAAGCAGGTGAAAAAGTTTTCTATTTCTGTCTGTGTGGAGACACACCCTGGCCAAGGATAAAGTAATGCCACTTACACTAAAAAGACAGTGTTGGAGGGATTTGTCCTGATGATTTCAGAGGATTTGGAACACTCCCAGGAGACACCCACTGAACAGTGCCCAAGCACAGCCCACTCTATGGCCTCCCAGTGCCACCCACACCTCTGTGGTGGGAGCAGTGATGGGTGGCCACCAGCTGTAAAACTGTATTTGCTATTTTTTAGGGCTGAAATGCGTGCTTGGAGTTTGCTGAAGGAGTGGTGCCATCCTATGGGGGAGGAATTGTTTCCAGGGGATCTGCAAAGGGAAATCGTGACTGGCAGCCCAGGGTCTGAGGGTGATTTCAGGGCCTGTGTCCCCCTGAGGGCTTGTGCCCTGCACTCATGGGGATTTGGGCACTGCCAGGAGCTGGCTGGGAGTCATGCCCAGTCCTGGGGTAAACTGGGCAGGCTGGTGGAATCCTGTTCCTCTCCTATGGGGTTTACACAGTGACCAAAGGGCCCAGCCCTGCCCCATTCTCCCTGGATGGCTCTACACACTCCAGACTGCTGCACTCCCACTTGCGCCCCTTTCCTACAAAACTTCAGGAGAGGATTGGAACGACACTGAGATGTTTTCACACCTGTGGTGTCAGCTCTTGGGCCTCCCCAGAGCAGGATAAAGCATGGAATGTGAACAAATCCAAGAAACCCACATTCCTTCTGCTTCCCAGGCATGGCCAGGAGCTGGGATGTCCATAACCTCCCTGCCTGACCCAATTTCTCTCAGCATTTCTTAAATACACAAAGAGCATTTTATCAGCAAAGAACACATTTGATTGAGAAAATTTCTGATAATCCCAGGCAGGAAAGGCCATTCCTTGACAGAACGATATTTCTAATCCATCTGTTCCTAAGGCAATGGATAAGAATTAATGTGGATAGCAGTCAATAAACCAGCTCCTGATGGTGCTGGCTACACCCACCTCTTTACTTGACAATGTTTTCCTTGGATTATCCTATTCACCATTGTTATTTGAGAACTGTATCACAATATTATTTTTTTAAAAGTGAAGATTGTCTTGGCTTAGAAAACTCTGGCATGTGGAAAACAGATGAAATGTTCTTGGGATTGAAGGCAGTTGTTCCCGAGTCTGGCTGGCAGGTGGATCCAGCACACTCCCTCCTCCTGTGGGTTGGTGGCATTTATGTGAGACCTCCCCAGGGTCCTCCAGCAAAAATCCTGAGGATGAGCTCGATGTCCTTCCTGGAAAGAGGAAGGTGCTGCTCTGTGTTGATGCTACTGATGCCAGTTGTTCCCAGTGGGGTCACAGAAAGGAGCTCCTCATTGGTGGGCTGGGTGAGGACTGCTGAGGGATCCCAAAGGCTGTGCCAGGGGCTGTGCTTCCAAGGCCCCCAAATTAATTGTTAAGGATGCCCCTGTGCAGGGCAGAATGATGGAGCAGGTTGGGCTTTTGGCCACTCCCACTGACATTCACGGGTGCCCTGTATCCCAAATTGCATTTATGATGCCGAAGACTATCCTTGAGGGGATCCCGTGGTGATACATCTCATTCCCCCCTGGGCTCAGGACTGAGCCTTGCAGGTTGAGGAGGGGGCTGTGGCAGAGTCTGGAGGTCACTGCCTGGCCCCATTGCTGCTCCCCACATGGTGGGGGGGAAGGGGCACCCAGGGCTTGGGACATCCCACAGCCCAGGTCTGCTTCTGCCTCCCTCCCTCCGGGGCTGGACAAGACCCCTGGGGAGTCCTGCCCCTATGGGGTCTTTTAAACTCCGAAGAGATTCCTGCCCCCAGGAGAGTTCTCTGCCCATTCCAGGGGGATTCCTGTACCTCCCCCAGGGAGGAACCTTCCGCACAAGAGAGTTTCCTGCTCCCACAGGGGCATTTCTGCCCTACCTCAGAGTTTTCTGGCCTCCCGGGGGGATTCCTGCCCCCCAAGGAGGTTTCTACCCTCAAGGAGAGTTCCCCTGGGGGGATTCCTGTCACTCCTGAAAGTCTTTTAACGCCCAGATGGGGGGGGTTCCTCCCTTTTCCAGGGGGATCCTGCCGCCGGGGAGGTTCCTGCCCCGAGAGGACCCCCGACCCCCCGACCCCCCCCAAGCCCTGCGGCTGGGCCGGCGGGGGCGTGTCCGGGAACGTGTCCAGGCGGGGACGGTGACGCAGTGGGCGGGGCAGGGCGGGGCGGCAGCGGCGGCAGCGGCGGCTTCCAGCGACTTCGGCGGGCGGTGAGTGCGGGCGGGGCCGCGCTGCCCACGGGGGATGCTCAGCCCCGTGCGGGGCCGCCCGGGAGGAGCTCTGCCCCCGTGACCTCTGTGGGGCTGCCTGGGGGGTGCTCATCCCCCGCGATGGGGCCGGACTCGGAGGCTCTACCCTGAGCCTATTGCCTTCCCCGGGGATGCTCTGCTGCCCCCCGCCGTGGGGATGCTCAGCACCCTCCCGGTGGGGCTGGACTCGGGGGGTTCTGCCCTTTTTGCCTACCCCCGGGGATGCTCTGCTCTTCTCCCCCTCCCTCCCCGCCCGCCCCGGGGATGCTCCCCATTGTCCCCCGGGCGGGGCCGCAGTGGGGATGCTCAGCCCTGCCATGCCCCTGGCGATGCTCTGCCCCCCCGGGAAGGGGCTGACTCGCTCCGTGGGGATTTCATCTCCCACCCCATTACCCCTTGGAGGAGGTGTCTGGGTCAGGGTGTGCTGATCTCCCGCATTTCCCTTGGGTTGAGTCTGAGCTGGGGGTGTCATTCTCACCCCGAGCTGGGTTGGAGGGGTTCTTGCTGTGCCCCGGCTTTACTCGCAGATCGAGCATTTGAGCCGGGGTTGCTCCCCTCAGTGCACTGGCTCCGGCCCGGGGGCAGAGCCGGGGAGATGTGCTGCCCCATCCCCACTGGGTGTGCAGGCAGGGGGGTGAAGGGGTGGGCACATCCCCTGAGGCCGCATGGTATGAGGGGCAGGGAGGGGGCAGTGATTCCTTAATCCAGGAACGGGGAGAGGGGGCCTTGATTTTCAGCTGCTCTCTGACCCTGGCAGCTCCCCATATGCTCCCAAGCCATCCCTTTGCATCCCCTTCCCCAGCTTCTACCTTACACTGAGAGGAGGGCAGAAATGCTGGTGATCCTGGTCCTACCATGGCCTTCTCCTGCTCCTCTGATTTCCTAGCGCTGTCTCCTCCTGCCTTCCTCAGTGCTGCCTCCAGCCCTGGAACATCCACCCAGTGCCGAGCTCTGTGGCAGCCCCACTGCATCTGCCTGCCTCCAAACTCTGGGCTGGACTGGCTTGTGGGTATGCTGCCACACAGATGCTCCAGGAGCTCAGCACCAGGTAAATGCCTGCCAAGCTAGGCCAGCTCGAAACTGGGAAGATGCTCACGGACCTGGTTGAGCCTGAACATTGGCCCATGTGCTCAGGGCCAGACCAGGAGAGCATCCGGCCAGCCTGGCTAGCTCCAGCTGTGCCCACACTGGTTCCCAGCCTGTGTTAGCTGGTGTCATCACGGCTGCAGCAAGCTGCCTCCAGACAGCACCATTTGCTTCTGAATAACCAGCCTTGAAGAGCTTGTTTATCCTCTAAATTGCATCATTAGAGCAGCAATTGGCTTAGGGAGCTGGGTTTTGTTAAAGCTGTGCAAACCCTTCCGGGGAGGCCCTAGTTTTGGCCAAGTCAGGGTTGGCAAAAATGTTCATTTTAGCTCGTTTGCCACCATCTGCTGGATGCTGGAAGAGAGGCTTTCCTGGTGGGTTTGATACCACCAAGCCACTGTGTGAGCAGGAGCTAGTCCAGTGGCAAACATGAGCTAAGAGTGACACCTGGATGAATGTGCCTTTGTGGTTTGGAGTTTCTTGGTTGTGGTGCTGCCCATGCAGCAGGAGATGGAAATTTGGTGTCTTTGTGTCTCTGATGGTCTGAGAGTCTCAGGTACCTGTGCTCTTGGGGACATCACAGTGTGCTGCTCCCTGTGTGTGCTGGTTGGGGAGGAGGACTGTTCTCTAGGGACTTCTTGGAGATTTGTCAGGGAGCCATCAGCACAGGTCCCTGCTGCCATCTCCTTGGCACCCTGTGGTGCTCAGGTGCACAGGTGTCTTCCCAGCTTCAGTGCTTGCTCCTCCTGCAGCTCTTTCCCAGGAGTCAGACCAGAAGCTGTCTGGGACCCGTGTCACCACCAGGAGGGTGGGTGTGCCTCTGAACTGGCAGGTTCCTGAGACACCAGTGGTGGGACTGATGGACAGATTTGGCTTTCTGGAATGGCCAGCTCAGCCGTGGCTTGGCAGATGTGGGATTAAACATCTCATCCCTATGCAGCTTTGTGTCTACACGGTGAGCGGGTCTTGGTGGCTTGGTCCAGCTGTGCTTGGCAGCAGCTCCAGTGCAGATGCAGAGGGACTAGATGTGCTGGAGATTTGGGTTCCTGTCTGTATCAGAAAACACCAAGAATAAAACCCCTGGCTGAAACCCTTCTCATCTGCCTCTTTGGAGGGACCTTTTTGCATCTCTTTCTTGTCCTTTGGGGCAGCTCCCACTGGGGGCTGGGAATGAGGACAGGGATGAGGAGGAGGCTGAGTGGGTGTGAGTTGGTGAGTCCTGCTGTGCTGGGTAAGGATGTGGAGGTCGTGAGCCAGTGCTGGGAAAGAGCTTGACACTGCTGGAGCTGGAAGTTCATACTGGAGCTGGGAGAGGCATTCTTGGAGCCTCAGAGGGAGCTGAACTCAAATTGGGGCCCAGCTGGGAATAACCTCTGGAGGGCTGCACTCTGTGCACATGGAGAGATGTTGACATGAGTGTCTATCCTCTGCTTGGGGAGTGTCATTTCAGGGTGTCCAGCAAAGCAGAAAGATACTATATTCTTTATCTAACCTTGAAACCTTAATTCACAATTCATTTCCTCCTTAAGGATGCTTTGGTGAGCCAGAGGTTTCCCAGATAGCTCTCAAAACTGAGCTGTGAGGTCTCTGAATATATTAACTGGAGGAGAAGGCCATTGGATCCATTGCCCAGCTTCCTTCCCAGAGAGGTGTGAATGACAGTGCCCTCCTTAGGGGTGATTTTTGGGATGTACCAAGCACCAGGTGTGGGTGACAGACCTGACCTAGGCTGAGGGCTCTGCTGTGGGCCCTGCAGGTGGGTCCAAGCCTTGGCCAGGCTCCTGGAGGATGTGGTTGGGGGTTTTCAGTGCTTAAAGGCCTTCTCTTTGAGCAGACGAAAGGCTTGGAGGTGGGTGCTCGTGTGGGTGTGCTCACATGGGCTGGCATTTGGGAGAGAGGAAGGAAAATATCACATGGAACAACTGCAGAGTTGGGGGACAGGTCTGTGCTTGGGCCCATCTGGAGCAGAAGTTGTGGAAAATGATTCAAGGCTCTTTGCTAAAAAAAGTTGTGCTGGTATACTTGGATTTTATTTTTGTTTGTTGTGTGGTCAAGCAGGTTGAAACCCTTGTGGGGACAGGGTAAAAGTCTTGAGTTCATTTGTAGGGTGAGGATATCCTGAGGAATCAGGCTGAGGAAGCTGGGGCAGTTCAGCCTGGAGAAGAGGTTGTGTGGAGACCCCACAGCCCCTCCCAGCCTGTGTAGGAGGCTACAAGGAAGCTGGAGAGGGACTCTGCATAAAGAAATTGAGTGACAGGACAAGAGGGTTCACGCTAAAGGGAAGAGATTTCGTTATTGGGAAGAAATTCCTTCCTGTGAGGGTGGTGAGGCCCTGGGAGAGGTTCCCCAGAGAAGCTGTGGCTGCCCCTGAATCACTGGAAGTGTCCATGGCCAGGGTGGACAGGGCTTGGAGCAACCTGGGATTAGTAGGAGCTGTCCCTGCCTGTGGCATGGGGTTGGAATGAGCTGAGCATTATGGTCCCTTCCAGGCCAAGCCATGCTGTGGTTTTATGAATGAAGTGGCTGCTCATGTCTCTCATATTTTTGTGCAAAACTGTGCCTTGAGCAGCCTTGCTGCCTCTCAGCCATGGACAGCACTGGCAGGGCAGTGATTCCCATCCCTCAGGAGCATCTGGGAGCTGGGTGTCAAACCTTCTCCAAAAGCCACTGGCCAGGAGGGGACTGGCCCTGTGTCCTCCACGTTGCCCTTCCATAGCTGAATCTTCACCCTGATGTTTTAAGCAGCTTGTGGGTCACCGTCTCCAGCTCTGTAATCCTGCAGGACTGACAAGGCTGGAATTTATCTGAAATGCAGATTTTTTTTTCTTTCTTTCTTTTTTTTTTTTTTTTCCTGCTCCTGGTTTTCAGTTCCTGCCACGCTTCTCTTAGCAAGCGCGAGGAGGTGCCGGCTGAGTGGCTGCCTTTAATTGCATCCAAAAAATTAAAAAAAAAAAAAAAAAAAAAGAAATAAGAAAACAAGCAGCAGATGAGAGCTCGTTTCCCCACCCTCCTGTTCGTGTCGAGCGGTTTCCAGGAGAGGGCAGTTCCCGGGGATTTTTGCTGCGGGGTGCCTTTCCCTGCCGGTGCTCCCGGAGCAGAGCCGTGCCGGGGAAGGCGGCGGCCCGGGCGCGGCTCCTCCGTGCGGAGGCGAGGCGCTGTCAGCGTGGCCGAGTGCTGCAAAGAGCGGGCGCGGAGCACGCGGGGCGTGCGGCAGGGAGGGAAGGAGGGAGGCTCTTCCTGACTGGATTCCACATCCTCGCCTTCCAGAGAGGGCAGCATCCCTCGCCAGGGCAGGATGACACGGCGGGGAACGGGGCCCCTCCCGGAATTGCTGCCCATGGGCCGCGTGCGTGCATTTGAGCTTCTCATTTCCATCCTTTCCTGGTGGAAATTCCCGGTGGAATTTTCTCTGCAATTCCAGGTTCCCCCGTGGCCGCATCGTGATGTGATGTGCTCGGACATGGCAAACGCTCAGCGGCCGTGGGGTGCCTGGGGCGTCCATAGCACAGAGGAAGGAGCTGTGTTGAACATGGGATGGCTGGAGCCTGGAAGAAGGGGATGTCTGGCCCAACTCCTACCTTTTCAGAGTCTTATGAGTGCAAAGCATCCTCACATGGATTTTCTCCTGCCAAAGCCTGGCCTTTCTGGTTCCAGAATTGGGAAGGTGTTTATAGCCTTGCTGTAGCATTAACACAGGCGTCACAAACCTGATCCCAGGCTCTTGATCACGAGTTAAATATGCTTGGTGGTAGTGCCTAGAACTGCTCCCCATGCAGACATTCCCAGTGTCAGGGCTGCAGGCACAGCGGGGAGAGATGGGCTTGTACAAAATCCATAATCCACTTAATTTGCCCTGTACTTCAGTGTCTGGCAGCTGTAGCTAAGTAGCTCTGGGCTTCTTTCAGGCATCTCCCCCAAACTGTTTTTCAGGAAGGAGTCACAAAATGTCCAGAAGTTATTTTTGTGTGCGGCTGATTTATCCACACGCTGATCATCCAGGAGAGGAGTTATTCTGGTCCCACACTGCCCCACATAACACCAAGTGCCGTGTGCGGGTGTGGTTTCCCTGGGAGACATTGGGGGATGATGCTCCTGTTTGCGGATGGAGCTCTCAGGAACCACTTTGGAGGCTCTGTGTCCTGTGAGCCCACTCGGGTTCCTCAGATGTCTAGGGGACACAGACTCTGTGCCCTCTCGTCCTCTGTCCTTGTGAACAGACCTGAGTCCTGTGTCCTGGGGCGGTGGAAGGCTCTGTGCCCTTCCAAGGAGTACCCAGCTTAGCTGGGGTCTCCCTGGGTGACACTTGGATTTGGGGGGTGCAGGGAGCTGTTTCAGGGCTCTTTTTGGGCGTGGCGTAATTTCAAGGCTCAGGAAGGGCTGCAGTGTCTGGGACAGTTTCTCTGCAGGTTGTAGTGGCGCTGGTGCTGCTGGGTTTTTCCTTCCTGTGTTTGCTTTCCCTGGCATGCTGTGAAGCTGAGCTCCTGCTCTTGGGAAGGGGTGGTGGGAGTGAAGTGTGAGGGTGGCACTGTCAAAGCCTACTTTTCTCCTGTATCCACAGAAGGGAATGTTTCCCTGGGGCATTGTGGTGTGGCCACAGCTGGCCATGGATTGGGATCTGCCAGGCTGGGAATCACTGGCATATAGTGCTTCTGGAGCCTTTGCCACCCCAGCGTGCCGGTGACATGTCTCCCACCCAGCTGAGGATGGAATTACTGTTGGCTGTGTCCCTGTGCAGAGATGCTGGCAGCAGCAGAGATCCCATCCCTCCAGGTTGCTGTAGAACTGGAGCATCAATGGAGGCAGTGTCCAGCTTGGATGCGCTGCTGGATGGGCAAAGGGAACGTGATCCCGACATCTTCTGCACCCAGGGCTGTATCTGCCAGCAATTTGGGCTAAAGCAGGCTGGGGAAGCTTGAGGAGTCCCTGTGGGGGTAGAGGAGCAGCAAACGGAAGCAGCCTCTGAAGGATCCATGGCAGTGTCGACCAACCCAAATTTTCAAGGTCTGCTGTTTGGGAAACCTGGCTGTGCTAGAGAGGGGGTGGGTGGAAGTTCTGGAGATTCCCATATGCCTGTGGAGAGCTGCTGTCCATGTTCCTCCCCAGCATCACGGCACCTGAAAGCAGGTGTGCCTTTTACTGGACATGGGATGGAGTCTCGAGTCACTGCCACATCCTTTGGAGAGCCTCCTCCCAGAACCCTTCCGAAGGCTTGGGCTCTTCATGCACCATGTGCTCAATAACATGGCTTTACTCATTTTAACCTATCAGGGGGTTTAATTAGAGCCCGCAAGTTCATCTCTCCTGACCTGAGCTGTCTTTCCCTTGATCCCAGATCCAGACAGGGTTTGCTTCTGTTACCTGTATTACATCCAGATGTGCCACCCAGAGAGCAGCCTTTGTTTGATGGAGAGAGAATCTTCTTCCCAGCATCAAAACCTGGATGATAATCACTCGATTACAACCAACACTTTGGGCTGCCATATTAAAAAAGGAGCATTTGTCCCTGCTTTTGATCATCTGCTTCTAGTTAGTTTAGTTAGCAGACTTTCACAGTGGCCATTTTTGGAGTTGGCAGCCAGATCATCCCTGTAAGCAGAAATGGCTTTTGTTACATGTGTCCTCCGTGTTTACACGTTTGTAGAGAAATTTTGTCTCCTAAACTGAGGCTGCCATGAGCCTCACACTGCTGATCATTGCCGGGCTCTCCAGGAGCGCCAGTGTTGCTTTCAAATCACACGTTGTCAATAAATCTCATGCTGAGTGCCCTGCAGCAAATGGCATCAGCCTGCACGGGGAGAGCTCTCCCACATGTCCTCCTGCTGCCTAAAAATACCAGCGCTTGAATTCTCCAAGGACTTGGCTACTGCACAGCCTTCATTCCTGCCTGAGATACTGCTCATGGCTTGTTGCAGGACATCTGCTGTGCTCCCAAGGCTCACGCTCTGCCCTCCAGGTCTGGCCCTTAGGTAATGCAGCAGCTGCATCCATTTGGGGGTAAATGAACATTTATTACCTTTACTCTCTGTGCTGTGAGGTGTGTTCATAATCAGGGGTGTGGGGTCCAGGGGGGAAATGATGGCACTTTCTCTGGTGGCCACTGAGGGCCCATCCCACTGAGGAAAGGATGAGTTTTGGGGACTTCATGTAGCATCAAGCAAAATACCCTCAAAACCCTCTGTTAACTCTTTGTGTGTGTTTTGGGTGTCTTTTCTGTCCTCTTTGTAAATACACAATTTACCTTTTCACATCTAACTTTCGAGAAACGGTGGCCGGCTGTTTTGTTTTGAGAGACAATCTCTGTTCAGTGCGTGAATGGAGAGGGCTTGCTGGTGTTTCCAGTACACACAGGGCACTGGGCAGACTGGTGTGCAGGCAGCAGGCTCTTCCCTCCAGCAGCTTTCAGCCTCCTGATCCTGCTGGCTTGTGGTAGAGCAAGGAGAGCTCATAATGTGAACTATTGAATGAAGCCAAGGGCTGAGGTGTACGTGCTGTGATCTTGGGAGGAAGTGACAAACTGGCTTTGTGGCACCAGCAGGGATTTGGGAGCAGAGCTGGATGCGATGGATGTGCAAATGAAAGTTCAGCACACATGGGAGGTGCTGAGCTGTAAAACAGGAGTGATGCTCTAAAGGGATTTGTTTCTTTAGGAGACCTTGGATTGAAGGTATTTGGATTTTCCCGTCTCCATCTCCATGTGAATGCCCTGTTTTCTGCTGGGAAGTTCATGAGGGGGCTGGAATGCAGCAGTGTCGGAGCAGGGACTCGAAGAACACGCTCCCAGGGCTGGCTGCTCCCTGGGAGCCCTGCACCCTGCTGCATTGTAGTCAGGCCATGGACACAAGCACTGATAGTTCCCTCAGTCTTGCAAAGAAAATAATGTTTATTTTCAAGGCTGGAGAGATAAGGAAACCAGTCATTAGCCCCACCAGCTGGCAAACACTGGCTGCTTGATTTCTTCCTTTCTCCACTGCAACTCGAAGGAAATCCAATCCCTGGAGATGCCAGAGAGGGGCTGTGACTGCCCTGGCCTGGGAACAAATGTAGTAACCCATCCAGGAGAGCCACCAGGGTCTGTCAGACCAAGTTGTGTCATGTCCTCCATCACTCAGTGCCTGGACCTTCTCCTTCCAAGGGCTCTTGACTCCTTGTGGGCTGCTGTGGGGTGCCTCAAATTGCCAAAACCCTGGTGTGGGGAAGGAAGCAGAAGGATCTTCCCATGCTGCTGCCTGCACCTGGAGCTTTCTCTCTTTTCTCTTATTGCAGGTGGAGAGTGCATACCAGGAGAGTGACATTGGTCAGCTCCTGTGTGGTCACTCGTGAGCTGGACATTTGTCTGAGTGTGCTCTCCCAAAAGGGTGAGAATTTGCAGGATTTATCCCCAAATCACAGAATCAAATCCCCAAACAGAATCATTAAGGCTGGAAAAGACTTCCAAGATCATCCAACTTTTGACTTAATACCACCATGGCCACTAAACCATGATCAGAAGCTGCTTGTGAGCACCCAGTTTAACCAGTCCCCAGGTCAGCTGGGACCTTCATGGTTTCCTTTTGCCCCCGTACATCCCCCTGGCATGAATTGAGGCTGATCACTCTGACACAGCTGCTGAGTGCACTCGGTGGTACCCAAAACTTCTGTAAATATGAGAGGACTTCCAGGCCCAGGACAGGTGCTGATGACACCAGTGACCAGAGCAGGCTGGCAGGGGAGAGCTGGTCCAGACTCGTGGTGGGAGGAGGATGCTGAAGGTGATGGCAGCCACTGGGATGGCTGTACTGCCTCTGTATTTTCCTCTGAAGGTGACAGTCTGGGTTTGGAGAAGTCCAACCTCTGTGCCGGCACAGCTCCCAAATCCCTGCTGCCCTCGACTTTACTCTGGCAGGAAATGTGGGAGATTTGACTCTCACTTCTTGCATCCCAAAAAGTGAATCTTGTCAGATTCGGAAGACTTTGTCCACACCGTGGGTGTGAATGTGGGGCAAAGCAAGGCTGGGCTGCGGGAGCCACGCCCGGGGTTCTGCCGGGGTGGGCAGGGTGGAGCCGTGTGTCCACAAGCGCAGCTCTTGGGAGGTGTTAGAGGGAGATGAGAGGAGGGTGCTACGGGGAATGCGAGCGACTCCTGCTGCAGAATTCCTGGCGCGGCAGCTGGGGCAATGCCGGGGGGATCAGCGGGATGGAGCAGGGACGGGCTCTGTGTCCTCTCCGGCCCGACCTCCCGGCGGGGATGGAGCTGCTGTGGCTGGGAGCGGGAGAGAGCGGTCCCGCAGTGCTGCGTGACAGTGACAGTGACAGTGACAGTGACAGCGACAGTGACAGTGCCCCGGCACTCCCCTCCCTCCCGGCTCAGCGGCGGATGGTCCCTAGGGTCTCACAGGGCTGGGTGTACCCCCCCTCCCCCGTGTGATGCCAGCTGCTTTTCCACTCGAGATTCTGGCGGCTGCATTCCCAGCCGTGCTGCTGGAGCTGCAGCTGCCCCGGGGAAGCAGTAGTGTCCCTGTCCTCGAGCGAGCACAGCGGGAGCAGCGCCTCTGGAAGGATGGTTCAAAATCTGGGGGGATTTAACTGTGCCTCTTTGGGACTCGTCGGGGATGGGGGATATCCTGGGGCTGCTGTCACCAGCAGTGGTGTCACCCTCCTGACAGGCACAGCCTCCCAAATTCCTCACAGGTCACCCCAGGCACAGCTCTCGAGGTCAGCCCACCCCTGTAGTCACCAGTGTGGCTTTCAGAGCCATTCTTGGGTGGTTGCTCCCTCACTTGTTCTCTGTCTGTTCAGCTTCCCCATCATATTCCTGTTCTCATCACTCATTATTTCTCTCCAGGTGAAGGCTTTTTAATAACAGCTGACATTTCAGCCATTTTTGTGTCATTTCCTTTCTTCTACTCCTTTTTTTTTCATCCTCTTCATAACTAGGAAGCCTTTCTTTGTCCTTGGCCAGAGGGGAGGTGTCTGTTATTGCCTCTGTTATCATATTCCAGGAGGTTTGATCAGGTTAGTGAAAATCCTTCTGTTTTTTTCGTGTGTCGCTTCCATGTCCGTCTTCTTTAGCCTGGTTTCTTAAGGAAATTAAACCAAAAGCTTTGTTGCATCGTGGCCTTTTCTCTCCCCCTGCTTACTCTCGGGTGTGTTGGTCTCTGATGGGGTGGAAAGCTTGCAATGCTCAAAGGTTTGTTTGTGATAGCTCTTGGAGAGGACAGAGCCAGGAGACACCCCGGAGGGACGAGAGGCACAGAGCCTGTGGTGCAGGGCTGAGACTCACTGCTCAGAGAATAGGGCTGTGAATCCCACCAGGAATATGAGGGACAGCAGGGCAGTATCCCCAGTCCATGAGCTGGGATAACAGGCTGCAGCACCAGGCTCTTTGTGCTGCTCAGCTGCTTTTCCTGAGCTCAGGAAGGGATGCAGAGGAGGATCCAGACTCACAAATGCAGGGTTAGCCTGGGATTCGGGAGGCCTGGGCTGTGTTTGCAGGTGCAGACTCACACGTGGCTGTCCTCGAGGGCTTTTCCTGCAGCAGCAGGAGCTGCAGCTGCTTTAAGCTGATCTCCTGGAGTGTAAACTGCAGTGACAGGGGAGCCAGAGGAGATTTTCTGCTCCTGCCCATGCTACAGCAGGGAGAGGCAACAGAGCTTTCCCAGTGGCTTTTGCAAAATCTGGTTTCTTTGGCAGTAATGTGGGGATTGTAGCTGTGCTGGTGCGGGCAATCTTGGGGGCCCTGGGAGAAGCACGATGTGGAGTCAGGAGCTCAAGTGTGTCAGTGGAAAAGGACCAAGGTGCTTCTTGGGGCATCCTTGAAGCTTGTTGCCCTTTTCAGCAAGGGACAGGGCACCTCTTGAGTGTGTCCCCTCCTGTCCCAGCCCAGCCTGGTGAAAGGGATTGCCCTTTCCAGCTCAGAATACTCTGTGAGTCTGTGCCAGGTTGGGGAGGAGAGTTTGCTGGGAATTTGTGTAGCCTGGAGATGCTCTGCCCACACCTCACAGTGAGGGAGCAATGTGTCTGCCTGGCAGTTCAGCTGGGGCCTTCTCTCCTGTGCAGGTGAGTTTGTGCTCCTTGGCACCAAATCTGCTGTAGAGCTGCACTCTGAAGGTTTCCCCCTTTCTTCACTTTGCATTTACCTCTGATATTTATTTTGGCAGCCTGTTCTGCTGATTTCTCTTCAACCAGTGTCCCTCAGGCCTGGGGCCTGGCTGAACCCCAGGCCCTTGCCCAGTCCCACTGCTGGAGGAGATTGGACTTGCCATTCCTACCTCCTGGCCCCTTTTCCCTGCCCCCTGCCTGACCCCACCTCACTTGTGGTCCCTCCCAAGTTGAGGAGCTTACCGGGTGACACCCAGCACAGGGTTACATGTAGTCTGGCAGTGGGTCCTCACCAGCTCCCCACAGGGTCCCTCCCGCTGGGGGATCCCCAAATTTTGTGATTCCATTAGAGGGGGATACACAGAGGTGCTCCATGTCCCAGCTCGTCCCACATCCTTTTCACCTTGCTTGTGCTGGGTGGGAAGACAGACCCATGGTCACACATGATGCAGCTGTTTGGGTGTGGTTTGGAGCGAGGTTTCCTGTCCAGCTGTGCGAGAGACCTGGATCAACAGAGGAGAAGGGCTTGGCAGTGCCCCCTGCTTGTACGGGTGCTCGCTTGGTTCCTCTTTCCAGGAAGCATTTCGGGCTACCTTTGTTCTCTCAGCCTCACTTGTGATGGTGGTGAGTTGGGCTCTGTAATTGAGGAGGTCTGAATAATCCACTGAGGAAGCTGCTAATTTGAAGACATGTCTGTAATAATTAAATCATTATCTGGAGGGAAGGGAGAGCAGATTCCAAAACGGGGCTAATTAAAATCCAAACCCAGGATGACTTGGGCTCTGGGCCAGAGCAGAGGAGAGTCTGTTGGGGATGTCTTCATGTGTAATTGCTTTTCAGAACATCAGTCCCCACCAGAAAACCCATCTGTTCCCCTCAGGAGACTTGGATTGACCCAGAAACACTCTTGCCAGAAAAAGGCAAGAGCCTTGCCCTGTCCCATGTTCTCCAGACCTGGAGGAGGCCACATGCTTTGCAAAGGGTAGAGAAGATGATGAGAACCAGTTTGGGAGGATGTTTGGTCCTTGAGCTTCTGGAAATAGATTCCACCTTAGCTCTGGAATACTTAGGCCCTTAGCTCATTTCAGACTTCAGAACTCTCTGATGCTCTTCAGAAATCTCCGAGAACATGGGGCAGGGTGGGCTCGGATCCATCCCTGCTCTATGCATGGAAGGATTTGGACATGTAAAAGTGCCAAAGGGACCCAGTGCCTGGGAGGTAGGTGGCTTTGGCTGTAGGGAGAGATGAATCCTGTTCAGGCTCACTCTGCATCCGGGATGGAAACACTCTGGGAGAGGCTTTATGACCTGTCAGGATACAGAGCACTGCTGAAGGTGAGCCCAGCCCAGCTCAGACTGCTCTGAGCAGGTCCAGGCAGGTGAAGGTGGCTCTGCTGAGCTGAAAGTTGGTGACCAACAACTGTGGTTGTGATGCTGGAAGGCAGAAGGGGCCTTTGGACAGCGCCTCATGCTGTGCAATGAGGGTGGGAGATCTGCAGGGTGGGTATTAATGTGCATCCCCAGAGCTTCTGGGTCTGCTTTGCCTGGCAAGCCCAGAGTCCACCACCTTCTTCAGAGTCCATGTTCCTCAGCAGGGCAAGGAACAAACACTTTGCAAAGGGCAAGGAACAAAAATCCCACCTCCAGTTACATGTAAGTAGGATGCAGGGTAAATTCCATCCTTCTAAGTGCATGCACTGGGTGCTTTCCTGCACCAGGGAGGTGTTGCTGCTGTGTCTGCATGGGCTGAAGGTCCTCTAATGGTGGTGGAAAGGTGAAACCCAGCAGCAATCATCGCTCCTGTGAGCGGGCCTGTGTCGTGGTTTAATGTTCACCAAATTCTGGTTGCCAAATTTTGGGTGGGGGTTTTTGGGGGGTTTTTTTGGGGGATTTTTTTTTTTTTTTTTTTTTTTTTTTTTTGTAGGAGAGAGATTAGGCGAAAAAACAAAGCAGGCTTAAGCTTAAAAATGAACAAAATAGTTTTATTAACACACACTAAAAGAATGAAAAAAAAAAGAAAGAAAGTTGGGAAAAAGAAAACTCAAACTAAAACAGAATGAAACTTCAAAACACTCTTCTCTCCCTGTACAAACTATTAACTTTCTTACAAAATGACATAAAAAGACACAACTTGTGATTTTTAGTCAGTTTCATCATTTAAGCATAATCTTTCATTGCTTTAGGAGAAGAATCTCTCTAGAGTTTCATGGAGACAGTTGTTACAAGACAAAATAGTCCAGTGGCTCTTAATGTCACACATCTGCAACCCCTGGAGCATTTGCAGACTGTGCTGTTCTATCTATTAGTGGCCTTTTTCTTTGGCTACTTATGGACCTCTCAGTGTATCTGGGGTACTGTTTACAAATACCTCTTCTAGTCTAAAATTATCTTTGTCTCAAAGGCTGAGACCTCCTCTCAGCCCAGGAGCGGGGGCTTTAAAGTTCTCAATTAAATCTCAATCACATCAGTCCTTAATTTTGATTAGAATTAGCATTCTCCCCGACAACATTAAGATGCTACAAAGAACAGTCCATTTCTCCATCGTTTCCCCCAGAGAAGTCCAGTTAAAAATGTCCACTTCTTCAATCCTATTCCAATAATATTATCAGTTCTTTCACTTCTAATCCACTGACTTCACGTGGTGTCTGTTCTAAGTACCCTCTGTGTTTATTCTTCTCTCTCTTAAGGAAGGGCTGTGCTTTAGAAGCTCCATGTTGCTAGGAAAGGGTTCAATCTGCCCAGGCCTGCAGTGGCCATGTGCTCTCTGCCCCGGGCTGCAGGGCTCTAGAGATGCAAAGCTGTGCCGATAAGGGAAACTCTTTCTACCCCTCAGTCTCATCCAGGTGCTGCCACAAAGCTGTGAGCACGTGGCATTGCTGAGCTGTTCTCTTTTCTGCTGGCAGCCGGGAGGAAGAGGCCCAACCCAGGCAGCAGCTCCTGGAGGCCCGGCCGGGCCTGGCCTGGCCCCCCTGGCGCCCACGATGTCACCTCATGGCTGTCTTAGAAGGAAGAGAGCGACTTCCCAGGGATGAGGATTTTGAACGGGTACTTCCCAAAGTCACTGCCAATATCTTGGCTAGCTTTCTGATAGGTCCCAGTCTTCCACCCCCAAAGCAACCCCAAGGTCCTGGCAGGGAAAAACATTCCACATTTCTCTGTGACTGGAAACAAAGCTGTGCCAGCTCATGGTAGCCTGGAATCACTGTATTTCAGCAGGGAAGTGATTGTAGCTGTCCAAACCAGGCACCTTCCAGAGCTGGTGAAGATAAATTGGTGCATTTACCCGGAGGAGACAAGGTCAGGGAACTCTGGCTATCAGGTGTTCACACGTGAGCATCACTCAGTGAACGTCCCTGTATCGGCACGACAGGTGAAGGTCACCTCAGGTGGGCTGGTGCCTGCAGGCAGCTCTCAACTTGTGGAGGTGGGAGGAGGACACAGGAGGCTGGGCAGGGAGTCACTTCTGCTCGGGTGAGCATCACACCAGTCCTGACACATGCTGGGTTTTCTGCCTCTGCTGCCCTGGAGGGGCTGCAGCTCTGCAGAGTTACAGCCTGACACTGCTGAGTCCTGGGGCTCAGGGATGGCCTGAACCCACCCCAGCCAGTGCTGCTGGAGCTGGGCTCTGCCTGCTCCCACATCTCCAGGAGCAGGCACTGGGGGGTGCACAGGGTACAAAACTGTGTTGTGAAAGAGCCAGAAATTTAAAGCTGTCTGCAGAAATAGTCACTAAACCCTCTGGAAAGCATTGCTCAGCTGCAAAGCCTTGTAAGCTTTGGTATGCTCTTTTAATTTTTAATAGAGAGCACACAACATCCTCAGCTCAGGCAGCAGACGTTTCCCAGGGCATTGGGATATCCCCCTTCCTTCATTCCTCCCCAAGGGAGTTTAAGGTGTCCTGGGCCCCACCCTTCTGAGTGTCCGCAGAAGCACACAGGGGGACCAGGTAGGAAAGCACCCCACCTGCAACTCTTCCCACCAGTGGTGTAGCAGTGTAATTACTCACATTTCATTCCTTTTGAAAGCCTGCTGAGCTGCAGATGTGTCTCTCCTTTCCTGATGATGTCTCATGGATTGGCCAAATTGTGCTCTAACCTCCTGGGGTTGTTCAGGGGATCGTTCCTGGTGCTGGGTTGGACAGGGCTTGGAGCAACCTGGGATAGTGGAAGGTGTCCCTTGGCAAGGGGTGGAACAGGGTGGGCTTAAAGATCTGGGATCCTGTGAACTCAGTGTATGCAGGAGCCCCCAAAGTACTGCGGGTGGCAGAGTGCTGTTCCCAGGGGCTTTGGGCTGAAAGGTGAAATGGGTCCAGTGTTTTTTGGATGACCTTTGGGAGTGATGGACAGAAGGGGTCAGGCTCGATGATGGCATGGTTTGGGCTCCCCTTGGGTGAGCTGGGATGACCATGGGAGCCTGTGGGTAGCACAGTGAGCACAAGGGCAGAGCTCCTGAGGCTCTGGTGCCAGGCAGTGCCTGGGGACACCAAGGACACTGCATTAGCTGGGCTCCACGGTGCTGATATTTTGAGAGGGAGCAAGTTAGAAATTGAGTTGAACTAATGCCCAGTGCTGGATTTTGAGATGATACTTGGCCAGATGAGAGTTCTGCTGCCATGGGGGGCTGCCACCCCTCTGCAAACCACCACACTCCCCACATTTTCTGACACAATTTGGTGTTGCTTCCCTCGATTTGAAGCTTTCTCTGTTTTCTCCAGTCCTCAAAAGAGGGGAGCAGCGATGGTTACCAGTGTTTCCTCTGGTCCCTCTCTCTGCTCATCCCATGCTGTCTGAAGCCCTCAGGAGTTCTGCTTAGAATTCCCTGCTGGATCCAACACAGCTTGTCACATTCATACAAACCTTGATTTATTCTTCCTGATCTTTTCCAATACTCGGGATTTCTGGAGGGAGCTGGACTTTTATATCACTTATATCTTCCTTGTGGTCTATATCCAGGAGGAATGAGCTCCAGATGGAGTTTTTCCATGGCAGGCTATTTTTGAGGAGCTTTCTGTGGCTCCTCTGATGCTTAATAAGGGCTGAGCTAATCCCACAATTCTCCTGAAGAGAAACAACTTGGATTTTCCTTCTAAAGCACAGCATCTCCAGGCCCTCTGCCTCACTGGTGCAGTGAGTGGGCACATCCTCCCCTGCGACAGGAATTGGGATGTGCAGGGCACAGACTCCACCAGAAACTCCTTCTTGCATGAAACAGGGCTTAAAATGCCGGATAGGAATAGGATGAATAGGATGAGTCCTTCCTGCAGTACTGTAACTTTGGCTATGCCGGGTGTACTGGGTGTGCCAGGTGTGCTGAATGTGCCAGGTGGGCTTTGGCTGGGGCTCATTTTGGGGGCTCACTTTGCACCTGAAGAGTGTGGGTTGAAGCTGTGACCCTGCTCGATGTGGATTTAGACAGAGCAGACAGGGCTCCAGTGCCTGAGCCTTGCCCCCAGCCACCCTGTAAGGTCACTGTCCTCAGATGTCCCTGCACGGCTGCTGCTGCCACGTCCTGTCGCTGTCAGGGATGAGACATCAGGAGCTGATGCTGCCTTGGGCCTTTCCCAGCACGGGCGCCGTGGGAACAGCACTGGGGTCATTCCAGCCTGGACTGGGGGTGCACAGGGCTGTTTGTCTCCATCTCTGCCTGCTCCTTGCTGGGTTTCATCCACCCCTTCCAAACCATCGGGGAACAGCCAACGTGCGAAAGGAGTCTGGCTTGGCAAGGGAGGGCTGTGGTTATCTGTGGTGTGAGGGTGCTTGGGAAGAAAAGCAGGTTTCAGTCAGGCAGGGATTTAACTGCACAGTCCTGCCTTGTCCTACATGGAGCTGAGTACTCACATGTCCCAGGAGGGGTGAAGGTGCTGTAAATCCTGTGAGGTTTCCTTGCCAGACGCTGCAGAGCTGTCCTGGTGCTGGATCTGCTCATCCTCAAAGCCTGAGTGGCCAGAACCAAGAATCCTGCTCATGTCCCACTGCCCACCACTGCATCTGGGCAAAAGCTCCTTAGGAACTAGCTGTGCTATCAGCAAAGGGATTAAGTAATTGCTGAAGTCCCTTAGCACAGGCAAGGAACAGCAGAAGGGATGAAAACAAGGAGAATCTTCCCCACCACCCATCACCTCAGTTACTGAAACCATCCCAGTCCCCTCTGGTTGGGGTCATCCTGTGCCCAAGCCGTGATGTTACCGCTGTTCTGGAACAGGAAGAACTAAAACCTTCCACACTTGGGAGGATGGAGGAGAGGGGAGCTCTGCCTGAATTGTCTGCAGGTGGAATGGGGAGCACAAGGGAAACTTGGGGCACAGTCTTGCTGCTGGTGTCTGTGTGCCGGGGTGGTTGGTGGGGAATTGCTGAGCTCTGGAGGCCTCCCCAGGGCCAAGGTTGTGCTCCAGGACCATTGGTGCTTCCTTGCAGGTTGTGGTGCCTGCAAAACCCCAAACTGTGATGCAGGGATGTGTTCCTGAGCCTGCTACGGTCCAACCTGGAGCCAGCAGCACTGGACACATCCCTGCTCTGTCCACTGTGGCTCTGAACACCCTCTAACACTTCCCAAATTTCACTGAAAGCCCCACTTGCCTCTTCCCTGACTCCAAACTCCCTCCCTGGGCTCTTGCTCAACCTCACTCATAATTTAGAGTCTGGTGAGGGGTGGCTGGCCAGGTTGGCCAGGGCTCGGAGCATCCTGGTCTCATGGCAGGTGTCCCTGCCTATGGCATGGGGGAGGACTGGTTGAGCTTCCATGTCCCTTCCAAAGCAAACCATTCCATGATTCTGTGATGGCAGAATGCTGGAGACCTGCCCAAGCAGGGCAGGGAGTAGGATTTCACTCTGGGCCCTGGGGAGCTCACTGAGCCGCTTTCCCTTTCCACCATGGAGCGGAAATTTGGTGGCCAAGTTTTACACTGGGAACTGGGCAGATACACAGCTGATGTGTGGGAGTGGTTATCACTGCTGAGGCTGGTGGCAGGGAGGGCCTGCTGAGGGTGTGGAAGAGATTCCAGTGGGATGGGTTGGTGCGGGGGAAACCCTGGATTTTGGGCAGACCAGGCATGGAAGCTCCTCAGGTGCATGTGGGGTTTGCTTTGCCCCGGCATTTCTTTACAAGCAGCAGCCTCCCCTGTGCCCTGGGCTGGGTGTGGGTGCTGGACCCGTGTGGCTTTGTCTCTCCTGGAACCTCCCTGCTCTGTTTTCCCCTCGGCTAGCCTGAGACAAGCTGCAGTTAGGAGTTTTCCTCAGGGTCCTTAAACCCAGGAGGCGGCTGAGAACCTTTCCCTTAGCACGAGAGCGAGACCCCGTCGGCAGCAAAGGAAGGAGGTTTGCACTTGATCCGGGGAGTGAAACCAAGGCTTTATTCAGTCTTTCTTCTGTGTTCCTGCCCCAGACCCAGCCTGGGTCATGAGCCCTGTCCCACTGCCCGAACCAAGAGGCCGCCAGCCGCATGGTCTGTGGCTTATATCCAGGGAGGGGCCAGACCAATACTGAATTGGGAATACGGTGGGAATGGAACAGGGTTGGATTGCATTCAAGGAAGGGGACTGGGAAGAACGTGGGAGATGGGCTGGGGGAAGGGCAGGGACAAACTTCGGGATATTACATTTTCCAGGAGAACAGGGGAGTGCAGAACAAAGCATTATAAAACCCAACGTAAAAATGAAATGCAATATGAAAGCAAAGAACACACAGCAGCAGGCCCAGGCAAGTGAAGAAGCACCTCTACAGCATTTGGTAGGGCTTGGGTGCACCCGTGGCACAGATTTCCTCAGCCCTTCTTGGAGCTGCTGACTCTTCCCTCATCGCTGAATAAATTAGCACCACAAGTACTCATGGGGTGTGACTAAAGCAGGGCAGGTGCTGGTTTGGCAGTGAGGGGGAGGCCCCCGGCTCCAGCCTGACAGGCTCCCAGATGAGATAACTCCTCAACAGAAGTGTCATGGGGACAGGAGGGATGTACCCATGGCAAAAACTCTAGTGAAATCATGGAAAATCACCAGCCATTCCTCTGTGTCTCAGCAAGGATTGAAGCTGTACCCTACTCATGGGGAAACTGAGGCACGAAGCTTCACTTTCCCAAAGGTAAGGGGCCTTTGCAATGATGCCCCCTCTGTGACAAACACAGGATTTTCTCCCAATTGTTGTGGATCACTTCCCTGTGCCTTGTACCCTGTAAGAGGAGTCTGCATCCATCTTGGGCTGAAACCAGCCCGATTGCTGGGATGGATCCCAGTGCTGCCTTCCTTGGCAGAGTCACCCAGGGGCTGGTTCACCTCAATGTGCTGCTTCCATAATGGTTGCATTTCCTTCTGCTGCTGTTCAAAGTAACCTTCCTTGAGAGAGATCAAAGAACTCTCAACACCTCAACACAAGGAAGAACTTCTTTCCATGGAGAAGGGCAGAGTACCAGAACAGCTGCCTGGGGAGGGCATTGAGCCTCCCTCCCTGGAGACATTCCAAACTCACCTGCATGTGTCCCTGTGTCGCCTGCTTGGGGTTTGACCCTGCTTTGAGAGGGCATTGGACTAGATGATCTTCAGAGGTCCTTTCCAACCCCAGCTGTTCCGGGCTCCTGGGGTTCTGTGACTTCAGCCTAACAGAGCAAAGGACAGGGGGTTTGGTTGTAAAGTTGTGGAACAAAAGGATGGATGAGCCATGTGTACACACAGCAGAGCAGCAACTGAAAAAATGAAATGATTGTAACCGGAATTGTGGCTTTTTCGTGTCAGTTTGGTGGCTGTGGAAACCCCTCCTTGTCCCTGAGGATGGATCTGAGTGCAGACCACATCCTGAAAGAGGGATGTGAGCTTGGTCTCATGGATGAGGTGCATCCATCTCCTCCCTTCCTGGGCACATGGTGGTCTCTTGTGCACCACAGGAATTGGGATTTCTCCAGGATTTCCACAGTCCTGTCTTTCAGTGATGCTGCTGGGTGCAGGTAACTGGAGTGGCACGTGATTACAGGATTTGGGGGCTTTGGTTTGTGTTTTTGCTGGTTCGGGTGAACCCCTCATGCTGACCGTGCCACAGAGTGCAATCCAGCTCATGTTCCAGCAACCACATCCCCATGCTCCTCCAGAACACTCCCTGTGCCTCCACATGGGCTCCTGTGATCCTCAGGGCTTCAGCAGCATCCTCAGACCTGTGGTCCTCTCTCCTCCCAGCCATGTCTTTGGCTGTTGCAAACCCAGGGATGAAGTCTCGAGGTGAGCCTGGGCTTGCTGAATCTCTTGGCCAGGCTTGGGGATCCCACTTGTCAGAGGGATCATCCAGGCTGGAGCCCCCACAGGCCCGTTTCTGTCTGTCATATCACCCCAAGGTGCAAGGACAGGAGGCTGGTGTGGCTTTAGCCCTGCCACATTCCTCCTTGGAATACCCTGAGATCCTGCCTTGCTCTGGGGTCAGGGCAGGACACGTGGCCCACTTTGGAAACAGAGAAACTGAGTCAGGCCCCCCCAGTGTGACCCCCACAACACCTCCCAAGGTGACAGATTTCTGTAGGTTCCTGTAGATGTCTGTGTGACCACGTTTGGGTGCAGCCCTGGGGGTTCAGCCCCCTCCTCCCCTGCAGGGCCTGGCACAGATTTCAGCTCCTCGTCTGACAAGGTTTTGCTGAGGAACAATTGTGTCTCTGCACAATAAGGAGCAGGTGGCTCTCTGAAAATACCCTCTGGAAGTGGTGTGTAATGCCTCCCCTCCCACTGGGAAGTATAAATACCTGTACAATGCTAGCGCTTACTGCTCCCTGCTAAGAAATCAAATGTGGACATTTTTCCTCACAGATTCTTCTCTGGTTTAGCAGCTTGAGTGAGCGAGGGTTGAGGTGGGAACTGCTTCATGGGTTTAGAGCAAGTCTTTGGGGCAGAAGTGTGTCCTTTAAGGCAGGATATTGGGAGTAGCTGCGTTTTATTGTTTGCAGTGTCCCTTGTCCTGACCCTTTAGGGGCACTCAGGGCTTCTCAACATCTGAAACAGCTCCAAACCCTGGAGACACTGCCCAAATGTCCTGTTCTGCCACTGCTGCATCTCCAACAAGGGACAAGTTGGCCATTGTCCTCTTGGGGGCAAAGGACACATTGTGCAGGTGTGGGGACCCCGGGAGACCTCCCAGACCTGGATGAGAGAGGAGGCACTGCTGCATCTTTTCTCAGGTCTCCACCACATTCCCAGCCCCGATCTTGGCAAATCCATCTCACCTTTTGGAATGGGCATCCAATCCTCTGCTGCTCAAAACTGGCACCTTATTTGCAGCCAGAATGCCTCATTTCCCTTGTTATCCCTGGGTGTCCTGGCCACGGGCAGCCCCTGGCACCAGCCAGGGACCATCTGTGCAGTTCCGTGCCGGCGGCGGGGCTGCGTTGAGGAATGTGGGAGCACTGTCACCATCTGGGCCCCGCGGAAAACTGGATCTCCCTTGTCCCTCTCGGGGGACTGGAGGTCCCAAGAGACCACAGTGTATCCTGGGAATAAATGAGGGGACTTGGGAGAAAAGCTGGGATGAGGCTCTATCTGCTGATTGGTTTTCTTCGTGAAAAGCAGCTTTTTCTCCAGGTACCAACCAGAATGGAGAAGTCAGGATGCTTCACATCACAGCAGGACCGCCCCAGTCCAGGCTTGTAAAACTCTAAGAAACATGTGGAGTGTGTGGAAAGGGGTCTGTGCGTGGGCACAGGGACAGAGGGAGGGAAGGAAGGACAGAGAGGGGCTCCTGGGGGCTGTGGAGCTGTGCAGAGGGATCCAAGTAGCTCCTGGCATTCATGGAACTCAGCTGGTGTATGCTTTGGACATTGTGGCATGAACAGCACCTCTCCTGGGGTCTCAGGGGACCTGGGAGGTGAAATCCCAGCCCATGAACCACAGGAGCGTGTGGCAAAGGCTGCTCCAAGACTTGTTGCAGGCGAATACATCCAGGTCCTACACTTGGATCAGTGATTCCTACTGTCAAGCCAGGGCTCTTCAGCATCCCCTTTGTCTTGTGTGTGGAATAATCTCCCTTTTCTCAACCTCTGATTACCACATCTCTCACTGAGGGTAGGAGAAATGGGCTCTGTGGCTTGGTAGAGATGGTGAGGACGTTCCCCTCTGCCATCCCACTGCTCAGCAGGTCACTGCTGACCTTTCCTGGGGAGGGCAAGGGGGGATTGGTGGCTCAACGTGTCCTGGCTGCTTCCAAGTGGTGTCTGACTTCAGTGAGGGTGGGCAGGACTTGTGCTGGGATGTTGCTCTGTCTGCAGGGGCAGAGTTTGGGATGAGCGTGCTGGGAATGCCAGGATACAACACTTGCAGCCTGTCCTGGGGTCACGTTGAATTCTCATGCATTAAAAGGGTTCCTGAAAGGTAAAACTAACTGCACAAGGGCAACAGACTCTGGTCCCACCTGGACCTGGCAGGGAGGGGAAGTCAGTGTGGGTGCTGGATCCCAAGTTTGGCTGGTTGGGCAGAGAGGAGGCTGTTCCTGTGCCAGGGAGCTGGGAGTGAGGGGTGCTGGTTTGGGCTCTGCCTTTCCAAGGCCGAGGGCAGCTGAGGAGGATTTTCCAGGAGCAGAAAAGATCAGAGTGACTTTTTTATGCGATGATCAGTCTCTGAGAGCTTGTTGCCTCCAAGGAGTGCGTTAAAGCCTCTTTGCAGCAGCCTGCTGGGTGCTGGTCCTGCTGACACAGCCACCAAGGCTTTTCTCTTCCTCTTGTCAGGGCTGGGATGGGAGCTGTTCAGAGAGCAAACATGAGGCTGTCTCTATCCTCCGTGTGTGGGTAAAGCTGTGGGTGCTTCTCACCCTCACTGGGAAGGGAAAGCCAGGGTGCTCCCTGGGATCCAGCATCCCACGGGCAGCCTGATTCAGCTGAGCTGTGCTGCGCAAATCATCAGCTCCAGGGCAAAACCCACTTCTGCTCCCCTTCAGCTGCTCCGTGTCTGGGCACCATCGTGGGGAAGTGGCCTCTCTGAGCAGGCAACATGTGACTGTGCTGTTTTCCATCCCAAAAATGGGGGAAGGCATCATTTTGGGGTGGAGGGGGGAGGGATAGTAAAGCAAGCACATTTTCCCTGGCAAGAAACCTGCTCCCAGCAAGCCTGTGCCTGGCAGCCCCATGGGACTAAAAATACCCAGCAAGGGCTGGAGCTGTGCAGTGTCTGTTTGCTCAGCTCCCAGCTGTCTCCTTGCAGCCTCACAGCTCTACCCAATGATTATCCCAGCACTTAAGGCCCTCTAAAGCCAGGCAGGAGCATTTAGGGAGTTTTCCCAGAGACCTGTGGAAGGTTGAGATTTACAGGCATTAATTGGGAGTGAGCTCACACCCCTCTGACCTCCAGCAGCAAAGAGCTGCCCTGGGTGTGCCCTCGCTGCTGCTGCAGGCACAGCAGAGTGTGGGGGTGTCTGGGCTGTCACCCACACTGAAGTCCTCAAGGTCCTTCAGAGTGACTGCTGGCATGTGTGGGTTTGCCTGGGGACTGCTGAGCTGTGCTGGGCAGGGACAGACCGTGTGTGCCCCCTCCAGCTGGGCTTCCTGGGAGAGGCACCTGGGAGCAGGTGAGATTCTCTTGCTTTTGGAGAATGGAGAAAAGCCCAAAGTTTGAGATGGGACACAGATGAGGGGAGTTGGAAAGGGACTTCCTGCACTTTCCTGCGTGTGTGCTCATCCCTGGATATGTGGGTGTTGCTGTACCCCTGTGTGCACATCCCTACACGCTCACCTTTGCCTGTTGGTTACTGAACTCATGCCCTGCTCCACAGGCCATGAAGACAGCAGGGATCAAAGGCAGCCTGGTCCTGGCTCCCTCAGGTGCCATCCCAAATAAACCCTTTGCAGCTGCCCTGACTCTGGGTGTTGGCCCCTCCCAGAGCCCTGGCTACTCCTGGGGCTCGTGGTGTTGCTGTGAAAGCTGCAGTGGATGAATCCAGAAATGATTACTTACAAATCCATGGAGCAGGAGAGTTCCTGTGGTTGTTGAAGGAATGGATCTGTGATGGGGATGCTGGAGGCAGCTCGGTGTCTGTCCATGGCTCTAGACAGTTCCCCTGCAGTGCAGGGAATTTTCCACTCTTGGACTTGCCATGGTTCCAGCCGGGATGGGCACACGGGGCTGGATTGTGTCCAGAGCCACGCTCGGAGGTGGCAGAGCATCCCCCTGGATTTCCCTGCCAGGGACCCTCTGGCAGAGGGATTCTCATGGTGCAGCAGTGTCCTGGGAGGCACAGAGAGCCCTGAGTGCCCTGGGCTGGCTGTCACTGCCTGCCTGGGGGTTTCAGGCCCGGTCAGGGGGATTTTGGCTGCTCTTTGTGGTGGTAGGAGGTCTCACCCTGCTCATAGGGCTGCTCCAGCTGCAGGGGATTGTAGCAGCTCCTGCCTTACACCTCTGTGTCACCTCCCTGAGTGGAAACATCCCCAAACACTGGGCACAGAGGAGCTTTGGGTCACCAATGTTGCTTTGTCCAGGACAGTTTGATGCTTCACTGAGCATCCTCAGGGACACGGAACAGATGCTTTTGGGGACCAGTGGAATGGGATGAGTTCATCCTGGACCAGCATTGGTGCTGTGTAAGATCCCTGTGATTCTGTGATCACCCTCTCCAGGCTGAGGAACCGGCTGTGCTCATCTCCCCATCTGCACAAGCACACAGGAATAACAGGATGTCACTGTGGGCAGGAGCAGGTTTGCAGTGAAACAAAACCCCACCAGAACGACCTGTGCGCAAGCTCAACCATGGGGGAAGCAGGAAGAAAATCATCTCTTGGCTGTAAATCTGTGCCTCCTCCTGCACTGTGTGGGTCCAGGCCCTTGGATGACCTCCATGGGGCGCAGGAAGCCACCATGGCCCTGCTGGAATTGGTATCTGCAGAGTTTGCTCATGGTACATGTGTCTCTCCTTTGCAGCTGGGATAAATTTCTATCCCATCATCATTCTGGTCAGATTTATGTCTTGGTCATTCCCTGCAGCACTTCCCTTCCCTGAGGGCTTGCAGGGCTCTTCCCTCTGTGTCTTGATTAAAATCTCTTAATTAGTCTGCTAGTTTCTCCCAGTTCCCCACCAGCAGCTGGCTGGGACCATGCCCACGTGGCTCATTTTGCCACTCAAGTCGTGCTCAGGAACTGCCAGACTTTCCCCACCCTGGATGTTCCTTCTCCATGTTCATCCCACAGGCAGGGGTACAGCAGAGGAGGGGGCATGAAAGTCATCTCATTTGCAGCCAAATTAACAGGGCTTAGCCCTGGGGTGGGACTGGTTTCTGCTCTCCTTGGCCCTGGATTCCCTGGAGTCTGGGATATCTTACCCCCAGGAAAGCTGACAGGGAGCCACATGCCTGTGGGTACCCCTGGGGCTGTTCATAAGGGGCAGGAGAACTGGAAAGCATTTTCCCTGTTTAATTACAGGGATGAAGCTCATGTACAACTCCACCCAAGGAGAGAGGGGCTGGAATGGTCCCTCACTCCACACCTTTTCCTCCACCAGCCTTGTTTTTGTGGGATGCTGCAGAAATGGATTCTCCTCAGTGCAGTTATCCCATGAATCCACAGTTACCCTGATCATCCAGGTCCTGACAGCCAGGATGGAGCATGAACAACCCTCAAAGCTTCTGGACGGTGTTACATGTCCATAATATGTTTTATCCCACTCAAGGATCCAATCTGTGAAGGGAGGGGAGGATACCACCTGTGGGATAGCCCTGTCCTCTGTCCCTGTGTGCTGGAGCTGGCTCTCAGCATCACACGGGATGCACAGTGAGAGACTGCTGCTTTTGCCAGAGATTCTCTATTTTTAGAGAGTTTTTTGTGTCAAACTTCCCCTCAGCTGATGAGCCAATGTCATCCAAAGAGCAGAGTTCTGATTCCCCTGCCCTGGCAGTATCTGGTGTCACAAACACACCTCCTCACAAGTGTCACCTTTCGTCAGGGCAGGTCCCTGCTGTGCCATTGAGCTGTTGGACACACAAGCTTTCATCCCAGCCCAAAGGGTCAGAACAGGCTTCTCTGGCCCAGGCCTGTGTGCTTGTCCTTTTTATCTGTGTGTGAGGGGGAGCTTTGGAGGGGGAGTGACCCAGAATCACAGCTGGTTTGGGCTGGAAGGGACCTTAGAACTCATCCAGTCCAAGCCCTGTTCAACCTGGCCTTGGACACTTCCAGGGACAGGCCAGCCACAGCCTCAGGTGCATCCACAGACTCAGAATATTCAGACCTTTCCTTGAGTGTTTCATCTGGAAAGTTTAAAACTGGAGCAGGGCCTGCCCTGATAACAGCACTAGACCAGCACTCCTCACCCTGGGCCTGCCACATTTTGCCGCTCAGTTTGAGCCCTGCCCGTGGTTTGAACCCTGGCACAGGTGGTGACCGGGGTGGGCAGGTCCCCACGGTGGCTGGTGTGGCAGTGTCACACTCACCCTTGCTGCTGGGGACGCTCACCTGGCTGCAGAGGGCTGAAGTTCCCCCACAGGAATGTGAATCCTCACCTGGCACCTTCTCTGGGGTGGTTTGGGGCTGCAGAAGGGAAGGGGGGGCTGTGGGTTCCAGCATCACCCCTGGGCCGGGTCCTCAGGTCCAGCCATGCTTTAATCCAGCCTATAGTAACAAATGCCAGCTCTACCTCTCCCCTCCAGCCTCTCATTCCGGGTGTTTGTGCTTGGGCAGGACTTTGGGGATGCTTCTGCCTCCATCCACTGGGAGAGGTTTGACCAAGGGAAGATGTGCTGGAGTTCAGTTGTCGCTGAACAGCTGGGCCCTGCACATCTGTCTAGAGGAGGGGGGAGCATTAATCCAATCATTCAACTCATTTGTTGCTGTGACTTCCTGCCAGGTTTGAGCCAAACTCAGGTTGCGGCCTGATTTTCTGCAAATTCCCTGAGGCTGGGGAACACCGGGACCACGGGGGCCCTGGGCAGCCAGGAGTTCCACAGAGGGGATGCGATTCTGGCCCAGAATATGTCAAGGCCAAAGACAGTTGTGGGATTTTGGGTGCCAGCATTGCTGTTTCCTGCAGCTTGGTGCCATCCTGGGCTCGGTGTAGTGGGCACCTGGGGCACAGCCTGGCACAGCCCATTTGTGCAGAGGCTGAGCCCACCTGGTGCAGCTCTCAAGGGTTTGATGTGGGGCAGAGAGGGCTGGGCAGGTCTCATCTTGGGGGCAGCAGGAGGGATTTGATCTCTGTCCCCTGTGCCGCAGGTCACTGCTGGGTGTTTGAAGAGCTGTGATGCCCGACGGAGACACGCTTCCACATCAGCAGTGGAACCTCATCCAGGCTTAGGGACAACAGCCCATCCTCACCAGAGCTCCTCTCAGCATGTCCAGGCAGCCCAGACATTCCCTGGACCCTCCCTGTGCTGCTCTTGGCTTGGGCTCTCCACTGGAACAAATCCTCAAGGGTCGCTCTGTCCCCCTCTGAAGAGCCCGTGGCTCACGGATGCTGCAGCCCCTTGGGAAGGCGTCGGGGAGGTGACACACGGGACCCCAGAGAGGCGGCAGCGGGAGCCACCAGAGACGAGCAGCGAGCGGGACACTGGTCACTGCGAGGACCCCGTTGATGCTCAGGACATCCCTGCACCCCGCTGGAGTGATGCCAGCTGCTGCTTAGCACCCAGGAGGAAGGGAGGGGGAGTGCCCCTCCTTGAGCGCCCCGCTGTCCTCTCCTGCGCTGGCTCTCCCGGCCCCCGGGAGCCCGCGGTGATGTGACCCGTGCTCGGCACACCCCCGGTCCTGTCGGGAGCCTCCCCCAGCCAGCCCAGCCATGATGTGCGAGGTGATGCCCACCATCAGCGAGGGGGACCCGCTGGGCCCCCCCCAGGGCTCGGAGGCGGACGCTGACTTTGAGCAGCTGATGGTGAACATGCTGGACGAGAGGGACAAGCTGCTGGACACGCTGCGGGAGACGCGCGAGACGCTCGCTGTCACCCAGAGCCGCCTGCAGGAGACGCTTCGGGAGCGGGACCAACTGCAGAGGCAGCTGAACTCGGCACTCCCACAGGTGAGGACCTGCCCCTGGCACGAGCAGAGCCTGTCCCAAGGCACGTGAGGGGAACTGGATGTGGGCTTTAGCTCGTGGCTCTGGAAGGGTTGGCTTGATGTGACAGTGGTGACGCTGCTGCGAGTGTTGCACCTCATGCCAACAGCAAATCCTGTCGGTTCTCTCAGGCCAAGCCACGACCAGCTTGGACATCTCCCCTTTTCCTCTGTATCCTCACTGGCCTGTGGGGAGGGGTAGAAGTGCAATCCCCCCTGTCCACAGGGGAGTGGATTTGGAGAAGGGTCAAAACCACGCCAAGGACACCCCAGGGTGAGAGCAATGCAGATGCAGAGCCTTCACTTCCCTTCCCATGGGCACAGTCAGTCCCTTGGGGGACAGCACCTGGGGAGCAGATAGCTCATTTCAGGCAGCAGATTGGGCTTGCTGCCTCCAGTCAACTTCTTGGGATGTTAGAAAGTGCTGAGCCCACACTGGCACCTTAGATGGGGACATTAACGATTAACCATTAACCATTCATCACCTTCCTTCCCCACTGTGCAGAGCAGCCCTGCTGCTGCCCCTTCCCTCACCAGGAGGGCTCCTTTCCATCAGCCCTGTTCCCCAGTGGGGTGGTGGGACTAATACGTCTCAGTCTTGGTCCTGAAAGGGGACACTGGAGGCAGAGCTAGGACACTGGAGGTGCAGGGTGGGGACTGGGACATCTCGGAGAGCAGAGGGGCAGAGGTCAGTGAAGCTGAACTCTGAGGTCTGTGCTCAGTGAGCAGCCCAGGGCTTGGGGAATCAGAGCTTGCCTTGGGGCTTCTCCTGGTGCTCTGCTCCTGGTTCATTCAACTGCAGGGCCCTCTCCAGGTACTCCAGAGCTCTGGACTTGATTTCCACAAAGATGTTCAGGCTAGAAGAGGGTGAGGTGGGTGAGGCCAGTGTCACAGGGCTGTGCAGGATGAGTCTGAGCTGCCCACCATCCCTTTGGGGTCTTGTGGGACAGCACAGTGTCCCAGGACTCAGACATGAGGCAGCAGGGATTTTGAGGGGCTATTGCTGTGCTCCATTGTGGGTATGGAGTGGGAGGAGCCCAACAGCCAAGGGACTCAGGAGGCTTTGAATGCTTGCTTGTTCTAACTCTGCAGTTGTGACCTGGGATCCTCCTTGCCTGGGTGCTGGGGTTTGGAGCACCAGATCTCTTGGAGAGATGGGAAATGCGTCAAAACTAGTGGCACGAGCTTAGGACAGAGCTTGGGCTGTTGGCTGGCCAGCTCCCTGCATCTCTGCCTTGTCTGGATGGAGGAAAGCAGTTTGGGAACAGCTGCTCCATCCACAGAGCTGGGCTGGTCCTGCCTCTGCCCAAGATGCTGAGAGCAGAACACCCAACAGTGCTTCCCAGGAGCTCCTGGGATTCCTCTGGATGAGTTTCTACCTTCCTGAGAGATTTGCTGAGACGTCCCCAGGTGTTGGGTGCATCCAGCCCCACCAGCACATCCCTGTGCTGGAGGCTCGGTCCCTCTGCTCCCCGCTCTGAAGAGAGCAAGCCGGGTCACCCTGACGCTCTGCCCGCCCCATCACAGCCTCGCGGATTAAGGGATGCGCGGATTGATCCTCGGCTCCCGCTCCAGGGATGGGCCCCGGGAGCCTCGCGGTGTGCTCGGAGCAATCTGGGTCAGCACACGGGGACGTGCTGGCAGCGCTGTGCCCGCGACCCACCGGGTGCCTGCCTGGGGCTGCCTCTGGGCCCCTCCCGCCCTGGGATGTGAAGATCCCATGGGGAATTTACCAGAGCTTCCGCTACCTCCCGCAGTCCCTGTGCGGGCGGGGGGCTCCACACCCGGGCACGGTGGCTCCCCGTGCCCCCTGTGCTCGCTCCCGGGCATGAGAGCTCGGCATGAACACGGGCAGCAAAGGCGCTCAGCTGCCCAATGGGATTAATCCCAGGATGTGCATGTACCAGGTGAGTGGGACCGGGATGCGCGGGTCTCTTCCCAGGGCACTGTGTGGGGGCATCCCATAGGTCTGTCCCATCCTCTTCCTCCTTTTCTGTGACTTCTTTTGCCCGGAACCTTCCTGCAGTGTCTCAGACTCCATTGGGAATGGGATGCAAGCTAGATTTCTGGGAGAACCCCTTTTTGAGGGCAGGACTGGGCACCCAGGCTCATCAGTCGTGTCCCCCAGTGCAGCCAGGCTGGGGGATGCACTGCCTGGTGAGGCTGGGATGGATGGCAGCTGGGGATGTGGCACTCTGCAGCCTCTTAGGGTGCAGTGGCAGCTGGATGCTGCTGTGTCGGCATGGGACAGGCTGGGAATGTGCATCTGGTGCAGATCCAGGCGTGGGGCAGGCAGGGGATGTGCCTGTCCAGGGCAAACCCCTTGGCAGGGATGCTCCAGGGATGCTCCTGCCTGTAGCTCCCATTCCCCCTTTGCCTGTGCTGCATGGCTGAGCCATCCCCACCCTCAATCCACGGGGGCATCCCTCAGCCCCCAAAAGGCAGAACTCCAGGGCAATTTCCTGGGGAGACTAAGCTGCCTTAATGCTTCTTACATGATTTATTTATTCATGTGGGAGTGCTGAATGCAACTTAATCAGGCTGAAAGCTCCAGTTCCAGCCCCCTTGTTCTGCAGGGAACTGGTGGCCGAGGACCGAGCCCTTGGCAGATTCTGGGTGCTCTCAGCAGTCCCCCAAGGCCCTGGCTTTGCTCCCTCCTGCCCAGCCCCCAGCTCAGTTTCTCCTGGGGACAGGTGCCACCAGGGGATGTGACACTCAGGGCTCCTGGTGCATACAGATGTGTTCCCAGTGCATGGTGCTGTGTGGGATGGAGCTCCTCCCTGTGCTGTCATGGCTTGGGGCTTTCTCAGGAGTCCCTGTCCCCATCTGTGTTGGGGAGAACATGCGCCCAGATTGCACAGGGCTGAGGGCTGCGGGCTGTCGATGGCCATGGAAACCTCCCGCAGTTACTCCTTCTGTGGAGCTCTGCTGCACCTTTGCTACCTCTGGGGCTGCATGAAGAGCGGAGATCTGGCTTTTCTGGGCTGAGCAGACCTCCAAAGACTTCTCAAACTGAGGGCCCCCAAGAGCCGGGGCAGGTCCTGACATCAAACAATCCCATTTAACTTCAAAGTGTATCTTGAGTTAACTTGCAAAGACCAGCAGGTAAATGTGAACCTCAGGAGCTCCAGGTGGGGGAAAGCACCCACCGAGTAAGACCCTGCAATCATCTCCAGATTTTGGGAACGATGGAGGGATCTGGCTGTTTTGTGGAACCGTTGGAGCTGGTTGTGTTCCTATAAGACTAGGTTGCTGAGATGTTGGATTCCTGCTTGCCTGGCTGCACAGTGCTCCTCCCTGAGCAATCCCAGGTGGAAATACACGTCCCGATGGAGGGAGGACACTAGTTCCCCATGAACGGTCTCAGAGAGCCCCAGTGTTGTATCCAGGAGGCCTGGGAGGTGCTGGTGCTCAGCGCTGGGGGTGGGTGATGGTTGGAGTCCTGGGTTTACCCAGCAGGATTTAATCTGTGTAATCCCATGCTACAACTGCTGGGGTTTTGTTTATCCCCTTGTCTCCAATTTGGGATTTTCTCTCCATTCTGCTCCACTTCTGGGACCGAAGGAGAGGTGGGGTGATGGTGATGCCACATGGGCAGACGATGGATGGGACTCTCCCTCTCGTGCCGAGTCAGCAGCACTGATTTCCCAGCATGGGCATCCTTCCCACGCATCCCCTGCCACTCCTGTCAGGAGCAATCACTCCAATTAGGGGCTTTAAAATGCCATTAATCCTGCAGCTGGAGCCAGTTTGTCCCCAGGCTCGGGTGTGTTGGAGCAGCAGCCACGCTCCTGCCACAGACAGGGAATTTTGCTGGCCCTGGTGTGATCCCACTGCATCCCTGTCTGTGCTGGGATGGTACTGGGAGAGACACAAAGGGGCCCTGGGCTGAGGACTTTGACATTTCAGCTTTTCCATGCTACAGGCCTCGGAGCCTTCGCCTCCTGAGCCTCCTAAACCTCTCTGTGCTCTTCCAGCCATCTCCATGCTGGTGGTTCCTGGCCCCCTTCAGCTCTTCCCTGTGCCTTCCCCCCGATGCAGCCAGGGAAGAAAACCCCAAACCCCCATTACGACTGATGCTGACTGAAGATCCGAGTCCCAGTCCCCAGCATCCCACTTCAATACCTGGTGTGGTGCTCCGGGTCTCCCCTCCCTGCTCCGACAGTGAAAACAGCATCTCTATGTCCTGCTCCATCTCTCCATCCTGCTCCATCCCTCCATCCCCCGTCCTGCTCCATCCCTCCATCCTGCTCCTGCCCTCCATCTCTCTATCCTGCTCCATCCCTCCATCCCCCGTCCTGCTCCTGCCCCCCGTCCTGCTCCTGCCCTCCATCCTGCTCCTGCCCTCCATCTCTCTATCCTGCTCCATCCTTCCATCCCCCGTCCTGCTCCTGCCCTCTGTCCTGCTCCCTCTTACCCCAGGACTTGGGGCCAGGCCAACAGTTGCACGATGAAGGTTTGGTTTTAATGCAAACTGGCTCCTTCCCAAGCTGCTGGGCTTCCTGCAGAGGACTCCCAGGCTGTGTCTTATTGTCCACCCTTGGACAGGAGATCAGGCACCTCTCCTTCACTTTCTAATCTGTTTATAGGTGTCCCTGCTTAGTCCCAGAGCTTATCAGAGCTAGGCAGGCACCTCTGCCTTGCCTGGGAGACTTCTGACCATGGCCAGGGAAGAGGAAAATCATCTGGATCCTCTTTATCTCCACTTCGCTGGGTTGGGCCATGGCACACATGTGGATGGGGGTGGAGGCTGCACTCCAGTGTGACCCTGCAGCCGTGAGCTGGGGACAGCTTGTCACGGTCCCCCACTCGCCTGGTGCGCGCCAATGACCCAGAGCACGGTGGTAGCATTGGCATCTGGCACAGCTGGGGCTGAGGGAGGTGGCTACAAGCGAGTGCTGGAGTGATTTATTCCTATTTTTTATTCCGAAGGCATTGTACTCAGGCGCTGTGTACTCGGCTGACCTCACTGCTGGCCTGGCTCGCCGCAGGGCCATTGCTATTTTTGATGTAAATGTTCATTTTTGCAGCCTTTCCCTGAGGGGGGACGGTTATCGAGGGCTCTTTGATTTGCCATGGGGTGATTCAGGCCTGGCACAGGATGTGGGACACGCAGTGCAGGGTGCAGGCAGCATTCCTGTCGGGATGGAGGCTTGGAGAGGAGCACCCCGAGGGAAGGTGCCCACCCCTGGCTGTGACCTGCTGACCGCGGGTGTGCCGGGCTGGCCGCGGCAGGCACTGCCTCTCTCTTCAGAGGATTTGCTCCCTTTTAATCGCCTCTTTCAGGGTGAAATCCTGATTGCAGGAGCATCTGTACAGCCTGGCCACAGGCACGGCGAGGGAATGTGGGGAGGGGAGGCTGAGTGCTGGCGGTCACTGTCCCCAGTGCTGGCCGCCCCTGTCCTCTTGCTGCCTCCAATGCCTTGTCCCCCCCATCCCGCTGCCCTGCCCTGTTCACTCGTGGGAAGAACATCCGTGCCCACAGCCCGTGGCCCGTGGCCCGTGCCAGCCACGGGGCAGAGCAAGCAGTTTCCACCTTTGCAGATCCCGAGGCTTTGGTGCTGGAAAAGCCCCGAGCTGATGCGTCCCCCACGTTTACAGCTCGGGCTTCTGGAAGACATCCCCGGGGCCATCCGGGCTGCCGGGATGCTTTTCCCAAGCTCCTGGAGCCCTGCCGCTGGTCTCTTGGCGTGTTGGGGGACCGGGGGAGTGACAGATCCCTCAATCTGAGGCGGTGCTCAGGCACCTCTCTGGCACGTCTCCCCGCCGCTGTCTGCTTGCCGGCATTCCCACCCCGGCTGCGATCCGCGGGGATGCTCGGGAGCTGCGCTCGCATAACGCCCGGGACGCGGCCGTGTTCCCGCGGCCGGGCTGCGCAGAGCTCGAGCCCGCCCGCATCCCAGCGCCTCCGGGAAGGGCTGGGCTGCCACAGCGGGCTCCCAGCCGAGCGGGATCTGCCCAGGGTTCGCTGTGGATGGGTTCACTGGGATGGACCCGGAGCGAGTGTGGGATGGGTTGATGATGAGGTTTGGGGTGTGGTGAGAGGTTTGGGGGAGAGCTGGTGAGAGGAAGGGTGATCCCAGGGCTGGAGGGATCCCTGGGGAAGGGATGGGGCCGGGGGTGATCCCAGATCGGAGCAGTTCCTAAGAAGGGATGGGAAGAGGGAAAATTGCAGTGGTCCCTGAGGAATGGATGGGGCAAGAGGGGGTCTGGGAAGGAATGGGGGACGTCGAACCCTGGGATAATGCCAGAGCAGGGATTTTGGAGCAGGGATGTGGGGTGGCAGCAGCCTGAGGTAGGTGACAGGCAGGAAAGCAGCTGTTTATGGGGACAGTGACTCTTTCCCGTCACTGTGACCTGCTCAGGTCCTGTCCCACTGTGGGGTCTCAGCTGCACCAGTGCCACCACCATCCCCACCTATCCCAGGCTACAAACGCCACCAGTGGGACAGGTTGGGGGTGGGGAGGGAGAGGGAAAATGTGGCTGGGGCAAACAGATGAAAAAGCTCTGGATTTCTCAGAGCTTCAGCTGTCACAGGAGGTTTCACTTGGAGCTAAGCAGAGCATTTGGTTCAGCCTAAGCCTCAATGCTTTGCTTCGGTTTGAAGGGGTTTTATTTGCTAAACCTGAAATGAAAGTGAAAAATAATTTCATGCTGTAAAACAGCTCTCAGCCCCTTCTTGAAATTTGGTTTGTTAATGCTCCATCAAATCCTTCTCAGCTTCTTCTGAAATCCTTTGCCTTTTAAAATTCTTCCCAACACTGAACCTGGTGTGAATTCATGGCACATTCCCCCATTTGCATTTCTCACCCTAAGAATTCCCAGCTGCAAAACCTCACTTGGGCCTGGCACTGCTGAAGAGCAACTGGGAGCAATGGGAGGTGCTCCTGACTCATCCAGGTGCCTGGGTTTCATTTTCTGAGGGAAAGGGAACCCTCCTGCATCCGAGGGACTCCAAAGCGAGTTTCCCTTCCCCTCCGACACAGGCACAGGTGTGATTGTGGTTTTCACCCTGTCTCAAGGGATGTGCTGGGTGTGCAGCATTCCTTTGGCATTGCTCTGGGCATGGCTCTTCCTTGCTGGCTGTCATATCCCTGGAGAGAGAGGCAGCAGCGAGAGCTGGTGGCACCTGGCGTATCTCCTGCTGTGCCCCATCCCTCTGAGCTGGGACTCGGGACCTGGGGGTGCCCCATATGCAGCTCGCTGGGCCTCCACATGCTGGACTGAGGCACCAGCCTCTTTCTTTTGGAAGGAAGTTTTGGATGATTCCAGGTGCTGAGGCCATGGCAGAGGCTGGCTGGGGGCCAGGGGACTCATCCTGGCCAGCTGTGGCTTTGTGGTGTATTTTAGATTGATGGGATGCTCCAAGGTGGGACCTGCATCCAGGGGACATTGGGAGTGGGAACATGTTGGTGGTCTTGACTGGGATGCTTTAAATGGCATCCACCACCTCTGCAGCTGTAGAGCAATTTCTTGTGTCATTGGACATCAAACCAAGTGGGATAAATCTTGAGCTGCTGTGTTCTCCTTGTCCAAAGCATGAGGGAAGCCAGGAACAAATCCCCTCCCGGCCTGGCTGTGCCTCGGCACCGGTTTCTCCATGTTCCCTGCAGCGTTACCCTGGTTGGGTTTGGGTGGGAGTGCCGTGCTGGAGGTCCAGCAGTGGGGCTGGGATGCTGGCTCCACCTCACCTGCTGGCCTGGCCCGCTCTCCGCAGGAGTTTGCGACGCTGACGCGGGAGCTCAGCGCCTGCCGGGAGCAGCTCCTGGAGAGGGAGGAGGAGATCTCAGAGCTGAAAGCCGAGCGCAACAACACCCGGGTAAGCCCGGAGACCCTGCTGGCAGGCCCTCGGTCCTGTGCCTGTGGGACCCCAGGGCTGCTGGGCCCATCCTAGCAGTGACAGCCCCTCTCTCGTCCCGCTGCAGCTCCTGCTGGAGCACCTGGAGTGCCTGGTGTCACGGCATGAGCGCTCCCTCAGGATGACCGTGGTCAAGCGCCAGGCCCAGTCGCCATCCGGCGTGTCCAGTGAGGTCGAGGTGCTCAAGGCACTCAAGTCGCTCTTCGAGCATCACAAAGCACTGGATGAAAAGGTGGGAAAGTTGCTGGGACCTCTCCTGCTCAGAGCTCCTTCTCCTAACCCTCTACTCCCTCTCTTACTTTGTGGTGTTAAAGTTACATGGGGGCCCTCAGCAGGAAAGTCTTGGGTATCCTGGAGCTGCATTGAGGAGCTGCTGGGGCTGCCCAGTGGATCCTCTGGGTCTGAGGGGGACAGGGAACTCCCTCAGGTCACTCTCGGGGTGATGGCATTTGACACCCTGGGTTAGTCTTTGCTGTTCCTCTTCCTTCATTCACCTCAAGCATCTCCTTCCTCTGCTAGGAGACCTCTTCAGGCTATTCTGGCCATAGATCTCCAAGAACTGGCCCAGCCTGATGTCTCCAACACAATTTCAGCCCACCCCATGATGGGCTGGATGATCCTGAACCTGAATCCACCTGAGCCTGTCAGCCCAACAAACAGGCCTGGGAGTATGCCTAAATCCTGGACACCCTTGTCCCAGATCAATGACAGCCTTTCCCATTGTTTCGCTCACCTGCAGGTGAGGGAGCGCCTGCGAGCAGCCTTGGAGCGAGTGGCCACCCTGGAGGAGCAGCTGGTGGATGCCCATCGGCAGGTAAGAGGTACCTGGGCACCTGCTGGGCTGGGAATACTCCCCATTGCCTTTGGCACTTCGTGTGGTATTTGCATTCAGTCAGGTTTGATGTAAGGCTTTTGTTCCAAAATTGATGTTTACTTGAAGGTTTGGCTGTATTTAAGGAAACCTTGTAAAGATTCTGAAAACCATTTGTCTCACTGGTGACATTTCCCTGTTGTTTGCTGTTTGGAATTGACTCACAAAAACAGTCTGAATCTGAATCATTCCAGGGGGCTGAGGATCACTTGGGATTTACCCTGATTTGATAGAGACCCAAACCACACTGCTTCAAGCATCTCGTCTTGCATGCCCCATCTTATTCCCTGCTGGAGTCCTGAGGATGGGACTTTGCTGTCCCAAACCTCCAGCCATGGTCATCCCAAAATCCCAGAACCCTACACTCATTCGGTGGGAAGGAGCCTTAAAGCTCCTCTCTTTCCACCCCCTGCTGTAGGCAGATACACCTGCCACTATCCCAGGTTGCCCCAAGCTCTGTCCAGCCTGGCCTTGGACACTTTCAGGGATAAAGTGTTTTTCAAGAGACATGAACTCCATTTTCCTTGCTGGAGTTTGTGCCCAGGCACTGCTCCCAAAAGGAGAGGGCCATTCCAACAGCCTCTGCCAGCCAAATTTTGCTCCTCTTTCCAGTTCTCAGGATAAATCTCATGGTCTTTCCTGGGCTCCCAGGCCCCTCTCCTTTGCAGAGACCGTTCCCCATCCTCTCCTATCAGAGCAGGATACGGAACCAGTGTTTATCTCCTGCTCCTGCTGTGCTGGATTCAGAATCTGTCTGGCTGTAAACCAGTGAAATGAGCTGGGAGGGAGCCCTGGGATCCAGGGCTCACCAGGAAAACCTCCCTCAGTGCTGAGCCTTCCCAGCACCTCTGACTTCCTCTGTCTTAGAACTGGGGAGTCATTGAGGCTGGAAAAACCTCCAACTTTTGATCAAACACCCAAATGCCCACTGAAAATTATTGTGAAGTTCCATGTCCACTTGTTCTTTGAACACTTCCAGGGATGGTGACTCCATCACTGCCCTGGGCAGTTTTGCCAGGGCCTGACCACCCCTTCAGGGAAAAATTTCTTCCTGAAAGATTTGTGCCTCACCATCCCCTGGCACAGCTTGAGGCCATTTCTTGTCCTGTCCCTGTTCCCTGGGGGCAGAGCCCGACTGTCCCCCTGGCTGTCCCTCCTGTCAGGGAGTTGTGCAGAGCCAGAAGCCCCTGAACCTCCTTTTCTCCAGGCTCCATTCCTTTCTCTAAACATGCTCCAGCCCCTCAATGTCCTTCCCGAACTGAGGGGCCCAGAGCTGCCCCCAGGAATCCAGTGTGACTTGAGCAGTGCCAGCTCAGGGCTGTTCCTCACCTGCTCTCTCCAGTTCCCCGCAGCCACAAGCAGGACTCTGGCAGGAGGCTGGTGCAGCGCTTGCTGCAGCATCACTGCCCTCCCCTCCTGCTGTCTGCCACTGCTGAGTGCCTGTTCCCGTGCAGGTGGCAGCTCTGCAGCAAGGCTCCACCCGGGAGCCTGCGGCGGGCGAGCGCGATGAGAGGGAGCCCAAGGAACCAGCACCGAAACTTCCCTGGAAGGTGAGAGCCCTGGAAAACCCTGCTCTGACCATGCTCAGCAAGGCTGTCATTTCTCCCACCTCTCTCTTGCTGGCTCCAAGGTGCTGAAAACCTTTTTCCCTCTCCCCTGGGTCCAGTCCCGTGGGAAATGCCCTTCCTGATGGATACAGGCCATTTCTGAGAGGGGGGAATTTGTGCTCCAAGGGGTTCTGCTTCCCAGAGATCACAGAATGGTTTGTGTGGGAAGAGACCTCAAAGGCCATCTTGTTCCAACCCCCACCATGGGCAGGGACACCTTCTGCCAGATGCTCTGGGAAGCCCTCAACCATCCATATTCCATCATTCCTGTAAGAAGCCCCATCCCTGGCTCGTGGAGGCTGTTCATGGAGGTCCCAGAGCCCCCTGTCTCCACTTCCATCCCCTCACTGAGTCCCTGCAGGGCCACATTCCCACTTTGGATGGCTGCAGGCAATGCCACAGCCTGGGAGCTTTGGAGCATCCCAAGATCCACCTCCCTCTCTGGTGCCTTGCAGCGTCTCTCCAATGGCTCTGTCCACCCGGATGACGAGGCTGGGCGGGTGGTGGAGCTGCAGGAGCTCCTGGAGAAGCAGAATTTTGAAGTGGTCCAGGCCAAGGAGCGAATCTCTGCCTTGGCTGCCAGCGTGGCCGAGCTGGAGGAGGATCTGGGCACTGCCAGGAAGGATCTGATCAAATCTGAGGAGATGAGCAGCAAGTACCAGAGAGACCTCCGAGAGGTGAGTGCCTGTCCCCCTGCACTGCCCAGCAGAGACCTCACAGCTGCTTCCACTAGGCTGGGAAGGGATGGGAACTCCTGTTGTGTGCAGGGTGTTCTCCAAAGAGGCCACTGCCAATGGGAAATTGTCTGTAGGTCCACCAGCAGGACTTCCCTGAGATTACAGGCAGGCTCTCAGGTGTGCTGCACACCTGGGGCAGTGACCTGTGTCCTCTCTAGAAGATTTTCCTGTGATTGTTTCACTCTCCCTTTATCACTGTCTCATTCTGCTGTCCCCCATCCCCGTGTCAAGGGGGGTTTTCACATCCCTTGGACTCAGGGTGTCCCGAGGCTTAAAGGAGCTGGATGGCCCTGCTGTTCCCAAAATGCTGTCACAGAGCAGGATGTGACAGCCCCATCACTTCCTCAGGCCCTGGCACAGAAGGAGGACATGGAGGAGAGGATCACCACACTGGAGAAACGGTACCTGGCAGCCCAGCGAGAGGCCACCTCCATCCATGACCTCAATGACAAACTGGAAAACGAGTTGGCCAACAAGGAGTCCTTGCACCGCCAGGTACCAAAACCGGGCCCGAAGTGTTCCCCTGCCCCGGGGAGCTGGGGGGCAGGAGGGGTGCTGGGGGTGGGACACGCCGGGCAGTCACCCTGCTGTCCCACAGTGTGAGGAGAAGGCGCGGCACCTGCAGGAGCTGCTGGAGCTGGCGGAGCAGAAGCTGCAGCAGACAATGAGAAAGGCAGAGACGCTGCCCGAGGTGGAAGCGGAGCTGGCCCAGCGCATTGCTGCGCTCACCAAGGCAAGGGGCAGTGGTGGGGCCTGGGAACTGGAGGGGATGGGAGGGGAGGGGTTGGAGAGGGAGGGCAGTGCTGGGACCAGGGGAGGAGCTGGCTCTGGCCGCCCCCTGCAGCAATGGAGCCCTTGGCAGCCCAAAGCATCCCACTCTCCTTCCCAGCTACAGCCTCTCTGTCCCCTGCCGTCCCCACTGCTGCAGGGACAAGGCACTGCCTTTAAAGGACACCTCAATGTGTCCTGCACGTGTGGGGTTTGCTCCCTTCCCTCGGCCCCTTTCTCCAAGGTGAGGATGGCCCTGTTGCTGTGGATGCCTTTTGGCTTGGGTGAGACTGCTGTAGGATGAAGAAAGCACCAGGCTGGATTTTGGAGGGTGCAGGCCTGGAGAGAGAAATGGATGCGGCCATCCCTGCCCTCTCTGGGTTCCGGAATGGTGTTTAATCCCTCACAGAGCACCTCCAGCTCCTGTCACTGTGCCAGCAGGGCTGGTTTGGGCTCACAGGGAGCCCTGGCAGGGACGCAGGCAGCGGGAGAGAGCCCTGCATCCCAGGAAGGACTCAGATGCAGAGATGGATACCAGGGTGCAGCAGGGCCCTCATGGCTTTGGGGAGCATCGTTTGAGCAGGCTGCTCTGCTTTTCCCAGGCAGAAGAGAGGCATGGGAGCATCGAGGAGCACCTCCGGCAGCTGGAGACTCAGCTGGAGGAGAAGAACCAGGAGCTGGCCAGGGTAAGTCCTGATCCTGGCCTTGCTGCCTGGGTACCTGGGCACATCTGGATTGCACTACAAGGAACAGGCTGGGAGAACAGCCTGGTTAATCCTTTCCCAACCAGGATCACTTAAACTTGAGCCACACAGGAGCTCGTGGCACTGTCTGTTGCGATTTCCCCTCTCCCAGTCATCCAAGACTTGCTGTTAGTATTCCACGCCCACTCCTCTCCCAGCATCACACCCTGGGGCAAGCTGGGACCCCAAATGCAGGGTGGAAGGGGAGGCTCCAGCAGCTCTTCCCCTGGGCTTGGATCAGCAGGATGGAAAGGGCAGGAGGCTGAGCTACTCTGCCCTGGCCTGCACTGTCCCTTCTCCAGCTTCTTTGCTTCTCAGCCAGGGGCTGGGCTGTTCATACAGATGATGTTACAGATGCTCCTGGGGAAGCCCCAACATGTTTTGCCTTAATTTGAAAATGCAGAAGTTCAGTATTCATTGGGGTCTGGAAAGTGTCCCCAGCGTGGACATTCCTGGCAGATACACAAGAGAAGCTTTCTTGAGGGGCAGGCAGGCGTGATCTCCCTAAACCTTTTTGTCTCCCCTTCATCCCTGGCTGGGAGGTGGCAGGGAGCAGCAGAGCCACCACAGAGGTTCCAACCAGAGCTGTAAGAGGTGGATTTGTCCCCACAAGCTGGGCCTGGTGGGTCAGCTCTGACACCACAGCTGGCACAGGATTGCAGAGGGCACTGAGCCCCTCTGGATGTGACGGGGATGTCACTGTGTCTGTCCCAGGCCCGCCAGCGGGAGAAGATGAACGAGGAGCACAACAAGCGGCTCTCAGACACCGTGGATCGGCTGCTGAGCGAGTCCAACGAGAGGCTGCAGCTACACCTCAAGGAGAGGATGGCAGCCTTGGAGGAGAAGGTAGTGCCTGGGGCAGGGTTCCTCTGGGAGTTGAAGGGTCTGCAGCCCTTCTGTGTCTCATCCAGCCATGGCCCAGGGCTGGAAGTGCCTATGCAGGGCTGGAGAAATGGTAACATGCAGGACACGGCTGTGCTGGGGCTGGTGGAACATGGGGAACTGCTCCGGTTACCTCTCCCAGGGACATCCCACCACCACCCACACCAGCAGGATTCGTCCTGCTCCATTCCCTCGCCTCCCTGTGTCTCTGCTGGTGCAGCCCTGATGCCATCCATGCCAAGCTGTCAGAGCAAATCCCAACTGCATTTTGCAGGAAAAAATGCTGTGTTCATCCTGTCCCAGTGCCTGTGCCTCCATGTGCTGCCTTAAAACCTTTCTACCCCCAGGTCCAGACTGATTTCTCCAAGCAAGGGTAGCGTCCATGAACATCTCCCACCTGAGTCAGGGGGAACAGAGTTTCCTTGGAGGAGCCAGCTGGAGCTGTGGCTGCCTCAGTGTCAATGGAATTAACTGGGAGCAGCTGGCTCCAAGCAAGGATCCACCCACAAAGGAAGTGGGAGGTCAGGCCTTGGTGATTCAGCTCTCTTGGGCTTCCTGCCCTCAGCAAGTTGGAGCACAGGGGTGCAGCCCCCAGCTGATGCCTCCAGGGCCGGCTCTGTCCCCACACTGCTCTGCTCCTCCTGTCCCCAGCCAAATGTGGCTGTGCCAGCATGTCCAGTTGTTCAGCAGATTTGTCTGGATAAAGAGCAGGACCCAACCTGCGGGGATGAGTCCAAATCCTACCCCAGCAAGCAACAGGGACCAGAGTGGTGACATGTTGTGAAGGCAGTGCCTGCTCCCCAGTCTGGTGCCAGCACTGTCCCACCCTGAGAGTTTATCCAGGTCCTTCATGCACAAAAAATGATCCTGTTTGGCTGGCATCACTCACCAGAAATGAGAACTGGTTCAGGCAGTTACAAACTCTCCAGGAGAGGTTTCGATAGATATTAGGGAAAAAAAAAAAAAAAAAATTCAAGGAAAGAATTATAGCATTGGAATAGACTGCCCAGGACAGTGGTGGAGTCACCATCGCTGGAAATGTTCCAAAAACATGGATGGGACATTTGGCGTCGTGGTGCTGGGGGGAATGGTTGGGCTCAGTCTTAGAGGGCTGTTCAATCTTAACAATGCCATGGTTCTGTGATTCTATAAGCACATCTCCTTTCCCTGCTGCCTACTCCCTAGCTTAGATGTAAGGGACATTTCTCCTCAGGATGCAGCTGCTCAAGGGGTTGTTCTCCTCTCAGATATATTTCCTAACTGTCAAGCCCTGTCCATCAAATCCTTCATCGCCCTCCATGGCCATGCTTAGCCACAGAGTGGGGCAGGAGTTGAGCTGTGGCCATCCTGCTTGAGAGGCAGGAGCTTTGTAGGTGAGACCTGTGCACAGGCAGGTGAGGAGCAGCCTGGGGAGCTTTTCCAGGTGTTCACTACACAGGGATTCCACACTGGCCATTCCTGGGAGGCCACGTGGCCATTTCCTAAATGGTCTCTCTTTTTTCTTTCCTGATTTTGTTCCCTTTTATTTTCTTTGGTTTTTCTTAAAGAATACATTGTTACAAGAGCTGGAAAATACCCAAAAGCAGATAGAGGAACACCAGCATGACAAGGTAAATGCGGCTACAGGGATCTGACCCAGTGATGGCATTGCCTCACTCCCAACCCCCAGCTAGGGTCACTTGCTTCTAAAATGCTCCAGTTTGGGAGGAGCTGGGATCCCAGAGCACCTGGCAGCAGGAGGCCACACACTCACCCACGCAGTAGCTGGATGGAAGCTGCCACCCCCCTCCCCGGAGAGCCCCGGGTCAGTTCCCTCCCAGGCATGTTGGGTCCCATCTCCGTGTTTCTGTCACACTCATCCATCCCTGAGCCCACTGGGGACAGTGGCAAGGCCGGGGTGGCTTCAGCCCTGCATAGAGGAGGGCTGGGGCAGCCGCGTCTGCCTGGCTCCTGAGGCTTTCTCGGACTGGGGAAGATCTGCCCCGTGCCCAGCCTGCAGAGGCCCCGTAGGCCTTCACCCCTGCTCTCAGATAAAGCACCTCAGTACCATCTGCATGAACCAATAGAAGCCTTGCTAGAAAGCTGGAGGGACGTGGCTTTTTGGAACAGTGGGAGCTTTTGAGATGTGCTGCATGTCTCGTGCATGGTTTGGAGCATCAGGAGGGCTGCTTTTCCCCTTGCCTGCAGGGAGGATGTGTGCTTATTCCTTGTGCTTCCCAGCCGTGGCTGCTCAGGTCTGGGCAGGGCAGAGCTTGGGGACTTGCATGACACTGCTGGCACTTTGACCACTCTGGCTCAGCCTGTTTGTCCCCCAGACTGGATCCTGCCGTGCCTGGGAGATCCCTTCTCCCCTCCCTTCCTGTCCATCTACAGCCTCCCCCTGGCATCTCCCAGCACTGGGTGTGGGCACAGCATGGGGATGCAGCTGGGAGCAGGAGGGACAGGGCCAGCAGCAAGTTTGGCTGGGGGGGTCCCTCAGTGCCAACCCCTTGCCAAGGGAACTCACATGTGCAGTCTGGAGCAGAACCAGAGCATCTAAGTGGGACCTGTTCTTCATCTCCCAGAGCAGCATTCCTTGAGGACCTGTGTCTGTCTGTCCTGATCCTCCCTCCCCAGCACCCTCATTCCCTGTGCTTACTGATGTGTCCAAGATGCTTTAAACCTGGGGTGGGGATCTGTAAAGGGAATGTAAACATGGCAATAGCCAAGCACGTGGATTACCCCACACCTGGCAGCTCTCCAGAGCAAACCCGAGCCCTGCCTGTCTCATCCCCCCAAACAGCGGCGTCTGTCCGATGAGATTGACAAGCTGAGGCTGGAGGTGGATCAGCTCAAGACCAGAAGTGGGACGTTTGTGGAGAGTGTGCACACCAGGTAAGCGCCAGGGCAAACCCCTGCACCCCGGCTTTGTGGGCAGTTAGCTTTGGGGATCCCAAAGTGCTGCTGGCACTTCTTGTGCCCCCAAGCTTCAGTGCTGGGCTGCAGGGTGCTCACAGCAGGGTCAGCTCCAGTGTGCTGTCCCACCATGGATGTGTCCTGGGGTGGGACATAGACTCTTGAGAATAGCCCTGCCCAACTCAGTGGCCCCAGATTGGCTCTTGCGAGGGTGAGGAACCACTGAGCATTGTTTCTTTCTCTGCACAAGTGGTTTAGGACTTATTTTGCTCTGAAAGCTGCATATTCACCGAAGGACTTTTTCCCATGTGGAGTACAGGGGCTGGGCAGGTGTAGCAGGAGGAATTGCTTTGGATCTGCTGCAGGCAAAGGAGAATGAAGCCCATCTTTCTCCAATGCAATGGTCCTCCCACACCCTTTCATTTAAAGTCAGCTGGGACATGGGGATGTCCCAGTCCAGGGCACCAGGAGCAGAGGAGAGTCCATCGGGTCTCAGCCTCCAGCACTGACCAGGATAGCCGGAGCTGCTCCAGGAAAACGGGGCTGTGAAAGGAGGGTGACAGCACAACAACCCCATTGTGCTGCTGCAGCCACCTGCATGCCACACCGTGCCCTGAGCACTTCCAGTGTGGGTTAAGGCAGCAAGGGGTCAATGGGAGCAACCAGTGAAGAAAATTCCCCTCTCAACAAGGCTGGAAAAGGTGGGGAGGAGCTGTGTAACCAGCTTTGGATCTGTCAGCAGAGAGGAGAAGAAAGCCTGGAGACCCCATGTCTGTCATGGAGAGAAGAAATGGGGAGGGTGAGAAAGAGCCTGGGAGGATGAAGGAGAGCTGAGTGCTGGAGCAGAGTCTGGAGCATGTGTTGGACCTCTTTGCATGGGTCTTTAAGAGCAGGATGGACAATTCAGTGATTTTTTGTATTTCTCAGATGAAAAATCAGCAGAAATCTTGAGTTGCAGAATCATGCCCCAGCTGAAATGTCAGTTTTTGTCTAAGGTGTTTTTATCTGATTTTAGCTGGGCAGCAGCTTGTCAACAGCTCTGAAATCCCTGGAACTTGGGTTGTGCCTTTGTCTGACATGCTGGCCCGGCCATGCTGCTCATGGTGCTGATTTTATCTTCAGGCCTGTATCTGCACTGCAAACGGGGCGGAAAACCACGATCTGCCTGGGGCTGCTGCTTTTGTCATCTTCAATTCACCTTAAACTAAACAAACCTTGAGTCTCCAATGGCACAGTATGTGGGGAGTAATCACCATGTGCACCTTTCTCAGCTCCCTGGTTGGGTCTTCAGGGCCAAAAGGAACAACGAGGCAAAGTGGAGACATGGAGTGAGCACCACGAGTGGCTTGAAGTGTCCCCATGTCCAGTTGCTGCCTTGCTCTGTTATAGCACTCACCAGGTCCTGGTCCCAAGCACCAGCCCTGGCAGGGAGAAGTGTGAAGAAGTCCCAGCTGGTTTCTGCTGGGAGATCCCATGCTCATGTCCTCACACCTGGAAGAAGTTTCAGGTGGAATTTTATTCATTGAGATCACAGAATCATTAAGGTTGGAAAAGTCCTCCAAGGTCAAGTCCAGCCTTCAGCCAAATACCACAATTCCCACTAAATCACATCACAAAGTGCCACATCAGCCATTTTTTGAACCCTTCCAGGGGTGGGAACTTCACCACTGCCCTGGGCAGCCTGTGCTGGGACCTCACCACCCTTTCCATTAAGAAATTTTTTACCAATATCCAACCTGAACCTCCCCTTGAGGCCATTTCCCCTCCTCCTGTCACTCACTGCCTGGGAGAAGAAACTGACCCTCGTCAGGGTATTTTCTCATGAAAATGTTGGAATAAGCATAAAAAGGAGTAGAGCTCCCTAGCTGGCTTCTGCTGGGTACGTGGCGATGGAGAAGATACAAGTTGTGTTGAGAGATTCCAGCTGCTCTGGAGAGGGAGCAGCAGGAGGAGCCTGCTCAGCCCTGGCTCCACAGCAGCCCCCAGTGCAGGGGGTTTGGGCAGGACTGGCTGGATGCCCCGATGGGGGCACAGAGAGGGGGGAGGGAGCAGCAGGGGAAGGCCCAGGGCTGAGCTTCTGATAGTCTGGGAAAGTTGGGATTCTCCTGAGGTCAGAGGTCACCAGAGGCTGCAGATTCCTCTGATCTCTGGGCGCAGGGATGGGACCCCAGGGAAGGGTTGGATCTGTGCCAGGGGAGGGTCAGGCTGGAGATCAGGAAAGGTTCTTCCCCCTGAGGTGCTGGGCATTGCCCAGGCTCCCCAGGGAATGGGCACAGCCCCGAGGCTGCCAGAGCTCCAGGAGTGTTTGGACACCGCTCTCAGGGATGCACAAGGTGGGATTGTTGGGATGTCTGTACAAGGCCAGGAGTTGGACTTGATTGTTGTGGGTCTCTTCCAGCTCAGGATACTCTGTGATTCAATGATTCTGTGAGTGATTCTGTGAGTGCATTTCCAGGTCCCCTGGGGGGGAATGGGGCACCTTTTTCCAGAGCCTGGTTTCGCATCCTTTCATGCCGAGCAGGCAAACATGGCTGGGATGGGCATCCCACAGTCGTCTCCTCCTCCTGCTCCTCCTCCTCTGTCACGAGAGGCCTGGACTGCAAGGGGAGCAGCCTGAGGATAAGGGTGTCCTACACGTAGCAATGTCCCCCACAGAGCTCTCTCTTCCCAGGTCCCACATGGGCAGTGCCACCGACCTGCGCTTCCCGCTGGGAGCTGTGGTCCACGCCCCAGCCGAGCCCTTTGGAGCAGCTCCAGGGCTGCCCCGGGCACAGAAGGGACGATTTGGTGCCCGAAGAGAGGAGCCAGCCAAGGTAAACCCTGTGCACCCCAGCATTAGAGTCTGCTCCTGCCCTGCACCCTGGGTTTAGGCTCAGATCTGGAGACACGGGGCAGTTTCCTTTCCTTCCCGGTGCATTGATGGGGGAGCAACAGAAAGGTTTCCCATCGGGGTCACACTAGATGGAATTCCTGCATGGAAGTCACCAATCTGGCTTTTGGAGACATGGGAATACTGTGTAGGACTGTGGCCCTTGTTCCCCCAGGACTGGGAGCAGGCCCAGGCAGGTGGGGTCCTGGCCACGGGGCCTCACGCCTTCGACAGCGACCCTGATATCTCTGATATGGATGAGGACGACCGTGAGACGCTGTTCAGCTCCATGGATGTGCTCTCTCCTGGTGGGCACTCAGATGCCCAGACATTGGCCATGATGCTTCAGGAGCAGCTGGATGCCATCAACGAAGAGATCAGGTATGACCATGGCCAAAACCCACCACTGACTCGTGCAGAAATGGCTCCAGGGGGACAACAAATAGCCAGGAAACTCTGCCAGCCTAAAATTGGGGCCTTAGTGTGTCTTCAGCCAGGAAAGTGGCTCCAGGACATTCAGCCACAGGGCTTGGTCCTTCCTGCCAGGTCTCCCCATCCCTCATCTGCACCAGTGCTGACTCAGAGGGTCATTATTTCAAACAATCATTATTTTATAAAAAGTCCTCCATAGGTATTAAAAGGAATCAGGGTGCGTCTCAGCTCTGGTTTTTATGGATACTGATGTATCTTGCTGCCATTCCTGGAGATCAGGGGTTGAGGCACTGCACCAAGGTGCATTTCCCCAGGACAGAGGTCCTGTGTCCCTGGGAAGGGGGGGAGCCGGGAGCCCTGAGCCCTGCCACTCCCACAGGATGATCCAGGAGGAGAAGGAGTCCACGGAGCTCCGTGCAGAGGAGCTGGAGACGCGGGTCACGAGCGGCAGCATGGAGGGCCTGAACCTCACCCAGCTGTGCAAGAGGGCCTCCATCCCCACCTCACTGACGGCCCTGTCCCTGGCCAGCTCGTCCCCGCCGCTCAGCGGCCGTTCCACGCCCAAGCTCAGCTCCCGCAGCGCCGCCCAGGACCTGGACCGCATGGGGATCATGACGTTGGTGAGGAGCCAGGAGGGGCCGGGGCTGGCGGGGTCCAGCTGTGAGTTGGGAGCGATGCCCGGTGTCCGCACGGGCCCGTGGGGGGTGTGGGACAGTGGGGTGCCCGTGTTTGCTGTCTCCAGCCTGGCAGCCTGGCCCCGGGACTGCTCTGGGGGCGTGCTCCATTAACTGCCCCCCTTTCTGTGTCTCTCTCGCTTTCCCCCTTGCAATCAGCCCAGCGACTTGAGGAAGCACCGGAGGAAACTGCTAGTGAGTGGCTCCCATCCCGTTGGTTTTTGTCCAGGCCCTTTTTCCAGCCTGCTCCTGGCTTTGTCCACACCAGGTCAGGGTGCAGCAGGCGCGGGATGGAGCTGGGGACCCCAGGGATTCAGCAGGACAATCATGGGGATCCCGAAAGGTGCTTGGACACGTTCCCGCCGGCAGCCTGGGGGGTCTGGCAGGACATGGGGAGGTTCAGAAAGCCACTGGGTCCTCAAACATTGTGTCCCCTCTGGCGACAGGGTGTCCTTGGGACATTCCCATCTGTGCTCCTCAGAGCCCTCTGATGAGGGCCAGCAGCTTCTGTCCCCACACCCTGACCTGGACCATGGGGCTGCATCCTCTCACCCCCCATTCCCAGGATCTCAACCATTCTGCCGCATCCTCCCCATCCGCTTGGGCATCTGGAACCATTGCCAGAGCTCTCATTCAGGCCATTCCTGGAGCATGGCGAAGCCCCAGGGCTCTGGTGGCTCTTTTGGCCATGCCTCCATGGAGCAAGAGAGAGGCAGGCAGCAGGGCAAGGATGGAGCTGGGCTCTGGCCTCCCACCCTCACAGCCACTCCGCTTGTTCAGTCGCCCGCAGCTCGGGACGAGAGCCGGGAGGACAAAACCACCATCAAGTGTGAGACGTCCCCGCCGTCTTCACCCAGGACGCTGCGGCTGGAGAAGCTGGGCCACCCTGCCCTGAGTCAGGAGGATGGCAAGAGGTATGTGGAGAGCCTTGGCATCTCTGTTGGTTTGAGGATATAGCTGGGGCACACGTGGGATGTGGAGTGGGCTGGGGTTTACCATGGCTTGTGACCTGCTCAAGAATAACGTAAAGGTTTTGCTCTTCCTCTCCCTCCTCCATCCCCAGCTCACTGGATGACCAGGCCAGCAATCCCAGCAGCAGCCAGGACTCCTTGCACAAGGGCTCCAAGAGGAAGGGGATCAAATCCTCTATCGGGCGCCTGTTTGGGAAGAAAGAGAAGGGTCGCTTGATCCAGCTGAGCAGAGAAGGGGCCACGGGGCAGGGTCTGTGAGCAGCCCTGTCCCTGTCTGTGCCAGGCTCTCCACACCCTCTGGCTCTGTCTGCCATTGGGGTGCTATTGGGGTGACAGGGAGGGGCAGGGACACCACTGCTGGTTTGGGGGTGTTGTGGCCATGGCAGCTTCAGGGCAGTTGGAGCTTGGTGTTTCCTCCACTTGGCCTCTCTGGCCTGAGCATGGTGTCACTTCAGTGCTCTGTCAATGCTGGGGTGTGGACAGTGACCTCCTTCACTGTGTCTCATCTTTAGTGTCCTCAAATCTACTTCCCTCCCCATGGATTTTGCAGAGACTTTTGTCAGGAGCTGCTTTTCCACTCCTAAATCCTTTACTGCTTCCACGTTGAGCATTGTTGGACTCAGTGATCTTTCTGTGTCCCTTCCAGAAGGGATTATTCTGTGACTTTGGCATTCTGGGATTTGGAAGTAGGAGGGATGGCAGGAGGGTGTCTGCTTGGGCTTCCTGGGGATGCAGAGGGACCATGGGGGTGGGTTAAAGGGACACTGTCACCTCCTGTGCTGTCACCCTGCTGTGGCAACAGTGACAGTGCCCACACTGGCCCTGGGGGAGTCCCACTGGCCCGGGGACATAACACTGACCGGAGGGTGTCTTGCTTGCCCAGCAGTGCTGCTGACTGACGTGGAGGGGGGCATCCAGGACCCCCTGGGACTGGGCAAGCTGGGGGCTCAGGCCGAGAAGGATCGGCGCCTGCGGAAGAAGTGAGTGAACTTCCCTACTCCAGCAAGAAACTGGTCTCTTGGGAAGCCATGGCATGGGATTAGGAATTGCTGGGGAATCTTCTCACCTTCACCCTCCCTTGGGCCTTGTTGCTTCCTTCACAACTTTGTCTCCAGCTGCTCCCTACTGCCCGGGGTCTGTTCCCTTCCAAGAACTCTCCCTTCCCCACAAGCCCCCCATAAATCATGCTGCTTCTTTTCTTCCTGCCAGGCACGAACTCCTGGAAGAGGCTAGGAGGAAAGGATTGCCCTTTGCCCACTGGGATGGCCCCACTGTTGTGTCCTGGCTGGAGGTGCGTGCCCGTGGATTGTCCCCACGCTGTCCCCACAGGTCTGTGTGTGCCACCATTTCCCACCATGCTTGGTCCATGCACGTGGCTGAGGCCTGCAAGTCCTGGGAGAACAGAGCAGATCCCTGGATCCCTCAGAGCCTGTGGAGTTGTGGTTTGAGTAGAGCTTTAGGTTTAAGCACAGATCTGATGAAGAGAGGCTGAGGGAGCTGGGAAAGGGGCTCAGCCTGGAGAAAAGGAGGCTCAGGGGAGATTTTCTTGCTCTGCACAACTCCTGACAGGAATGGGGAGCCAAGGGGGGGGTCAGGCTCTGCTCCCAGGGAACAGGGACAGGACAAGAAGAAATGGCTTCAAGCTGCACCAGAGGAGGTTCAGGTTGGATACTGCAGAAAAGTTCTTCCTGGAAAGAGTGGTCAGGCCCTGGCACAACTGCTCAGGGCAGTGGTGGAGTCACCATCCCTGGAAGTGTTTGAAAGATGTGTGGATGTGGCACTTGGGACATGGATAAGTGGTGAACGTAGCAGTGCTGTGGGAATGGTTGGAACTGATCTTAGAGGGCTTTTCCAACCTTAATGAAAAGTTCCATTGGTGCTCCTTCCCTGTGCTGCGCCCGTCGGGCCCAAGGATGCTGGGCTGCCCACAGGCCGCCTCTGCAGGGCACGACCAGGCCCAGAATGCCATGGGGACGTTCAGCTCCGATACTGGGCTCTAAGAGAGGGTGGCCTTGCCGCTGGCATGTTAGCCGGGGCGGCAGTGCCAAGCAGTCACTGCCGTCCCTGTCCCCAGCTCTGGGTGGGGATGCCAGCCTGGTACGTGGCCGCGTGCCGGGCCAACGTCAAGAGCGGGGCCATCATGTCGGCCCTGTCGGACACCGAGATCCAGCGGGAGATCGGCATCAGCAACGCCCTGCACCGCCTCAAGCTGCGCCTGGCCATCCAGGAGATGGTGTCCCTCACCAGCCCCTCGGCGCCGCCCACGTCCCGCACAGTGAGTGCTCTCTGCGCACCCAGACCCTTCCCTCCTTGCCCTCCTTTCCCTGGGGACCGCTGTGGGTGGGGGTGATGTCCCCTCGTGGACTGGTCTCAAACCGCTGGGCGCTCATCCTCCAGTGCAAAGGTCATTCCCAGCTGGAAGCATGAAGCTTTTTCCAGTTTCAAGGCTCCTGCCACTCACATGGGGCTGTCAGCGGGAGGCCGGCCCTGCAAAGAGCAGAACTCGTAGGCTGGCTGCCCTGGAGAGGATAAAACTCCATCCAAAGAGCAGAAATACAAATGTTCCTGAGGTACGGGGCCAGCTTGGTTGTGCACAGCCTTTTCCCCAATCCTTTCAACGCAATTTCCATCTGAAATTCCTGGGGCAACTCAGAGCAACTGCAGATCCCTGCCCTTGGTAGGAGGGAGGGATTGTGTCTTTTGCTGGTCCCCAAAGGCCATGAGGGGTTAATGGAGGCCGAGTAATGCCAAGACACATCTGTAGACTTGCAGCTGGCAGAAGGAAGGCTGCTGTGTCCCCCTCAGATGGCTGTTCTGGGGTCACAGTTGATGTGGACAGGCCTGCAGGCTCCTTGAATATCACACTGAATTTGAAAGAGAGGTGAATGAAGGTCCATTCTCTGCTCTATGTGACTGCATGGACAGCCCAGGGTCCCCTCAGGCAGTGGGATGTCACCCCTCAGGCAGGTTGAGCTGCCAGGATGTGGGGTGTTCCCAGGACAGCTCCAAGCACAGGAGCTGGCAGTCTGATCGTCCACCAGCCTGAGCCTGGCTTGATTCCAGCATAGTTGGTGCTGACAGAGGTTGGACATGAGCCCAGGTGAGTCCAGATGTGCTCAGGTGGGCAGAAAGGCCAAGGGCACCTGGACTGTCCCAGCACTGTGGTAGCAGCAGGCCCAGGGCAGTTCCTGTCCCCTGTGCTGGCACTGCTGGGGTCACACCTGGAATCCTGGGGGAGTTCTGGGCACTTCATGACAACAAACCTGGAGGGGCTGGAATGTGTCCAGGGGAGGGAACAGAGCTGAGGAAGGGTCTGGAGCACCAGAGGTGACTGAGGGAGCTGGGAAAAGAGCTCAGCCTGGAGAAAAGGAGGCTTGGTGGGGACTTTGTGGCTCTGCACAACTCCCTGACAGAAGGGGATAGCCCCAGGGGACTTGGGCTCTGCTCCCAGGGAACAGGGACAGGACAAGAGGAAACGGCTTCAAGCTGTGCCAGGGGAGGTTCAGGCTAGATATTGGGAGAAATTTCTTCCTGGAAAGGGTGGTCAGGCCCTGGCACAACTGCTCAGGGCAGTGGTGGGGTCACCATCCCCGGAAGTGTTAAAAAAATGAGTGGATGTTGCCCTTGAGGACATGGTTCAATGCTGAACGTGGTGGTGGTGCTGCTGGGTTGAGGTTGGACTTGATATTTCAGCCTTAATAATTCTGTGATTCCATGACTCCATGGTGATTGTGAACTGAGGCCATGTTTCTCTGGTGGTTTGCTCTGACGCCTCTACTCTTTTCCCTGCAGTCCTCTGGAAATGTCTGGGTCACCCACGAGGAGATGGAGAACATGGCAACTTCCACCAAGACGGTGAGGCTGGGCAGCCCCCAGGGTGCTGGGGGAAGCCCCTGGGGTGTCAGGGTCTGAGCAGCACCAGGTGTGTGAACCCAGAGGGAAGGGCATCCCTCATGTCAGCTCTTGGCCAGCACCCTACAGCTCTTTAGAAACCCTCTTTCAACCTTTAATGTCCCAGCAATTTCTAAAAGTAGCTTAAACCCCATAAGATTTTTTTTTTCTCTTGTGGATTTCGCTGGGTTTCCAGAGTAGCCTGGCTTTTTGGGAGTTAAAGACAAAACCCTGGGACTGATCTTGAGACACACGAGATCCCCAAATCATTCTGCACTCAAGTCATGGTCTAATCCCCCACTGACCTCAGCACACCCAAACATTGTCCCCACCATGTGTCCCTACGCTTGGGGTCCCTTGCAGGGATGTGTCCATGCTCACAAAAGCTCTGGCTCCTTTAGAGAGATGGAGCCACACTCCCTGCTCTGCAACCCAATCACCTCCTGTCAGTGTCTCAGCGCAGGGCAGCGTTTTGGATTGTGGGGACTGTGTGTCCAAGGCCAGGCTGGCACACCCTGGGATGGTGGAAGGTGTAGATAGGGGTGGAATAGGACTAGCTCTAAGGTCCCTTCCAATCCAAACAAGTTTGGGGTTCTCTGAAATAGGCATTTTATTGAAGCTTTTGTTGAGTAGCAGGAATGTGCCACTGTCCCTTGGCAGGTTCTGAGACTGAAGAAAACCAGCACAGGTTGGCAAAGGAGGAAACAGCTAATAAAAAATTAGCAAATTGCCTTGGGCAGCCCCCTGCAGGTTGTGACAGATGTACTGAAGCTTAATTCTCTTTCATCCATCTGACCTGGGGGGAACCTAAGAACTCTCCATGTTTCCCAGGGAAGGTGAATGAGCCCCAGGGGTGGTTCCATCTCCAGCCCAAGCCTCATCCTATCTCCTTCTCCTCCTCCTCCTTCTTCCCCTTTCCCCATTCCCCTGTCCCCTTTCCCCTTTCCCCATTCCCCTTTCCCCCTTCCCCTTTCCCCATTCCCCTTTCCCCATTCCCCTTTCCCCATTCCCCTTTCCCCTTTCCCCTTTCCCCTTTCCCCTTTCCCCTTTCCTCTTTCCCCTTTCCCCTTCTGCTTTCCCCTTTCCCCTTTCCCCCTCCCCCCTTCCCCCTTCCCCCTTCCCCCTTCTCCTTTCCCCTTTCCTCTTTCCCCTTTCCCCTTTCCCTTCTCCCCTTTCCCCTTTCCCCTTTCCCCTTTCCCCTGTCCCCTTTCCCCTGTCCCCTTTCCCCTGTCCCCTTTCTCTTCTCTTTCTCCTTCTCCTTCTTTCTCCACCCTGTATTCTTGTTTAGAAATGGGGTGGGCGCCAGCCCCATTGGGCTCAGGGTGTCCCTAGCACCCTGGGGACAAGGCCGAGGTCCCCAAGCCCCTGTCCCCTCCATGTCCCTCTGTACACAGTGCATGTGGCAAGCCCTGTCCCGTGCAGGGCCACCAGGTACTGACTTCACTGTCCTTTCTGTTGACATGCTGCGTGTGTCACACTTAGGACACAGAGGAAGGCAGCTGGGCACAGGTGAGGTCCCTGGGTCACCCTTTTTCGTGGGCGGTGCATGGGGTGGTCAGGGGGAAGCTGGATATCCCAGGGGATGTTTGGGGCACTGGTGTTCACCGAGGTCTTGGAGACTTTTACCTGCACTCTGTGGCTGCTCCTCTGGGCCATCTCTCAGGTACAGGATGTCCTCCTGGGCCCTTCTCTGCTCCAGGCAGTGACTTTTCCTGGGACCTCTGTGAGATCCAGAGCCTGTGTTTAAAAAACCCACCTGTGTGACCACCTTCCATGCAGGCAGGATTCCAGCTGCACGTTTACTTTTCATCTATTCTGTAGCCCCAAGTCCATACAGATGATTTTTATGAACCAAAAAGGTGTGATGGAAGAGTCCCACTTGGATCCATCTCTTCTGGTTTTATCCCTCTCAAGTGTTTTACTTTCCTTCTGGTGGATTTTAATTCCTTTTTGGACCCAAAATCAGTTTGCAGTGGAAGTGATTAGGTGGGTTTTTTTTTTCCCAAAACTGACTCTTTTTTTTGGTTTGAAGTCTTAAAATAGATATTCTTAAAGCAGAGATTCTTAAAAATCAGTTGGGAATGCACTGGGACCTGTTTCTCATTTGTTTAGTCTTTCAATTAATGTGCTTTTTCCAGAGGCAGCTGCTCATAAAGTCCAGTTATACCTTGCCATTACTTTTGGCTGCTGCTTTGTCTCCTGAGTAGGGAGGGGGACATGAGTAGGACACAGACCTTGACCAGCAGGACTGTTCCCTCCAGCTCCTTCAGTAGCACCCAAGGCTGACTCCTCTGGCCTGGGTTTATCCTCAGGACAGTGACCCTCTTGGGCTGTCACTGATTTCCTGGGATTCTGCAGCTCCACCGAGCCCTGGGTTCTCCCCAGCTTCTCCATGTGCTTCTCTGCAGACACTGGCCTATGGGGACATGAACCACGAATGGATTGGGAACGAGTGGCTGCCCAGCCTGGGTCTGCCCCAGTACCGCAGCTACTTCATGGAATGCCTGGTGGATGCACGGATGCTGGACCACCTCACCAAGAAGGACCTGCGGGTGCACCTGAAGATGGTGGACAGCTTCCACCGGTGAGTCCTGGCCCCCGGCGCGCCCTGGCGTGCACATAGAGCAGAGGAGGGGGGCTCCTTTGAGGGATTCTCCTTTTTCTTGAGCAGCCCTGGATGGCTCTTCCAGGCTGGGCTCACTGCCCTGAGCTGGAGCAGCTCTTACGGGCAGAAGTTCTCCTTCACCTCACTCCCTGCTGCAGAACTGCAGAGGACCAGGCCTTCCCCTGGCTGTGAAGCAAACCATGGGCAAAACTTCGGGCTCATCCTGCCTGGTGCTCCACTGCTGTCTGCCAGCAGCCCAGTGGGAGAAGGCTTGTGCCATCCCAGCCATGGCTCCAACACCAGGATCCACCCCTGCCCTCGGGTTCCCAGTGCCCACTCTGACCCAAGGGCCTGACCCCAGCCTGCAGGGGTGAGCCCTTGAGCCTGGAGCAGCCCCCAAGGGCTGGTTCCCCTTCGCTCTCTGGCCACCAAGTGTGAGGATCGTTTGTAGCTGTGCGCTCTCAGGCAGCTGGAACAGGCTCAAACTGATGGAGTGAGGAATTGCCATGAAAGAGAGGGACATTCCCCGTTTTCCAGCTTTGGGTTGTGTCCTGGCCCATCCCTGGCCTGAAGCTTCCTTTGGATGTGTGGGGAGCATGCAGAGAGGGGGGTCCCTACCCGGGGCCCTCCCAGCCACGTGTCCTGGAGGGCTGGGTGATCCCTTGTGTCCCCTTGTGTCCCCTCCTGTTGCTGCAGCACCAGCCTCCAGTACGGCATCATGTGCCTCAAGAGGCTCAACTACGACCGCAAAGAGCTTGAGAGGAGGCGAGAGGAGACCCAACACGAAATCAAAGGTCAGCACCCCCTGTCCAGCTCCAGAACAGAGGAGACACCTCCCAGACGATACCCAGGGCTGGTCTCTCTTCTGGCTCTTATTTTTAACTCATTCTGAGCCCACAGGGCTGTTCTCCTGAGGGACCTTCCTGCTGCTCCACATGCCCTTATCAGCTGACCCCAGGCAGGCACGAGGAGGGAGGAGGGGAAAGCAAAGATGCAGCCTGAGCATCCCATGATCTCCTCTGCCCATTTCACTGCTCGGGATATCTCCAGCTTGCTCAGCCTCCCCTTCCTCGTCGCTGTCCTGACATTCCCTACACATCTGGCTGCTGCTTGGATTACATCTCATTATTGATAATGCCCCTAATTACATCAGCAGTCGTGGGTTCTTAGGATTAATTTTCACCGTTGTTTTCTGCCTGTTATTCCAGTTTGGAGCTTGGTAAATTGAACTGAGCTCTTCGTGGCACCTGAGCTCCTGGTTTTGCTGCTGGCTGGGGAAGGAGAGTCCCAGGATCATCCTGGGTCAAAGGGAAAAGGCCTCAGGACACCCCCAGACCCCCTAAGAGCCACAAGTGGGGTGTGAGGTGGCCTGAGCCATGCCCTTGCTGTCGTGCAGATGTGTTGGTGTGGACCAATGACCAGGTCATTCACTGGATCCAGTCCATCGGGTTGCGCGAGTATGGGAACAACCTGGTGGAGAGCGGCGTGCACGGGGCCCTGCTGGCCCTCGACGAGAACTTCGACCACAACAGCCTGGCCCTTGTGCTGCAGATCCCCACCCAGAACACCCAGGTAGGAGCAGCATCCTTGGCAGATTTTGGAGGAGAATGGCCAGTGTGGACATGGCTGTGGTGTGACTGCACCAGTGTCACTAACACAGCTCTGCCTTTTAAAGCAGAGCTCTCCTATGGCGTGGGGCCTCTTTCTGCCACATGCAGGCTTTCCTAGGATAGAAGTTTGGGCTGGAAGCACATTCCCCATTAATGGGGGATCATAATTTTTTGCTTAATTGCAGGCTCGACAAGTGCTGGAGAGGGAGTTCAACAACCTGCTCGCCTTGGGCACGGACCGGAGGCTGGATGATGTGAGTGCCAAACCTCTCCATGTGTGACTGGGGAAGGACTTGGGGGTGTTGGTGGATGAGAATCTCAGTGTGCCCCAGCCACGTGTTCTGGCAGCCCAGAACTCCCCACGTGCTGGGCTGATCCCCAGCATGAGCAGCAGGGCAGGGGGAGATTCTGCCCCTGTGCCCTGCTCACCTGAGACCCCACCTGCAGAGCTGCTCCAGCCCTGGGCTCCAGTATCAAAGGGATGTGGAGCTGCTGGAGCAAGTCCAGAGGAGGTGTTTCAAGGGCTGGAGCTCCTCTGCCCTCGGATTCTGGATGAACCCGGCATCCTTTGGAGTCTTTACTGTGACTTTTGTGTTGATGTCTCCAAGGTATCTTAGCAGGCAGGCTGTAGGGAAGAGACAGATGAGCTGGAAAGGATAAAGCCAATGCCATGGATCCCAGCAAGATGCTATGTCCTTGGCCCAGTTTGATCCCACACTTTGCTAGAGCTGGTCATCGAGGCATACCCTTGTTAGCTGATGTCTCCCACGCTCTTCCCTGCAGGGTGATGACAAAACCTTCCGTCGGACGCCGTCCTGGCGCAAGCGCTTCCGCCCACGGGACGTGCACAGCATCAACCTCCTCAGTGGCTCTGCTGAGACCCTCCCTGCTGGCTTCCGTGTCACCAGCCTCGTGCCACTGCCCCCTCCACCTGCTCCAGCCAAGAAAATGCCCCCAGAAGGTGGGTCAGCCCTTCTCCAGAGGGTTCTCTCCCACCCCTGCTCAGAAGGGGAGGATGTGCCAGCAGGAGAGGAAAGGGATAGGAGCGGGGAGAGAGGGGAAGGGGAAAGGGAAGGGGAAGGGGAAGGGAGATGAGAGAAGCTTGCTGGTCACCCAAGATGCTCAATCCATGTGATCCTGGAGCTGTGTCCTGCTGGAAATGGTTTTTCTGGAAGGGTTACTTCAGAAACCATCACCTGTGTGTGATTTCTTGGTTATGAACTACAAGGACAAGTTAGGGGCCAGGATTGGGTCATGAAGTGGGAGATGTCACCCAGGGGTTGCCAGGATGCAGGAGCCCAGTCTGGGCCAGTTTTCCCCATTCTGCCTTTTGGGAACCACCCACAAAGGGATGTATTAGCTGGCTCCATTTGCCTGAGTTCCCCCAGGACACCCTGGCTGCCCATGCTGCTGGCTTTCCTGTTTTATGTCCCAGGATCTGCCCCCACCACACAGCTCCTTTCTTCAAGATGTCTTGGTCCCTTCCAAAGCTGTAGGGAGGCAGAAGCTCCAGCCAGGTCACCTCAATTTGTCCCCTGAACCAAGCACCTTGCTCCCACTATCCCAAGACAGCAGCTGCTCCCCCCTGGAGCAAAGCTGGCTTCAGCAGGTTCAGAAATGAGGGTGGGAATGAGAATTAAAAAGCTGTGCACTCACCTTCCAACTCCAAAGCTCAGGTTTAGCTCCTCTCCTGTCTCCAGTTTTGCTCAAATGTCGCAGCTTTCCATCCAGCAGTTGGGGTCAGGCTTCTGTTTGAGCTTTTCCACCCCATCCCCAGAAGCTACAGTTCCCATCTGGCTAAGCACAATGAAACCTGGGACAGAATCCCACCCTGTCAGGGAGCAGGGTGCTCGCTGCCTAGGAGCAGGGATGGCAAGAGGCAATTTCCCAAATACCCCGGAGCCTCAGGAGCATCTGAGCTGGCCAAACATGGCTCTTCCTCTGACCCTCATCTTCATGTGGCTGCAGTGCACTGATGCTGCTCAATAAATATAGAATTTGGGGAAGCTGGGGGCTAATTGGAGCGGTCGTTAATTGCTTTGCTCTTTGGTTCCCTTCCAGTCGGGGCCTCCGGGTCCCCAAGGCTGGAGACTTCAACGGTGCGGACGTACTCGTGCTGAGGGTCAGCGAGACGGGAGCCAGGCCCTGGGTGAGTGTGAGGCCCTAGAGCTGCCTGGGGACCAGGGCAGAGCAGGAGCCCCAGCAGCACCCAGGCAGGGGGCTGCCCTCACCGAGGTTTGCCTGGCCATGGAGGGCCAGGGAGACTCCAGTGGTGGGAGAGATGCTGCTGCCTGAGGCTCGCAGAGTTTGTCCACGCTTGGACAGACAGCTCCACTGGGGAGCCCAGGATGCCATCCCATGAGGGTCCCACTTTGGGTGAGGGAAGGGTGGTCAAGCACTTCAGGGAGGCTTCTGGGATCCTGCTGTACCCTGGCCCGTAGTTACCCCATGCCAGGAGGATCCAGTGCTGATTCCATCTGGGTTTGTTGGCCGGTGCGTGCACAGGTGGAGCTGAGCCAGCATCCTCACGGGGCCTTTCCCGCTTTGCTCCTCAGCAAATCCCCATGTCCGTATGCCACGTGCTGGCTGCCTTCCAGGACGAGAGCCCAGCCTGTGCCTGTTCCTCAGCCCACACCCACAGACTGTCACTGCTGTGGACCAACAGGACCCGTTCCTCCTGCTCGTGCACGCCCCGCTTCCCCCGGCTCCCTTGGCTCCTGCCGTGGCCTGCCCCCCACTTCTCCCCGCGCTGGCTGGGCCATGGATATGCTCCGGATGCCGTCCCGGTGTGGTGCCATCTGGGGAGCAGCACAGACACCCCCAAAGTGTCTGCAATGTCTGGAAGCCTCCCTCCCGCCTGGTTCATGTTGCCAATCTCCCATGGGGCTGTACTGACTCACCCAAGCCCTGGGCATCAGGGATGCTGCTGCCCACAGGACTTGAAGCCAAGGAAGATTCAGGCTCGTGGAAATACTCCCTCCAGGGTGGCCGGGCAAGGAGCTGCCCTTGGGGCCACTGGGGCAGTGCCAGGGCCGGTGCTGGGTGGGACAAAGGGGGCCCAGCGTGAGGTGAGGAGGGCAGTGACTGCCCGGGGCTGGGTGGGCAAGGTGCTCATTTTGGTGCTGTCAGGTGCCCTGATCGGGGGGACTGTGCCTGGGACCACCCCACATGGCTCACAGGGACAGTGCCTGGCACCCACGGGAGAGGGACCCTCCTTGGGTGCCCAGGGAGACAACGGGAGCCCCCTCTGCTCCCGGGTTGTGCCACCCTTCCCCTCTGGGTGCAGAGGAGATACTCTCCCCTCATGCCTCCTGGCAGGGGTCAGTCCAGGAGGCTCTTAACTCTTCCCATTTCTTCCCCGTAGGGTAGGATCTCTTCGTCTCCTCATGCCACATTTGCCTTGTGTGGCCCCTATTTCTGATGTGATATTTATTGATGGCTGGAATGACCTTATACTTATCATGTGCTGTCTGGAAGTGCAATATCTGAGAGACTCTACAGTCACAACGTCTTTTTGGTGTATCATTTGCCTAATACAGTATTAAATATTTTTTTAATTTGAAGAGTCAGTGAGCCCTTTATATCGATGCCCTATTTCTTTTGTCATATTATTGGTACTGCATGGACTCCTAACCCTGGATCAGGTCAGGAAAGGATGTATGTGTGCTCCAATAAACAGGATTTTAAAACAGTGCTGGCTTTGAGCCTTCTTTGTAGAGCCCAAATTAAAAATACCACTAATCTCTAGCTCCCTCAAGATGTTTGGGGCACAAGGCTGAACCCCAGTTAAACACTAGTGAAATCACTGGTCTGTGTAGGGCTGATTGAAGTGTGGCACATCCAGTTCCCTGCTGAGTGGCTGTGCTGAGGTCCAGCTGGATTTACTGATACAAAAGTCTCCAACCTGGATTTGGGGATTGTGGAACCAGGGAGACCTATGCAGGGCAGGACAACAGTAAAGGAAACCCCAAACCGTCCAAACAAGAATGCTTTTATTTAAAAAAGAATCCAAATAAGTTAGCAAAAATAATAATTAAAAAGACCCTAAATGGCAACTGCACACAGCGTTCAGTAGAAAAGACAGGTGGGCTCCAGGTGGGCACCACCGGACACTGGCCGGAGAGAGACCTTGGTCAAGGAGCATCTGGAAAACTCAGCAAAGCGAAGCCAGCACACACATTGGCCCCAAACCCGCCCATCCCCGGCCAGCAGCAGAGCAGGGCCCGGCCCCGGGGAGCCCCTGCAGGACCTGCGGCACTGCCCCGTCCCACCTCTGCTCTTCCAGCCTGGCAGCAGCGCTCCGCAAGGACCGGGGAGGGACCCGAGTGGCGTCAGCCGTGCAGCCCACGACACTGCGGGGGGAGATGTGATTTCCAGCGGCTGGATCCTTCCGGCACCTCACTCTCACCCCGTTACCATCTCGAGGAGCTGCCGGGGTTTGCGCCAGCTCAGTTTTGACCCCGCTCCTCTGGGAACGTTACAGCCACGTCGTCCACGGCAATGCTCTCCACAATGGAGGACAGCGAGTGCAGGTTGCGCTCCTCAGCTGCCTCGTCAGCCAGGAGGTGGTCTGGGGAGACACAGGGGTGAGGACACTGCTGGGAATGGGATCTGGGGAGACACAGGGGTGAGGACACCGCTGGGAATGGGATCTGGGGAGACACAGGGGTGAGGACACTGCTGGGAATGGGATCTGGGGAGACACAGGGGTGAGGACACTGCTGGGAATGGGATCTGGGGAGACACAGGGGTGAGGACACTGCTGGGAATGGGATCTGGGGAGACACAGGGGTGAGGACACTGCTGGGAATGGGGACTGTGTGTTGGAGATGGCTCCTGGTTCTGCTCAGGGGGGTGTAGGTCAGTGGTGAACATGGTTGAGGGTTGGACTTGAAGATCTTTTGCACCCATAACAATTTGTTGACTCTTTTCTACGATTCTATGACCCCATGATCCTCCACATGGCCAGAGTGACCTACAGACCTGCTGCTATCCCCCACCCTGGGGAACAATGAGAGAGCAAAAGAGAGTGGAATTTTTGGACCCTTTATAGGTTTTAATCTCCAATGGAAAATGAGATTTAAGTTTCTGCCTTCTGGGGAAAACAACAGGTGCATTTGGCAGGAGCGAGGATAATGACAAGCATGGAAAAAAAGATCAGCGCCTGCCGAGGGGGTGTAGGAAGGGAAGCACTGCCCAGCTGTGCCCAGTGATGCCCAGCCATGCCCAGCAACACAGCAAAGCCAAACCAAGGGATGAAACTCTTGCTGAAGAAGGCACCAAGGCCCAGGCTGCTGCAGCCCAATTTCTCAGCTCCCAAGGGTTGGTGTTTTGGTGAAATCAGGGCTGGGAGAACCCTGAACTGCTAAGCATTGAGCCAAGGAGGTGCTGTAGCATTTCTGAGCTCATCACTCTGCAGCAGTGGGATGGGGAGAGAAGGACAAGGTTCCTTCTGTCCTTTGCTCCAAGCATCTCGTGCTCAGGGCATTGGCTCAGTGATGCCCCGCTCCAGAGCTGTGGTGTCCCCGTTGTTCCCACTCCCTGCAGAGCCCAGTGAGGCCGTGGGATGCCCCAGGGAGGCGAGGAGCGCGTTACCTGCAGGGTTGGTGCCGAACTCCAGCTGGCTGCTCCACTCGGGGCTGCAGGAGGAGCTGCTGGACCCGCACTCACTGGCTGCCTGCAGGAGAGCAGAGCAACCGTGTGTCACCTCCTCCAGCACAGCCAAACCCCACCAGCAGCCCCACAAACACCCCATGGGGCCCATCCCACAGCACGACACCCCTGTGGAGGGGGGCACGTCCCTCCCCACCCAGAGGAGCCAACATCACGCAGGGTTCCCAGGAACCATCAGGGTCAGGTGCTTCCTTTAACCATAAAGGCTGAAAAACCTCCTTTTTTTGGGACACTGGTCACAGAGAAATGGGGCTCCCCTCTCACTTCAGGTAAAAAGCATCTCCCCACTGATTATGAAAAAGGGCTGGAGATGAACAAATGTCCTTGGGCAAAACTCCTTTTTGCTGAGAATCATAAGAAATGACACAGGCCTGGTTGCCCTCAGGCCATCCCATGGTGGGGATTGGGAAAATCTTCTGGCAGTTTGATTTGTGGATTTGGGGCTGAGTGGTTATTTTGAAGAAAAGAGCTGACAGCATGAAAAATGAAAGCATTATTCAGCAAAGCTCAGAATTCACTTTTTTGGAGCGTGTCTTTATCTAGGAGTGGGTGTCAGCTCAGGTAAAAACCCAAATGTTATTTATATGAGCAATCCCATGGACCCAACTCTTTGTAGCAGACTAGAATGGCACTTTGGACCTACAAGCTCATGGCAGCATGGGATAATTAATTAACACTTGGACTTATTTCCCATTAAAGCAGGAAGTTCTCAGAGATCTTTTTTCCCCCAAAAAAATTGGCTTTTGCATCAATATGTGAACCTCTGGCTACAGCTGGGAGAAGGGTCAGTTCAGAACATAAGTGACAAAGGGACAGCTCAGCACAGTTTTGGGCACATTTGCAAATCCAAGTGGATTCTGGGAAGTGGAAACTGGATTCTGGCATCCAAGTGGATTATGGAATTAAAGTGGATACTGAGAAGTCCCACAAATATGTAGGATGGAGCCTAAATACTTTTTCATTCCTTTATTCAGCATTAAATTGGTTTATCTGGATACCTACTGGTTTGGCCCTTAAATCCCTTAGTGTGGAAGGAGATGAGGAATCCCTCTTCTGGGTCTCTGATAAAGTCCATCCATATCCATATCCATATTTGTATTTGTATCTGTATTATATCTATATCTATAGCTATAGCTATAGCTATAGCGATATCTATATATCTATATCTATATCTATATCTATATCTTTATCTATATCTATATCTATATCTATATCATCTATATCCATATCCATATCTATACCTATATGTATCTCCATATATCCATATGTCATATTCTTATCCACATTACTTATTTCTGTATCTATATCATCCATATCTACATTATCTATAGCTCCATAATCAGTATCTAGACGCCATTTATATTTTATGTATCTACAGATAACCTATATAATTGTTTTCACTGTCTACATTATCTATATATTTATTTAATCTATCTCTATAATTTGTATCTATCTCTATAGCTATCACATCCCTATCAATTTCATCTCCATCTAATTTATCTATATGATCTCTAGATCTACAGAACACATATCATCAATGCCTATACCAATACATATCCCTACATCTATCTATTCCATCTGCATCGATCACCTCTCCCTGCACCTGTAGCTGTAGTTTCAGCTCTCTGTGCATTCCCAGTTCCAAACCTCAGTGCAGCAGGGAAGCACATGCCCAGCCATCCACAGGAACCAGGGAGCAGATGAAAATACCTCTCAAAAATTTGGCTAAATGACCAAAATCTTGTGGAGTGACAGGTCCTGGCTCTCTGGGGCGGTGGCAGGACGCAACTACTGAGTGTCATCAGCCAATGCCCAAATCAGCCCCTTTGGTCTTAGAAACCAGAGGTGTCCCTGTGCCACCCCTCTCATCCCTTCCTCTGCCTAGATGTGAGCAGGGAGTGTTAATTTTATTTTATATTTTATGCTCTTTTTTTGTATATTTCATATTTGTATTTCTATCTTTGTATTTAGTATTTAATACTATTATGCTATGTTATGTTATGTTATATGTTATGTTATGTTATGTTATGTTATGTTATGTTATGTTATGTTATGTTATTATGATGTTATGTGACGTTATGTTATGTTACATTTTCACTTAGTTTAGTTCTATGTTACTCACTTTGTTTTCCCCATTTCCACCCCTCCCCAGCACAGGCCCACATGTCACTCACATGCATGGCCCCTGTGCACCCATTCACAGGGACAGAGTGGGAGCGGCCTCTTTCCTGCAGGGATGTGAGCACTTTGCAGGGCTGGATCGTTGTCTCCGTGCCCCCACGCAGGACACACCCACCAGTGTCCCAAGATGGCATTGTGTGCCCGGCCCCATTGCTGGGGTCCTGTCCCGCCCCACAGCAGGACCCGGTGCCCCAGAGCTTCTGCAGTGCCTCTGCTTGGGGTTACCCCCACAGGGCATGACCCCCATAGAGCAATGTCCCCACAGAGAATCGCTCCCCTGTGGCATCACCCCCGAAAGGCCTTCACCCTGAAATGGCATCGACCCCCTAGAGCATCGTCCCACAGAGTGTCGCCCACCTAGAATGGCACCCCAAAATTACATCACCCCCAGAGAACGTCATTGCCATATGGTATCAATCCTATAGAGTGTCACCCCATAGGGCATAACCTCCATAGGGCATTGTCCCCATAGAGCACCTCTGCCACAGAATGGCACCCCAAAACGATCCCACATCAGGCATCAGCCCCAGAGACTATCACCCCTAAACGGCATCCCCCTGTGTGCATCGTCCCATAGAAAGTCACCTCCACAGGACATTGTCCCCACAGAGCATCAGTCCCATACGGCCCTTCTCCCACGGAGTCACCCCAAAATGCCACCACCCGCAGGGAGTGTCACCCCCACACGCGTCCCCCACGGGGCACCACCCGCAGCCCAGGCCGGGGACACTCACGGCGGGCTGGGGCGCGGCGGGGCGGAAGCGCAGGTCCCGCTGATCGCGCTCCTGCTGGTTGAGGGAGCTGAGCAGGCTCTGCAGCCGCTCGATGTACTGGATGGCGCTGCGCAGGATCTCCACCTTGGGCAGCCGCTGGTTGGGGTTCAGGAGGGTGCTGCGCTTCAGAGCCTCGAACGCCTCGTTCACCTTCTTCAGCCGCCGCTTCTCCCGCAGCGTGGCCGCCCGCCGCCGGTCCATGGACACGGATTTCCTCTTGCACGCCTTGCACGCCCAGGGCAGGCACTGCCCGGGACAGTGCTCGGCCAGCGCCTCCTTGTCCTCCAGAGCCGCCCTGCCCTCGGCGCACAGCGCGGCCTCGGCGCGCTCGGGGAACGCCGCGGGCTCGTAGGCCTGCAAGCGGGAGCCCAGAAAGTTTTCCCCATCGTAAAACCTCTGCTCCGGGAAGAAATACGGGTTGGTCTCGAAGAGCTCCATGGGCGGCTGGGGGATGTGTGCGCGGCTCGGGGACGGCTGCTCCCTCTCCCCGCGCCAACTGCTTGGTGCCATTTAAACCCCGGCGCTGGCATTAAATCACGTAGATAAATATAGAAAACCCGAAGGAAACCTGAGCCCACTCTAAGCTGCTACCTCACATCAAAACTTGTCCGTGTGATTCTGTGCGCTCTCCCCGCGGGGATTACAATGCCCGGCCCGGCGGGTTTGAGGGGGCTGGCACGCTGGGGGAGCAGCTCGGCTGGACCCGAACAAGGGCTGTGTGTGATCCCCGAGGTGCCGCTGGGGACGGCGGGCGGCTGCCAGCTCCCCCCACCCGGCATTCCCGCATCATCTGGTCCCTTCAGTTACGGCTGCTTCGGGGGAGCCGTGGTGGCCTCATGACCAATCTGCCTGACCAGGACACCCCCAGCCCCTCGTGCTGCCCCCCTGAATCCCACGGCATCTCAGATCTGTGCCTTCCCCGCAGGGGGACCCAACACCAGCACAGCATCGTCCCCTTCCTAGCCCTTCCCACCCCCCGATCCTGCTCTGCCCCGTATTCCCCACGGCCCCATCTTGCTGGTCCGTGTTACACCGATCCTCCTTCTGCCGAAGCCTTGGGGAAGCCTCGGAATCCAGACCTGGGAGAGATATCCCAATGCAGGGAGCACCCCGGGCTCCAGTCCCATCCCTGTGGACACCCCTCTCCATGCTCACCTGTCCCGGTTCAAGCTGTTTGCCTGCTGCCTGTCCTGCAGGCAGGACAGAGTCAAGCCCAACCTTTCCTCTGCTGTGGGCTTCTTGAAGGTGCTCAGCCAAGTCCCTTATCAGATTTTTGTCACAAAATCCACCTCCATGGCTTCTCTCACGCACCAAACCCAAAGGACACCTTCTCCCACGTGTCTCTAGGTTCCAGCAGAGCCAGGCTGGGCTCGACCCTCTCCTAGCTGGCGGTGCCTCATCCCACTTGCTGTCTTGTGCTGGCCTCTGTACCTGTGGATAACCAAAGCCCCAATGCCATCCCGATGCACACCTCTCCCTGAAAAGACATTGCTCACACATTCCCAATAGGGAAAATGAGGCACACCCAGCAGCAGCACCTTGAGGGGGATTTTAACTCATCCCCAGCCCTTCCCTGCTGACTCCAATGGCTTAGCTACATCTCTCCAGCTTTTTCTTTAATTCAGAGTGGATTTTTTTTTCCCATCTGGAGCATCAGAAACCATCTCCCATCTCCTCCTATTCCTGCTCCAGGCCAGATTCCAGCTGAGGGATCGGTCAGTGGAAAGAATGTCAGCAAAGTGCAGGGCCAACCCTGCTGGGATTTTCCTTCCCCAAATTCCCCCTCCTCTGAGAGGCTGTGCTGTGGTACATTCCCTGTGCCACTATCAGCACCCTTGCTCCCTTGGGATTGATTTCTCACCTTGGAACCTGTCATGATACTCTTCTCTCCTTGTGATTTCTTTGGGGCCAGGAGCTTTCCAACATCTCCTCACCCCAATTCCTGCTCTCCTGGGGTCCCAGCCCTGCAGATTTGCTGTCCCCGTGGCTTTAACATCTATGAAAGTCTGCACTAAGGAAAGCAGGACCTGCATCCTTGAGGTTCACCCTCAGCACAGTCCCTGTGCTCCCCACAGTCAGTCAAACTCCAAAATACTCAAAAAGGAAACAAAACAGAGAGCATCAGAGCATCAGCTTGGCCCCTGCCTGAAGTAAAAGCACTAAAAGAGTTGGGAAGAGGCAGGATTCATCCCTCAAGGGTGCAGAGGTGCCCATGGCAGGAGTGTAGGCTTTAGAAGTGGATGACCTGAGCCTGAGGTCTTCACATCAGCCCTACACCCTCACATCGAGCAGCTTGAGTCACTCATGGGGACCTTCATCAGTGGCACTTGGTGGACATGACCCCGTTGAGCCCCTTGAGCTGCAGCCGCATCCCTGGGTGAGAGGTGTCAGGACCACCCTGGTGTAAAAGGGCTTTTTGGAATTGCAGGAGCGTGTTTGGAGGGTGAGAGACACAGTGGTGACATTAAGGGCTCCATGGGCACATGGTTGACCTGCACAGGAGAGCAGCCAAGGATTTGTCACTTCATAAACATGGGCAGCGCCGGTAGCGCAGTGCTGGCTGCGTGTCCTCACCTGGAGAAGAGGGACAAGCCAGCCCCAATGGGCCACCAAGGCCACTGTGTCCCCACAGCTGAGAGGGCAGGGGAAACCGAAGGCAGCTCACGGAGATGGGGAAGAAAGGCCACGCAGTGCCAGCGTGGGGTGGGCACTTGGAAGAGGGATCCCACTGGCAGTTGCAATGCCCCAGCAGCTGTGCTCACTCCAGTTCCCTTTGGAGGTCTCATCCAGTGATGTGGGAGCAGGGATGGGCACTGTGCCCACCCAGCTGCAGCTCTGCAGCTCCTTCAGACTGTCTGTGCCATGGATGATCCGTCCTGAACACGACAGAGGGACATGGTGGGCTCTGGGCTCTGTGGGTCCAGCCGCTTCATCCCGGTGAATATCAAATCGAGGATAATGAACCCCATCAGGCAAGTAGCCATCATCAGGGGACCCCGTGTCTGAGCTACAGGGAGGCTCCCATCATGGCCACCGCCACCCCTCAAAGGCACCTGCTGGGAGTCGGGTGAGCGTGGCTTTTCCCCGGTCCCGTGGGCGCCCACGGCGGCTGAGGCTGCGCGCCGGGTAAGTCGGAGCCCGGGGGGATTAGGGCTCTGCTGCCGGCTGTCAGGTTATCCCGTGATGGATGGTGGCGGCTGGGAGGCAACACAAAGCGACGCTGTGTGAGCCCGGGGCAGAACGTGCTGCGATCCGTCACGGGGTGACCTTCCCCCGGCCGGCGAGGACGCCTCACCCCGACACAGCTGGCAGGGAGCGCGGCCACGAGCCCAGAGCTAAAAATACCCATCCATTGAGAAAATCCCAGCCAAGAGGGTTTGTCCTTGCTCCTCCTCGGCAGCTTCCCGAGCCGGTGGCCATGTCCACGGAACAGAGTCACGGAGAGACACCCAGGGCTGTTTTGCTCTCCCACCACACCTGATGGTCAGAAAATGGGTTTTGGGGCTCAACACGTGATCGTGTTGCAGCGTGGGGAGTGTCCCTCCCAGGGCACAGAGCCTTAACCAGTGCACGTCCCTGTTCCCTGCTCAGAGCTGCACACACGGGTTGCACATCCCTGCCTGGGGCACGAGGCTGTGCCGTGACCACACTGGTGAAGCGTTGGTGGGAACGGGCAGGAAAAAACTGGGTTTAGGGCTGGTGAAGAGATTTGGGTGCCCCAAGCAGCATCCACAACCAGGGGTGCCAGGACCATCCCGGTGATGGGGAAAAAGTGGCAGAAAGCCAGGGCTTAGGAGGTATCATCCCTCTGGGATTTCACCACAGGAAAGGAGATTCACCAAAATGCCACTTCCAGTCGGAGCCACGCTCCCACCCCCACTGGGTACCCCACCATCCCACATCCCCTCTTGCTTTCCAGGCTCACCGACATCCCTTCCTGCCACCGTGACAAGTCATAACATATTTGGGAGCAGCTGCAGCGGCGGGGAGATGCTTGGCCCTGTCCCCGCTCTCGGCTGAGGAATGTGGAGCAGACCTCTCCTACGACATCCGGGATTTCCGACGTGCTTGCTCGCCGGAGATTTGGGAAGGCGACAGCTGTTCGGCTGGGATGGGGCTCGGGGGAGCCTCCCTGTTCAGCCCCAGCCCGAGGCTTTGCACATCTACTTCTCCTTCTGCTGGTGATTTGGGGTTAGTTTGGGGTCCGGCCCATGGGGAGCGATGGAGGGTGATGTCCTGCTGTCTGTCCCGGCAGGGATGTCAGCAGTGGTGACAACACCAGCAGACAACCCCTCCCTCCCCCAGAAGTGCCAGCTCATCCAGTTTGAGTTCCCTGGTGGGCTGGGAGGGAGGTGGGACAGGGCTGCTCCTGCAGCTCTTGTGTCCCCATGGGGCTCAGCACACTTAGTGCCCCCTCACTCCCATCTAGGTGCCCCAGTTTCCCCATCAGAAAATCAGGGGTCATGATGGAGGTCTAAAATCTGCCCAGAGAACAGTTTTATTTTGGTTATTAACTGTCTTTGCAGGATTGAAAGAGAGGTGCTGGTGGCGGAGTAGCCCCCAGTCCACTGGATCCCAGTTTGGGGGCAATACTGGGTGCCCCAGAATCCCAAGCCATTGGGCCCAGTCTGTAAATTTCAGTGGGTGCCCTGCTGCAGTCACGCTGTGTGCCCTGACCCATCAGGATCTCCATTTGGGGACCAAACCAGGTACCCTGACCCAGGAGTCTGCTGCTTCCCAGTCCAGGGACCCCACTGGGTGCCCTGACCTCTCTCCTTGCCCACACTGATCAGGGGATGCTCTGCCCCACTGCAGCACTAAACCTCCATGGCCTCCCTGGCTCCACAGCCCCAAGGCCCAGACGTGACTTTCACAGTCCTTAGCCCCAAATTCCAGCTGGAGGAGGGATTCACCCAGCAGGACCCCCACTAATGAACCCCACAGTGGGGTTTCCCCTCTGGAGCCCCCCCGCCGCCATGCCAGGGGTGTCCCCGGCTGCTCCAGCCCCTGCACGGTGGCACCAGCCGGACTGTCCCCACGTGTCACCAAGGGAGGAGTAGGGGGGACTTGGGTTGTCAACAAGGGGTTGTTTTCCCCGGAGTAGAACACTGGCGAGAGCAAGCTGCAGGACAGGTGGGTGTTCAGAGGAAGACCATGAATGTGAGGGATTCAGCAGTGACATGTGGTAGCTGTTTGACCCCAAGAGGGGCCAGCTGTCCAAGCAGGGAAGGGCGTGAGGCTCGGGGATGGGATCTGGGGACAGCAGCAGGGACAGCCCTGACACGGGGTGCCTGGAACCAGCAGGGAGGCCAGGGAGGGGTCTGGGTGGCTGCCAGCCAGGTGTCCCGGATGGGTGACCATCAGCTTGTCCTCGTGGTGGGCGTGTTCCACTCCCTCCATGGCCTGACTGGGGCTAGTGCTGCAGGACCAGTATCTGGGGAACAGAGGAAAAAGGAGCTTGTGATGCTCATGTCAATACAGGATAAACCAGTGACTCCTGTATTTTTCTGCTCCCACCCCAAGTGGCAGCAAATTTTGGCACAAGGAGGGGTGACACCCCCGCTTCTCTCCCCCGTGAAGAACACCCCGTGGTAACTCAGAGAGACAGGGAGGGAAGGTTGTGACGATTTTGTGGCTTCAGCATGGGATTCCCCGGAGGACTAGGGACAGCAGACTCCCCCCGTTGACATGCCAGCAGTGATGCCGGACGCGCCGGACCCCAGGGAGGGGCTCCCAGCCCTTCCGGAGATGCCCCACCCTGAAAATTCCCCTGGCAGAGGCAGAGCCTTTCCGTGTCCCCCCCGCCTCTGATTTCCCCCCTGTCCGGGGGCCGAGCCTCAGCAAACTCCGACCCCCACTCGCATTCCCAGCTGTCGCCACTCCGGCCCCGCTCCGGGGGCTGGAGGAGAATCCCGACTGCACCCCATGGGGGTCCCCGGGCCAGCCCTGCCCGGGGATGTCCGGCAGCCAAAGAGCCGATGCAGCTGGAGCACAAGCAGGGGGATGGAGAGCCGGGAGGATGAGAAGGGCTTGGGAGGGGTGAGGAGGCCTGGTGGGTTTTGGTGTAGGGAACAGAAATGGGGTAGGTGTTTTTGGGGTGCTCCCTGGGCCCCGTTTCAGGGGGTCAAGCTCCTCCCAGTCCATCTCACTCACTGAGGAAACGCGACTTCTGGCTGTCTGCGAGGAAAAATGCCTTGAAAGGCAAATTTGTGAGGCTGTGACCAAGGATAAACCCTCCGTTCCTTGCTCAGGTCGCCCGACGGTCCCACGGGACCAGGGAGAGCCAAGGTCTCCAGCTCCGTGCAGGAGGAACGGCAGAAGGAGGGATAGAGGAGGGATGCAGGAGCCGCCGGCCGCCGCAGCTGGACGGGAGAGGGCACCAACCGCCCGCTTATCCACAGCCGAGTCCGGGTTTGGGGAATACACACCGCCAGTCAGAGCCCAAAAGCATCTGAGACCCCTTTGAATCCCCCTTTTTGGGGGGGCAACCCGTCCTTCTCCCCGCAGAATCTAGGGTGGGGCCCCTGGGGGCCGAGAGAGGGGGATCAGGATCTGGAAACCCGTGGGGTGTTCCCCTTGTATCCAGATCCAGTTCTCCAGCAGGGATGATCCCAGCTATTTATTTCCAACCCCCTCATGGGAGAAAATCTCGAGGTTTGTTTTTTCCCGCGGCGTAATGACCCCAACAGGTGCTTTTCCTGCCTGACGGCCGAAAATAACTCCCAGGGTTTGGCTTCCTGCAGTTCCCGCTCCAGTCCCAGTTCCCTCACTCATCTTTTGGGCCAAAACATCCTAATCTGGGAATGGGAGGCTCCAGGGAAGTGGGGGGACTCCCCGGAAACACTTTCCTTTGCATTTTCCTGCTCATTTGGGGATGAGATTGTCCTGGAGAAGGAATTTTTGGCCTCAACTGTAGCAGACACATTTGCCCCCAAATCTGTTTTGGGGAGCAGCTGGCTTTTATCCCATGGGGAAGAACAGGAGTGCGATTTGAGGGGCTCCCTTCTCTATTTCTTCTGCAGCAGAAATATAAAACACTTTAAAGATTATTAATAAAGAAAAATTATTATTATTGTTGTTGTTGTTGTTGTTGTTGTTATCTCTCTCTTCTGTCCCTCACAGATGCTCTTTCCCACTGCCCATGTCCCATCTGCTCCTTTGGCTCCATGGATTTAATTGCTTTTGGGGAGCGCAGTGGCTGGGGTAGGGGGGAGCCCCTCAGCCACTGGAGTTCACGTGGGTCTCTGTCCTCTCAAGGGCATTTATTTAGGGATGTGAAACTGGGAGCCTTGGTTGCCCCTGGGGCTGGGGAAGTCCCTTGTCCCCTGGAGGGTACCCTGGGCTCCTTTCCCAGTTTCCCAGTTTCCAGTGCCTGGGTATTTTTAATCCCAGCAGATCCCTAGAGGTGCAACATCCCAGCTCCTGCCCCCCTATAATATTTTGGGAAGGGTGAGCAGGTGTGAGCGCCATGAGGACACACGGGTGTCACGGGGAGGCTCCTTCCCTGCTCCGTGCCCAGCCTGGATGGAAGAGATGGACACGGATGGCAAACGCTGCTCCAGCCAAGGCTTTTCATGGAAAGGGCTGCTTCTGGGGTGAGGAGAGGAAATTTGGGGTTACTGCCTTCACAATGCCGTCTGGGGTCTCTGCCCTTCAGCCTGGTGCTTTTCCCAGCCTTTCCCAGCAAGGGAATGCGGAGCCTGCATTGCCCCTCGCCCCTGCCCGCTCTGCTCCCCCAGAGCTCGGAGAGAATCTGCGCTGTGTCAGCCCTCCAAAACTGCTGACACCCCTTGGCCTGTGGAGCTCTGATGGATCCCCCCCTTTCCCCTCCTCTCCAGCCTCTGGAGCCGGGCAGCACCGCTGTGGCAGCAGGTCCGGGCTATCACCGAGTGAGCTCTCGGGCACGAATTCCTCCGGGGCTCCGCAGTGTGGGGCTGGGTGTCTCCGGCTCGGCGCTGCCCCCAGATGCCCCAATCCTGGGCGGAGCGGGTGTAAAGGCAGCAGAAGGCTCCGCGTCCAACGGAGCTGATGCGCTCCGAGCTCGCCGCAGGATCTCCTGGCTTCCAGTCCCCGAGGAAGGCGCGTGGCTGTGGGAACATCTCCGCGATGGTCCCTGCTGTGAGCTCTGCGGAATGTCACAAGTCCCGCTGCTGTGTCACGGTCCTGGACGAGCCATTCCCCGGGGATCAGCTGGGACGCTGCTTTCGGCCGCGCTCGGATGCTACAGGGGCGTTTGTGCTGCTCTAGGGCCACGGGGGAAACGAGCCCAGATGGAAGAGAAGTGGAACAGGGCAGGAGGCGGATCCCCTGCGCTGATAAGGAATTTTCCACGTCTTCCACGGGAATCTGCAGGTTTAGGCATGTGCGAAGGGTTTGAACAGCTTTTCCTACAACGCAGAGAACCTACCCAGTGAATTCCTGTCGTGAATTAATTTATGGATATAAAAGAATTTGCCTTAAATTGGTTGGAAGGCAATGATTTGGGCAGCAGCAGGGTGCAGGGCTCAGGGGCTGGAGGAGCTGGGTGGAAGAAGAGCTTTCCTCTTGGAGGATGGTGAGATGGTTACAGCCTCTGAGAGTCTGAGTGGGGGGAAAAGCTGCATTACCAAGCCCGAGAGCTGTAAGTGACAGCTGGAAGCTAAAAGCAGGGAATTTAAAAATAGAAATATGGGACAAAATGCTAAAGTGAGAGATAAGGGCTTGGGGAGCAGCAACCATGGTTTCTTTTTTGCACCTCTCCTCACTCAGGGGCACCGATCCAGCCAGCCCAGTCTTCCTTGGACATTTCCCACTGTCGCTGTCACTCCTTCATCCCATTTTTCTCCTTAACCCCAACACCACTCCTGTGGTGCCTCCAGGTGTCCCCAGGCCATCACAGCCCCTGGACTGGAGGTGGCCCTGAGCTCTTCCAGCCACAACACCAGCTCAGCTCTTCATATATTTCCTCCACAACACCCACCATGTATTTCCCACAACACCCACTCAGCCCCTCCCACATATTTCCCCAAAGATCAATTAGAAATTCCATCAAAGGAAATAGTTTCCCTCAATGAGCCCTTGTAGCAAACCAGAACTCACATTTTCCCTTTTCTATTTTCATCCCTCACAGACTTTTTTTTCTCCTCTTTCCTGAGCAGTCACTGTTTCACGCCAGTCTTTGCCTCAGAAGGATCTGTCATCACTTCTGGGTGTTCCAGAGCCCTCACAGCATCGGGCTCCCTGCTCCCACCCCACGGGACAGCGGGGCTGGAGGCAGCTGGCGCTGTGCTGCCCTTCCACGGGCTGCTGCAACTGAAGCCAGAGGCCAAACAGCGCTGGGTTTGTTCCAGGGGCGGCCCTGGAGAGGGGGCGAAGGGTTTGAACCGTCCTCGAAACTGCTTGGCAAGATTGAAAAGGTTTAACCCCCTCCTGCCCCACAGAGCCAGCTGGAAACGGTGGCAGCAGTAGCTCCTGGCCCTCAGCCTGGAGTGATAACACTCCCGGGGCTCCCTGGGGAATAAAATAACCGGTGTGGGGAGGAAGAGACAGCAGTGCCGAGGCAAATGGCCGGGATCGGGGCGTGGGGGCGGACCTCGGCACGGACCTCTGCCCTACCCCGGTGCCCTGCCAGGGCTGGCGCTGCCAGGGCTCCCTGCGCTCGGATCAGTTTTCTCTTCCAGCCGGGGATGTCTCAGCAGCTCCTCCCTGACAGGGCAGCCCAAAAGCCCAGCAATATCCTGCTGTGCCAAGGCATCCGGCACAGTGACCCAGCTACCTGTGGGCAACCTCTGGCTGGCATCTGGCAGGGATCCGAGTGGGGCCTGACCCATTTGCTTACTGTGGGAATCTGCAGCATCATGGATGTGGCATCTACCCAGGCTAGAGGGAACTGGGGCATGTCTCTGTGCCAGCACAGGGCTGAGAGATCACAGGCACCTCCCAGGACTCAGTTTCTCCCTCAGCGCACAAGCAGCACTGCCAACCTGTCCTTCCCAACCTGCTCTGGGTGGCAGGGGCGGGATGTGCTCAGTGGGAGCAGGTAGTCCACAGGGAAACAGCCTTTCCTTCATCCACTCTTGGGGATTTGCCCATTTAAATTATCTTCTGGGATGTTTTCTGTGCTGTGTCATTGCTGTTGAGCATCTCCTGCCAAGCCCAGATGGGGATGCACCACCGTCCAGAAGTTTGGGGCTCCTTGCTCCCCAGACAGCTTCCCAGGGCCGTCTGTTCCTTTAAATGGAAGAGAAACTGAGCACAAGTCATAGACCAGCTGTGTCCTGAGTGAGGTCCCCAGAGCTCTGTGTCACTGGCACACAGAGCGGTGGCCTCAGTACTGTGGGATGAGCATCACTGAAACTTCTCAGCACAGTGGAGAATTCCCTGGAAAAGCTCCGGGGTTTCCCTTTGTTTGCTGCTTCTTCCTTTGCCTTGTGCCATCCTGTGTGGAAGCACCAGACCATGGCACTTGGGGGTCATCCTAATTAATATCTCTCAGAGCCATCAACCCTCCAAGCACACATCCCTGTGCTGCTGGCACCAGCCACACTCTTAATTAACTTTCCTAATTAAGAGGCCCCTTTCCATGACCAGAAATGCTGTGGAATGGTCACCATGATGGAAGAGGTGGGGAAATCCTCAACTTCTCCTGCCCTGATCGCCCAGAATGGCACCATGGAGCTGCTCTTTGTTTAGGTAAACTGAGGCAGGAGGGGGGGAAGCTCACACCCCAGAGGAAAGCTGAAGAAAGGTGACCAGAAATGAGCTCCCCAAGCCCTGACTTGTCTCCCTTCAAAAGCATTTCTTGGCTGCTGCCAAGCCCTGGGGGTTCAGTCAGGGTTTGGTCTCATCAGCCAGCCCCAACACGCCACAGCCTTGGGTGCATCCCACTGACATTAAGCCAGACGCCAACTGTCCCCTCCTGCCATGGAGCTGGTGCAGAAGCCACACCATGTCCCCTGTTTGTCCGCCTCATCCCATCTCTCCCTGTGTGCCAAGGGTATTCATCTGTAGCAGCATCATCCAACACCGGGATCTTCACCATCCATTGCAGCTCTCAGGACATTTTCTCCTTAAAAATCCCAGAAAGAACCTGGAAGACCTGAATAACTTTCCCAGTGTTTGATGCTCACCAGAAAATTCTTTTTCGTGGGTTTTTAAGGACTTCCTGACACTCTTTGGACACATCCCCAGCTTGGTGTCAGGAGAATGAACGGATAATCCCTGTCTGTTAGGAATGGGCTCTGTGCAATCACCTGGATCAATTTGGTCATCCAACCTCTGCAGCCTTCGCCCATGCCATGGGACACTTGGTTTGGGCTGGTGAGAGAGCTCGGACCCCCTCTGGCAGGTTCACAGCCAGCAGCTCCTTTTTGGCATAACACAGTGGTTTTGGGGGGGTGCTGCTAAAATTGAGCATTCGGTGGCACAAATCCAGGGAGGGAGAACAAACTGCAAATCCACAAAGGAAAAGGAGTGGTTTTAATCTCTGTTTGGGAGATTTGCATACAATTAGGCCGGGCCCTGCCTGCATTTGCTTCCGCATTGCACTCCCGTGAGGAACCTGCCAGTTTTCCTGCCCTGCTCCCAGCCAGAGGTTGATTGCAAGGACACTCACCCTGGGAAGGTGGTGGGCGAGGGGTTTTGGGCTCTCTGGGAATGCCCTTTCCACCCTCACTAGCCCAGCCTGAGCACCCCCATCCCATCCCCTGCCTCTGGATTTTGGGGCTCAGCCGTTGGGGGCATCACTTGTCCCTGCAGTGGAGGAGGTGTGAGGAGATGCTGCGGGATGCGAACGCTCCATAAATAGCGCTGTGTTTACAGGAGCTCGCAAGCCTCCGTTTATTTTTCTCTCTGCACAGCAAACAGATCGTTCAGACCGAACTAAGCTCACCTCACCCTGCTGCTGGTACAGCCCAGCGCCCAGAGGTGGCACAATGCCACAGTCTCGGGACAGGCTTAGGAGGCTGCAACCCCCGGCTCTTTGCAGGCCGCTCGCCCAAGGGGGAGAGCAGGCACTGCCTGGGACGGCAGCTGATGGAAAATCAGCCCTGGGTTGGGATGGTCCCACAGCTGATCTCATCCCTGCTGTGGGGTGTGCACGCTCTGATGAAGAGAGGGGTGAGGGACAGCCCCGAGGGGCAGATCCAAGGGTTGGGACATCTCTCACTAGGCAGAGCAAAGCAGGGGACAACTCCAGTCCCGAGTATCACCAGAGGAGGGAGAAAGGACAGGGAGAGGTGCAGATGGGGGTCGGGAGAGTCCCCTTGCCCCACGGCTGAGGTCCTGTTCCTTGCAGCATTTGGATAAACCAGCTGCGCTCCTTGGAAGTGATTTATGTAAGATGAGCTGTGCAGGTGCCTGGTGCACGTCCGGGGGTCCCTGGAGGGATTGGGTGGTTCAACTCCATCAGTGAGATCGAGCCCCCAGACCCATTTCTTTGTACTGCCCAGCCCGGGGAGGGGATTTGTGGGGTGTCCGCATTCCCCCAAACTTCTCCTAGAACCTTAAAGAGTGTCTGGTCCAGTCTCAGCAGCAGTTCAGGGCCACCATTCCTCCACATGCCTTGTGTGGACAGACGCTTCCCCTCCCCAGCCCGGGCAGTGCAGTTCAGAGGATGAAGACTTTGGGGGGGGTCTCACCCCCACCCACTCCAAAAGTGATTTTGGGTGAGGCGGTGTCAGCCAGGGCACGGCTGAGCACCAGAGCTCCTTGAGGCCATTCGGGTCTTGCCTGGGCTCCCGACGCCCTCCTGGGGCACAGCCCTAAGCCGCGCTGGCCGTGCCGGGGACGGCCGGGTGCTCGCCCACCGCAGCTCAGGCTCTGCCTCCGCCCTCCCCTCCCCGCCCCGATCCTCTGCTCACACCCGACCTCAAAAACCGGTTTTAGCGTTAAAATAGGAGCCCGACTCGTGTCAGCAGCGTTGAGGCTGGGACCGGCTCCGCTGCTCCCCCCGCTGCCGCCTCTCCCCGCTCCGGCCGCCTCCTCCCGGCCCCCTCGCACACCCTCCCCCGGTTCTTGCCGGTGCCGGCGAGCCCCGAATCGGGTCAGTCGCTCTTTAAAGGCTGGAAGGCGGCACCATGTGATGCTCCGGCTCCAGCGGGGAGGGGGCAGCTTCTGCGGGAGCCGAGCGGTGCCGGGCACCGGGGACCGAGCGCAGCCCCGGCGGCCGCGGCCAGCCCGGTCCCCCCGGCCGCCCCCGGCATGAGCCCCGCCTTGCCCTGCGGGGGGACAGCGCTGCCTCTCTGGGGCTGAGGGCACCCCAGAACAAGCCCTGGGTTTGCAGGACAAGGTGAGAGGGGTCGGGGCCGGGAGCGGGCGGGCGGGCGGCGGCTGCCGGGGCTCGGGAGGCTGCTGGAAGTAGCGCAGAGCAGGGAGGAGATCCAGCGAGGGGACAGCGAGGGGACAGCGGGGATCCCGCTGCAGCTCCGTCGGCCCCGAAGGGCTCCGGGGTGGCCCGACGGCCGGGGGGCTCCGCCGTCCTCCCAGGACCGGCCGGCGGCTCCCGCTCCCTCTTCAGCTCCGGGAGCGGTCGCGCTGCGGAATGGAGATGGGTGAGGGGTGGAGAAGGGTGCAGCTCGGGGGAGGTGGGAGGGGGGTGGGGGCCGGAGCCCCGGAGCCCCTGGGGACGACACAGACGGGAGAAGGGTTTTTCCCACCCCCTCGCACGGGCTCCGTCCCGCTTGCAGCTCAGTCAGCGATGTCACTCTCTCACCGCCTCCCTGTGCGTTTGCAGGTGACCGAGGAACCCCACAGGTGCGGGGCGGACCGGAGCATCATGGCACATCCCATCTCAGCCTTCCAGGCTGCCTACATCTCCATCGAAGTGCTCATCGCTTTGGTGTCCGTGCCAGGCAATATCCTGGTCATCTGGGCCGTGAAGATGAACCAGGCACTGAGGGATGCCACCTTCTGCTTCATCGTCTCGCTGGCAGTGGCCGACGTGGCCGTGGGGGCTCTGGTCATCCCCCTGGCCATCATCATCAACATCGGACCCCAGATGGAGTTTTACACCTGCCTGATGGTGGCCTGTCCTGTCCTCATCCTCACGGAGAGCTCCATCCTGGCGCTCCTGGCCATCGCCGTGGATCGGTACCTGCGGGTGAAGATCCCTGTCAGGTAGGAAGAGGTGTTGGAACTGCTCTGCTGTGCAGGTTAAAAGGGAGTGAGGAAACCTCAAATTCTTGGAGAAGCACTGGGAGAAAGGACTTTCCTCCGTGCTGCCATCTCAGACACATCTGGCTGCATCAGCAAGCGGTGCAGGCTGGGCGGGGAGGGGGTGTGTGGGGAGGTGTCCTGGAACCTCCAGCAGCTTCTTCTGGGGACTCAGGGGGTGCTGGGTGTGCGGGCAGAGATCACATTGTGGTAGGCAGCTGGCAGTGAGGGACAGTCCCTCACAGGATCCCCACTGCCAGGACAAAGTGTGTCCCCGCATAGGGCAGAGCCCAAGCCGGGTGCTCCAGGAGGAAGGGGGACGACAGGTTTGCCTTTGAGCCCAGCTTTTCTCTTTCCAAGGGGTGGCTTGCTGTGGGACACAGCTTTGGGAGTTTGAGGAACCAGAGGTGACAGCCTGGCACGTTTCACGGGGCAGCCTCACCCAGGAGAGACCCCTGCTGTGGCGTGCTCTGCAAAGAACTCCTTCCCCTGTTTTTCCCCTTCTGTTTCTGCTGCCATTCCAAGCCCAGAGCAAGTGCCTTGGGATGTAAAGGAGTGGGACACTTTATCTGAGCACTTTTTTGGAACTCTGCAGGTTCTGGAGGAGATATTTAACCCTTTATGCCCCACTTCCTCCCGGCCGGGGCCGTGCTGGGCTGGGGATGCATTTCTGGGGTGTAGCGGTGGGGCCAGGGGCTGTGAGCAGGGCTGGAAGGGGATGTGACACCTGGCCTCGGTGCCCCCGAGCAAAGCCAGGCTCAGCCCCTCGCTGTGAGACCCCTTTGCTCTGAGGGAATGCCTTTGCCAGGCTCATCAGCTCTGCAAGTCTCCAGATCTCAGAGCGTTGCTGGCAAACAGCCCAGCCCAGCTGAGCACCTGTGTCACCCCACTGACCCCTCTGCAGTTCAGGCAGTTCACTAGAGGGGTCCCTGACCCTTCATCAGCACAAACACCCCACAAAAGCACCAACCCCCGTGTGCTGGTGCTGCCTAGACCGCAGCAGGTGTAGGACCTTTCCTGGGGCAGGAATTACCTTCCCATGGAAGGAGACAGGGACAGGAGGCACCTGTGTTGGGATCACTTGACTGCTCTAGAGTGCTCAGTGTTCCCAGATCCATGGGATCAGGCCAGAGATTTTGGGATTTTCCCACAGCCACCACCAGAAGAGGCTGCTTGGAGGAGTGTAAGACAGAGGAGGGGGTGTAGGATAAATCCACAATCCCTGCCTACCCCCTCCCTGCCACATGATTTCACAGTCTGTTCCCGACTTCCTCCCTACGTGTGATTTTCCCAATCACTGTCTCCCAGCCCGCCAGTGTCGCCAGAGTGATTCCCACCCTATCATTGCTCTTGGAGCTTATTTTGGGCTTCCTGCATCCCCTCTGTGTGGGGAAGGCTCCAGTGTGGGAGTTCTCCACAGGAGCAGCACAGCCTGTCAGGCATTTTCCTAACAAACCAGTCAATTTTCAATTTCTTCTCTGCCTCTGAGCATCTGATGGGCCTTTCAGGGGAGATTCCTGCCCTGATCCCAGGAGCTTTCCTGGGAGCAATATTAGTATTATGCTGTACACAGTTTGGGTGGGTTTTTCTCATGCAATTTTCACCCTGAATTTTGTGATCCCATTGTGTGTCCAAGCACTCAGCAGCAGGAGATTTTCCTCTATCTTTTCAGAGCCTCTTTTAATATTGAAAAGCTTTGTAACCTCATCAACTTAATGGTTGCACTCAAGTATCTCAGAGGTCTTTCCCAACCTTAAAGATCCTACAACTTCCCGAATTCCTGGCAGTTGGTACACGTGATGATTTTAGGGGATGTAATGTCCTGTATCCAGCACACAGGACAGGAAACACCACTAAGGAATATTCCCGCAATCTGAAATGCCTCGAGTTTCTCCCAGCCTGTTGCAGGATGCTAAGGATGACAGTGACAGCATTTTTGCAGCGCTCACAGCTCTTGTGGTGTCATTCCTGACTGTGACACTGAACCCAGCAATGGCAAAGTGGGCACCGAGAGCCTGGAGCACCTGGCAGCACGCGGCGCCCTGGGGAAACGCGTGCGGCCACTGCACCTGGGAGAGCTCCGGGAGAGCTCCAAGCATCCCTAGAGGGCCACGGGCAGTAATGGCAGCCAGACCTGGGCAGAGATTTGCAGGCAGGTGGGGAGAGATGTGGGGGAATATCTGCCTCAGCCTCATCCCTAAGACAGGCAGGACACTGAGCAGGGACATCCCCTCCGGCACAGGCATGGGCAGTGTGCTCACTGCAACCCATTCCTGTGCCAGTGGGATTCCTCAGACAAGCCTGGCACAGAATGGATGCTCACCAGTGTGACCCACATGAGGCCGAGAGGGTCCTGTGGGAATCCTCCCCGGGAATCCTCCCCCACATTCCAGCCCTGCCCCACACCCACAGGCAGCCCTGGCGCTGCCAAGACTCAGGGAGAAGGAAATGCGTTTCACAGAATCACAGAATCCCTAAAAGATTTGTGTGCCATGGGCAGGGACACCTTCCACTATCCCAGGTTGCTCCAAGCCCCTTCCAGCCTGGCCTTGGACTCTTTCAGGAATGGGGCAGCCACAGCTGCTCTGGGCAGCCTGTGCCTTCCTCACAGAGAAGAATGGCAGGGAATGGAGAACACGGTGCATGGCAGCCTGGATCCAGCTCCAGGCTCCCTATGGACACCTCGGCCTTGGGCTGCAAGTTTGGGGGACAACCTGCGGGTCTGATCCCCCTTCCAGGAAACATAGGGACCCAACTGCTGGAGACCTGAGCCCTGGGGGGACACTGGGAACTTGGTGGCCCCAGGGTGGGTTTCTCCTGGAAGAAACGGTGCCCTGAGACATTTGGGGTGTCTCTACATGGCAGTGGGAGATGCCAAAGGAGCATCCAATGCTCCGTCACTCCAGTGGCCACTTCAGAAGCACAGAGAGATGTGGGCCACTCCTGTGAGGTAGAGGCAGATTTTATCAGATGGAGAGGGGCCTTGCTTGGATTTGAGTTTGCAGCTCCTGTTCTTCCTTCTCTACCCAGCACACACCCAGCATGGTCAAGGGACTGGGATGCCCCACGAATCTCTCTCCCTTTGCTCCAACCCCTGGGAACAAACTCCAGGTCCCTCCTGGTTGCTTGGGCCTGAGTGATGCTGCCTTCCCCTAGAGGGACTTTTCCTTGACTTTGGAGGGATGCAGGAGGATCACTTGGGCTGAGCAGGCTAGAGCAGAGGGCCCCCCACGTCCCAGCCCCCACGGGAACAGCTGGAAACCACCTAAAATAGATTTGGTGGTGGAAAACTCCCCCTCCTCTCTCACATCCTTCCTCCCTGCCCAGCAGCCAGGCAGGACCCCCAGCCTGTGACCCCCCCATCCGGGCACAGCAGGGACCCCCAGCCCAGCCCAAACTTCCCTCTCACAGCCGTGCTTGGAGAAGATGAAACGAGTTCAAAGGGAGGGGAAGCAGCCAGCTGGGGGCGACCGGCAGGAACCGGCCCCTCGGCATCCCGGTGGAGGCAGGATGCTGGAGGAGACGATGCCGAAGGAATGTTTCAGGGGGGATGGCGCCAGAGGGATGTTTGGTGGCATGAAGCTCCTTCAGCACCAGCCTCTTCTGCCTCGGGGACCTGTCTCTGCTCTGAGACGTGGGTTGGGCCTTTTGGAAAGGGCCACAGCAAAAGGAGCTGCTGCCCTTGGGATGTGCCAAACCACCCCTGGCTGGGGATGCCGAATGCACGGATGCAGCCCAAGTGTATCTTGGAATGTCCCTGGGGGTCCTCACCTTGTGACCTCAGCTCAAACACTTTGAAATATGCCGGGGAGGGAAAACCTGCAGGAATCTGATGTTTGCAGGAGCCTTTGTGTTGGAGTCTCTCAGTCCACAGCCAGAAGCTCCACCCTCTGTGCCTGGGCCTCAGCACTGGGGTATCCTCCCAGCCCTGCCCTTGCCACCTTGCAGCAGCCCAAGGAGCATCCTGCCAGGGAGAGCTGCCTTTGGTGCTGCTGGAGGTTTGGAATGCGCACCTGGGAGCCTCCAGAACCATGGAAGTTAAATCAGAATGGTTGGAACTCTCTAGGAAAGGGGGGACAGAAGGCTGGAGCACAGTGTGGGGAGACCCCAGGATAAATGCAGTGTTAGGGGGTGGCTCTGTGGACAGCGCTGGCATTGTCTGGTGGTTCAGGAGTACCCTGTCTGGAATGAGATAAAACAGCTCAAGGATAGCAGGAACATCCCTCAGCTCTACAGTATCTGCAAGGCGTGAAGTGAGGGGGTGTGCATGGGACCTGTGAGCTCCTGGCTGGACATGGAGGGGGAAGGGGGAAACTTCCCCCCTGGACTCCCTGTTTTCCAGGCTCCTGCCTGAGCTCAGGCTCTTCCTGGGATTGTAGCGCTCTTTCCCCTTCTCTCCAGTCCTGCCAAGGGCCACAGGCATGGGGCCAGCTAGGGCTAGGTCATGGGAAGCCTGGGAAGTTTTGTTGCCCTCAGCCAGCTGGGTGGTGGAGAAGGATACATCTGAGGTGGCTTTTCTCCAGTCAAGGTGTCCCAGGGAAGCTGTGGCTGCACCATCCCTGGAAGTGTCCAAGGCCAGGTTGGACAGGGCTTGGAGTGGCCTGGGACAGTGAAAGGTGTCCCTGCCCATGAGTAGAGTGAGATGAGCTTTAAGGTCTCTTCCAACCAAACTGTTCCATGATTCCTCCACCAAGAGTTCATGGAGGGTCTTGGCAGAAGAGCAATGGTACCCACTGCCGTGGGATGGGGAGGAGCAGAACATTTGGATGGTTAAGCCAAAATTCCCAGTTCCCAAAACATCTAAGGGCCCATGGGACATCTTTTGAGCACTCCCAACACTTAGTGCTAGGAAACCTTCCTGTCTAACCAGGTCAGTGAACAACCCAAACCACAGCTCTTCCAAGGCCTATTTTACAGTCTGAGAAATTTCAAAAACATCCAGGTGACTCAGAGCTCTCACCCAGGAGCTCATCTATTTTCTTTCAACCTCCATTAGTCAGTGAAAAGATGCCATCCATCCACACAGGCCCTATCCCTGAGAAAGCACATTTCATTTCCAAGGAGAACACTCCCATTTTCCATAACCTGGAGGAATTTCAGGGACTGGTAGGTCTTTGCAGCCACCTCTTTTGTTTCTTCCCTCACTGCCCTCCTCCAGGTATATTTTTAGCAAGTGAGAGTGATCTGTGGAGACGTTCATTCCATGGAACAGGCAGCTCTGAACCAGGGATAGAGACTAAAATGCAGGAATTACAGTCCAGGGAGGTTTCTGCAGACCCGAGGCTGTTTCCAAGCCACAGTTTCCAGCACACTGCACCAACTCAGCATGTGGGTGCTACATCAGAGCCAGCATTTCCCACCGAGCTCTGTTGCACCCAGATCCAGCTGCGTGGACAAGCTGTGCCAGTGCAGCACCAGGAGCTCAATTCCAGTATCACCAAAATCCCAGAGCCCTTGAGATGGGCAGGGATCTGCCAGCAGGTTATGTTGGTCTGAGTTCCTGGTAAAGACTTGTAAATACCCAGGTGAGCTGGTTTTCAGCTCTACTCTCTGATCCACAGAATAACTTTCAGCCATGAATAGGCTGAGTCAGGGATCAAAGCCACGAGGGCTCTTCCCTCATGAGGGGATGCCTGGATTAGGCTCTCTGGGAACTCACATAGCTGCTGCAGCGGCGCCACAAAATCTTCACTGGCAGACATAAAATCAGGTCACTCCCAAAAGCGCCAGATGCTGCCATGCAGCTGCAGGGAGGCAAGTAGGGCTGTCAGCAACATTCCCAGCTCCTGGAATGGCAGAAAAAATGCTGGGGCTTGGGGCTGTCAACTTGGGATGCAGTGAGGGGCCGAGTGTGCAATTCTCCATCCCCAGTGGAGCAGAGGGAAGGGGAGGGGAGCCCTGAATCCTGTGCGGAGATGCTCCAGACTCACTGATATCCGGAGTTATTCCCAAATTCTCTGAATCAAAAGGACAGGAGGAGATGAATGGCCTCAAGAGACCCTGCATGGGCTTCCTGAGCAGGACCCTGTCCCCTCCCAGTCGTTGTGTCTCCCCGTAGGGTGAGGCGTGGTCTCCGTGCCCGTTTATCGCTCTGACCCCGATAGCAGTGTCACATCTGTCCCTTAGCAGAGCTCACATCTGCCAGGGCTGTGCTGCAGGGCCATGAATGAAAACCTACTCCTTCCTGCTGCTGCACCCCAAACCCCTGCTCTGGGAATGTTTTCATTGGGTGTTTTACCTGTTTCTATTGATTTTCAGGGTAAGGCATTGACCCTTAGCAATGTCTCACCAGTAAATTTGAGGACATGTTCCCAGCAAGGGCACATCTGCAGATGGGGAAACCGAGGCACTGAGCTGCACCATAGCTGGCTCAGGATGATCCCACGGGTGAGGGATGGAAGCTGGAAACAGGGAAGGGTGTGGAAACTGAGATTTGCTGGGACAATATGGCCTCTCTGCTTCTGCACTGGAGTCCTGCCATGATTGTGCCCAGGGCTCCTCCAGGATCCAGTCCCAGCCCTGGTGTTCCTTGCAGGAGTAATTCCATGAAATTAAATTGTTTCCCTTTCACAGCCCAGGGTGCCTCACAGCGTGGGTTTGTATCTATTTGTGATATTAAAAAAGACTGAATGTGTCTTAAACAGGCTAGGTTGGCGCAACTGTAGGACAGGACAAGGAGCAATGAGCTTGAACTAAAAAAACCCAGAAATTTATGTTCAATACTGGGAAGGAATTCTTCCCTGTCAGGGTGGTGAGACCCTGGCACAGGGTGCCCAGAGAAGCTGTGGCTGCCCCATCCCTGGAAGTGTCCAAGGCCAGGCTGGATGGGGCTTGGAGCAACCTGGGATAGTGGAAGGTGTCCCTGCCCATGGCAGGAGGGTGGAATGGGATGAGCTTTAAGGTCTCTTCCCACCAAACCATTCTGGGATTCTGGGATTCTATCCTGCAGTGAGCAGACACCAAACCAGGTGGGGATGTGTGGATGGAACCCCGCAAGGTTCTATCTGCCACCTCCATAGCCCTGGTTCAGGTGTGGTACCATCAATCCAAGAGGATCTATGCTGCCAAGCCGGTGGGACATGGCCAGCCTGTGTTCCCTCATCCCATGGCAGTATAGAGGGACCATAAGGTCCCCATGGAGCAGAAATTGAGGAGCACCCACAGCCAGGACCGCCCAGGCACGGTGGGACAGACAGCAGGTTCCTCACTGGAGCTGCGAGATGCTCCTGTGTCCGGGGTACTGACCTATGGATGAGCTGCAGGGCCCAGAGCTGCCTGGAAACACCCAGACACCCTGTCACACTTCCAGGATATGGTTTTCCCTTTCCTGGAGTGACCAGGCTGTGTCCCAGGGCACTGGGTTGTTGGAGGTGATAATGATGTCCCTCTGGGCTGGGTGTCCAAGGGCCCTGTGCAGCTGCTGGCACAGAGACAAGGGAAACACCCCAGCAAAGAGGCTCTGCCAAAGCAAAAGCTGCTGATTCAGCTGCCCCAGCCCTCGCCAGCCCAGCCTGGCCCTGCAGGCTGGGTGTTGGGGTGAGTCAGGCCCAGCTCACCACGGTCTGTGCTGAGCTGGCTCAGGGCGTGCAGGAGCCTTTTGATGGGGTCCCAGGTCTTCCCCCACCTAGAGATGTAGGAATGTAGGACTTCATCCAGGGAAGGTGCCATTATCACCTGACCTTTACTGACACAGTCCCGCCTCTGGTCTCACCTTCACTCCACATCAGCCAGAGCAGGTGACAGAGCAGGAACAAGTGACTCACAGGGGGTGCAGAGGAGCTCAGATACCACTCTGGGGTGCAGGCTGGGGCTGGAGAGGGGCTCAGATGCCCCTCTTGACATGGAGCCTTTTCCAGTGACTGGCTTTGGGGCCTGGGCTGGTCTTCTTGTCCTTGCCCAGCCCTTGGCACGGGCATGTGGCCTCTGTCTTGCTCTGGTTGGATATGTGCCATGTGGCCACCTACAGCCACACCACCCTCAGCTCCTCTTACACCCCCAGGTCAATCATACCAGGGTTTTTTTAGTCCATTTGTGGTGTCACAATAAGCTTAACTCTGTCATAGAAGGGCCAGATTGGCTCTGTTGACCAGGAAGGGAATTTTGGCCAGGAGCTTAGGTGGGAGACAGCTGGGACAAAGCCCACCAGCCTCCACTTCCAAACTCGGATCTGAAGGGACCCATGTGAGGCCAGACTCAATGAAATCTCCTAGGACACCTCAGAGCAGCTTGTACCAAACACCAGGGACTGTTGGCTGTGGGGATCTGCTCTGAGGGGACCTGTCTGGCTGGCCTGGGACATGCAGGTCCATGGGTCTCCAAGGCAGAACAGACAGGGCTGGACAAAGGATCAGGGATGGGATCAATGGAGCTCCTGCATCCTAATGACTGTACTTGAAATCAGCCTGACAGGGAGGAATGGCTCATCCAAGGTGTCACAGTGGTGCTTGGCAGGTCTGTGTTCTGGCAGGGGGGAGAGAAAGGTCATAGCAACACAAAGAAGAGTGGAAAAAAAGAGGGAAATGTGTGGGAGGCACCACAGTGAAAAAACCTGGGAGATGAGTTCCATCGTGACACACAGCAGAGTAATCTCAGACGGGAGAGGAACTGATGGGCTGGAAGAAAACCTCTGTCTGGAAGGAGAGGGAAAAACCCTGCAGGGCTGTGAGGGAAGCCCAGACACTGCTCAGGGAGGGTTGTGGTCTCTGCAGACAGCAGGACACAGAGCGTGGAAGGGATCACAGGAGTGAGAGACTCCTGGGAAGGATGGGGACAACTCAAGATGTTCTTCCCCTTGGGTACAACAGCACTGTCTCAGCCTGGGGAGATGACAGCCAGCACAGCGGAGCTGATAGGAACAGCATTAGATTATCCTGGAGACCAATGAATGATTTTTCATAGTGATCCTGCCAAAGCAGCAGGGGTGGACACAGCAGCCAAGAACTGGCAGAGCCCAGCACTGGGACTGGCAGTGGGTTGGGAGGAGTGTCCCAGGGGGCTGGTCCTTCTGGAACACCTCTTCACCCAAGGTGACCTGAACTTTCAAGGCCATGAAATGGGAAAGGTGCTGTCCCAGAGGCTGCCTGGGCTCTGACCGGGAGTTCCTGCTCTGGAAGTGCAGCTACCCAGCTGCTGAGGCCAGCTCTTGCCCAGTGGCAAGAAAGAACAATGGATGCTCTCTAAGGCAGCCACACAAAGCCCCCAGAGCCAGGGCTGTCTTGCAGAACAGCAACGAGCTGAGCCATCCCCATGGCACCTCCGGCCCTGCAGAGAGGTGCCCTTCAAAGGGTGGCTGGACGGGCAGGGCAGGGGTAAGGGGGGACATCACTGGTGATGCCACCAGCAAGAGAGGAGAGGAGGAAATAACCCTGAAAGACTGAGATCCTCCTCCTCACAGAGTCCTGTGGGCTGAGGGCTGGTGGGCGATGGGGGCAGATAGGGGAGGAAGGGTCGCATTTGGTGATGTGGGGAAGAGCAGAGCAGGATCAGGCACTGGAAAGATTTGGGGCGTCTCGGTTTGTCCTTCTCTGCACTGTGGGATGCAACACCTCCCCCTTGCACCCTCACCCTCCCTCTCACTGCGTTTCCCATTATTACCCCATCCCTTCCTTGCCTGGGATTTGCCCCCTCGCACTGAGCAGGCAGCTATGACCAGCAGCTGTCACAGTCTCGGACTGGGTTTTTGTCAGGTACCAAAGTCTTTGATTACAAAAAGGAGCTGGAGGAGTACAAGGGATTTCTTCCCCAGCCTCCTTCCTGTGTGTGCCTTGCCTGCCTCCCTGTGTGCTGTCCCTGGCACCAGCCATGGTGCTCTTGCACACAGATCCCAGGTGCCAGCCTCACTCAGCAGTCTGTGGGGACGTAGAGGTGATATCCCCCTGTCCCACCCCCTGCCCGGGGTGGTAATGTCACCTCTCCATCATTCCTCTAAGGAAGGCACAGCAAGCTGGGACATTGCTGCCATGGCTGCTTTCTCCAGGCCTTTTCTCTCCCTGCAGCCAGAGATGGGGATGATTTTCTTAGGTGTCCTTCAAAGACGGGAAGTGCCAGCTCCTGGCACCAGGGATGTTTTCTCATTCAGCTTGGTCTATCTTGGCAGATCACAGCTCCCCTCCGCGGCTCAGTCTCCCCATCTGTTCACAGAGGGAGTGATGCTCTCTTTCTAACAGTGAGGGGCCAATACTGAGAAATGCTGTCTCAGGCATCGCCAGAATTAGCATAGTCCTATGGATTAAATTATTCCTCTTTCTTTTCTGCTCTGGTAACAACACTCAGTGCCTTTACCCATGAAATACACAAATGAACACTCATTTCTCTCAGTGCAAAGGCTCCATTCTCCACTGACTGGTCCTGACTGGGAGAGCCAAGGTCTCAGCCTGGGCCCAGGTGGACTTGGAAAAGCCTGAGCAGATTCAGAAAAGTCTCACATGGGTGCAGCTCAGATGGGTCTAATTTCAGGGAGCACATTCCCCACATTCAGCACTGCTGGGGCACAGGTTTCTTTATGGGCTCAAGGAGGTTTGTCTGCTCTGAAGGAGCTCAAAGGGCTCCAATAGCAGAAGACCAGGAATCCCAGAATCCAGGAGGTGCTGCAAAGTTTCTTGGGTTGAGAATGGGCAGTTACTGACACCCCTTTTCTCCAGGGGATCATGGAATCTAGAATGCTTTGGATTGGAAGGCTCCTTAAAATCATCTAATTCCATCCCCTGTGTGACCCACACATGAGAGGCTCTTGTGGGAATTCCCCACATTCTACCCCTGCTTCCCACCCACAGGCAGCCCTGGCTCTGCCAAGGCTCGGGAGAGGGAAACGCATTTCATAGAATCCTGGAGTTCCAGACCGGTATGGTTGGGAAGGGACCTCAAAGCTCACCCTGTTCCACCCCCTGCCATGGCACCTTCCACTCTTCCATGTTGCTCCAAGCCCCATCCAGCCTGGTCTTGGACACTTCCAGGCATGAGGCAGCCACAGCTTCTCTGGACACCCTGTGCCAAGGCCTCAGCACCCTCACAGGGAACAATTCCGTAGCAATATCCCACCTAACCCTGTCCTCTGGCAGTGGGAAGCCATTCCCTCTTATCCTGTCCCTCCAACCCTTGTCCAAAGTCCCTCTTCAGCTCTCTTGGAGACCCTTCAGGCACTGGAAAGGGCTTTAAGATCTCCCCAGAGCCTTTTCTTCTCCAAGTGAATATTCCCATCTCTCCCAGCCTGGCTCCAGAGCAGAGGGGCTCCAGCCCTTGGAGCATATCCATGACCTCTGTCCTGCCTGGTCCATGTGTCCCTCACCTCTGTGACCTGAGCCAGCCAGGCTGCCTGGACAGCCTGGGGCTGTGTCTGCCCATTCTTCCTTGCTGGGGAATTTAGACCAGAGTCATTAGGAACATGCACAGGGCTGTAATTTAGGCCCAGCTGAGGCATTTCACTGCAATACCTGATCCTGGGTCTCAGATCTCCACCATCCTGATCAAAATATGGAGCTGCTTCCTCCCAGGGAACAAGGCGCCTCAGTTTTCTTCCAAGGGGATAAATAATCTTTTAATCTAAATGAGAAAACAGAGTGCAAATAAACTTCAGGTTTGCTTTGCATTTGCACTTTTTATTTGTTTTCCTGGTGACAGATTCTCAGAGATGAGGGAACATTTAATTGTGGTGTTAACTGGAGCCTTCACTAACAATTTGACTGTCTGAGATATGGATTCACTGTTCAGGCTCATTCCAAGATAAACAACTCAATGGCTTTACACATGTCCTCTGATCACTACTTCTTCCATCTTTATGGTGTGTGGAGGGGGTAATTACACAGGTTTTGGGGGGAACTGTGTCTGGCCAGAAGCTGGAAGCCAACCTTAGCCCAAATTGGTACCTCCAAAATTATTTCCACCAGTTGAAACTACATATAACCAACTCATTAACAAAAAACTTAAATGAATCCAGCTGCTTTTGCATTTGAAATTGATCTTTTAATCAGGGGAAATCTGCATTGGACAGAAGGTGCTGGACTGGTTGTTTTGGGTTACTGTGTCCTCTGAGGTTTAGAAACCGTAGATCTCATCAGCACTGCTAATTCTCCTGTCGGCGTTGGATGGAGAAAACAACCTCCCTCATTTTGGGAACCTCCAGCCAATTTTTCAGTCTTGAATGTCCTGATCTTTGAACTGGGTCAAGTGCAAGAAAGGAAATGTTCCCTTTGCAGTGACAAATTGTGCTGTGAGGATCCTGATCTAATAACAAGTTGCAGCCTAAGAAACTGAGAGGTTTAGTTGTTGACTGCAAAATCAGGAGTCAGGTTAGCAAGAGAAGTGTAAAATCCAAGAAATTAAAAGGCAGCCAATACCAATCTCTTGTACCAAGTGTAATTTAGGATCTCTCTTTTTTTTCTGCATCTGAGTCCTCCTGCATTGGAGAGATAAAGACCCACCTCAGCCCTGCTCTGAGGCTTGCTTGGTGCCTCTTAATCGAGATTTTATCTCCAGTTTCCTGTCTCCCATTTATCTGGGGAGCAGATCTCAATGTCCGGCTGAATGCAGATACAACAACGGCAGCTCTCAAGACCCCCCCTCATTTCCCTTCTCCTTGGGGCCCCTCATCTGCTCCTACCTCTTCATGGCTCTTGTTTTTCAGACTCCCCTGGTGGGTCTCCCCTGGACACCCCGCTGGCCTTTGAGTAGCAGTGTGGCGCTGATGGGCAGGGAAGGGTGGTGGCACTGGGCACTTCCTCAGCTGCCACCTCCCTCCCAGCACAACTGTTCTCCCTCCGCAGTGTTTCGTGGGATGGACTCTGAGCCACAGAGGCTCAGGGAGCCTAGTCACATCAGGCACTCTCATCTGCTCTCCCATTTCCATTTCTCAGAGCCACATTTGTCATGTTTGGCATTTTAAGTGGGTTTTAGAGCTACTTTCTTTCTTCATCCTTCCCTCTTCCCCCTCCCTTCTAAATTTTGATGACTGACTTCAGAGTCCTTATTTCAAAGAGGTTTTTTTGCATAAAGAACCAAAATATGCAATGCATAGAAAAATCAAGTCCAATACAAGAAATAATTGAAATCCCACCGCTTTTGAAATCCCACCGCTTTTATCCAGCCAAGCCCTGGATTTGCACTGAAGATTGGCAAAAGCTGCCTTTTATCCCTTCTTATCCCTCACCTTCACTTATCCAATCACACAGATACTCTGCTGAATTGGGTCTGGACAATCAGCTCCTGGCTAATTGATGTAGAAGAGGCAGGGCTGTTGTGTGACACTCCTGGAGATGCCAAATCCCCAGGGTGATGGCCCAGCATGGCAAGGGAAGATGACCTGAGACTCCTGGCCAAGCAGGTTGATATCCTACCACAACACTGGCTGAGAAATACCTCCAGCACTGTCATAGAATCATGGAATGGTTTGGGTGGGAAGGGGCCTAAAAGCTCCTCCTGTTCCATCCCCTGCCATGGGCAGGAGCACCTTCCCTAGGCCGGGGTGCTCCAAACCCCGTCCATCCTGGCCAGAGAAAGATGCACGTGGGATTGAGCATCTCTGCCTGAAATTGTCTTCTGCTGGAGGTGGGGTTGCCCCCACCTGTGATGAGGTTGTGTGGGAGCCACCCTCAGACTCTGACCCTTCTCCAAGGAGACGCTCACACAGCAAATTCCTATTTTTGACAACAAAACTGTTTAGACACTAAAAATGTCCGGGAAATCCATTGCACAGGGAAAGCACTGAAGACAAGTCCATGGTGCTCATCACACTGTCCAGCAGCTTTCATAACCTCACCCCCATCTCTTGGGGACCAAGCTATCCTTCTCTGTGTGTCCTAATTCGCAAAGTCCCGGGGCTATAAAAGAATCTCAGCTTCTGCTTCTTTTTCTTTTATTTTTTTTTCCTTTTTCTTTTCTTTTTTTTTAAGCAGCATTTCTCACACTTTGCTTTGCTTAAAATATTGTTGCCAGAAAGCAGCCGCCAAAAGACGAGAGAATCACATTTTTTCAGAGAACATCACCAGTTCTGAGATTCTGCAGCTCATTTCACGATTTTGCAGCCATTGCCAATAGTGTTAAATCACTTCCCTCCTACCTACCTCAGGGTCCTGGAGGAAGAAGCCGGAGGTTCAGGAAAATTCAGGGGTCCTAGAGGGCCCTGACCACACATGGTAGAGCTGGGAGGGAGCCCCGGAGATGTCTGGATGCAAAACTATGGCTCAATGGGACTTGTGCCCCACTGCCCAGGGCCATTGGGTGCACCCTCACCCTGTCACACGGCAGCAGGAGGGTGATACCTCCAGAGCAGCCACCTACTCAGCACCCTTGGATGGACTCGGTTCTGCCCCTGGCAGCAAGGGTCTCACAGCTCCTTTGGGGCATGAAGGATATCTCTGGGGCTGGAGAGCAGTGCTCAGTGATAGACACAAACTAAATTGTCATTTCCCTCCGGCATTGGACAGCCTGGGCATCTCAGCTCCCTGCTTAACCTCCACACACACATTTGGGATGAGGGGCTGAGCACGGGGTGAGTGGTCCTTGCTGAGAATCTGAGTGTGCACCGACAGAGTCTGCATAAGGCTGCAGCCTCAGGCTGAAAAGCAAGCTCAGTTTGGAAACAAGTTTAGTTTTCTGAGCAGAAAGGATTGATATTGGCTGTTGGGGTGAGGGATGCTGCTGTAGGATGTAAGGAAAATCCTCTCTGAGCAGAGTGTGACTCGCACTCCTTTACCTTCCTTGGACAGCAGCCACATCTCCTCCACACCAGGGCAGAACCTGACAGATGGATGCTTCAGTGTGAGGTCTCTGTGCTTCCCACCCTCCCTCCCTGAGGTTTACAGCTCGCCCATGTTCCCCCTTCCCCTGCAGCACCTGGTCACGGTGGGAGCCGCTGGGATACCCCAGGGGAGCTGTCGGTACTGGTCTGTGGTGGAGCCTCTGTGGTTACTCAACCCCCACCTCTGAGCTGAGGACAGCTGGGCAAGTGATCTGAAAGAAGCTCTGCAGTTACTGGAAGCCTGTGGTTTGTTCCCAGAGGCTGTGATTCATTACCAGAGCTGGGGCAGTCCAGCAGCACGGACACGCTGAGGGAGGCACGGATCCAGCCCCAGCGGGGCCAGGAGCAGTCCCAGGAGGGGCTGTGGGGAGCTCAGCCTGCCTGGTGGGATGTTGTGGCTGCTCCCAGCTCCCAGGGACCAGAGGTGTGATAGGACAAGTGTCCTTGGCTCTGCAAGAAAAGACAGAATCCTGTCACTGGAACCTGGAATATGGCAGGTTTGGCTCAGAACCAGCTGGGCATTGTGGGGGTGTGGGGGGATATGGGGGAGCAGAGAAACCTCCTGAGGCTCTGGGTGATGCCCACACAGGAGGTGCCAAGCTCAGGATCGATGATCTCTGGGGTGTGCTGTGCTTTGAGGTCCTACTGGGACTGGTGGCATCCGGAGAGTGGCAGAGTTGGGGGGACATGGATGGGCTCTGCTGGAGCTGCGGGGTCACCTTTTCCCATTCCTGTAACCTCCATCTGGATGGACATCCCTGATGGAGCCTCATTTTGGTACTGCCAGTCTGGGCTGAAGATAACCTGGCATGGCTACTCTGCCCCATAGAGGCTTCATTCCGACTTCCAACCATTTTAACACATAAAGCTCTTTTCTATCTTATTTCTTTGGTTTCCTGTGGGGATGTTTGTGTTCCTGGGGCTGCTTTTGGATGTGCCCACATCCCTCTGCAGTCCTCAAGGACTTCAGGATGCCTCCAAGGTCCTGAGAGATGCTCCGGATATTAGGGCAGGCTGAACCCACATCAAGGCTGAATCCACAACAAGGCAGCAGCATTTCCCCAGGCCCTGCTTGGAGCCCAGGACATCTGCAAATGCTCCAGATCCCTCCACAACCTTCCATGACAATGCCCAAAGCACAAAACCCCCTTTTTGTGTTATTCTCTTGCCATTTGCTGAACCAGCTCCAGCTTCTACCACCACTTAATGAAGCCCTCACCTAAGCCCCGGGGACTCCATGTTTCAGTGTGTTGGGGCCCATCAATTTTGGCAGCATGAATTTGTTCTCCTCAGCCTCATAATCACACTCACCCGCATCCATTAGAGAATTACTGGCTATTAGAGGTGATTGCAAACATCCCGAGGTCTTGCCAGATGCTTTGCCCGGCCGGAGCTCTTTGTGCTTTGCAGGCACTCCTTGCAGAATCATTCCTACACGGAGTCACCATTTTGGGATGGTAACACCAAACCCTGAGCGCAGATGGACCAGGGTGGTCAGCAGTGGGATACACACACCCACTCTCCCCCACGCTTCTGGGATTTCTCCTGGTGGCTTTGGGGGAGGTTTGCATCAAGAAGCCTCCTGGTGTGGAATCGTGTCCTCGTGCTACAGTGGAGGAGACCCAGTGTTTTGGGAGCAGAGATCCTCAAAGAAGAGAGGCTTCTCATGCCCATGTCCTCTCTGGGGAGGCAGCAGTGGCTGCAGCTCCAGGTCACCACGTGTGGGCTGAGCTGCCAGGTTAGGAAGGTGCCAGCTCTCAGAGCTGAGCCAAGCAGGAAAGACACCATCTGGTGAGAAAATCCTTCCCTGTCTCTCAGTGAGGTGGTCCTGGCTGTGCTTGGGTGTCCTGCAAGGCAGAGTAACAGCCAAGAGCGCTCCAGTGACAGCCATGATCTCTGGAATCATAGCTCAGAGCACACAGGGACACTCACAGAAGTGTGGGTGGGAGGACCCAGCAGCTGTGGGGAACATCCATCCCTGGACTCCTTCCCAGCTTTGGACGTCCTGTGTCCTCCTCTCCTTGCAGCACATGGCCCCGGGAGCACCATGGCCCCCTGGGCTGTCCCAGTGCCAGCTCCGGACTGGGCAGCTGGTGGTAATGGAAGCAGAGCAGCTCTGACCTGCGCTCAGTGGTTGCCAGAGAGGCTCCAGCTGGAGGTTTGGGATGCAGCCCCACCCATGTCAGTGGTGGGTAAAAGGTGACTGTTGTCATTGGTGCCTCTCCTGCCCTGGGAACCCTCCAAAAGCGGCATCTGTAGAAAAGGCGCCCTCGTCCTCATCTGACTGTCCCTCACCCCTAGCAGACAGACATGGATGAGGCACCAGGAAGAGATTTTTCTCCTCAGCTCCTTTAAAATCAGGTCCCCAAGGTAGAGCCTGAGGCCAGGATTCCAGTGTCACAACCACCTGGCCCATCCCCTCCCACCATGTTTCCCACTCCCTCTTGTCCCAGGGATCCGCTGGCACTTCTCAGGTTTCTTCCACAGCTCAAATCTCTTGCAGACCAACCAGCCAGAGATGCTGGGAAACAACACACACATGGTCCACCAGGTCCCTTTGGAGAGCTGGGAAGTGGCTCTGTGCCAGGATGCAGATGTCAGGCTGAAAGTGCTGTGCTGATCGAGACTGCTGGGCTACTTTGGTGCAGGACAGGGGCTCCAGCACCACCAAACACCAATGTCCTTGCTGGATGTGCTCTTCTAACTCGTCTGAAAGACCAGACCAGTTTTTTATGCCTTTACTTGCCAGCTGGGTTTTGAGAAGCGGTCAGTCTGGGATTTGGGGATCAGTACAATCCCAATGTATCCCAAGGGGGTGCTGATAGGACTGGTCTCTTCATTCCAAGCATCTGTACAAACAAGCTGTAGTGTCCATCTAAATACCAGCTTTGGCTGATGTTGGTTAACCTCTGTCCCGCCCAAGGCCACCACTCACATGGTAACACACCCACCAGTGGCCACAAACCCACAGTAGCTGCCATCCTGTGATTCTATGAGGAACCAACCTTTAACTTCCAGGATCAGAAATGACAAAGGCTCTACGATCAGAGATCCTTCTGCAGCACTTCCCACTTTGTGTGAGTACTCAGGGGCCCCCTTGTCCAGCCCTGAGCTGTGGCTGACCTCACCCTTGCAGAACCCAGACACCACTTTGCATTTCCAGGTTCTCATTTCTGAGCAGCTTTGAACACCAACAATCTGACTTTTCCCACCCAGCAGCCTCCAAGACACTGAAAGATCTGAAGGGAAGATACAACCAGGAGAAAGGAGCAGGAATCCAAATCCTCTGAGATCAAAGCACTTTTGTCTAGAGACTTTCAATTAGATCAGGACATTGTCTGGCTGCTTTTTCTTGCTGTGTTCATCTGCAGATGAGCTTCATGTCAGCTTGGCCTCCTTTCCCCCCTGCCACATTGGCTCCAGCTTCTTTTCATTAGTAATGGTCTGTCTTCATTAGTGAATTAATTCCCCAGGAACTGCACTGCAATAAACTCTCCAGAGCAAAGACCAGCAAAGCCACATCTTGGCACTGGCTGGACAACAGCAAGTGTTTTGTGGAGAGAAAAATTAATCACAGACCTGCTAAAAACCTCCATGTTTTATTCAAACCAGGCCTAGAGTCTTTGAAGCTTTTTCAAACAAAACAAGAGATGTTTGGTGAGTGTTGGGTTTGGATTGACCTCTGGGATCTTGGAAAGGAGCCCTCATCTCTCTTGGGGACAGAGGTGAAGGCAAAGGTGAAATCCATGAAAGCAATGAATGCTCTGTTCTCTAGGTGCTTTGAGACATGCCCTAATATCTCAAATGGTCCCAGGGCCTTTGCCTGCCCAGAGCTGAACATCTCCAGAGCAGGACCTGGGCTGAGCTGGGCTCCCATGCCTGCAGCAGAGAGCATTGCGGGGGTCTGGACACATCAAGATGTGGCAGAAGAAGTTAAATTTAGTCTGGGAATGAGGACCAAAGGGAAAGCAGGGTGGAGGGTGTCTTCAGAGTGATGGCCAGGGGGCCATTACAAAGGTCTGGAGGGACAGGACAAGGGGAACTGGTTCCCACTGCCAGAGAGCAGGGTTAGGTGGAATATTGGGAAGAAATTCCTCCCTGGGAGGGTGCTGAGGCCCCTCAGCACCAGGGCCCACAGGCTGCCCAGAGAAGCTGTGGCTGCCCCATGCCTGGAAGTGTCCAAGGCCAGGTTGGATGGGGCTTGGAGCCCCGTGGCAGGGGTGGAAGGAGATGGGATTTAAATCCCTTCCCTACAAAACCATTCTACGATCCTATGATCTCCATGAGAAAAAAGGGCCTCAGTGTCTGCTCCATCCTCAGTCTCTCCTGGAGATGGCATCTTGCCGTGGAGAGCTGCTCCCTGTCTCCCTTTCAGCTCTGTGCAGCCCCTGGGGACAATTTGTCAGCCTCAGTCTCCACCCATCACCTCTTCCCTTCCCCTAGGGAGCAAACAGATCTATCAATAATTGCCATTTCGCCTCTTGACTTTATCTTCCAAACCCTCAAAGGCAATTTTGTTCCACACCACAATTCCTGCCCATAGCGTCTCATGATGAGGCTGGGTGGTCATTGGTCCTTTCTCCTAGACTCGGCACCCAGGAGGGCTTGGGTAAATGCCCATCTTCCTGGGGAAGGGATGGTCAAAACCCACAACTGAGGGAGGGCAAGGGGAACATCTACCAATTATAGTCAGGCTCAAACCCCTGGAGGCAGAGGAAACAAACCCAAAGTGGATGAGGATAGGGTTGATGATTAGCATGGATGTTTTAGTCACAGCTGTTAATAAAAATAACAGCAGTAATAAAATTGCAATGATGCTAGTAATTGCTCTGGTGATGACGAGAATAATAAGATTATTTATTAACTATGAGCCATTATCAGCATTTTCCAGTGTTTCTGCCTCCCAGACTGTCCCAAACTCCAGCCCTTTCATATTAATGCAAAATGAGACAAATCAGTCATCTTTATGGCATAATGTCTTGGTTTTGAAAGGCAGTTGTCTGCCAAGGTAAGCTAGAGCTGCAAGCCGTGGGACTGTGTTTGGGGACCGCGGTGACACTGCTGCTGCTCAGCAGCTTTGTTGGGCAACGGCTCCCACACAGCTCTGCAGGTCAGGGAGCACCCAGGATAGGTGTATGTCCAGCAGAATCAACAGAAGACCCCTGAAACCCCCAGGAGTGAGAAATGGGACACAGTTTGCAGGGTTTGCAAAGGGGGAAGACACTGGGGCACTGGGGGGGGGGGGGGGGGGGGGGCGGGGCGGGGGGGGGGGCCTGTTATTTCTGGAGTCACCCCCCAAGCTGTTCAAGCCTGGGGAGGTGGCAGTGGGGTGTCACAGTTGGAGGGCACATCAGCCCTCCCCAAGGACCTGCAACCAGACATGGGGTGCAGGGGTCAGCACACAGCCCTGTGAGAGTCTCTGGCATCCCTCTGCCACCCCCCACTCCCTTGGACCCTCCTTTCCCTTCCCTCCACTTGACCCCCAGTGCCGGTTCTCTCCCACCGGCCTTTGCCCTCCCTGTGCCCCAATTCTCCCTGCCCTGCACCTTTCTCAGGGTCTCCTGCCCTCGCTCCTACCCATAAAGAATAAATCACTCTCCAAAGCCAGCTTGAGTCTCAGCGGAAACAGCTGCCCACATTGTCCCCTCTTTCCCATGGGACCTGGCTGCCACCGGGATGTTGAGAAGCTTTTCCCAGAGCTCAGGAGATTTGTTCAGGGAAGCTGTGGGGGACCAATGGCCCTGGACCCTCTGGACTCACAGGGACTGATGTCCTCTCCTCCAGCCTGTGCCACTCCAAGCTCCACCTTGATGCCTTGCCCGTGAGAGAGATCTTGAGAAGGGAGAGTGGGTTTGGGTCCTAGGTTGTATAAAAAAGGCCCCAAATGCCCAATTTCCATGCCCAATTTCCATCTCAGGTAGAGGCTGCAGACCTGCAGCAGGGAGCTCTGAGCAGCAGGATTGGGAATCCAGGTTTGCCAGCCACCTCCACATGGTCCCTGTGGTTGTGTTAACACCAGCAGCACTGAGAGATCCAGTAAACAGTCAGAAAAACATTCTTTGTTCAATCCCCTTTGGTGGAAAGCAATAACTCTTGGGCTGAGAATCTTCTCAGCTTCCAAAGAAAAGCATTCTGGAGAGCCAGGGGAAAAATCAATCCAGCAGACTGCACTTCCCGCTTGGAGAGCTCTGGGGAGATGAGCCCAGCCCCGGTGGCTCCCCAGGGGCATCAGGGAGGGAGCAGAGCCAAGCCAGAACACAACTCTCCTCCTCCTCCTCCTCCCACCCCTGGCATCAGCCCATCAAGAAAGAGGGTTTCGTCAATCCAAGCACATTAGGAGAGGAACAGGCTGTGCCCAAAGTTTCCTCAGGGGTCCATTAGCACCCGCAGATCCTTCCTCCACCCCAGCCCATCCCACAGGATACTTTTGCTGGCGATTTCCTCCCCAGGCACAGGGCAATTGTCTGGGACAGTGAGCTGGCAGGGTCGGTGTGTAGCGGGAGGAGAGGGTGACCTGCTGCTCTGGGTGCAGGTACTTGGATGGGAGCTGGGCTCCAGAGCACATGAACCCCCTCCAAGACATGAGGGTTGGACACTCGGGCACATTCTAGGTGCTGATGCCCTCCCTGGCTTGGCATCATCCCCCAGAGTTCACAGATTGTGTCTGGGGTCTCTGCCATCCCAGGACACAGGCAGGGAAAGCAGCCTGTGAACACAATTTTCAGAACAAGCTGTTACCCACTTCCAGGGGAGGGAAGGAGGAACATCCTCCTATCCCAGCACGGGCACTGCCACCCCACCACTGCTGCTCCACCTGGAGCCACACAACCCCCAAGCAGAGCATCCCACCCCAGGTCTAACGCCTTCCTGTGGCTGTTGTCTCTCCCACAGGTATAAGAGCGTGGTGACACCACGGCGGGCAGCCGTGGCCATCGCCTGCTGTTGGATAGTCTCTTTCTTGGTGGGACTTACTCCTATGTTTGGCTGGAACAACCTCAATAAGATGGGGAGGACTCAGGAGCTGAATGGCAGCCACACGGAGTTCGTCATCACATGCCAGTTTGAGACAGTCATCAGCATGGAGTACATGGTGTACTTCAACTTCTTCGTCTGGGTCCTGCCTCCCCTGCTGCTGATGTTACTCATCTACCTGGAGGTCTTCAACCTCATCCGCAAGCAGCTCAACAAGAAGGTGTCCTCCAGCTCCAACGACCCCCAGAAGTACTACGGGAAGGAGCTGAAGATCGCCAAGTCCTTGGCGCTGGTTCTCTTCCTGTTTGCGCTCAGCTGGCTGCCTCTGCACATCCTCAACTGCATCACCCTGTTCTGTCCATCCTGCCAGACCCCACACATCCTCACTTACATCGCCATCTTCCTCACCCATGGCAACTCAGCCATGAACCCCATTGTCTACGCCTTCCGCATCAAGAAGTTCCGGACAGCCTTTCTGCAGATCTGGAACCAGTACTTCTGCTGCAAAACCAACAAAAACGCCACCAGCGCCACCACAGCCGAGGCAGGCAACTAGGAACTGGGACAGGGCAGAGTGGGCGTCTGTGCCCACCCAATCCCCACACGGACGCTGTTCCTGCTGTCTGAGGAAGGGGTAGCAAGGACTCGATGAGTTCTGGATTCAGCAGCCCCCTGCAGTCCCCACAGCCACCCTGGGAGGTTATTTATTCACAAGCATTGTACTGTTTGGATATTGTAGCCTGCACTGTTCCTTTCTGGTTTAGGACTTTTTTTCTCCCTGTTTGTTTTTGTTTTTCATTTTTTTTAAGCGTTGCCAAGTATTTAAGGAGAAATTGTACAGACAAATGCACAGTTTATCTTCATGCAAATAAAGTCCAGTGATCCAAACCACACAGGAGATGCCCTGCCATTGATGAGACCCTCAGCTCGTGGTGCTGGGGGTACCTCATGCCCTGGCCCCATGTCCATGGAGCCATGGGGCTACCTGGCCACTGGGACAAAGGGGTGCCCTGTGTAAATGAAAATGCTGAGAACCAGGAGAGTCCAAGGCAGTGTGATTTCTGAAGAAATTAAGTTGGAAAGCCCTGTCTTTCCCCTCTGTAATCAGGGAGAGGTGAGCTGGGCTGAGACATGGGAAGAGACAGGAAAAGTCTCCCCATGGCATTGCCAGCACCCACAGGGTGGTGAACCCACCACCCTGCAGAGCAGAGGGTCAGCCTCCAGCTCTCAGCACTACCAGAGAGGTAGGCAGAGGTGGGTATTGGTGAAACCCTTATGCACAATCCCAGAGAACTCTGCAGAAACCGCTTTTGCTTCCCCGATGGCTCCCTATGGGTTCTAGCAGCACCCACTACCCCTGCAAGCTGCATCTAGGGAGTGCGTCCTCTCCACTGTCTTCTCTCTCCCATTACTCTGGCTTTGAGTCATTTTCCCTCCTTTCTTCTGGCTGTTTTCTGTGGAAAGCAGTAGCAAATCTCTCCCAGTATGTTCATCTCACACCTGCCGTGTTGCTCCCTCCCACCCTCCCTGTGCAGCCAAACTCTTTTGACCCAAACATTGTGGGTTGATGCAGTCACCTCCACAGCCCAGGGAGCAGAAAGGAATCTGGACCCCTCTGGGAGCAAGTGGGGGGACAGCTACACCATCTGGGTGCTGACACTGCCACAGGGCACTTTGCCACACCTGAAGTTCAGCTGTGGGTAGATTTGAGGAGGGGACAGCTGGAGTTGGACCATCCCTCATCCAGGTCTGGTCCCTCTGGATGCTGGAAGTGCCAGTCCCTGCTCTGCAGCAAGATCTCCTGCAGGGCTGAAGCAGTGGTGGGAAAAGTTAATTTGAGTTGATTTGGATTCTTTTCTTATCAGCATCCCTTGTTCACCAGGCTCCCACTGGAAACACAGGTCCTGTGACCCTGCCCCTGCCCCAGCAGGTCATGCTCCTCAGAGGGGACGTCAGCAATGGGCAAAGGGACTGCAGCAAGTTCCCACAGGGGCTAGGGGTGCAGAGAGGAAAAGGACCTTGGATGGGTGAGATTTATGGGTGATTTTTAGCAATGTTGGGAGTGTGTAGCACAGGCACTGGGTTAGCTGGGAGTCCCTTTTCCCACTGCTGCAGCCAGCTCTGTTTAACTCGGAGCGATGAGGAGGGCAGCAAGGAAAAGAGGAGATGAAAGGCTCAGCCACCCACATTTTGCAGGGACCTTCATGTACTTCCAGGCTCCTGCCTTTGACCACACTGGGAAAATGGGAGCAGAGCACAAGAACAATGGCAATGACAGGAGAAAATCCTTCCCTTGGTTCTCATCACAGTAGAGGGGTCCTGAACACCCTCCCAACCTTCCCATGGTGTGGATGGTGCTGTGCTGGTGCTGAGCCCTTGGGAACAGCAATTCCCTATGGACTTCTGCCCACACTCCACTCCCAGACATCACCAGGTGCCCTGGGGCCAGCACTGAACCTCTCACATGAGGGTGAGGCTTTGGCTCATCCCATATGTGCCCAATGGCTCCGCTGCCCAGTGCAGTGACTCCTGTGCCCTCCCTTTGCCATGTCCTGTGCCAGAGCCAGCATCTCCTGGAAAGGGCAGAGGGGAGTGCCTCAGGTCCCATGGAGCACCAATATCAGGGGTGCCTGAGGATGCTGCAACTCCAGGTCAGTGCAGGGAGGATGCCCCAGGCCAAGGCTGCGGTCCCTTGGCACAGCAGCACTTTGCCTTCAGGTTAGTGCTGCTGTTTGCCTGGCTCTGACTCCCACTGGCATCTTATTTCTGCTGCTTTTCTGGAACTGATGCTTTGGCCTGATCCTTGCTAAGGTGCCCAGGAACCTGGTGACTGGGAGGGTCATAAATTAAAGAGCACATGAATGGTTGCTTCATTAAAAGTGACATCCAGTGGATTTTTCCACTCTGTGCTCTCCAGACCTTTCCGGGGCAGCCCTTGCTAAAAGTGGATGTTGTCACCCATCTCAGCCCCCCCGGGGGTTACAAACACAGTCTCTGCTCTGTAAGAATGAAATAAGGGCTTGGAAAGGGCACAGTATGCAGCGTGACAGAGTCCTGGAGATCAGCTCACAGCCTGCTTCCAGACCCTGTCCCTGAGAGAATCCCACTGACCAAGGCCACGTGCTCAGGTGCCAGGGACACCAAGGAGGACAGGACACCCCCAGGGCTGGGTGTGAGCTCTCCACTTGCCAGCTGGGACTGCAACCCCCACTCTGTGGCATTACCAGCAGTACCAACCACCTCAAAAATCCATCCTGACCAGCAGTGGGATAAAATTAATCCAACAATGCCCTCTGATGGTGGAAACAACCCTGGTGTGGATGGTGCTGCACCAGTGCTGAGCCCTGGGAACAGCAACACTCCCTGGACTTCAGTTTGGGCTGAAGGTGCCTGAGGACAGATGGGGACGAAGCAGGGGGGCTGCAGGAGAGATGATGCAGAGAGGGATTTGATTAGCTACAGGCACAGCCCATCTTTGCTGTCCATGGCACCAAGGGTGGGATGGGCTCCGATCTGCGGATGCCAGGCTGGATTTGCATCTTCACTAGCAATGCCAGGGCCAGCCAGGAGTCGGGCAGGATGTGGGTCTGGCCCCATGACAGCGCTGCCACACAGGTGGGAGAGCTCCTACCCTTGTGCCCCTAGACTGAGGGGGAGGCGGTGCTGGTGGAGAGATCACCCCACGCCACTTACCACACGTAACCATGTGTTCCGTGGCTCCCTTTGGGCGCTGCTAACACCCAGTGTCTGCCCCAAGCTGGCCCAGGGCTCAAGTGATAAGTGACCCTGCACATGAGCCACCAGCTCACAGGGATGAGTCCCCTCCTCTGGATGACACATCAGCATGTCCTGTAGCCACTGTGGGGAGCTGACAGTTCCTGGCTGGATCACTGCCTCACTGGCATGGATAAAAAAACTCTGCTTCAATAAAGAAGCATTATGATGCCACAGCGTTGATGTGGCATTTCTTTTTCCCCTGCTCCAGAAGGAAATCTTTCCTCATTCTCTTTCTCCTTGTTGGGCTCCTTCTGGAAGTTCAGTAACCTCTATATGTGTTTCATAAAGCTGGTCCTTCCTTCCAAGCTGAAAACCCATCTCCTCCATCCCTGGTTGGGTGGGATCCTATGTGACCCCACAGCAGCCCTGGCATCTCTCCACATCCCCCCACCCAAGCCAACCCCACAATAAGCAGGACAGAGGGGACTGGTGGCTTTTATTATGACCAAAGCCCCTCATCTGGGTTTGTTTTATTGTCACAGCTAATGACAGGTTCAGAGAGGGCCATGCCATGGCAGGCTGAGCTGCAGCCCCCAGAGCACTGCCAGGGAGGGACAGCGCAGCAGGCAGCAGAGACCATGGCCAGGAGCATCTGCACCTGTCCTGCCACCGCCTGGCACCTGCAGGATCCACCTGGGAAAAGGAATGAGATCCTCATCCTGCAAGAGCACCAAGAGAGCCCCGATCAGGGATGGGTGGGAAACATGTCCCTGCCACAGCTCTAATGCAAGACAAACCCAGCCCCATTTACAGCCCTCCCTCTGCCTCGCCAAGGGTCAAATTTCCCTCGGGTTCCTCATCCCTCCCCATCTCCAGACAAGGAAGACCCAAGCTGGGACTCCATCAGCAGGTGACAAGGGCTAATGCAGGACACTCAGCCCACTCCAGCCCCCTGAAGTGATCCACCTTCCCTCCATCCTGGTGCCCCATCCCAGATCCACCCCGGTGCCCCATCCCAGACCTACCTTGCTCTTTGTCTTGTCCTCCGATCTGTCCTCACTTGGGCACTGCAAGAGAGCATAGGAGACAAAATCCCCTTGAATTCCCCTTGTCTTACTCCTCTTTTGACTCCCAAAAGTGTCTATGCGCTCACCCCAATATGCACCTGCACAACCCATCCCTGCACACACCTGCTCCAAACAATCCCACACCACCATCACTGCGTGCTCCTGGCCAGTGACCCCTGAGATCCCAGCCCGGGTGACTCCCAGGTGTTGCTCTGTGTCCCCAGCACAATGCCCAGTTCATCCTCCTTGGCCAACTGGGCTGATCCCCAGGGTGGGCAGCAGGGCAGGGGGAGATTCTGCCCCTGTGCCCTGCTCAGCTGAGACCCCACCTGCAGAGCTGCTCCAGCCCTGGGGCTCCAGCACAGGAAGGACGTGGAGCTGCTGGAGCCAAGCCAGAGGAGCCCACGGAGCTGCTCTGAGGCCTGGAGCCCCTCTGCTCTGGAGCCAGGCTGGGAGAACTGGGGGTGTTCACCTGGAGAAGAGCTCTGGGGGAGCTCCAGGCCTCCAGCAGCTCCTCTGGCTCTGCCATTTCTCATTTCATCCCCATTTTTTTCACCATGAATAAGGCACGGTGATTTCAAGATGCCTCAAAACTATAAACCCAAGAAGCCCAAAGGTGCAGCTCCACAGGGCTGCCCAGTGTCCTCAGGCTCCCACACAACCAGGATCAACAAAAAACAGGGACAAACCACAGCACTGGGAAAGTGAGACCTGGAAAAGGCAGGCAAGGGCTCCTGCTCCTCCTGCCCCTCAGCCAATCTCACCTTTCACGTCCAGTCTGCAGTCGACTGAGGCTTCTCCCAGAGGATTCACAGCCTTGCAGGTATAGACACCCCCATCAAAAGGGCCAGGCTTGCGGATTTCCAGGGAGCACACACCCTGATCAATCAGTGCTATGTATTTGGGATCTTCCCGGATCTCCATCTGATTTTTCAACCAGATGATTTTGGGCTGAAAGTTTAAAGTAGGGAGAGCAATAAGGAATCTAATTGGCCCCAAAATGCAGCCACCTCTCTCTGCCTTTGCCATGGCCCTGCCTGAAGCTTGTGGCCATGGTGGGATTCATAGTCAGAAGTGTTTTGAAGATCCAAATCTCCCACTTGTTAGCCCTAACCACTGCTCCACCCTTCCTCCCCCAGCACAGGGGAAACAGGACATGGCTTGATTTAAGACCAGTCTCCCATCTCCATGCAGAAACACCCCAAACATGCCCCGGTTTGACTCAGAGGACAGCTACAGACCCTTAACCTCACCCAACCCTGATCCAACAGCACCAACCATCTCCCAGGGACCTCCAGCCACCTTGCAGAAAACTGCACGGGTGTCCCCAGGCCAAGGTTATGCTCTCCGTGGAGGAGCCACCGACCTGGGGGAAGCCCCGGACAGAGCAGAAGAGGTGAGTACTGTAGCCCCGTGTGGTGGTTCGGTCTGTCAGGGGCTGTGTGAACTTTGGAGGCTCCATCATGTCCCGCTGGGGGATCTTCTCTGGCTGGTAAGTGGTTTCTAAGGAAACAATTAATTCTAGCTGAGGCAGACCTGAGGATCTTGGGCTGACCAACACAGGAATTCAGCACAAGGTACCCAAAGCCACTTCTGTTCCCTGTTGTAAGAAGCCACATGTCACTCGGCCCGACCCAAGGACCTGGCCCTCAGCTCAGAGCAGCCCTGTTTCCTCATCCAGTCATGGCATGGTGGTGCCCAGGCCCTGCAAGGAACAGGGGGGATGCCAATCCCCAAACCCACTGTGGCACATCCTGTGTGCAGCAGGTCAGACCCAGGCCAGGCACACTCTGGATCTCCCACTCCATCCTCAAATCTCAGTCCACAGAAATAAGAGCTGGGGGAAGCTCTGCAGATGGCAGAGACCCTAGGTCACTGCATGCTACCAGGGAGCAGGACAGAACTAGATGGAAGGAGAGAAGGGCTGGTTGGAGATTTGGCCCTGAGCTGTGGAGCCAAAGCCAGGGCTGTTCTGACCCTTCCCACCTCCTGCTTCCATCTCATCCCAGGGATGTCCATGCATGGTTTCCTTTCAAGGGGCTGAGCATGGCACAAACTTTCCCCAAAGGAGAAATGAGGTGCAGAGGGGGGCAGTGGACCTCTGGACCTTGGGGGTGCTCAGTCTCACTCCTGCTGTCTTGTGCTGCGGACCAGCCCAGCAGCATCAGCACAATCCCGAGGAAGCCCCACTGGCCCCCTGGTCAGGACCACTCCTGGCTACCACCCTCTCCCCAGCCCCTCAGCCATGTGCCCACTTGTCTTCTCGATGTTGGCCACCCCAGAGGCTACAGCAGCGCTGTTGCTGAGCCCGCAGATGTTCTCAGAGAACACTCGGAAGGAGTAGGTGTTGCCAATTATGAGGTCAGAGATGGTGCAGCTGGTGCGGGTGCAGCGCTCCAGCACCGTGAACCATTTCTAGAAGGAAGAAAAGGAGGAAAAAAGAGCACAGTGAGGAAAGACAGGCTGTGGCAAGGATGGAGAAGGTGTGGGGTGAGGCAGGGAGTGCAGCTGTCCCTCTCCCATTGGGTCATCAGCAGCAGCAGGAGTGCCCAGGCTCACCCCACTCTTCTTGTCTGACTTCTGCACCCTGTAGCCCTTGATCTCAGAATTCCCGTTGTCCGCAGGGGGGGTCCACTCCAGGGCCACATTAAAGCCCCAGACATCCACCAGCTTCAGGTTCTGGGGAGGGCCGGGTGGCTCTGCAAACACAATCGCCCTCAGGGTGACATCCCACTTTGCTCCCCCCACATTCCGTATCCCTTGACCTTGCTTTTAATCGCTTCTGACCCTGGTCCAGCACACCAGGGAGGAGAAGCTGTGAGGGACAAGGCTGGCAGAAACTCTGCATCCCCCAGCAGAGGAGTTCACATGCATGATCCATCCTGCTGAGAATCCCACTGGAACAAGAACTCCAGAGTCCCTTGCCTTGTTGCTGTGGCATCACATCCCGCCCAGAACAAGACCTACCCAACCAAGGAGGAGAAATGAGCCCCAGAGTGATGCTGCAGGGTCCCACCCTCAGCTTACCGACCACCTGGATGTCCAGGATAACCCTGTCCTCGGCTCCGTTGATCTGCACGGTGAGCTCGTACTTGCCCGAGTCACCGCGCTGGGCCTGGCGGATGTAGAAGATGGTGTCCTGAGCCGTGTTGCGGATGTTGATGCGGCTGCTGTCCAGGGGCTGCCCTCCCTTGGTCCAGCTCACCTCAGGCTGTGGTTTTCCCTGGAGCAACAGGCAGGTCAGGAGCCACTCAGGCACATGGTCCCAGCACACAGCCACAGGTGGCTGTGTCCAGGCAGCAGCAGCCTGTGCTCCACCTCTCCCATCCAGCAGTCCCCAGGAAAGAAGCTGCAGCTGATTTCTGTCAGACTCACTAAAGGGAAGCCACCAGGCTCCAGGGATGAGGCTGGAACATGCTGGCTCCTCAGGGTCCTCATGGAGCAAGCCCAGGTTTACTTGCCCAGGCAGAGATGTGCACTCACGGCCCAGGGGCTGAGTCCGGGCTCCAGCTTAGCACCAGGGCTTGAACCCAGCATACAGGGAAAATTCATGTCTGCAGCATGGCCAGCACAGAGTGAGACATAGCATGGAGAAGCCCCTCAGCTCAGGGGCTTCTCACTCCCTCTGCTTGGCCAACATGTTTCAGAGCCAGCTGCCATGGTGGAGATGCTGATGTCCCAGACAGGATGAGAGACATAGCTGAGGAGATGACCTCCAGCCTAGCCCACCAGTGTTAGCATCACAGCCCTCGGGCTGCCCTCCTCCAGAGTCAGCTGGGCCCCTCTAGGGACCCTGTGCTGTGCTGTGGGGTCCCAAAGGATGTGACCAGATCCTGGCCCAGAGCACAAGCTGAACTGGACCTACTGGCTGAGAGAGCAGCAACAGCCATCCCATATCCTGATGTGTTTGGGGTTGTCCCACTGCAGCATCATCAACAAAGATGTAGCAGGGGAAAAATGGGATCTGGGCAGGAAGGGGAGAGAGATTCCCACCCCATCAGCCACCCTTGGCCCATAAGACACAGGGACCAAGCCAAACCAGAGCACAGTTGGATGCCTAAGCATACCTGCAGGAGCTAACCTGGAGTGAAATGCCCAGCAGATTAAAGCCCAAATCACCCACCTACCTGAAAGGGGATCATGATGTTCACAGCATCCCCCACATGTCTGATGTAAGTCTCCCGCAGGTGCCGAGGCATGCGGATCTTCGGGAGCTCTGGGGATCAGGAATTCACGTTGTGAGACAAGGAACTCCCATTCCTCAGCTGGCTGACCCTCCTCATACACACCCCTGCTTGGCCACCAAGGAAGTCCCCACGGCCACCTTCTCCTCTCATCTCCTGGACAGTGCTGCTCCCCTGCAGGGCTGCGCTAGCCTGTCCCATTGCCTGTACCCCAGAGCGATATCCATCCCTGAGATCCCAGATCACCAACCCAAGGGCAGCATTCCAGTGGATCATTCTCCCCTCTTCATTACAGCCAGGCCATGGAGACAACCTGGCCTCAAGCAGAAGAGCCACAGCACAACCTATATGGTAACAAGGCAGGGAACAGCATCTCCCAGTTGGGAAGTATTTCTCCCCATGGTTTCCAGAGGCACACAGCCCAACTTCCAACAAGGACATGGCTCAACCTCTACTTCCCTGTGCAGTTCAGGCCGCTGAGACACCAAGGAGGTGCCTGGTAATACCAGAGCTGTGGAAGCCTCAGGCTTGTGACAAAGGCAGACATCCCCAAGGAAACATAACAAAGAAACAAAAACCCCACTGGAGAATGCTCATGGAGTGTGTCCCCTTCCCAGGGTGGAATAGAAACCACACAACTCTGCCAGCTCAGTGATACCCAGGGATCCCGCTGGAGCCCCTCGTAGAGGAGCTGGGAGTGTCTGCCCAGGTTAAATGTGCACAAGCTTAACCCTGAGGAGGGGCCCGGCCAGAATAAACCAGCCCTGAGCCAAACAGCTGTGAGGGCTTGGGGAGCTCAGGGACTGGCCTGGCAGTCCCAGATGGCCATTCCTGACAGCTGAGAGTCCTTGCTCTGCTCAGGCTGTGATTTCTGCAGGGATCCATCCCCCAGTGCTGCCGCTGGGGCTCATCAGTCTCAGCAAGGCAGGGAAACCTGACCTCCGGGGAGGAATGTTAATCCATGGGTGTTTTCCCCAGCTCCCCGTGCTTCGCTCAGGGGGACAGGGCTGGGCCAAGGTCTGTGGCCCTGGTGATGAATTTCCATGGTGGGAAGGCCTTTCTCCTGCCCTTGTTCCCAGCAAAATGTGACTCCCACACTGATCCTTCGTCTGGTTTCTCCTTGTCTCTCTCCACCTCCCAAACCCACTCATCCCACCTGTTAAACTCCATGCTGTCCAGTTGGTGCTATTTAAAATCCCCTGGGGTGCTATAAATGAACTGGTGAGATGAACAAAATGCAGACCTAGGGAAAATGTGAAGGCCAGGAGGAAGGGAAGGGAAGGGAAGGGAAGGGAAGGGAAGGGAAGGGAAGGGAAGGGAAGGGAAGGGAAGGGAAGGGAAGGGAAGGGAAGGGAAGGGAAGGGAAGGGAAGGGAAGGGAAGGGAAGGGAAGGGAAGGGAAGGGAAGGGAAGGGAAGGGAAGGGAAGGGAAGGGAAGGGAAGGGAAGGGAAGGGAAGGGAAGGGAAGGGAAGGAAGGGAAGGGAAGGGAAGGGAAGGGAAGGGAAGGGAAGGGAAGGGAAGGGAAGGGAAGGGAAGGGAAGGGAAGGGAAGGGAAGGGAAGGCCCAGTAGATCAAGTTGTGTGTGGTTCTCTCAGCTCTTCGGGTTTTACACCTGTACATGTGCCTGGGACAAAGCTCAGGCAGCAGGGACAGGGCGTGGAAAGCACAAGCTGTGCATTTGGTACCTCATGCTAGTCCTTCACATCCCAGTTTTCCCATTCATTTCCCATTCATCGAGGTTTGGTGGGATGGTTTTGAGGTCAGAGGTGAACAGGTGCAGCCACCACCCCTAAGCCACATTCACCTCCTCTGAGCACACTGAGAAGATGGACACTTCAGGACACTTTCCACAGACTGATAGTCTTCCCCAAGCCTTCTCCTATGAAAAGCGGGTGGACCCTGGAATAACTTTTGTTAGTATTACTATTTTTAAGCAGCTGAAAAATCTGATGTGTTCAATAACATGAAAACATGACCATTAATAATTCCTTCTAGAGGGAAAATTAGTCTCTATTTGCTGTTTGCTGGGTGCAAACTGGCCCTGCCCTCCTACATCAGCCTCTGCATGTTGGCAGCACCCTGAAAGGAATGTGAGTCTTGCTAAGCATGGCAGCAACTCATTCATTAGCGAGTTCAGCATGATTAAAGTTCCCATGCTCCAGACAACCAGCTCTTGACTTCCCTGAGCTAAATAAACAAAGCTGTCCAATGTGTGCCGTGGCATATTTGGGATGTGACACGGCCAAGGGGAGGAGACATGCTCAGGGGGTGGTGTATTCTGAGCTCTTGCTGTGAAATGAGAAAATGTGGTTCTGCCTTTTGAGTCCTTCACCCCCAAAGTTTCAACATCAGCAAGACTGGTGAGGTCAGGAAGCTTCTCCCAAGGGAACTGGATGCAGTCACTGAAAATAACATCTGTCAAAGGCTGGATGGGACACATGGGAGGCTGCTCATTCTGCAGGAGTGGACAGAGATCTCACACAGGAATTTTTCCCTTAGGAGCAGTACTCACGGAGGATCTCCCTGATGAGCACTGGCTGCTCCAGAGTGGCCGGGACGCTGGCTCCGCTAGCACTGACAGCCATCACCCGCACATGGACCTTTTCCCCAGAGCTGAGGTCTGGGATTGTGTAGCGGGTGGAAAGAAAAGGCTCCTGGTTCACAGCTTTCCAATCTGAACCTGCAACAGACCCAGCACAGCACTTAGGATATGCCATGGACAGATAGACACACCCTGAGCAGCAGGATCGAGGCCCAGAAGGTGAGACCCAGAGGCAAAGAATTCCTTCCTTAAAAATGTGAATTGATTTGGAGCACCAGCAGAAAAAGGGACTTTGGAGGGGAGGTCGGCTACCCCTGCCAAGGACTGTGGGGTATGGGGTGCTGGCAGGAGCTCAGCTCTGGAACACAAGGACATTTGCAAGCAAGAAAAGGCATCGGGCCAGCGAACATGTCCCTGCTGACCAGGTGCATTTCTTTGGAAAGATCCTTGGAGGTCCCTGCCAGCCACTCTGCTCCTCTCGCTGCCCCAGGACAACACTGGGGCTCACCAAGGCCTCCACAAACCCCTCCACACTGGGCAAGGTTTACTCAGGACCTGTCCATGGCCCAGTGGACCTCTCCAAGTGTTCTTCCTGCTTGTAAGGGATGTCTGAAACTCAACGCAGAGCCCGGCCCTCCCCCAGCCCCAGCTAACATAGTCTTGTCATGTGCCAAACCTCTCAAGATGTTTCTCACTTAGAAAAAACCTGCCCCAGTCCCCCAAGGACAGGGTGTCCCAGGTGGGCAGTGAGAGTGACCCGTGTATGCCAGGGTATGCCAAGCTACCATGTTCTCCTTCAGAACAAGAAGGTTTTCTTGTCGATGCCATTGGAGCAGCCAAGTCCCACCAGACCCTCTTTCCCTTCACCACTGGCATTGCTCGAATCAGCCCTCACTCAAATCTCTCCATATTTTAGCCAATCAGAGTCTTGTACCAGCTCCAATACACCAGTCCCACAGCCCCTGGGTGATGATAAAGGGACTGGAGCTCTCCTGTTCTCCAGCAGACCCAAAGCAAGCCAGGAGAACATCCAGACTGGGCTCTTTGGGCTGTCAGACAGATCCCTCCAGGAAGGGCTGCATCTTTCCTTGTCCCATGAAGGGCCTCTTCACACATCCCACCCAGTTGTGGTAATCTCTCCACCCCCAGCCCAATGATGGAAGCCTCCCACAGCCAAGAATGTGTCCATCATGTATACCACAAGCTAAACAGCTGAGGATCGATTTCCCTGAGGTCCATGGGCCACTGGGTCTTCCAAACCACTCCAGCCCAGCCTCCCCTTGCAGATCCCTCCAGCCACACAGACCTTTCACTCTCACCCCAAAGCCCAGCACGGCTTCAAGACAGTGACCAAAACACAAATCTTATCCACCCACCCCATTCCACCACCCAGCAATACAACTGGAGAACCATGGATGACTGCTGGACAATTGCTGCCACCTCCCAGCTCCCTGCTCTCCACCACAGCCACCCTCCTTCCAGACATAATCAAGTCTGCTGATACATGCCCAGGACCCTTCCTTTCCTCGTCCTCCCATTTTATCCCCATTCCTTCCATGCTTCATTTTGGGCAAACATGAGAGGATTGAACTTTTTCCTCCTGTTTTCTTAGATTACCATCTCAGGTCTCTGCAGATCTGGAGTACATCAGAGACCATCCCCAGAGAGTGTGTTGGTCTCTGCTCCACACTAGAGCTGCACATAGCAGTCCAGACTCTAAACCTGCTTCAAGCCCCTGATAAAGATATCACTACTGTCTGAAGCCGATGGGATGCCCTGTTCCTTCACGGAAAAGAAAAAAACATTCAAAATAGATCCGTATGGGCAAAGAAAGGGAATTGTTGCTGGGGGAAATGCTGTTTTGGATTCCACCCAGCTCCATCCCATCCCATCCCATCCCATCCCATCCCATCCCATCCCATCCCATCCCATCCCATCCCATCCCATCCCATCCCACAGCCATGCACCATCTCTCCATGCTCACAAGGCAGGAAAGACCAGACCTACTTCCATCTTTGCAGATCTCCACCACATATCCATCCAGGCCTGCCCGGCCCATCTGCTCCGGGGCTTTCCAGGTCAGTGTGAATGAGTTTTCACTCACTTCTTCCACAGCCAGGGACAAGGGGCAGCTGGGTGGCTCTGTAACAAACCCACAGTGCTGAGGGCAGGGCTCGAGTACCAGACCTCTTGGAGGGCAATTACTCAACCTCCAGGTCTGTCTTCAGTCCACCTAATCCCCAGCCCTATCCCACTGCAAAAATATCCTTGATGACTTCATCCCCCTGTCCCTTCTCCCCAGCACATGCCCCCTCCAAGCCTTGCTTATGTCCCCTCCCCACTCCAGTGTTCCCCACTCACCTTCCTTTGGTTTCTCCAGTTCAGGTTCTGGGGCTGGGGCTGGTGGTTCAGCGGGGGGAGCTGGGGAACCTTCTGCAGGCGCTGGAGTCACATCTGCTCCAGCTTCTGTGGGGATGGGAGCAGGTTCATCTCTGGGGACTGGGGGCTGCTCAGGGGCTGGGGGTTCTTCAGTAGCTGGGGCTGGGGCTGCTTCTTCCTTTGGGGCTGTTTCTTCCTTTGGGGCTGTTTCTTCCTTTGGGGTTGTTTCTTCCTTTGGGGCTGCTTCTTCCTTTGGGGCTGTTTCTTCTTTCGGGGCTGGCACTGCCTTTTTCTTGGCCGCTGCTGGAGCTGTTTTTTTGGCTGGAGGTGCACTTTTGCCAGTCATCGCTGAAAAGCCTAGGGGCTGGGCAATGGGATGTTCTGGGGTCCCTGCTCCAGGGTCTCTGCTCTGTTTTGGGGTTCCTGTTCCACACAAAAGAACTCTCCTCTGGATCTGGGGTCTGGACTCCGAGGTTGGGGTTCAGGCTCAGGACCAGGCGTCTCCACTCTGGACTGACTGTCCCTGCTGCAGGATGGCTGTGCTGGGAGGGGGGAACTAGGTCACTGAGCCAGAACAGGGGCTGGGTGACTTTTATAGGCCTTGGCTGGCACTTGTCACCTCCCTGCAAACCAATCTGCCTGCGCAGGCGGGACTGCCAGGAATAGCCACCCGGGACCTGCACATTCAGCAGCCCCAGCTGCCCCCTCCTATGGGATGGCAGCACATGGGCCCGGCCCCCACAGCGGCCCCCCTGGGCTCACTCAGGACTGGGTAGGCCAGGGCCAGGTCACCTTTCTTTGGGGTCATAGCTCCTGTCCTCAGCACTAGCACCCCTCTGGCTAAGGGCTTCCCCATCTTCACTGCCCCCTCTTCAATCACCCACTGCCTCCCAGTCCCCACAGACTCTCCCTGGACCCCCTCATCCTCCGTGCCTTCCTTAGCCCCTGCATTAATACCAGACCCCCCCACCCCAGCCCTCCCTGTTAACCCTGCATTGACCCCCCAACCCACCTGCTCCCACTCATGTCCTCCCACAGCCCCTGTAACCCCAGACCCCTCTGGTCCCTCTGTCTTCCTCAGCCTCATCCTCAATCCCACTGGGTTGGAAGAGGTTGGAAGACAATCTTTGAGCTCATCTGGACCAGCCCAGCTGCCCATACTCCTAACCCTCATTTCTGGGAAAGGTAAATCACTCACCGGCCCCATGCCGTGTTCTCCAGTCTCCGTTCTGCCCAATCAACCATCCTTGTCCATGGGGACTGGTCACCCCAGAAATTGTGACCAGCCACCCTCCTGTTACCCCCAAACTCAGATCCATCCCAAATCCCCCCAGTGACCCAGGAAAGCCCCATTAATCCTATGGGTTGTAAACCACTCACCCCCTGCTTGCTTCTGTTCCCCTACTTGCCTCCTATGCAGGAGGCACTATTAGAAGTGTCTCTGTATCACTAACCTTCCCTAACCTTCCGGCAGTTTTGGTTGAGAGAGTGTTTTCCCCATTTCCAGCTAACTCCCTGTCTCCAGGGATGCTGCTATGGAGCATTCAGGGACCCCAGAGAGCAGGGTTAGATGGGATATGCCAAGGCCAGTTTGGACAGGGCTTGGAGCAAGCTGGGATAGTGGAAAGTGTTCCTGCCCATGGCAGGGGGTGGGAATGGGATGAGCTTTGAGGTCCCTTCCAATGCAAGCCTGGCTCTCCTGGCTGCTGGTCCACAGTCTCACAGTTCTGTTGTCCCCAGGAAACACCTCCAGACATCTGGGACAAGAGTCACCTCCAAACAGCCAGAGCATGAGGCACATTCTCTGCCAAGGCCAGATGATCCCAGCTTCACTAACAAGGACCTGGCTCTCCATGTAGGGGGAGTTGTGGTCACCCAGGAACTGGAGGGAGAGAAGAAAGAGCAAAGCCCCATTGGCCAGGCTGGTCTTTAAATGGATGGTGACATCCCAAAAAAGAGCCCGAGGGGTGCATCCTGGCTGGAGTAGCATGACCCTCCTGCTGCAGAAGGGATATTTCTCTCCTGGTTATTTGGCAGCAGGACAAAGCCAGGATACCATGAGATGATGCTGGTGCCTTGGGGATGGTCTGTTTGCCCCAAACTATGTGATATCCCAGATGTTCCTTGATTACATCCTCCAGTGAGGATGAATATGAATAATAAAAGTTCTGCCTTGCCCAAAATACCCTTGCAATGCCTGAGGGATGAGGTCCTTGAGGCAGGACAGAGTGATATGGGGCTCCCAGGCACTTCTGCTGCCTGCATGGACAGGTACTGGCAGCTCCTTTCCTGCCCAGAGCAACTTGGAGTGGCTCAAAATTGCCAAGTCGGTCATGAACCAGAAAATTCCCTGCCACTGCTCTAGCCAGAGAGAGGACAAGTCCTGCTGCCCAGCACAGCAAGGGAGGGCTGGAAAGGATCATCCATCCATCCTGCTCCAGCTGTCTTTGGCTCCCAAGGGCCAATTGGAGAAGCTCTGGTTTCTCCATATCTTGGCCCACCAGGATTTCATCATGCTTTGGATGACCTTGGTCCCTCCTTGGCTCCTCCACTTGACCCCTCCACATGGGCCATGCCTTGCTGACTCTATCAGCTCATAGGTGGCCAGTTCTGGACTCCCACAAACATCTGCTGAGATATCTTCCCTGTGTCTTTCTCAATCATGGTATCTAATCTGAACAAAAAAACGCACTTAATTTCAAAAAAATGGGCATATTTTGATAACATGTTAAAAGAAGCAATTTAAAGAGCTCAGAAAGAAAAATAAATCAATACCAAAACTCCAGTTCATGGGGAAATGAGCACTCAGATTTTTCTCTGATTTCAAAGAACATCAATGCAAGAATTTCACTTGAAGTTCTCAATTTGAAAGAAACTTGGATGTATCAACTTGTTCCATGATGTTTGGATGCTTTTACTCTGTTGACTCAGGGGGTGACTAATAGGTTATGAGCGAATGGATCAGTGTGGTTTATCACCCGCTCTTATCTGGGCCGTGTTAGTAGAGTTTATTGGCATCTTGTTTATTCACACGTTGGGCAAGCGCTGGGTGAGCAAACCCCAGCAGAGAAACACTGAGGAGCTGCTGCACCATGGGAGGTTGTCACAAGTCCAAGTCAAAGGATTTCCCACATGCTCCAGCAGCGGGAGTCGACATTTCCTTACCTACCATGATAGTTTCACTTGTGGATTCACAATGGGGACAGAGAAACTGCTGCCAGGAGCGGATTTCACCACCCAGGACAGGAGTGGGCTGTCCCAGTGCCCAGTTTTGGGTGAGGGAGCTCAAATTAGTCCGGTGATGGAAATGAAAATCACACACGAGGGGCTGTTCCTGCAGGCAGCTGGGAGGGTTGAATATTAAAAATTTAGTGACAATTTAAATATCAGCACATTTTTGCCTGAAACTATAAGTATTTCAGGATTTAGCTGAAATACAGGTTATCCATGTTTTCCAATCAGAAAAAATCTCTTCCTACAAAAAACTGGTACATTTATAAATTGGTTTTGACCCACATTTCCAGCCCACCAAGTTCACTGATACATTTCCTTACTTATTTTCCAAGTGAGTATTGCTCTAAATAAGGGGAGTATCATTTATGCCTGAAAGGATCACATCCTCCTCATGCCACTGTTATTCCAACACCCCGATGACACAGCACAGTGCTTGATCATTTTCTAGCTGTATTTGTTTGACAGGATCCCATTGCAAAGAGGTGAATTTGTTCCCCTAAAATATCAGAGTGGCCCATCCACCCAGACTCCCAGTTCAGGAAACCAGAGACCTTGCCAGGTGGAATGGGGCAAGCCTTGGGAATGCCTTCCCCACTACGACAGCTGATGTGTCGGAGTAGGGAGATGGAAGATGCCTCCAACAGCTGGGGCAAATCCTGGAGGCTTCCAGAGATTAGGACCATCCCCTAAACAGGGCTCCAGGATTAGACAGAAGGTGGTGAGACCTTCCCACTTGCACATCGTAAAGCAAAGCAGAGATGCCAAAGGCCTGGAATAAACACAGAGCTCATGTCATCAGGGTTGGGAAGGGATCCCTGAAGCTGCCACACCCTCTGTGCTCATTCTCTCTTGTCCCTGTCCCCATGAACATCTCTGGAGATCCTGGTGGGCTCTTTGCACCCCAGCAGGACTGAAAGCAGCAGATGGATGTCGCACCTGGGCCACCACAGGTTCTGAGCATGGCGTCTTCTAGTCCTTGGCACAGCCATGGGTTCAGCCAGGGCAGAGGACAGAGCACCAGGGGATCAGCGTAGGTGTCAACAGGGAGAGTCACCTACAGCCTTTATCAGGGGATACCCAGGACCCACAGCATCCCCCCTGCCACCCCCAGTGAGTTAAATTCAAAGTGAACAGGACAGAGAAGGAGCCATCCCCACCTCCCTTTGGCCACATCCAGCCCTGCACACATCGTGTGGACCGTGAGTTCATGGGAGGTATCACAGAAGGCCAGAAAAACACCCAAATCCCCTGATTTTCAGCAGAAAGGAGGTGTCCAAGCCCCTTCGGGGGGCTGCTGCTGCTGGTTACTGGAGCTGATTCCTGGGTGGGTCTATGCCCTCCTTTCAACTGCTGTTCCTGCTCTTGCCTTGTCCACTTTCCAGAGTTAACTCAGATCCCCAGAAAACTAGGGAGCTCACCTGGAAAACACAGTCGCCAAACACAAATGCCAGCAGGGCATACAGGTAGGCAGGCACCGTGCCCTATTTACCACCTCCCATATTCCACATTCCTGCTCCTGGCTCCAGCTCTGGCTCCCAGGAGCATTTCCAGCCTTGCTGTCACTGTGATATTCGCAGAGCACTGAGTCAAGCAGCCGGGGCAGCAGCAGGTGGGATGGGAAGAGGCAAGATTTCCATTTGTCTGTCACACACAACCGGACACTTACTTCATCCCAAAGCAATGACTGCAGGCAGGGGCTCCAGGCCTGAGCTGGGACACAGCCCCAGTTCCCCTCCCAAAGCCCCCCTGGAAAGGGCCTGTCCAGGTATCACCCCGGGACAGGAATTTTAAGCAAGTGTTGCTTTAAAATATCCTCGTCTGGTCTAGAAAACACAACCAGGTAATAAAGAAACATTAACAAGAGCATCTCTGACGTGCTGAGGAGCATCTCTTGCCTGGTGGACATCCCCTGGTGGGCACAGATATGGAGTTCTAACAGCCGCAGGCTCCAGAGCTGTCCCCATCACTGGGTGCAGCCCAGCTCGCCCCAGCAGCACTCTGCAGCACCAGTTTGATTCACTGACTCTCCAGTAACCCTTTCTTCAGGGAAAGAGTTGTCCAGCCCTGACACAAGCTGCCCAAGGGCAGTGGTGGAGTCCCCATCCCTGGAAGGATTTAAAAGCCATGTGGATGTGTCAGCTGAGGACATGGGTTAGTGGTGGTCTTGGCAGTGCTAGATTAAGGGTTGAACTCAATGACCTTAAGAATCTTTTCCAACCTAATTGATTGTCTGATTCCATGATTGGTCAGGGTTCACCCACCTCCAGGTCCCCCAATGGACCAGGACTCCCTCGCAGAGCAGCAGGGTGGGTGCTTGGACCTGCACTCTCCCTGCTGGGATCAGGAGCTGCCAGGTGCAGGCAGGGGATACAAACACCCAGAACCAACTTTTGGGCTGTTATTTTGGGGTTGTAAAGGGATCATTTTCCTCCAAGACAGATGGGCTAGAAAAATAGGAAAACCCATGCAGAGATGTCCTGATTTTGTCCTGTGACTTGCTGGGAGCTGAGCCAGGGAGCTCCACGTTCCCTCCAGCCTGAGACAGCACTGCAGTGGCAAAACCATCACAGGGAGCCATCAGCTGCTACCCACAGCCAAAATGGTTTCCCCAAGGCCACCCGTGGGGCCACCACAATCACAGTCATTGTAGGAGGGAAGAGCACAGCCCGAGCAGGAGCTCCAGGGCAGTGACCTGCAGCAGCTGCACCCAGGGCCAGCTGGGCCTGAGCGTGCCAGGCCAGCAGAAACCCTCACGCACCTCGGCACCACAGCTCTCACCTGCCATGTGCCCAGGAGCAATGCCAGTGCTGAGGCACTGCTCTGACTGGAGTGGGTTTCTTCCAGCCCTGCCCTACTTCTGGGGCTGCCAGCAGAAGCTCACGCAGGACAGAGAGCCTGCACGGACAGGGTTGTGTCGGCCCCACTCTCTTCAGAGTCGCCTCTACCAAGGCTTGGGGACAGCAGCTGGAGATGTCAATAGGGCTCTGTCACCACCTGCCTTGTCTGGCCCTGCTCTGTGGCAGGGAGAACCTGCAATCAGCAGCTCAGGTTTCCCTTCATTAAAACCAGGAGCTCAGGAAGGCCTGAATTGTTTCAAAGTGCCTTTACTGGTTTATTCTGGACATTTGCACTCAGGGGCCAGATCCACACCACCTGCTTCTGTCTCCTGAGCAAGGAGCTGGGAGGCTCTGCAGGAGAAGGGGGAGGGAACAGCTCAGCCCTAGGCTCCACCAGCACCAAGGGCGAATTTCAGTATGGATTAGGACCAGCAGGGAGCTTAGTGTTTGCTCTTTACAAGGACAGGCACCACTTCTCAGAGCCTGCTTTGTTCATGTCCTCACCTGTAGTCCCAGGCAGAACCAGGCACTGCCAGTCCTCAGGAGGGTGTCCAGCCCTGTCCTAAGGGCTCTGAGGGACTGAATCCCCTGGCAGGGTGCACCATGACATTGGCCAGTAACAGCCGAGGGTTAGACGTTCCCAGTCTCATGTGACCTTCAGCATCCCCTTCATCAGGTCCCCATACCTCCATCAAGGATTTAAGGCCACCTTGAGTGTCTTCAAGGCCATTGCTCCTACCCAGTCCCTCCTGCAGGACCAACACTGATGTTTCCGCTTCCCTCCCAGCTCCTTCCATATTTTCTCACATCCAACACCTCCTTTCCTTGCCTTGCTTCCACTGGCACCGTTACCTTCCCAATGCTCTCCCACGCCCTCCTCCCCCCTTCTCCCTTCAACCTGCTCCCAGCCCCTGCAGGACTCTGCCAAGCTCCATCCTGTAACATTCCTGTTGAGCTGAGAGCAGGCAGGACAAGCAGGATGTCCTGCAGCCAGACCTGCCCCAGCTCCAGGGACACTGGTGGTACTGGGAACAGCTGTGTTTCAGATGAGAAAGTGATAACCCAAGGGGCCCTTGCAGCCAGTGTGGTGGTGGCCACAAGGGCCAGTTGCACCTTGCCATGGCCAGGGTGTTCGGGAAGGGCTGTCCCTTGCCAGGATTCTTGGAAGCAAATGGGATTTGCTCCCTTGTTGGAACAGCATGTCCTGGGCCCATCCCACAACCCTCTCTAACCCAAACACCTTTATTTGAGAACTTCCCTACTGTGTCCCCCTCCTTGGAGAGTGTGCTGGGTCAGAGGGGCTATGAGAGGGTTTGGAGCATACCCAAATCCCAGTGACTTCTGCCAGATCCCAGTAAAATGGGAATACACACCAGTTTGGGTTGTCTAACAGGGCCCAGCCACATCCTTTCCCTGCTGCCACCAGGGAGCATCATGGGGACACCCAATCCAGCTGTCCCCATGCTGGGTGCTGCCCAGACCCTCCAGGGAGTGAAATCCTTACAGCCAAGCTTTGGAGATGCCCGGTCCTGGGAGTCCCAGAGCCAGCTGCGGCCCAGCCCTGTTCTAGATGCAGGGGCTTGAGTGCCACGGTCAGGGTGCCCGGGGAGCTGCTCCCTGCCCTGTCCCCATTCAGCACAGTGTGACAGCCCTGTGCCACCCCTGGAGGAAGCATTTCTCCAAAACACTTCCAGTGCTCAGAGAACAAAAGGGGGTTGATTTGTCGATCCAATAACCTGAAAAGAAACAGCCATGGAGGATGCTCCAAATCTCATCTTCCTTGTCCAAGAGCAAGTCAATGCCAAAGGGACACTTGGATATTTGCGGGGAAAGGCCAAAACCTCCAGCTGGACATGGCCAAGGTCAGAGAGATCCAGGGATGAGGCCGGAGGTGGCTTTGGCTCTTACCCATCTCCTGGGGGTTAGGAGGTGACAGAGATCCCAAGGGATCCAGAGACAAGAGGAAGAGATGGGGGGGTCTTCTGCCTCCCAAGTGCTGACTCTTCAGAAGGATGAGAAATTCTCAGTCACACAAAATCTGAGACCAGCCCTGGGAGAAGAGCTTGGGGTATTTGTGCTCAGTGTGGCCCAGCCATGTGCGCTGGGTCTCAGAAACCCCCAGAGCCAACTGGGCTGATCCCCAGCATGGGCAGCAGGGCAGGGGGAGATTCTGCCCCTGTGCCCTGCTCAGCTGAGACCCCACCTGCAGAGCTGCTCCAGCCCTGGGGTCCCAGCACAGGCAGGACGTGGAGCTGCTGGAGCCAGGCCAGAGGAGCCCATGGAGCTGCTCTGAGGCCTGGAGCCCCTCTGCTCTGGAGCCAGGCTGGGAGAGCTGGGGGTGTTCACCTGGAGAAGAGAAGGCTCTGGGGACACCTCAGAGACACCTCCAGCACCTAAAGGGGCTCCAGGAGAGCTGAAAAGGGACTTGGGACAAGAATCTGGACAAGGAAAATGGCTTCCCACTGCCGGAGGGCAGGGTTAGATGGGATATGGGGAAGGAATTCTTCCCTGTGAAGGTGGTGAGGCCCTGGCACAGGGTGCCCAGAGAAGCTGTGGCTACCCCATCCCTGGAAGTGTCCAAGACCAGGTTGGACAGAGCTTGGAGCCACCTGGGATAGTGGAAGGTGTCCCTGCACATGGGGTGGGAGTGGGATGAGCTTTGCGGTCCCTTCCAACACAAACCAGTCTGGGATTCCATGGCACAGTGAGCTGGATGCAGGGACCCACCTCTTGCTCAGCCAACACATCGAGGGAGCCCGTCCTTCCTGCAGGCTGGAAATGCCCCAGGACCCCACTGGGCAGTGGTGGCCGTTCCTGCCCAGCTCCTGTAAAGCCCTCGGGATCTCTTGGGGTGCTCAAACATTGCAGGAATGCCAAGCAATATGCAGGGCTGTCACCCGCCCTGGCTGGCACTGAAGGTGCGAAGCTGATTTATTTCCACAACCTGCAAAGCCCTGGGGAGGTGGACATGACCAGGCTGGGCACCAGGGATGGCTCTTTTCTGTCTCTGGCACTGTGACTTCAAAGTAAAGTGTTGTGACTCTCCAAAAGTTCACATTGTCCACAAGCCAGGCCATGTTCCAGTCCCACCCCACACCTACACAAGGAAAAACACCTTTGCTGGTCCCTTTTTAATGCTGCTTGTGACTGTGGTTAGCTTTTCTTGTGGGGTGCAGGAGAAGTTGTGCTGTCTTTTTGCACCCCAGCATGGCAACCAGGGGGAGATGAGGAGGGAGCTGCCAGGAGCAGTTATCTGATCCCAGCAGCTCCAGTGTAAAGTTAGCATGGCCTTTTGGAAAGTACTTGCCGTGGCAAAACAGGCAGTAAATCATTGCTCTGAGTGCCAACAATATTTTGAGATTAACAAATCTTAAAGCTCACTTGGGGGTCATGGGTTGGAGCCTTGTCAGGACTGGGGGGTCCTCCTCACCTCACATCCTCCAGCTCTCAGGGATTGCACCAAGCTGCAAAGCCTTGCTTTTTGGAGGAGATTGGATAAGGTCTGGGGTCAGCAGCGTGTGTGGGGTCCTGCAACCCCTCCTGTGGATTCTCACCCTGTGCTCCCAAGGAGCAGGACTGATTTCCTTGCCTTTTCCTTCCCAGACTACCCTGGAAAATCCCCAATTTCCTCCCTTATTTTATAAAAAAAAAAACCAACCCAGCTCCCACCAGTTGCCCCAGCCCTTTCCAGCATCATCCTGTGCTCCCTGGGACAAGTCACCGTGACCTCCAGCACCATCACCCTCCCCAGTGTCCCCAGTGTCCCCAGTGTCCCCAGTGTCCCCAGTGTCCCCAATGTCCCCAGAGTCCCCAGCACTGGGCTTTCCATGGTGCTTCAGGGTAAGAATGCCCAGGATTTAAAAGCTACCCAGGAGATGGGACCCTGGTGCTTCCAGACATGCCACAACTTTTCCAAGCTCAGCAGAGAGCTCATTCAGCCTGTGAGACAAAAAGAAGAGAGAAGCCCTTGGAACGGAGCAGGAAAAGGGGTATCAAGTACCCAGGAGCCCCAACCAGGTGCATTCCAATGAGAAAGCACCACAGGCTCTGCATCCGCCAGGAGAATGACCCCTGAAACACCTCCCCAAGGACTAAACATGCTGGAGATGGCATTTTAACCCAGGATAAATCACTGGCTCATCACAGGAGGTCCTAAGGAAAATCCCAGGCTACACCTAAGAGTTCTGTGGCTCGACCCCTTCCAGGCCATTTTATAGTTTGGATGCAGCTGTCTGTATTGAGAATACCACAGAGGAAACCACTTCATCCAGAGTAGTATTTCATCAAAGTTCTGGAGCAATGTGGGACTGAAACCCCGATTGCTGCTGTTCTTCCATACGTACTGTTTGAGTGAACACCCTGATTTATTTCAGGCTTAGAGCTCCTGTCACTGAGCTCTCAAAAAGATTTGTGTTAGCCACAGAAGGTCATTCCTGTTTGTATCAGGGACAGCAGAAAAAGTTGCTTGTCAGAAGGACATTGTCAGTGCAGCTGAGCTCCTGTTCCTTGTGGAAGTATTACAAAATAAAAAACTGCCAAGGTCAAGTGCAACAGCAACACAGGCTGATATTAAAAATAATGTTCCTGCTTACTGGCATTATGGGACAGCTCATACAGCCTGTGATACTGTAGGGAACTGTCCTCAGAGTGCAAGGGAAATAATTCAGCAGAAGCAGCACAGAGCTGTGTCAGGGAAGGGTTAGATTTGAAACCAGGGAAAGGTTCTTCCCCCAGAGGGTGCCGGGCACTGCCCAGGCTCCCCAGGGAATGGGCACGGCCCGAGGCTGCCAGAGCTCCAGGAGTGTTTGGACAATGCCCCCAGGCACAGGGTGGGATTTTTGGGGGGTCTGCAGGGCAGGGGTTGGACTGGATGGTCCCTGAGAGTGCCTCCCAACTCAGGGGTTCCTGTGATTCTGTGATCTGTGCTTGCCCAAGAGCCAACAGCAACGCCAGCCCAGCTGGGAGCCTGTAAGGTGAGACGTCCCTTGGCCAGAAAACAACCTTGGAGCACTTGCCCTGCATTGGATTCGCAAAGGGGCTGCAGCCCAGCATGAACCTTCCCTGCCCACTCAGGCCCCTCTGCCCAACACCACGCCCATGAAATCCCAAAGGTGGATTGAAATATTTGGGGTTAAAACCATGAGGTGCAAGGAAAAGTGGCCTGATCTGCTTTGTCTTCCAGTGCCTGGGAGCTTTGGAGCCTCCTTGTCCTAGGGGGACTTTATGATGCTTGTTTCCCCAATTGTCTGTTCTGTTTGTGCTGTATATTGAGTCCTGTGCCTTTGGGACTGGTTCTAATAGCAAGGGGAAGTGCAGAGTTTGTTTTGAGAAAACTGCCTGACTCCTCCACATTCTTCTCTGGACGGGGTGTTCAGTGGAGGCTTGAAGAGACTGCAGGACAGAGATCTTTTTGCTTTTAGATAGTTTCAGCTAGCTAGGGCAGAGAAGTTCCCTGGAGTGTGTGGTTTTGGGGTTTTTTTGTGGCTTTGTTTTGGTTTTGTTTTGATTTTGTTTTGTTTGTTTTGGGTTTTGTTTGGGTTTGTTTGTTTGTTTGCGTTTTTGTTTGGGTTTTTTGTTTTGTTTTTGTTTTGGTTTGGTTTTTTTCTTTTCTTTTTTTCTTGGAACTGTTTAAACCTGCTCTGGACTGAAAAACCCAGGAGAGCACTGGGCAGTGCTCTGGCACCTGTGGCCCACCGGGGCCTGGACCTCGGCATTTTCCAGCAGCACCGGAGGGACTGGGACTGAGGAGAGACTGAGAGAGAGCTGAGCTACACCCACGGCAAGGACTTTCTCAATTTGCCATCTCACTCCAGAACGAGAGGTTTTATTGTTTTATATTATTCATTCTTTGTACTTGTAGGCACTTTATTAAGTAAAATAGTTTTTTCCACTTTTCTCCCAGGAAGTTCTTTCCCAGATCGGTTGGGTGGAGGGGCCATTTGGGTTTGCCCCCCGGAGGGATCCCATCCAGGGGTTTTCTCCCAGATTTGCCCAGGACAATAACCTTTTTATTGGCACCCAAGCCACGCTCACACCCACGACCCTGAGATTGAGAGTCCCATGCTCTAGCGACTGCTCTAGCCGGGCTCCATCTGCTCCCGGCGGGGCAGGAGAGGCTGCAGTTAATTAATAGCAGCTACTTTGTCCACTTCCCCGGAGCCCGGGGAGCAAGGAAGGGTCTCTGCCGGGCCCTGATAACAGCAATGGGCCCGATTGTCATCGAGGAGGGGCAGGGCTTCCCCCCTCCTCTCCTCCTCCTCATCCTCCTCCGATTCCAGAAGGGAGAGAAAAGAGCGGAGGGAGGAAAGCCTGGCGATGATCTGAGAGAGGCTGCTGCCCTGCCTGGGGCAGAGAGCCCATGGAACCGCAGGCCTGGGCAGGTTTAACCTTTTCCTGGCTACAGAAAGCTTCCAAGGCCTAACCCTTCCCTGAGAGAGAAAAGAAAAAGACAGAGCGGACGTAGAAACGACACCGCATGAGGTCAGTGGAGCAAGAGTGAAAAGAACTTTGAAGAGAGAGCTCAAGAGGGCGTGGAACCATTAAGAGGTGAACAGATGATTGGGGATACAAGCATCAGAACGTCACCCTAGGACGCTCCTCTACAACCACCATGGAAAAATTGGGCCCAAATCTTTTTCCACACAAAAATGGGCCATTTTTTGGTGGGTGACTTTGACATGGGGGTCTCTGCACCCCAGCAACTGGAACACGGAGGGCTTTGGGCTGATAAGGGGTGTGCCTTGCTAAGAAGCTGTGGTTTTGGTGTACCCATGAGGGCTGACATCTCTTTTCCGTGCTCAATCTGGATCCGCTTTGCTCCTGGTCGTGGCTCAGTGTCCCAGCTGAGTCCCCAGCAGGTTCCTCTGCACCCACAGGGAAAGAGGAGCTGGCAGAGGATGTTCCATGGCACCCCGTTTTGGGGTGCTGGGAGGGACACAGAGCACGGAACAGGGCAGAGAGCTGAGCATCAATGGCAGGAACGGTGCAAACACGAGTGCTGAACCCACAGATCCCCAGCCCGGGCACAAACCTCCCGGGAGCCAGAAAACCAGGGAGAAAATTCTCTCCAGTGGAGGTCCCCCCCTCTCCCGGAGAGACTTCTTTGCTCTAATGTCGCCATCCAGTGGGAGAAACTCCCCGGCATGGGAAAGGCTGGAAAAGAGAGCGTTGGGTTCCCCCCCATCCTCTGGCTGCCCTAGGTAGCCTCCCTGCGCTCCATCCTCCCTGGGTGCGCTGGGGAAAAGCAAAACAGCTCACACGGCACCGGAGCTCCTCCGGCACCCAGCGAGGGGATGGGGAAGGGGGGAAGATGCACCGGGGGCAGGCGAGGGCTGCAAGCCCAGTGGAGGAGGAGGAAGCTGAGGTGCAAGCAGGGTGCCATCGATGAGGACATCCCAGTGCCGGGGCGATGCGGGAGACACTCCCAACGCTCCCCTCCCGGGAGGGGTATTTACAGTATGAGCACACCGTGCCTGCAGAAAGCCGAATTCCAGCTCATATTCAGCAGCACCGGGACGTCAAGGAGTGAGAAATATCCAAACACAAAACTCCCTGGGGTTGGTCAGGGAAGCGAAATGACTTTGGCAGCGGTCACAGAGCAGCGAGGCGGCGAGCGGGGGGAGCGGGGTGGCCAGCGGCCCCCAGGATGCCACAATGTGCCCGGGTTTGTCCCCATGGGCGGCCGGATTCCGGCAGAAAGGAGCTTTCAGTGGGAATATTCAAAAGTTCAACCTCTCTCAGCGACGCAAGGTCTGCTGGATTGTGCGATGGCACAAAGGGAGACTGTTTCCTCGGGAGCGGGATGTTTTGTGGCTGGAACACGGCGCTTTCACTGCCGCGCAGGGGCCGCCTTGAGCGGAATCACAGCCCTACCGAGGCGGGATCGAAGTCAGAGACTTGCCTTAAAGGGAGAAAGCAGGGGGGGAAAAAAAAAAAAAAAAAGTGTTTATGCATATAGAATCAAAGAATTTCGGGGGTTTTCTTCTGCCTGAAAGCAGCAGCTGTTCTCCTAAGGCAGCATCAATTTCCAGGAAGCAGGCGTATTCCTCCGAACTCAAGGGGAAAACCCCAAATTTTTCTTTTCCCTTTGTGCCAAGAGGAAATTTGTTCTGGGAACAAGCCCCGTGCACAAACAAACACATTTGTCCTCTCCTCTGAGAAGCACAAATGCTTTCCCACCCACTCAATATTAGCCAGAAAAATGATTCCTGGACCAGCAATTCCCTGATAACCCCAATGAGGAGGCAGCATCCTGGTTGAATCAGAGGCACGTGTCCCGGCGGGGATGAATTTTGGAAGTGTCCACCGCCTCTGCAAGCTGGCCAAGGCTATTCCTAGCGGCTGCAAACACTGGGAAAGGGAGAGAGATGGAAGATGTTGTACAATAAAAAAGATGAGGACATTTTGTGTAGGGAATCTGCTCTACATATGCAAACAGCCCCACGCTGGAACTGGGCTGGAGAACTCATCACATCTGGAGTCTAATAACCGGCAGAAGTGCCCAAGGCCCCTCTGTGTGTTTAATTAGGATCACAGAAGATATTCATTACTTCAATTTTTGGATCAGAGAATTGTTTGGTTGTTTGGTTTGGAACGGCTCTTATTGGCGGACAGGCTGAGAATCGGAAAGGGAGATTTTTCTTTTAAAGATATCATTTATCTTTAAGGGGTTTTAAGGGACTTTCCCTGTTGGTGTGTGCGGAGCAGTGAAACCACCCGGCAAAGCCGAGCAGCTCCGCAGTGTCCCGGAATGCCCGAGACAGGGAATCCCCCGGATCGCAGCACCAAGAGCAGCACTGCTCTTCCTTCCTGCGGCGAGGGTGGATGGCAGCCGGCCTCCAGCCCGGGAGCTGGACGAAGCACCTCTCAGTGTCTCTGGAGGGAGAATAAATCTCTGACCAGTGGAGAAACGCCACCCCGAGGTAAAGCACAGCCCGGCCGGAGTACCCGAGCGGTCAGGACGAGCTCGCAGCCCACGGCATGGGAATGAAGCACCTTGGCGTCAGTGCAGCGGGTGATGAGCTGACCCCACCTCACCGCAGAGCGAGAGACGCCAAAGCCCTGGAGGGGACGGGTCAGTGTCACCTCCGACCCCGCAGGGGTTTGGAGGCTGGAGAAGGGTTTGGGTAATGCTGTAGCACTGGGGAATGGGTGCTCTGTCCCCTGTGATGTCGGGCAAACCTTGTTCCAAGTGTCCGCTGCCTGACTCCCACCCTGTGCCCAGTCGCACCCTGTGTCCCAGACGAGGCTGGCTCCCCACTAGGACGCCCAGCCCTGTTTGAGGTGATGCTCAGCTCCCTCGATGTACGGTGCTCTGGGTGTCCCCATGCCCGATTCTCCTGGATGTCCCATGCCCGGTTCCTCCTGAGATCCTTTTAACTCTGGACGTTCCCAGCTCCCCTATTCCCGCTGCCTCCACGACCATCGTGCCCGCTCGGTTTCAGATCCCAGTGCCCTCCGTACCCCTGTGCCCGGTGCTTCTGCTCTTCTGCAACCGTGTCTTTCCGCCTCCTCCATTCCCGATGCTCCCGGGATCCCCGCATCCAGTTTCCTCCCTGCCTGGTGCTCCCGACTCCTCCTCTCCAATGCTCCCAAGGACTCCCACTCACAGTTCTTCCCTTACCCCCATGTCCTGTACTCCCTGATCCCCCATCCCCAGTTCCTCCTGGCATCCTCGGCTCCCTGCCCACGTCATTCCCGATGCTCCCGCGTCCCTTATGTCCGTTTTTACCGCTTTCCTGGGCTACCCCGTGCCCCAGTGCCCCTCTCCCCGGACAAATCCCCCGTGCCCGCCTGGTGCCAGGTGTTGCCCGGTTCACCGCTCCTCCTCCTCTCCTCTCCGCCCCGTGCCGTCCCTCCTCCCCCGGGAAAGCGAAAGCGCGGCGGGCGGAAGCCAAGCTCTCCCCGCCGGGCCGGGCCGGGCCGGGGCCGCACCGGGACCGCGACGGGACCGCGACGGGACCGCTTCCCCCCATGGCTTCCATCGGCAACTTCTTGCGACGGAGCCTGCGGCGCGCCGGCCGCAGAGGTGAGGGACGGGAGGGGCTCCGGGAGGTGCCGGTGCCGGTGTCAGTTTCGGTGTCGGGACCGGTCCGTTCCCGGTGCCAGGGCTGCGGGAGCCGGCGGCTGCCGGCGGCGCGGGGACGTTCCCCGGTGCCACCGACGGCAGCGGCTCGGTCCCTCCAGCCCTGCCCGTTCGCACCGCAGCCCGCGGAGCCCAGCTCGGGCCGGTGCCCCGGGACTTACCGCGTCTCTTGTTCCGTCGCGGGGGTTCAGCCCATCCCGGGCGTTCAGCCCATCTTCCGGGAGCCCACCCCTTCCCAACTGAGCCCACCCCAGCCCCAGGGGCGGCTCCACAGATCCCCTATCTCCCCACATCCCCACTGGATGGGCATGCCGGCGTGTGGCATCTGGGACACTCGTGGGGATATCCATGGGGGGGGCCACGAGGGAGACGGTGCCCCTCAAGACAGTGGAGTGTCGCAGAGCCTTCAGAAGGCGATGCAGAAATTGGTCCTTTGGGATTTGTGATCTTTTCCGAGATACCGAATGGATCATCAGTTCTCTGGCTGCCATATCTCAAGCCACAACAAAGCAGGTTGGAGCAATCCGTGGATTTGGGGCGCTTACTGCGCCCTCCGTCTGTTTTGTGCTGTCTGGCTCCACATGAGCTCGATGTTCCCAGCGCAGCAGAAGAGCTTTGATAAAGCCAAAGCCGTTTCCTCTCCGCTGGGGCAGGTGGGCAGGTGGGCGGCACGGGGAGCTGAGCTCCTCCGCAAGCCGGGTCGGTAAACTCTGGCACACCAAAGGTCGGGAGTTTTCCGGGAGGAAAGAGACCGGTTGTGCCACAGGCAGAATGGGGCTGAGCGCAGCCCTCGGTGATAAGAAAAGCCCGCGGCAGCCTTTGCCCTCTCTGTGCCCGGTGGATGGAAGGGGTGAAGATCCACGTCACCGGCAGCCACTTTCCATCTGGGAGTTGTGAGAGCCCCCCTGGCCACCCCCCTCCTTCCCCTCCTCGCGGGGGATGCTCCCGCTGCTGGGGGCCCGGGGGTGCTCCCGGAATCTTCCTGACACGTGCTATGGGAGAATCCTTGGCTCTTGTGACCCCGGTTTACGTTCCAAGAGACAAGTCACTGTGAATCCTGCCGGTTTGGGGCACCTCTAGGATCTGTGATGCTGCCTTCAGCCTGCCTGACAGTCCACTCCATACTTTCCTGGAGCTCATCTTCCAGCCCAGGGATGGGGAGTTGTGGTCTTGGAGGGATTTAGGCTCTGCCAGTGAGGGCATTGCAGCCAGACCTGCAATGCTGGGGGATCCACACCTCCCTGTGCGAGAGGCAGAGCCATAGCCTGGCGTGGCCGGGCTCTCCAGAACAACAGGTTTAGCTTGTTTGCTTGTAAACCCCATGGACAAAATGCAAATCCATTCCTCGCTGGAGAGCACATCTGGTGTTGTGCAGAGTGGGACTGGATAGACAGGATTTCACTGCACTTTCATCTCGCCCTGGTGGTGGGAAAACAACCAATGCCAGTGTCCAGCATGGATGGGGGACACCAGCCACCTTCCCATGGCTCAGCCTTGTTCCCTGGGGTCCCCCCAACAACAACCTCCTGCCTGGGTCCAGGGTGTTACTAGACCAAAGCCATTGCTGGAGCATCCCAAGGAAGAGCAGAGAATCAATGCACATCTTGTCAACCTTTTCCCTGGCCTGGAACACCTCATTGGGCAGGTCCAGGATGATCCCCAACGAGGATAAACCAGAAATATCCTCAGACAGCTCTCATTCATCTGCCACAAAGGGACCTCTCTGGGATGAATTTTGCCCTGCCAAGGAGGACTTTGCATGTGGAGGTGGTGCAGAAGGGGTGGCTTTGAGCATCTCTCCACCCCGAGCTGGGAAAGCCATTTCTGATCCCTGGGAAGGAACATCCTGTGATGGAACCATGAGTGTTACCTTCTCCCATGAGCCTTCTGTTCCCATCAGCTCCCAGTGACCTGGAACATAGGCTGGAGAGGTGTTTCCAGACTAAAGGAGGTAGCTGTGGAGCTGGAGGCATGTGTTGGCAGGGTATCCACCAGCACTGCTTCTCGAGAAGGATGCTATACTTGAAGGATAATAGGAGTAGCTGATCACGGCCATGCCTTGCCCTAACCAGCTGTGGCACAACCAGAAGAGCCCAGGGACAAACTCTGGGATCTGGGGACAAACTGCAAGAGCTAGTAATCTCGTCCAGCCACATATTTATTTTTCTTGCTATTCCCAAAAGAACAGCTCAACTTTTCTGCTCCAGCTCCCCACCATAATCAGAGATGGGACAGTTTCTGTGTCAAGAACAAGGTGTAAAGGGAAGCACAAGTGGCCTCTGAGAGAGGGAAGAGCTGTAGCATGGCCTGGCTGCAGTCTCTGTCCAGTATTTACCTCCTCTTCTTTGCAGCCCTTGGATCTCACTGTCCCACTGTGGTCATCCCAGGGCCCTTGGAGATGCTGGATGGGGCTCTTTTCCCTCCTGTTCCTGGTTGTTCAGTGTGTGACAGCTGATGCTTCCCAGCTGCCCTTCCCAAACAGCCCAACAGGAACTGGGGTGTAATCTCCAAGAGCTGCTTTGCTTCGGGAGCTGTGGTTTAGGGAAAACCCTCGAGTAGCTCATTTGCAATCAGCAGTTCCCAGGACATCTGGCTGGGAGAGGTTGGGATTCATCTGACTGGAGCTTTAGGAGGTGCTGAAACAATGTCTGGGCTGGGTTTTTTTTCTGTTTACTTCCCTTAAGGGAATAAAATTAACTGCTGTAAACACATTCCCACACATCCTTGAAGATGTTTAATGCAGACCCCATCTGCGCTCCCTCATTCCATGTGCCTGCTTTGCTCTGGGCATCCTTCTGCCCTCACTGGGCTGGGGCAAAGGAAGGCTGGGGGGTGTCTTAGGATTTTCCGTAAAAGACTCATAAAAGCCATTTCTCTTTCCTTTTCATGTCCCCAGCTGTTCATTTTTGGGGACCAAATGTCCTGGCACCAGGACCTGCTTCCCTCCAGCCATTTTAGCCAGTTCAGGTGTAACTCTGCCACTCCTCCCTTGCCCTCAGGATGCCTCACATCTTTCATTGCACTCTGATCTGACTTTTTGGGGGATCTTTTTGGCTTCAGAAGGAAAAGATGGGGCCTCTGCTGCAGAAAACACTCCCCCACGGGCACCACAGGGGAAGATGGGGGAGCGGAGCTCGGCCTTCTACTCTGCTGGACAGTTCTTCTTTGAGTACCTGGTGGTGGTGTCGCTGAAGAAGATGCCAGATGGACATTATGAACCCAAAATAACCTACCAGTTCCCAAAGGTATTTAGTCCTTTGTTTCTGATAAGATTAGTTTTTCACGTTTAGAGGAGAAAGTGATGTTGTTCCTACCCCATCATTAAAGCCAGGAAGGGAGAAGAAGAAAGTGGCCCATGCCCTTGAGTCACAGCCCCAGACCCCAGGGCTTTGCCTGCCCTGGGTCGGGGTTGCTAGGACCATCTGTCCCTCCCCATGATCCCAGGCCAGGGCCACAAACCCCAGGAAGAAACTACCAGGGGTTGTTCCTGGCCTCCTGTCCCAAAAGGGGAGACCACAGTGGGGAAACCACACCTCAGGGAAGTGGCACAGGAAGAGATCCCGGTTTGCAGAGGGTCCCTCTGCTTTGCCTCACTGTCCATGGGGTGAGAGTGAAAATTTTGATTTTTGGGAGGTGCTTGTCCAGACATGTGCAGGCCCCTTCTGCATCATTCAGAGCATGGGTTTGCTTTGGGACAGACTGAGACTGATTCCACTGAATCCCACCCCATTCCTGGTGACAATGGGGACCCTCCATCTCCCTGACTCTTGGCATCGTTTCCTTCCAGCGTGAGAACTTGCTGAAGGGCCAGAAGGAGGAGGAGGAACGTCTCCTCCAAGCCATCCCCCTCTTCTGCTTCCCTGATGGCAACAACTGGGCGCCTATCACCGAGTTCACCAGGTACCTGCCCCACTGCAGGGTCTGGGCTGGGACCCCCACCCCTGTGGGACTCCTGAGGGCTGGAAGGACCAGCCCAGCCCAGCCTAGTCCATCCCAGCTCATCCCAGCCCCATGTTTTCTCTCCTTGCAGCGAAACCTTTTCCTTTGTCCTGACAAACGTGGATGGCAGCAGGAAGATCGGCTACTGCAGGCGGCTGCTGGTGAGCCCTCCCCACCCCACACCCATTAGCAGTGTCACCTGCTCCCCACGGTGGAACATGTCACCTCCTGCCATGCCCAGAGTTCAGCTCTTGGGGACGTGCTCAGAAAGCCACTGGCCTTGACCAAAGTGATGACAAGCAGCACAAGGGTACCCAAAGCAGGTTTTTAAAGCTCTCTGCTGAGACATCACTCAGATGTTGGAGGGAGGAAACAAGTTTTCACAAAGCATGTGGATGTGGCACCTGGGGACATGAATTAGGGCTGAATGTGGTGGTGCTGGGCTGACTTTTGGACTTGGAGATCTTGGAGGGCTTTTCCAAACTTAAGAGTTCTGTGATTCCCCACTGGTTTCCACAGCTTCCCTGGCTCCTTTCCCTTGTCTGCAGTGGCAGGATGGCTGCAAATCCCACTTGGGATCAGGATGGGGATGTCAGTGCAGGCATCCAGGTGCCAAGGAACTGGGAGCCCTCAGCCCCATCCCCAAAAACTGCATCTGAGCAGTGGCTGTTTCTCAAATCACAGGTTTGACCAGCTCAGGGGCTCTGAGGTGCAACAGTTTTCCCTGGCTGCTGCTTTAAACAGGGACATAAATCCAGGAGGGCATCCCTGTGCCACAGCCTGGGGAATTGCTGGAACCAGCACCCCTTCAGCCTGGTGTGCCCATTTTGGCATCCAAGGCTGAGTTCAGGCTATTGGAACTGAATGTCTGGAGGGCTGAAAGTGCAGAAAGCAAACAGACCCAGGGTAGTCCAGTTGGAAAAGGGGAAAAAAAGCCAGAGAACTCATCCCAAAGGCCCCTGTTGTAGCAGGAGGCAGGATTAACCCTAAGGATGGTGAGGCAGGATGTCTGAGAAAATGTGTGTCTGGGTGAGAGGAGAGTTTGGAAATATGCCAAAGGACTTTGCACCAAAATAATTAACAGCTTAGGCTGTTAATTATCAAAATCATCTCCTCTGGGCACCCTCTGGTTTTCCAACATCAGCTGCATCTTTGGTCTTGGCCCTAGCTTTGAAAATCCCCCAGTGAGCGACTGGGAAATCGAGGGGAGCAAGTGAGGATCCCTTTGGAGAGCATGGAGCTGCCGCAAGGGGCTGGGAGATGCTCAAATCCTTTTCCCACACTCTTCCAGCCCTCCGGGCGTGGTGTCCGGCTCCCTGAGGTTTTCTGCATCATCAGCTGCCTGGGCTGCTTTGGACTCTTCTCCAAGGTAAGGATGCGGTGGCTCTGGCCCAGCAGCGGCTTCGGTGACTGCTCCTTTTTCTGCTGGGGATTCCCAGCTCACGTCTTTCTCACCCAGATCCTGGACGAGGTGGAGAAGAGGCGCCAGATCTCCATGGCAGTGATCTACCCCTTCATGCAGGGCCTTCGGGAATCACCCTTCCCAGCTCCAGGGAAAACCGTCACCATCAAAAGTTTCATCCCCGAGTCGGGCACAGAGGTTGGTGCGGGGCTCGGGGGCACCTCCTGGACTGCTGCAACATGAGGAGCCTGGGCTGCGTCTGGGAGCATCCTCCACATGTGCAGCACCCACGGGTGCTCACCATAGCAGGGCAGGGTGGGTCAGGCTGCCAGGGGCCTCATCCCTTGGGAATATGGGTGTTATTATATCCAGGAGGAGAGCAGTGAGGATGAGGATGGAGCCCATCCTTAGGGGATGCTGCCCCATCTTTGCATCCTCTGCAGCTCGCCCAGCCTGGAGCTGGAACTGCCACACGAAAACCTCTCTGCACACCACGTTGGGACTTGCCTGGCCCTGATGCCAGAGCGGGATGTTGTGCCAGGGGCTGGGAGCTGCTCCAGCTGCTGAGCCAGTATCAGCTCCTCTGGCAGGTTGGGGAGCACAGTGGTGCCAGGGTGGTCGTGGGCTGCAAATTTCTTCCCAAAAGAGGCGGTCAGGCACTGGCACAGCCTGTCCAGTGCAGTGGTGGAATCACCATCCCTAGAAGTGTTCAGAAAACACGTGGATGTGGTAATTGGGGATGGGGGTTAGTAGTGAACGTGGAGTTGATGATCTTAGAGGGGTTTTCCAACCCTGATGATTCCATACTCTTCTCCATACCACTGTGCTCAGCTCCCAGTCTTGGTTTCTACCTGGTTTAGCCCCCTAGGCAGACGCAGGTGTGGGACAAGCCCAGTCTTTTCCTGTGGAGAAAAGATCTGATCCAGGCATGGATGAGAAGATCCCATTGTGCCCACACACAGCCCAGACTTGCACGGGCACAGCCTTTTCATTTGCTTTTCCTTTCTCTTGTGGCAAAGCCAAGCTGGAAAAATGGGGAAGATCCACTCTGGCACTGGGCAAAATATCCTCAATGCTGAGCATTCCATGGATGTGCCCTGCCAGAGAGGGCCTGAGAGCGGGATCCCTCCTCTCTAGAGCAATTTAGCAGCTGGTGATCTAAGTGATTTCTTCATCCAGGGAGCTTGTGCAAGACTTTGTAGGTTGCTCAATGCTGTGTCTCAGGGCCATGGTTGGAAGCATGGCCTGGGCTGCCAGAGGGAGGAGGAATGAGGATGTTCTTCGAAAGAGCTGCACTCTGGGGCTCCGAGCAGGGGCTGGAGCAAGGCAAGGCGATCACTGAGATCAGGAAAGGTGGAGAAAGAAATCCTGGGTACTGCATGGGCTGAGAGCTGGGGATGGGGCAGGATTTGTGCTGGAAAGGGACTCTGGAGCCCAGCCAAGCCTGATGCTGCTGGCTGAGAAGATGCTGCTTTAGTGGAAAGGCACATGGAGAAGGGAACTTCCCTCCTGAAGGGTGGGGAGAGAGGCCAGGACTGTGTCATGAGCTACACAGTCCTGGTAACCCTTCAGTACTCACCATGTCCGGCTGCCATGGGGATTGATGGAATTGGGAGACTTGAGGGCAAAGGCAGCTGAGTAGCCAGCCCTCCTGCAAATCTCTATTAGATCCCCCACTTTTGCAATATCTTAGCCAGGAATTGCCAGGCTGCCCCTGCCAGAGAGGCTTTAGAGGATGGTTTTGTGGCATTTGTAGAAGTCATCCCCTTCCCACTCCTCCCTTTCCTGGCAGCTCCCAGATGACCTGTCAGACACTGAGATGGGACACGTCCCTGCCACCCCCTGCCAGGGACTTGGGAGCACTGGGTTAACTTGGGTTAATTTCCAGTGCACAGATAAAGAGCCCTGTCACTGATGGCTTCCCTGAGCTCTCAGCACTGCACAGGCTGAATCTCCCGGCAGGATGAAATGGGGTTGTCCCTTGTACATGGACACAGTGCAGATGCTGCAAACTCTGGGCCATTAATTGCTTCCAAATCACCTTCTCAGGGAGGCAGGGCAGGATGGGGGGAGTGTTGCCCCTCCTAAGCTGGGGTTCCATGCCTCTTCCTTGGCAGCTCATTGAGCTAACACGGCCTGTGGATGCCCACCTGGAGCATGTGGAGTTCCAGGCTCTGCTCCAGCGACTCAGCTCCGACCTCATCCTGCACATCTTCGCCTCCGCCGTGCTGGAGCGACGGCTCATTTTCCTGGCTGAGGAGCTGAGGTGAGTCCTGATCTCTTTATTATAAAAATGCCCATAAAAATGTCCTTGAAGTGGCATAGGACCCAGCAGAGATTGGATGTTCCCTCCTCCCTGCTGTGGTGTCAGCTCTGGCTGCCTGTCCTACAGTGTCCTGTCTCAGTGCATCCATGCCGTGGCTGCTCTCCTGTACCCCTTCACCTGGGCTCACACCTACATCCCCGTGGTCCCCGAGTGCCTGCTGGACACCGTGTGCTGCCCCACACCTTTCATGGTTGGCATCCAGATGCGGCACCTGGAGCGGGTCCTGGAGCAGCCCATGGAGGAGGTATTTCATCCAGAGGGGAGGGCAGCTGCATGGAGCCATTGTTTAATCTGTGTCCCCAGGTTTGGCTTGACCCTGGGGCTGGAGGCTCTGATTGTGCCCTTTTCCCACGCAGGGAGGCTGGAAATTAGGATGTCCTCCATGTTCCCTTCTGTTGGCACCTGGGGCAATACCTCCACACTCCCCTGGGAGCTGCCCTGCCCTGCCCCCTGCGGCTCCAGGAGCTGCTGTTGGGACCATCCCAGTCTTGAAGCAGAGGAAAGCCGTGCAGGGACAAGCCTTGTGGGCAATGCCCTGGTCCCCCTGCCCAGGTCCCTCCTGCTGATCCCTCTCCTGCCACCCTCATGGGCTGGTGACACACCAGTCCCAAATGGGTGGGAGGAAGCCCAGATGCCTTTGCAGGGCTAAACCTTGTTACTCTCTGCTCTCTTTCAGGCTCTGATAGTTGATCTCTGTGAAGGGAAGATCATCCGGGCGGTAGGTCCTCCCTATGTGGGTGTGGGGCTGGGGGTGGCCTGGATAACCCCAGCAAGGGCCTTTTCTCCTTGGCTGTCAGCTCCCTGGCAGCTTCCATGTTTTTAAATGGCTTCAAACTACCAGGGGGCAGGGTTAGATGGGATTTTGGGAAGGAATTCTTCCCTGTGAGGGTGGTGAAGCCCTGGCACAGGTTGCCCAGAGAAGCTGTGGCTGCCCCTGGATCCCTGGGAGTGTCCAAGGCCACGTTGGACAGAGCTTGGAGCAATGCGGTCTAGTGGAAGGTGTCCCTGCCCATGGCAGGGGGTGGAATGAGATGGGCTTTAAGATCCCTTCTAATCTAAACCCATCTGGGATTTTGTGGTTCTATGATTTTGGGGGTAGAACCATCTCAGTGGCAACCTCCCAGGCGGGATACCCCATGTGGGGATGGCTACAGCCACTGCACCCGGCTTTTGAGCCAGAACAGCAGGGTCCATGCACTGGATATCCCACACCCACATCTCTGCAGGACATTGTGGTGATGATTAATCAATGAGCTTTGAAAGCCCCACTGACGGGCTGCACCAACCCATAGCCCCCTGAGCTGGATTCCCCCTGGTGCTTCACGGCCCCATTGCCTTGCAGGTGGGTGATGAGGAGGAGATCCTGCCCAGAAAGCTGCAGAACGAGATGCTGGTATCTCTGAACAGGCACAACAACAACAACAACGTGCACAGTAAGGATGTCTGCAATGGTAAAACAGCCCTGATCTGCCCTCTCCATGGTTAGAGACTTCAGCCAAGGGATTTTCCTAAAGTCACCTGGTCTGGGATGTTTCTCCCCATTTGCAGGGCTAATCCCATGGCTTTTCCTCTGTCCTTTGAAACATAAGAGCAGGAACAGATAATTCTGCTGGAAAACTGGATTTTTGCTAATATTTGGAATGTTAAGATGCTGTAACCCTGGAGAGCAATACCCTGGAAAGCCAAGGATCCCTCAGCAAAATTAGTCTGATCTTTGAATAGTGGCAGAGGAAGGCTCTAAGCAATTCCTTGGGATGCAAACACAGACCAGGTTAAAATAAACCATCAGCTCAGAGGTCCCATCCCTACCTCTCGTGTTCCGTGTCCCCTTCTAGCCTTGGAGCAGGTGAACGCCCTGGTGTCGGAGGCCTTTGTGCATTTCTTTGTACGCCTGGTCGGGCACTACGCCTCCCACATCAAGTGGGGCAGGAGCGGCTCCGGCAGCTTCCAGGAACGAGCCTTCTGCAAGGCCATCACCTCCAAGAGTTGCCGCAGATTTGTCAAGAAGTTTGTGAAGACAAACATGTTTTCCCTATTTATTGAGGAAGCAGAGAAGAGCAGGATCCCACAGGAAGGTAATGGTCCCATTTCTCATCCTCTCCCCTGTCAGGTGAGCTCTGTGGAACCCTGGGCTGGTGGGTTTAGGGGCAGAGACACCTCGTGCTTGGTGAGGGACGAGATGCAGCCCAAGCTGAGGGTGCTCAGGGCACTGAGCAGATCCTGTTTACTCTCAATGGCCTCATTTCTCCATCCCGGTCAAGCGAAAAAAAAAAGTCCTATTTGTGACTCCCCATCCCTGAAAGTGTCTAAGGCCAGGCTGGATGGGGCCTGGAGCCACCTGGGGTAGTGGAAAGTGTCCCTGCCCATGGCAGAGTTTGGAACTCGATGAGCTTTAAGGTCCCTTCCAACCCAAACCAGTGTAGGATTCTGGATTCTGTGATTCATTTTAGATCTTGTCAGATGCCTGGAGCTGGGGCCAGCTCACTGGTAGCTCCATGTTGAGGCAAACAAACGGCAGCAGCACAAACATTTGGCTTGGGCACAGCAGCAGCTGCCAGGAGTCTGACTCAGCTCAGCCTCAGCTCTGTGGCAGCAGCACTGGTCCTTCCCCCATCCTGGGGATTGACAGGGCACAGGGCAGAGCTGAGCCTCCTCCCAGCCTGGGACGAGGACAAATGGGCAGTGGAGAGCCAAAACCTGTACTGCTGGATGGAGACATCCTGGGCCGGGATCTGCCACCCAGGGCAGCTCCTGCTGGCACTGCCTCAGCTGCTGCTCCTCTGCCCTTTTATGTGAGACCTTACAGGGCAAACCTGGGGAGGAAGAGAGGAATGGCACAATCCCTGTTTTTCTCATTGTATTCCCAATCTACATCACCACTCTTTTTGCTGGGTCTGCTGCTTTCTCCCTTCCTTGCTAGCGGGAACCATAAAACTGAACAGGAGTAAACACATGGGTTAAAACCTCTGGCTAACCCAGCATAATAAAGCCTATTTTGGGTGAGAGGGATGGGTGGCATTGCAACCACCCCCATTTCATACTTATATAATCCTGGAATTCAAAAAAATTAGGTTGGAGGGACCTTTAAAGGGCATCTTGTTCCACCTGCCATGGGCAGGGACACCTTCCACTATCCCACGTTGCTCCAAGCCCCATCCAACCTGGCCTTGGACACTTCATTTCCACATTTCCCCCGTGTCCTCTCTGGATGCAGATGTCCATAACCTAGGACGGTTTGGGACACAAACACTTCCCAGGATTTGGGCTGTGCAGCCCTGTATCTCCCATTCCAAACACCAGCACCTCACCCATGACCTTTTCTCCTCCACAGCATATTTCCAGCAGAAAATAATAGAGTACCATGAACAGAAGAAGCACCAAAAGGACTCCTGAAGTCTAGCCTGGGAGCAGAGGAGCAGGACTAGGACTGACACATCCCTGCCAGCAGCACTACACTGGACTCTGTTCCTGCCCACCTGGAACTCCTGAGCTGCCTCGGCAGCACTGAGCACTGGTCCCACCTTTCTTCCTCAGGGCATCATGGCACTGGAAAACTCTTTGCACAGAACCAGCACCACGCTGGGATTTCTTTCCTGATCACTGTTGTTCCAGGGACAGACTGTGACTACCAGTGCTTGGCCTTGCAAAGACCTTGTCCCCCCAGCACCTCACACAGAGGAAGGGCAGCAGGGCTGACTGTGGGACAACAGGGGTTTAGAGTAATTATTAGAAGGAAAAAAAAAAAAAAGGAAATAGTGTTACTTCTCATTAAAACAAACGAGGGGTTTGCAAATAAGGAACATCCCATTGCACAGTTCCCGAGGTTTTGTTATTAACAACTGTTTTATGTTGTTTTATTGAGCCATTGTTAAACACCAGCAGGAGCAGGTGGGGAGGGTTAGTGGTTTCCTCTCTGGCAGCTGCTGCATGACTGGTGCCAAGAGCCAAGTTTGGCTTTCTAAGGAAACAAAAATACTCATTTACAGCAGGTTATTTATTTGTGCTGGAGCAAACTGTGAAGGCCACATGGCTGTGGGGTGTCAAGGGAGAAACAGCTGATCAACACCTCTGGGGAGGGAGGAAGGATTTGTTCCATCCTAGAGTAAAATGTGTCACCGTCCCCCTTGGGTCTGGTCTTGGTGCCAATTTCTCTTAAAACCTTGCAATTCCTCTCTGAAATGTAATGCCAGCAGCACATTAAAGCTAAATGATGGTTCTCCTCCTTTCTGAATACACTCAGACAGGAAATACATATTGCAGCAGGGAAGCTGGGTTGGGGCTGCAGATCTGACTGGTCCCACCCATAGAAACCCAAGCCAGGTACTTCTCCCAGGAAATGCTCCAATGAAGACAAAGCTTCATTCTCCCCTCTGGGATGTTACAGCCGGGCTGTCGCATCACTTGGTGCCCACCAGGCATCAAAATATCAAAAATATCCTGGAATCAAGGAATCTCAAACTGGTTTGGGATGCAAGGGATGTTCATGACCACCCAATTCCACCCCCTGCCATGGACAAGGACACTTTCCACTATCCCAGGTTGCTCCAAGCCCCATCCAGCCTGGCCTTGAACACTTCCAGGGATCCAAGGGCAGCCACAGCTTCTCTGGTGTGTCAGGGTGTCTCCACCCTCACAGGGAACAATTCCTCCCCACTATCCCATCTAACCCTGCCCTCTGGCAGTGGGAAGCCATCCCCCCTTGTCCTGTCACTCCTCCAGGCCCTTGTCCACAGTCTCTCTCCATCTTGTGGTTCCTTCAGGTACTGAAAGCACACAATTAGGTCACCCCAAAGCTCTTCTCCAGACTGAACACCACCAATTCTCAGCCTTTCCTCACAGCAGAGCTGCTCCATCCCTCTGACCACCTTGATGCCTCCTCCTGTGGCTCCAAATCCAGTTTAACACAACTTTTGCAGTGGTACTGGAAGCCAGCGGGGGATTTTGTGCAAACACTGAAATCTACCAGGCTGCCAGTTGTCTTTTACTCTCAGAGCTGGGTAATATCCACCCAAACAAGAGAGAGAAAGGACATTTACTTTTGAACCCTTCATCCAATCAGGCACAAATGTGACTAAAACACAGCTGGACATAGGGCACAAACAGCAGTGAAAGTCTCCAGCCCTGCTGAAAGAAAAATAGTTGATTTGTTGTTCAGCCCCCACATGCTTTTGGAGGGAGAACAGGAATTATTTGTTAAGAAAAAAGGGGATTTTTGGCATTGGGGTGTCTTCTCTGGCTCCACAAGTTCCCTCTCATGGGTAGAGAGAGTACAGGGTTAACTACAGGTAATTAAAGGTTAATGGTATTTTTCTGGGTTTCTTTTTATATTTATTTTTCCAAGTTCAACTGACAGCAGAAAATGGTGTGGAAAATCAAGGGCACCTATCACGAACCATCCCTTTGAAAACAGCCACTTGTCTCACCTTTCTCCTGCTTGTTCATTATGTCGTGAGGAGATGCCAAACCTTTTGGTTGTGAAGCCAAACACCATCTCATTGAGAAATTGGGAAGTGGACGTCATTTTGGGAGTAATTCTTTTGGAAATAATTACAAAACCTCCCGGAGAAAAAAATTCTTCTGGAGAAAAATCTGACAGAAAATTATTCCTCAGCTGCTGAAAACCGACACCCAAAACCACATCCTTAAATCAAAAAACATATAAATTTTCTAATGCAGTCAATGCTCCAGCTGCCAGGCTAGGGTAAACTTCAGCTTCAAAAGGGCTGGAGCTGCCTTACAGTCATAAAATCCCAGAATGGTATGAGTTGGAAGTGACGTTAATGATTACCCAGTCCCACCCCCTGCCATGGGCAAGGACACCTTCCACCATCCCAGGCCTCTCCAAGCTCTGTCCAGCCTGGCCTTGGACACTTTCAGGCAGCCACAGCTTCTCTGGGCACCCTGTGCCAGGGCCTCAGCACCCTCACAGGGAAGAGTTTCTTCCTAACATCCCATCTAAAATTCTCCTATTTTAGTTTAAATCCATTCCTCCTCATCTTATCCCTGTTTCCTTGTGCAAAGAGTCACTCTTCTTTCTTTTTATAGCTATTCCTTAAGTTCTGGCTTTAATACTCTCCCTTTAATGCCAAAGGGTGGACAGACTCTTTGCTGGGGCTGCACTGGGAAGGCTCAGCTGGGGCTGCTGGGAGCAGGGATACCGGGGCTGGGTCACACTGCAGCACGTCAGCAACACCCGCAGCGTATTTTTAAATCCTTCTTCCTGCTCGAGATTTGCCCAACACTTGATCCAAGCCTACAACAGTAAATAAAACAGTGCCAAGAAATATCTCCCTGAATTGGAAAGCTCATTTATTCTGCTGAATTGTTAACACAGCCCCCAGGAGAGCATTGGCCGACTCACACCATCCAAAAAACTTGGGGCCTGGCCAGCAGGCAGCTCAGCCCTCGCTGCTGATTTGGGACTCAATCCCTGCTATGCAGCTGCTCTGGGGAAGGTAATTTCATGCTCTGGCATGTCACCCTCCACCAGCAGCCTCAGTGCCAGCAAACAGGCCTGGGAGGGTTCACCCTGCTGGAGCCAGCACAGGGGTGACAAACCCAGTGCTTCCCACTGCTTCAGAGCAGGGACAGCCTCTGCTCCCACCTCACTCCCAACCCACCTGGCCATAAGCTCTGAGCTGCTGTAGTCCTCACCCTCTGGAAATGATTAAACTCTTCTGCAGCTCCATTCCACACTTACAGCTAGGCCACAGCAGGTACCACTGGAGGTACCTGGGGCAAGCTGGGTAGGATGGAAACAGGAGGAAAATAATACTTTGAAACAAAGCTGACACTGATGACACAGAAAGAAGCCCTGAGGTATCCTGACCTGCCCCTTTCCTGTGTTAAACCCCTTATCAGAGGAAGAGAACTCTTTCAGCTGTTCTTAAAGAGCCAACACAACACCCAGTGGAAATTTCCACTTCTCTTTACAAACTGAGAGGAAAACCTGCAGAGCAGAACTGTGTTTTTTTAGCAGGGTGTGTTCTCAGTCCCAGGTGCTGCTGCTGCAGAAGTTCCTTCTCCCGAGTGTTTTCTCAACACAACAGAAAGTGAAAGGGCCCATCACAAGATCAGGCTGAGCCCACAAATCCCCTGTCCCCCTTCTCAACCCCACAAGCATACCTGATGTGACCCATGGCCACAAACGAGGCAGGTGGAAAGGTCGTTTATTCCATTATCTGTCACCATACCCAGAGCCAGAGCAGCACTTTAGAGGGCTTGGATTGCCAGCAGTGACTATTCCCTGATAACATTGAAACTACATCAGCAGAGAAATGGAATTTTTACTTGGCTGGGGGCATCCAAACTTCCAGGGAGTGAAAATCTTAGAAAAAGGTGTCCTATTGCATTTCCTGAACAGCAACAGGCTTTAGTTTTGCACATGGAAGTCTGGTCCTGCACAGCCTTCTAAAGGCTTTGGCTCTTCTTCAGTCTCAAGTACTAGTAACAAACTATTTGGAGCAGCCTAATTTTAAACCCCTGAGGACTGAGAGCAGGAAAATCTCCTTGTTTCCATGGAGGTGTTTGGTCAAAGGTTGGACCTGAAGAACCACCAGACTGATTCTGATTCGAGGAAACCACTCACACTGCAGGGAGGGACTTTCCAAGCAACAGCTCTGCACCCACTCTATGTTGATGAAAGGAAACACGTGGTTTGTAAAGGCATGTTCAAACCCTTCCAGACTTTTACCTGCTCCCCTTGAAAGACAGCAGCAGAGGCTACATTGTCCAGATCAACCCTTTCCCCAGCTCATTGCAATTAAAATTCAATTAATGAGTTCCCTGAATTCCACTTATATCTAAAAATGTCATTCTAGAGCTGTCACCTCATACATGGAGATGCTCCCAGCACCAAGGGACTTGGAACAGAGCTCCAGCACATGTGGGAGCTGCCTCAGGTGTATCAGGATGCAGGAATCAAACCCCCAGCTCTGGCTCCAGCCTGCCAGGGACCCTGAGGGGACCCCTGACACAGGGACAGGTCCCCAAAGAACCCTCAGCTGTGCTTGCCATAAAACTGCTGCTCACAAGATTCAAAGTGGGAGTGCAAGGGTAGAGTGGGGAAGGCTTCCAGGAGTCTCCTCCTCAACCCAAGAATGTTCCTGATTCCCCCAGTACCCCCAGGCTGACACATGACCTCTGGCTCACTTGATGACACCAGAGGAAGGAACCAAGGCTCTTCCAAGCACAGAGGGCACAACACTGGGCACTTCCCTGTGCCGAGGCTGAGCTGAAGTACTTGGCACCTCTGCTCCACTTCCCAGCAGGGCCAGCCTGGTCTCTCCCCTCAAACACTGTAACCATTAAACCAGAGCCACCTTCCTGCATGTCCCCTCCAGGCCTGTCCCTGCCAGGACACAAGCAAACCCAGTCTCTCAGTCCACGGCAGCTGGACACGGAGCACTGCCCAGGGAGAGGGAGCAAGGGTTTCAAACCCCTCCAGGCACTGCAGGAACTGAGTTTTCTCTCCACTTCCTGAGCACATTTTCTAATCACTGGGGTATCACAGGAAATCTACATTAGCACTTCCAGGAGCTGAGGGAGGTATTGATTTATTGTTACTGAGGTGTGAGGTTTTTTGGTTATTTTTTTTTTCTGACCATGAGCTGTGTTTAATTCCTTCAGAGCCATGTTGTCCACAGGCACTGCCTTGGCCTGGGCTCCCAACACAAAGAATTTCTTTCCCACCCTCAGAGAGATGATCCATGGTTAGAGGGATTTCAGACATGGGATCCCAACATTCCAGCAGATCCTGCTCAGAGACACTCCCTGCTCAGTACTTCAGCCCCTTTGCTCAGGGGCTGAAGCTCCCCTCAACGCCAGGGCCGGTGGCACCAGGTGAACTTCATTAACATGCAGTTAAACCCTCCAATAATCTTAGTGTCCCTCATGTTCATCACAGTTAAAATGGTATTAAAATGACAACAGAAAAAAGAAACCCAAACTTACTGCACTATATAGCAGGCAAAGCTCTCAGAGATCCTGGAATGACAACATGATGCACATAAAAGCACTGGAAAACCACTCTCTAAACCACACATTCACAAGTCTAAGCAGGACAGAGCAACATATACATCTCAAGACAACTGTTGCTCTCAGAATTCTTATTTATTAAGAGCAGAAAGGAAATTTTGCTTAAGTTTTATACATAAAAAAGTAAACAGTAATTCTTTTTTTCTTATAGTCTTTTCCACTGAAGAAAATTGAGAAATAAGTTGTCTTTTTTGATAATGTTTATTTAAAAAAATAAAATTAATTGACAAAGATACCACACTATTTTGCATGCCGGGCACCCCTTGGCTCACAGGACCCTGTTCAGCATGAAACCGCTTTGTCAGCAACGCACGAGCAAAAACCACCCCAGCCTGGCTCCCACCTGGCAGCTGCTGCAGCCACACAACTTAGTAAGATATCTCTGGGTTTTCACCAGCTCAAGTCTTTAGTAAATAAATTCCAAGTGGACACTAAACAAGTATTTCGCTAAGAGATGATGAAATATTAAAATTAAAAGCAAGTCAGATTGCAGCTGTAATTATACTACATTAGAAACTCCAGTTGGTGGGGATCCATTCACCATATAGAGAGTAATTTGTAATCAAGATAATTACAAAGACAGAGCATTTGCTTCCTGCATGCTTTCCCAGGCTTAGAACCAACAGAGTTGACTACATGGAGAGTTGTCTAGGGTGAACTCGGAATTCACTCTCTCAGGCAGGAGACTAGTTAAGGAGTGTTACTGATAACAAAGAAGAAAAGTTATACAACATTGATTATTATAAATTACTTTGTTCTTATCTGCTTTTAGCCTTTGTCTCCTACAAGTCTTCATCCATTCCTGTAGAAACCCAACTCCTCCTCCACTCCCCTGTGGCAGCTCCCATCCCTAGTGATGGTTCGAGTGCGTGGGGCAGCCCTTGATGCGGAACACGTGGATGTGCAGGTGGGCAGCGATCTGGTTGCACACGCTGACACAGTATCGGAGCAGATCAAACAGGGACAGGATCTGCACAGGAAAAAATCATCCACAGTTACTCCCACATGTTCCCTGTGTGCCACACAGGGTCTAACAGCACACTCCACAACCACAGCACTGCCCTCCAGTGAGCTGGATCTCCAACTCCAGGAATAACCATGGAATCACAGACTGCCTCGGGATGGAAAAGACCTTAGAGCTCTTCCAGCTCCACACCTGCCATGGGCAAGACACCTTCCACTAGACCAGGTTGCTCCAATCCCTGTCCAACCTGGCCTTGGACACTTCCAGAGATGGGGTGTCACTCCCTAAAGAGTTTCTGGAAATGCTGGACCTGCTTCCAGCCTAAGAAAAGACAGAATCTTAATTCTACAATCAGAAAGTGGAGAAGAGTTACAGCAGCTACAGAGATACTGTGAAATGCTCCATTAACACTGAATGGTGACAACCACACACACATCTTTTCATATCACATCAACACAATTTTACTGAAAGGTGAACACATTTTTTGTGCATTAAACTTGAGCATTTGATAAGCCCAGGTAAGTTGAATTTCGATTTTTTTCCTGGTGGGTGCTGGAGTCATGACAGACATTCCAGAGCTTAAGCTACAGCCAGAGCACCGCTGCACTGCCCAGAGAGCCCCTGCTAACAAGGCAGCAAAGCTCATCTGCAAAATATTCTAATCTAAGCTTTCAATATTTGCTATAGTGCTTTGAAATTTTAAACTATCACAGTCAGCAAGGCTGGAAGCAACCTTCAAGATCATTGAGTCCCACCATCACCCCAGAGCCACCATAATCACTCTTAACCCACGTCCCCAGGTGCCACATCCAGACACCTCTTCCAGGTATGGTGACTCCATCACTGCCCTGGACAATTTATTCCAATGCCTAGTTAACTCTTTCAGCTCTTTTATTTCCAAATATCCAACCCAAATCTCCCTTGGCACAACTTGATGCCATTTCCTCTTGTCCTGTCCTGGTTCCCTGGCAGCAGAGCCCAACCCTCTCTGGCTCCCCCCTCCTGTCAGGGAGTTGTGCAGAGCCACAAGGTTCCTCCTGAGCCTCCTTTTCTCCAGGATCAGCCCCTTTCCCAGCTCCCTCGGCCCCTCCTGGTGCTCCAGACCCTTCCCCAGCTCCATTCCCTTCCCTGGACACGCTCCAGCCCCTCAGTGTCTCTCTGGTCAGGAGGGGCCCAGAGTTGTCCCCAGGACTGGAGGTGCCCCAGCAGTGCCAGCACAGGGCACCACACTGGGCCTTCTGGACACACCATGGCTGCAACAGCACAGGTGCACATCTGGGCACACCTGGGCTCATGTCCAGCCACTGTCACCAGCACTACCAGATCCCTTCCCAGCTTTCCAGCCACTTTTCTCCCAGCTTGGAGCATTCCATGGGACTGTTGTGACTCAAGGACAGCAGCTGGCACTTGGCCTGGTTGACCCTCCCACCGCTGGCCTCGGCCATAGATCTGGCCCATCCAGATCCCTTCAGAAGATCCACATCCCACCCAAACTGGTGTCCTCTGCAAACTGACTGGGAGTGCCTTGATCCCCTCACCCAGACCATCACTAAAGACAGTGCCCAGGACTGTCCTAACAGCAAACCAGGGACACTGCGACCCTGCTCAGCTCTGTACCAGCTTCAAATCCACCCACCTCCAGGGGATTCATCTGGGCACAGTCAACACAATGAATTAGTGGCAGAGCGAATTAATAAAATGAGTCTGGACTCACCAGGGCAATCCAGAGGACAATATACTCATCAATAAAGCTGTTAAAATACTGGTCAAGGAACAGCAATGCTGGGCCTATGAATGCTGTGTCATACAGATACATCTCACTCTTGGTCATGTGGGCAACCTGCAGTAAAAAAAAAGCAAAGTTTAAGATATAAACGTGCCAGCCAAGGCAGAGTGATTTCAGAATAAATAAAGCCAAAACCATACAGCTCAAGCCACATTACTGCAACATATCAAATACTCAAGCGGTAGTAACAATATTGTTCGAACCATGGTGCTCCACAGCTACAGAGATGCAAGGTTTGCAGAGAGGCATCTTTTATTAGATCAGAGAATGTAGCAGAGGAAAAAAAACTAGCACATTTTCCAGCTCACCTCTTCCCCTTGCCAGAAACCAAACAGTGAAATGGGAGCAGACTGGTAAATTTTAAAGTTGGGCCTGGAAAAAAAACCTCACAGCTGCTAGTGCTTCAAAAGCCAAGGACACTTGGTGTTCCCCTCTCTCCACCTCTTTTTCTCCCATTCCATAGGGATCACCACCTCTCTCTGGTTACAATTTGATTAACATTTTTGGTGTTCAAGTGTGCCCTTCTCACCTCCCTATGTGCACAGAACTCATCCCACACTCCACCCTCACTGCACAGCATGGCTGCCACGGGACTGAGCACCAAAGCGGGCCTGATAAGAAAGAAACTCTTCTTCCATTGTGAGCTGTGGGAACCCTAAAAATCCCCTTCAGGAAACTTCCAGGCTTTGCCCTGGAAAGACTTACCCTAGAGTTTTCCCTGCCTAGGCTGAAAGAAAAGACTTCCCTCATGGTGCCTTGGAGAACTACTGCCAATCTATCTTGGATTGCTTCCTTCATTGGTCACTGAACCCTGCCCACCTCAACTGTTCATACCTCATCCCCCCCATAGGTTTGCTGCCCCTTACCCTGCCTTTGTACCACCCTTGTGCCTTCAGGTCATTGGCCACTGACCCCACATTTAATCCCTGAGCACCACATGGTCTGTGCCTTCTGATCCCTTGGGCATGCTGAAATAAACCCTGCTGGAACATATCACACAGGAGGCCCTTCCTGTCTTTTCTCCACAGAGACATCTGTGTGTGCGTGGACTTGAAATGGCTGCTCCTGTGGCCTGCTCGGAGCAGTTTCTGAAGGAGACGCTTCGAGAAGGTCGCAGCATTTCACCCTCCTGCCACAGAGCCTAAACTCTTCCTCCACTATGAATTGAAACTCTTCCACTGTGTGTTAAGTCCAGCAGTGACCCAGCTCACAGCCCAACAGACACCGGCAGAACTGGGATGGCATTTGAGGTAGGAGCTGTTTAACCCTCATTCATTAAAACCTCGACCCTTGTACAAACCTGTTAATCATTCTGATCCCTGTCTTCCTCCAATTCTTCAAGTTAAACTCTCAGAAGTGTTCCAAACCCCAGCAGCTCCATCACCCCCCCCTCCTTCAGCCAAACCTTCCTCTACTTTATGAGGGGGATTCCAGCCACCTCTGTTCCAGCCTAGCTCTTCACACGTGCACAAATACATTGCAAAGGCATGAATTAGCAGCTGGGGAAGGAGGAGAAACAGCTCTGAGCTGTCCTGGTGCTGCCTGTACAACCACAGATTCAACTCCAGGTTTCCACTGCCTTTTCAAACAGAAAAAGGCTCTGCTGCACCTCCAGGCTACTTAAAGCAAAGCACAAATATCTCTTCAGTGCACAAACAAGTGTGAGTTACTCCGTGGAATACCCAGAGAGCTCCATAATCTACAAAAAAGTTCTCCTGCAGCAAGACTCGGGAAGGTTCTGGTACACTCACCACCAGTTTATTTGTGATCTTGGCAGACACAAAGCCAAAAGTCAGGATGTAGAGGCAGGGGTGCCTCTCAAAGAGCTGCACAGCAGATTTCTTGTAGATCATTGCAGCCAAGGCAATCACGGAGCCAATATGGAGAAAAGGTGAGAGGACACTTGTTCCCTATAGCGAGATTAAAGCATGAGGTTAATAAAACGTACACATTGCAAAGAAACCTCAAAGAGCTCCTCACATGGTGTGCAATGAGGAGTTAAAAGTAAAATCACATTAGAAACATCCTTCTGAATGCTGGTGGTAAAAGGAATAAAAAAGTGGTGAAACTTAAAGATGCAGCAGCTGAGAATGTAGTGGAAACTTTCTGGTGCTGGGAAAAAAAATCAGATTTTAGGCAGCAAGAACACTGCAACAGAAGGTGCTTGTGCAGACACCTCCACTTGTTCTTTAACATTGGTAATATAAATAACACGGATCTTCCAGAAAGATCCAACCCAGAATCTTCTTGAAAATTTTCCTTCTGAATGGATTTTTGCACAGGATTTTTCTATGAACTCTTCAGTGAGGGGTGCATTTGTAAAACTTGGTTTATCTCATTAATTAACAAACAAATATCAAAGTACAATGAGTACTTTTAATCAAAACATTTAAAACTTTGACTCCTAAACCTACAATTCTTACACACACAATATTAACTTGTTTTTCCCAAGCCAGCAAGGAGATGAAGGGAAAATATTTCCCATGGAGAAGGGATTATGTTAAACACAAACTGTGGCTGAAGTGCCTCTGTGCTGAGGAGAACTGGCAGTCCAAGGTACTCACTGCTATAGTGGATCCATTTTTGCCAACTCCACCCGTGAAGATCACACCAAAGTAGTTTGTACAGGAGAATATGGTTCCTGCCACAGTACAAAGAGCTGGGAGTATTTTCACCTGAATATTCAGTATTGGAATCTTAATGGAAGAGAGACAAGAAGTTAAAATATGCACAAACTCAACTTTGGGTTAACATTTCAAGTGCACTCAAACACTCCACTTTCCAACACGAGGTTTGCTCTTCTCTCTCTGCTATACAGAGATTGACATTTCTACAGAGAGAAATGTATTTTCCAAAAATCTTTCCATGCAGCTTCCAAGAAAGCCAGACTTATGTTCAGTTACCAGAGAGGAGACACCAAAAGCAGAAAAATGCACAGAAACCAAGAACTTGCTCTAAATCATCCCAGGGAAGAGAAACATCACCTTTCCTGAAGCTGCGGTCAAGATCAAATGGGGCAGAACAAGAGTCACTTGGGATGGTCAGATAAACCCTTTCAGGTACTGGATCTGATCTTTTACACAAAGCAAGACAAGCAAAGAGATCACAAGTCAGATCAGAGTCAGTGACCCAGGAGAGGAAGGATAAGGTTGCTAAAGAAGGGAGAATGAGCACAGGCAGTTTCGAAAGTTTCCTTTGTTTTTTAACAGCCATGTTTCAAGCAGAACAGGAAAAACTAGAAATGAAGAATAGTCCAAAGTAAACCACAGGAAGTATGTTATGGAAGCAAGCGTTTAGTGATAACTACCCAAAACTTCCCAACTGTATCTATTCAACTACTCAAACTTTTAATTCGGGAACTGAAGTCATGGCACTCAACTGAATAAACACCCGGCTCCCCAGTGAGTCTGGCCAGGAACAGAAGCCCATAGGAGGTCAAGTTGCTTCTGTTTTTCTGTAATTACACTCTCAGAGCACCTTTCAGCAGGTAAATCATGGAATATTATGAGTTGGAAGGGACCCATCAGGAGCATCCAGTCCAGCCCCTGTTCCTACACAAGACATACCAACAATCCCACCCTGTGCCTGAGAGCATTGTCCAATGCTCCCAGAGCTTCAAGATCATTCCTGAAGATCCTAAGTTTTCTATTCCATTTAACAATGGAATCTTTTGATCTTTTCAGGGCATGATTAAGAGGCAGAGGAGTTTTAACCCTTCATGCATTGTTCAGTCCTCTCCCCAAACCCTACCCAGTTTCATGGCATTCAAATATAGTTCTCCCTTGCTAAGGCATTAAAAGAAAAGAAAAGGAAAAAAAAAAAAAAAAAAAAAAAAAAAAAAAAAAAGGCATTTCCTAAAAGATTGTAGAGAAAGAATAAAGACAGGTAAAGGGAAAGCTTGAATTGCCAGACTGGAGCACTACTGGTAATCACCCATTAATGTCAGGAGGCTCAGGACTCCTCAAGCTCTTCTAAAAGCAGGTACCTGAGCTGACCTCTGCCTTGGAACTGATACTTTGGTATTTAAAGAACAGAGTGCATTAACTTTTACAAGGAAAAGGAAACAGTAGCAAACTCCATTACAGGAGTCAAAAGACATTAAGGTTGACATGTCCCCAAGACAAAGGGAGTTGGCAGAGAAAAACACACCGTGAACTCCCAGCTACCACTAGAACACTGGAGAAGGATGCTCAGAGAAGGAGAAGATAACACCACACTGTTGTAACACCCAGTTTGGCCAGTTTTGGGTTCTTAACACCCACCTTTTGGCCTCCACAGCAGCTGCATGGAGGTGCAAAACATATCTGAAGAAAAAATTAATGAGAAACAGTCACAATGCAGAAATTTGGCAGAGGAAAGCCAAGAGTGGATTAAAAACTCTGCACCTGCTGAATCCCTCCATGTACAAAATGGGAGCAACAAAGCCAAAAGTGGGAAGCAGCAAATTCAAGCAAATATCAGATTACTTTTATTTTTTCCCTCTGACTAGAGGGAGAGAGGGAAATGTTCCTACAAAGTGGCACTGCAGCCCCTAAATTTTAACTCAGAGGACACTGGAAGACAGCCACAAGGCTGTCTGGTATTCCATGAATTACTACAGTCTCTGCAATTATTCTGTGATTCCTGGTGATTCCAGGGGCTTCATCCAAAGTCACACGGAGGCAGAACTTCCCAAAACCATGTCAGCAATGCAGAGAAGTAACACCAGTCACATCTTTTACAGGCAAATCACGTTCTCTGTTAAACCCTCTGAGACTGATCACAGAGGGAAGGCTGCATTGCCCAGAGAGCTGCAGAATCCAGGTAAACCCCGGGAAAGAACCATTCCAGGCTGGACAGGGCTTGGAGCAGCTTGGTCTAGTGGAAGGCGTCTCTGTCCATGGCAGGGGGTGGGACTGAATGAGCTTTAAGGTCCATTCCATTCCATATTTTGTTTGGGAAGTGCCCAGATAGGGCAATAACCAAGTGGCAGCAGGCAATGGATGAAGTTGGGAGCAGTTGCCAGAGCTGGCATTAAAGCAAGTCTGGAATATTTAGCCAGAAAATTACTGCCAGGATTACAGAGTTTTGTACAGAAGTAATTGGGATTTAAAAAATACAATTATGAGGAAACAGGCCAGAACAGAGCCCAGACAAGGGCTCATGGAAGCAGCAGGGAGGAGCATGTAAGAAACCATGCAAGCAGACAACAGAGCCACTTCCTCCAGGAATTTCTCCTGTCACCAATCCCACAAATGCTACAGCCAGCTGGGCAACTTGGACCCTGGAGTCCTTCTCACAGGGCTGGATCCCGGCTGGAGTTTGGAGCTGTCCAGATATACTGCAGTCACATCTGCCTGAGGAACAATCCCAGAGAGCTGAACTCCAGCTCCATATTCCCAAAGTGTTTGTGCTTTTTCATATTCCAGATCCTCTGGGAGAAAACTCCAGCAATTGCACCACTTTTCTTGCTCCAAGCAGGAAAATCAACTCCAAATATACAATCTATTAAACAAGTTGCCCTTGCTTTACTTGCATGTCTCCAAATGATCCAAGCTGGAGCCATACTCAGCATCCCACAGGAATTACCCAGCTCCAGGAGTCTGGGGAGCAGCATTTAACAGGCTTTGAAGAGAATTTACACTGCCAGAAAGGAGGAAGCCAGGACAGGAATACACAGTTTCATGGAATAAAGGAAAGGTAATGAAAGAAACAATTGCCAAAATCCACAACCCTGCATTTCCCCTGTTCAGAGTGTTTTGTTTTTCCCATGAAAAGTGGAATGTTTGAGTACACAACCACATTTACTCCATCTTTCCCCCAAGCAGAAGCAAATGAAAAATACCAAAGCATCAATTTTGCAGTCACACCAAGTATTAAAGGATTAGAGACTAAGTCCTGTTTTAATTACTCCGGTACAGCCAGAATCCAGAGATAATTCCTTGGGACCTGAATTCAAAAATCTGTTTCCATTTATAAGGAAAAGTGAAACCTTCCTGCAGAAGTGAAACTGTCTCGAGATGTGCAGGAGTCCTTCAGTGACCATGAGATAAATACGAAGGATAAAATAAGAACATGAGCAAAATTACCAGAGATTGCCAAAAAGGTGGTCCTCCAATCACTGCCAGTAAATGCATGATTATTATGAAGATTTGTACTTCAGTCACATCAATTCTGATTAGGTATAAAAAGCCAAAAAAAAAAAAAAAAGGCAAAATTATTCAAAGCAATTTCAAGTCAGTTATTCGCAAGCTCAATGGCGCAACTCTGTCATGCACAGTATAAACACCCCAAAAGGCTGAGGAAAAGAGGAAAAACCTGCAAATAATTTAGAAGGCAAAAATGTATTTCGTTTTATTGTTCAAATTTAAGAGCAATGTTGTGCTATAATTTTGTTTTACTTCACATTGCAATAACAGAAATCCATTTTATCAACAGGAAACATTGGAACTCTTCACTGCCCAGTGGCAGCTGCAAAAATAAATATTCAGTTTTAACCCCGTCCACCAAAAAAACAGGATTTAGTACAGACGATAAAATTCTAAAAATGTATTTTTAACCCCTATTACATTCCCTACCCTATCTTAGAATGAACATTCTCTGAATAACATCAATCTTTGAAGAGAAACACGAATTCCTAAAGGGTTGATGGAAATGGTGCAGTGGCAGCAAGAAGAGAAACCACTTCTGGTTCCAGCAGAGCCAGGATGCGCTGCAAGAAAGAATGGGAGAAAACAGGGAAATTGTGGCTTTGTTTTAAGGAGCATATAAAAGTCTTGGAGGTAGAAAGAGGGAAAAACAGGTATAGAAATGAATGCCAGGAATAGGAGAATATAAAAATACAAGTGACTTGCTGGTGTGAGATATATATAGATATATATAGATATATATGGGGTGTGTATACACTATATATGTAATAAATAGGCATACACATTTTATACATCTACATATTTGCATATAGATGTATGTATATATAAAAAATAAGTTATATATAACATATCTATTATAGCCATTTAATAGTGTCTTACCCTGAAGTGCTACATCAAAAATAACCCTTCAAGTCAGTTTGAAACATTTCCAGCTTATCCTTATTTCCAATAGGATTGTTCTACCTAAAAGACTCCAAATCACTTCATGCACACAGAGGCTTTGCTGTGACAAAACCCTGCTGGTATCACCTGCACAGGGAAGGAGCATTATGGGCTGGACTTTCCTCTGTCTGCCTTAAATGAGCTACAAGACCATGGAATTGATTTTAATATCAGCTCAGTGTTTCTCTGTAGAGTTTGTTTCAGTTTGGGGGCGGATCCTCTCATCTGAGGATCTCCAGTCTGCTCAGCAGCACAGCCATACACACAAGGGATAACACCAAGGCTGCACCTAAATCCCATGGCAGACGTGCCCCCATGGCAGGGGTTGGAATGAGATGAGTTTTAAGGTCCTTCCCAACCCAAACTATTTCATGATTCTTTGCATTGTTGATTTGCTTTTCACTACACAAACTGGGAGATGGGACACCCAAGAAATAAACTTTGGAGCCCTCCTATATTCAATTTGCTCAATAATAATCCTGCAAGGCAATCACAACTGGCTGGGGGAAAAATTAACTTCCACTGTGGAAAGAATGTTCTAAAAGATTTTTGTTTTCAGTCCTCATACAAACAGATGGAGCCATTGAGGTACCTTGCAAGAAAAAAAATAAAAATGCTCAGTGGAGATACACAAACTAACTGATTTAATGCAATCACTTCCACCCAGCCCTTGAGGCAGCAAGGAAATGTGTTCTCAGTGTGTCCAGCCAAGGAAGGGCTGGAGTAGCTCCATTCCAGGAGCACAGGAATTGGTTTTAGCCCATTTCACTACTTCTGTCAATCACCTGAAGAACAGAAAGAAACTGAGAAAGTTCACAGAAGCAGTGACTAACAACTCCAATCTACAGCTTTCCTTGGGTAGGAAACCAGGTTTCTTTGGGCAGCAGAAATCTTATGCACAATAAAGTAATGTCATGTATGGAAAGCCAAGTTATTCTGCAGACAAACCTCTGCACAAGGCTGAGAGCCCAGCAAATGCATGGGGAGCAATGCCTGGATTGAGGTTAGGGAGACAGTTTTATCTTTGTACAGCCATGGCACAACCTTTACTCCCCTGCACAGGGCTCTGCCCTTCCAACTCAAACAGAAACAGCATCACACAGCCAAGGATATTTGTTAAAAACTCCTCCCTGACTAACAGCAGGAATCTCCTATTGTAGAACAAATACTAATCTTAACTTCAGTTCCATATTCTGCATTTTTAATATGAAATGGCTCCTTAACACAGAAGACAAAAGCATTAAGACCTACTGAGGAGAAACTGAATGCTAAACTATCACTTAAAGAAAGCATAAATTCTTAATCCCGAGGAGGAAAAAGGCCTGGGAACATCCCACATTCATTAAAACCGCTGTCAGATGACTTAAAATGATATCAGTAAAGCACACGCCTGATGTTGGAATTATTCAGTGAATTATTTTTGCAGGATGTCAAGTGGCCTCTAGACAGAAACCTAAGAATCCAGAAATCCACAGGCAGCTCCTCAAAGCTGGACCACAGAACAACATCTGGAAGCAGAGGATGGTGGAAGGCACACGCTGTTCCTCTCTGGGTTTAACTTGAATTCAAGGTAACTGTGCAACCACAGGATGAACCAGATATATCTATGATGCTGCCGCATGGAGCAGTCATCCCAAGTTCCTTAAAATCCAACCACCTTCTTCCCCCAAAAACACCTGTTCAGCCCCACTTCCTCCCCCATGCCAGCACCATCTCTTGCCATCAGTGGGGTCAAGATATTGGCTTGGTTGAAACAATCCAAATAAAAAAGAAGAAATTCCTGTGCCAATTCCCAGCCCATCAGCTTTCCCAGTGCTTTTTTCATGACCTTGGCAATGTTTGGAGCCCTGAGGGGAGGGCAAAGAAGGTCAGCTCAGCCCCTGGAAGCCCACAACCCAACACTGAGTCAGTGGGACATGGCAGCTCCAGACTGAGGAGGAATAAATGGAAATGACAGACAAGCGGATTGCTACCAGCCTTCAAAAAAGTCCTAAACAGCCCCTAAAATGAAAAATAACTGGAAGAATGCCATTATAAACCAAAGCAACAACGGTTTTGTCAAGAGAGGTGTGAGCAAAGCAATAGCTTCACTGCCTGAAATGCATTAACACATCAGGTGATCCAGAGGACATTCTTACACCTAAATGACTAACGTGGATTGATGCATTGTACCCAGGTAAAATGAGCTAGTAATCAAAAAAATTCCATCAATTGCCCCAGTCACCACAGTGTTTTTAAACTCTGGTAGAGCTAGGAAGTACCTAACAAAATGGCAAGGCAAAAGCAGGGCTGCAGGAAAGCACTTGCTCCATTTGGATGGAGACTGACCAATGCCTTTGTTTTGGGGGGAAAATACATTCAACTTGCTTTAGTGGATGGGGAATTTATGTGCAAAGCAGGGTGCTAATGTTCCTGCTTAGATATTACATCATTAGTACCATATTTTATTCTACATAAAGTTTCACTGCATATTCAAGTGACTCTCCCATGGTAAATATTAGAGAAAACACAAATTGGGAGTAATGGGTCATTTATCAAATTATAGTAAAAAAATAAGGGGGGAAAAAAAAGCAGAGAATAGGGGAAGGCCTTTGTTCTGCAGATGGCCTCTATTACTATAATCACGTTTAATTACATACAAGCAGGTACCACACATAGAGCTGTAAGAAAGCAAAACCATTTCAAAGCAAGAAGGGAATCAGCCAGTTCAAAGATTCTATTTTCAGCTTGTGTTTGTATTTATTTACTCATTTAAATACGACAGTGGAAATCCTAAGAAAAAAACAAATGGGAAGAGCGAGCAGCATGAATTCTGCAAGAGGTCCTTAAAAGCCTCTGAACTGGGATATTTTTATTAAATGGGTTATTTTCAGGCATCATTGGAGCCACACTTCCCCAAAACCTGACAGCTTTGCTGCCTGATGTTTCCTGACAACTGAGTCATGGCAGCACTGCCCAGACACTGACACTGTGCACACTATGTGCAGGATCATTAAACCCCACGAAATGAAGAAAATGAAACAAACCCTTTTCCCAAGACATTCCCACAGTACAATAGATGGACGGAAAGTTATTGTACAAGTGCAGCGGACACAAAGAATCAAGTTCCAAAAATCTCTTCTTCAAATAAACCAAGGGCTTTTTTCATCTTCTAGAAAATAAACAGACCCTGAATTGAGGTTTAAGATCAGCAGAAACATCCAGGCAAAGAACAAGAACAAAGAGCTGATGCTGACAACAGAGCAAAGAGCCCAGACTCAACATTTAACAAACTAAAATGCCCAGACAGAACATCCAATGGCAAGGCTGGGAAGAAAACTCACAATAATGCTGAGAAGTACTGATTCTGCAGCAAAGTGAGGTTAGGGAAGAATAATAACCACCAGCACTGTAGAAGGCAGGGACAGGGTCAGGCAATGCCAGCATTGCATTGGGAGTAAACCACAGGCTGAAAACCAGAATACCTGAGGACTGAATTCAAATGAAGTCAGGGAAGCATAAAAGTTGTGAGTTTTAAAATGCACATTTCAGCCCTCACTCCCTATCTGCCTAAATTCGCAAGACAGGAGAATTCCTGCAGAGCTTCCAGGGGCAGCTGCAATTCCTGTGGCGACACTGCCATCCATGGATTCCCCTGCACACACTGCAGTATTTTCCTCTATGGATCCTCCTTTCCCTGCTGTGACAAAATGAAATGCATATTATTCGCCAGTCTTCAAACTTGTCCAGTCTTCTCATATAAGAGAAGATCCAGAGAACCCCAACCTGCTTTGAGTAAGAAGAGACCCCAAAGCTCATCCCATTCCATCCCCTGCGAGGGGATGGGCAGGGGCACCTTCCACAATCCCAGGTTGCTCCAAGCTCTGTCCAACCTGGCCTTGGACACTCCCAGGGATAGGGCAGCCACAGCTGCTCTGGGCAACCTGGGCCAGGGTCTCCCCACCCCCACAGGGAGGAATTCCTTCCAGGTATCCCATCTATCCCTGCCCTCTGGCATTCATGCCACTGTGACACCATTCCACCTTGTCCTGGCACTCCATCCCTTGTCCAAAGTCCCTTTCCAGCTCTTTAGGCACAGGAAGGGGCTCTAAGGTCTCCCTGGATTCTTCTGCAGGTTGAACATCCCCAGCTCTCCCAGCCTTTCCTCATAGGAGGTTTCCATCCCTCTAATCACTTTTGTAACCAAATATTGTCCAGAACTTTATTATTTTAACACTTTGTTTTCTATAAAAAGCTGAGCAGTCTCCAGATTGAATCACCCTCAGCAATTCTATTTGCTATTCCTCTATATCCTTGTGCTAAACTATATTAAAACAGCCCGATTCTGGTCTTTGAAAAATCACCAAGGCAAAATGTTCCAAGACAAAGTCACATTCCATCAGTACAAGAACTGCAAGGTGATGACGCCATAGAGCTGCAGGGACAGGGAGGCAGGGCTGAAACTCTGGCACTTCAAGTGTGAATGTGGGGAATAATGGAGTAAACCTATTTTGATTCCCAGAATATTTTTATTTTCCAGCTCTTTAAGCCTTCAAGTTGTTCTAAATAATTCCCCCATAGGCTACAGGGATAAGCAAACTTCATGAACAATTTAAGACATTTTCCCCTCCTTGGTGAACAAACTTTTCTGCCCAACAAGTGCAAGGTTTGGCTGTGCTGCAAGAATTTGGAAGCTACTCACTTCATACTGTCCCAGTTCCTGTATTCTTTTCAAGACAGGGTTATAGTATTATATTTTCTCAGTACAAATGTTTGTCACTTGAAACAGCCAGAGTATGAATATGCATTTTCTGTAGCTTACTCATCTGAGATGTGCAATACTGACCTAAAAATCTGTTCTGCCTGACCTCTGAGTGTGTAAATAAGTGATTAATGCTTGGTGTGTCTGAATTAAACCACTTGGAAGCAGCAGCATCTTTAGTTATGAGTTAAGACTAAAACGAAAGGCGCCAGAAGGCATCTGAAATTATTCATGCCAGAATTTAAACAGATTTAAAAGTCTATCCTGTAACTCAGTGCCTGAAACTGGGTTAAAATAAGTGTGTGAGCAGACCTGTCACAGACAACACCTGGGGTTCTGTCTCAGGAGCCAGTGACAAGAGCCTGAGGGACAGGACAGGGGAGAAGTGGCTTCCCAGTTCCAGAGGGCAGGGATACATGAGACATTGGGAAGAAGTTCCTCCTTGTGCAGGTCCTGAGGCCCTGGCCCAGGCTGCCCAGAGAAGCTGTGGCTGCCCCATTCCTGGAAGTGTCCAAAGCCAGGCTGCACACTGGGGCTTGGAGCAGCGTGGGATAGTGGAAGGTGTCCCTGCCCATGACAGGGGGTGGAATGGGATGAGCTTTCAAGTCCCTCTAAACCAAACCATGCAGGAAAATGCCCTGCCTGGCCCATGCCCTACTCCCCAGCTGGCTGTAAAACCAGTATCATCACCATCTCCTGGGATGGCAAAGGCCTCCTTTGCCGGAGGGGCTGCATATGGACACCTCCAGCAGCTCCAGGTCCTCTGCACCTGCCCTTCCTCTCTCTCCCATCCCATGGCAAATTGTCCTACTTCAGTTCAAACAATTTCCTCTCATCACCCGATCTGAGTTATTTCCATCCCACACCCATCAGAGCAGGGAATGATTTCAGAACTCTGAGCGTTTCAGATCTATGTGATTTGATAATTTTTTCCACCCTAAGCGACTCCTCGGTCAGCTGAGATGTTCATATCACAGACTAAAATCTTGATTTAAGCTTGTTCTTCCCTTCGACTACTCCTTGCTCAATTACCATTTCCTGACACTATTTCCAGCCTTTCATAGATTAAGAAAAAAATATGTTAAAAATATGTCAAAAATTAGTCACTGATGTCACCTGGCTCCCTTTAGAGCCACCCAGCTCCCACGGTCAGCGGGAGACATGTCAGGATTTATCAGATTGCTGATGGTGCTGCATCTAAAGCAGAACCAGTAATTCAACTTCCTAGAAAACCTCCTGAAAGCAGACATTTTGCTGAGCTACTACACAGAAAAACAAAAGAACTATTAGAAAATAATTAGCATCAACAAAGGCTACGTAAACCAACCACCAAAAAAATAACCTCATTTTGTTTAACATATGATGCAGTTCTAAGAGATCAAAAAGCTATTCTTATATCCTCAAAGATTTCAAGGAAAAATCCAGGCTAAAAATTCATCAATAATAATCATAATCTATGAGATATTTCAAGGAATCCAATCCATTTACTTTTAATGATAACATTTTATTGGGAGGGGACCTCAAACACATACAGTCTATTAGCCAAAAAAAAGTGAAATAAGGAAGAGAAAGTCCTCTCTAAGGCTAGCAAACTAGAAGGGAGGAGGATTTATTGAGCACAGACATAAAAAAAGCATTTTGAAAATAAAGACAAGCTGGAAAGGAAGCTACAAGCACAGGGATCAAGTGCACAGCTTAAACCAGACACTTTTAACCAGACTTCTTAAGTTATTACACAAGACAGCTCCCTGAAAGAGCTAAGAAATCCTCCTTTTTTTGGTGGAAAGGTACCGAAATTGCAGCAACAAAAGAAGCTCTTTTAAAAAAATAGTTCCAACAACATTATTCCACACCCCACTTAGAGCTGCTTCCACAGCCCTGCTTGGCTTTTAGGTGAAGCCAAAACTGTGATCAAAAGTTTAAACCCAATTTTTCTTGAACAGGCAGGTTTTGCTTTGGTTTCAAATAAAACGTGACGCTTTCAAATAAATTTGTTTCCGGTTAAATCAAATTTTTCCTACTCGTTCAAATACTTTTCCTCCTTGTGTTAAACATGAAAACACCGGTGAGCTCTCCTGGAGAAGCTGCTTTCCCCAGAGCAGTGCATGACAAAGGTGCTGCCCTGATCACTCCATGCTGCTGCCAAGCAAAGCTTTACCGTGTCATTCCAGAACAAGGGCCCCAGCGTTCCCGTGAGGAGCTGGATGGCTACAGTGCAGAGCATGGACTCTGTCACATCAAATCTACATGCGAGGGAGAGAAACAGTTCAGAACATTCTCCTGAGCACTGCTCTGAGGGGGAGCCATTAAAACATCTTCAGTCAGGCTAAAGGACAAAATCCAGGGTTTGATGATTCAAAGGGCAGGTCAGGGAAGGGATGAACAACCACAAAACCCGGGAGTATTAATGAATTAACAAAAGAATTTTAACCCACATAATATTTTACACATTTAAATCTTCATTCAGAACTTCTGCAATTTACAGTTTTACCACATCACTCTGACACATGAGGAAAAACAATCATTTGGTGTGTGCATGAGAGAATGAATGTAATTCCTTGTTCATAGTCACGGCGAATAAAATCCATAACCAAGCACAATCCAGGACTCTCATCTCCTGACCTCATGTTTGTGTCTGCAAATGACACTGAATATATGAATTATTTAGCTGAAGATGCTCCTGCATGTTTCAGTGGAGCAGAAATGCAAATTGTATTTCAGTTTGACACCTCAGAGGGAAAGTTAGAAGTTTCACCTCCTTCCTCATGCCGTGCCTTGGCAAATAACTCTCCAAGAAGTGAGCTCTGTACCCCTGCTCAGGGGTAATTGTACTCCATTCCGTATATATTTATTTTTCACCCCCGACAAAGGGATGAAAAAATAGGCTGGACCAGACAGAGCCATAGAAACCACCCTTTCTCTTAATAGAGTGCCATAAATCTGCATTTTACCATAACAAAAAGATTTTTAAATGGGATCAAATTAAAAAAAACTTCAAACCATCTGGTTCCAAAAAAAAAAAAAAAAAAAAAAAAAAAAAAAAAAAAAAAAAAATCAACAGCAGCAGGCTCAGCTAGAACACAGCTCCTGTTTATTGCTGTCCTTATCAGAGTGTGCTGGAACAGACACCCATCATCCCAAGGGATTAAAAAGGGGCAGCACAGAAAGGTCGTTGTGGCCCCACTGCAGGGCTCAGGTGCAGTGATGATCTGAGGAGAGGGGCCACTGAAGTTCAACCTGATAAGCATTTTCAGTTTAACTATCACAGCACATTACACAGTAAATAGCTGGGAGAGGTTATAGTTGGCATTTTAGGGAATATAGGAAGAAAAAGCCCCATGAGTAAACCCCACAGCTACTTTGGTGCTTCACAACAGCAACAGTTTCTGTTCCTTTTTTTCTATGTTATTTTAGGTGGTATTTATAATTCAGACATAGATCCATTTTTTTAAACATCATCTGGGAAGTTTACGAAGGGGCAGTGACCTTGGCATGTGCTTCACTCCACTGAGATGCTGACACTGACAATGCCTGTGCCTGCTCTGCTGGGAACCCTGTCAGGGTTCTGAGTCTGAAGCCAATTAACACACAGGGGATTAGTGCTGCATCCAGAATATTCCCTTGTCAGTGCGAATTTATTGAGTGTATTCCATGGGCAATTCTTAAAGGCCCTGTTTAACTAAACAGGTCATTAGACAATTCAAGAGCCACCACTGGCTCAGGGCTCAGAGACAGCTGCAGTCAGTCCCTTCCTTGTGCTAACAGGGAATCCAAACTGAATTCAAGTGGAGAAATGTCTTGAAAAAACGATCCAATGACAACAGGAAGCAGACACTTACACTGGAGATGGCCCTGAAATCAAGTCAATCACTAGCAACACAGATGATCTAATACAGCTTTTTAAGGCTGTGTGAAACTACGGGGGAGGTCTATGCACCATCCTCCCCTTCCTCTCCCAACACACAAAACTCCATGAAAAATCTCAAATCACAGCAGACAAGAAAAACACTCCTGCCTCAACAGAAAACAGAAGTTACAGGGCTGGAAAACTCACAGGGATCCATCTACCAGTTAATGCTCTGGTCTAAAAAATGATGATTCTTCCATCTGTCTCAACGGTATCTACTGAGCTTGCAAGTGGGATTACTAAGGCTGGGCAATAAACTGGCAGTCTGAGCAGGAGACAAAGGACTGTTTTCTTAAGGGAACCACAGCACCAAGAAAAGAATGTTCAACATCAGAACACAAGACAAAGACATGCTGAGAGTCACATGCCAGAAGTGCAAATGCTTAATTAGAGTTTCATCCTAACTCATTCCAACCCAGCAGTTTCACGTGGATGCAATGAAATACAATAGCGTGAATAAAGTGAACTGTACAGAAAAAAATGAAATATGAATTAGAATTATTTCCAGCACCAGGAAATTCATATTGAGGGAAAAATAATATTAAAAATGGGCCACAAGCCCCTTTCCTTGTTATTATACATATCCAATATGTAATTTTTTCCTTCTGCTGCTCACAGAAGTACATAGAAGTTGCACAGGTCAGGCAATAACCATGTGCTTGTTATGTTGTAGTTCATTATTTCACAGAGCAGTGAGAACTCCAAGGATTTATTAGAACAATCAGGATCAGCATCACCACAGGTAACCAATGGGATCATGGCTGGAAATGCTGTTGAAGGACTTGTGGGAGGAAAGAGGAGGAGGATGTGGAAATTACCTCCCACCTCTTCCATGAGCCCTCAGCAGCTGCACAGATTTCTGTGACGCTGCCAGTGCAGCTGAGGGAGCAGGAGGTGCAGGTTACCAGCACCAAATTTCACACCCACCACACAGACACTTCAACACATCCTGCTTGCAAGCACAGAGAATCCAACACCCTCTGACATCAACAGAGGCTCTACTTAGCCTCAGACTCTCTTCTGTAAATAATCTGGGTGTAAAAGTTCTACAAGTGTTAGAAAGTTTTAAGCTTTGCAATCATGGGGATTATTGCCTTATCTCAGAGTGGAGAACCTGAGGCTGTTCCCAGGAGCAAGAACTCAATGTGCTACACTTGGACTTGGAAGGTTTTCATCCCTGTATTTCAGTATTTGGTGCGTGTTGTCTATATAAGACATAACACCAACTCCTCCTCGGCTGAAGAGGAATGTTGGCTTAGCTCCTTTCTGAAATCCAGCCCCATTTCCTCACCTCTCATTTGGACCTTAGTGGCAGCAGTGGTGACAGGGCTCAGATGAACCAACCCATTATCCCACAGGCTCTTGGGCCTGTACAGCTGCTCCAAAGTCACTGAACAGGAATGTTCCCTCAAATTCTCCAGCTCTCCACAAGAAAGGCTGTTTTGTTCAGCAGCCTGAATTCTTCTGTTTTCTCTGGGGATTATTATTCCAACAGGAAAGTAGCCATTTTTAACTTTTCAGTTATACGAAAGGTAGCAAAAACTGATTCTTCCTCTTATATTTCTGATGTTCCTTTGTGAAGCTTCCTTGGAAACTAATTTCCATCGCCCTGTGTCTATATTTACACATATATACACAGCTATAATTCCTAGCATCACCAACTTTTGGTATTTTCATTTTAAAAGGTTAGAATAAACCAGATAACACAGTAACTTGTAGGAGAACTGCTGGAGACCATGGTACAGCAGCACCCTCATGTCTCTGGATGGACCCTTGAGTGTTCAGTCTCCACTGCTTTTTTTCAGCATGATTCAGCACCTCCAGCACTTCCATCATGAACAAGTGCACCAGTACTTTACCTGAGCAGTTTGTCTCACATCTCTCAAGAAAACACCCAGGTTGGACAAGAGAGAATGGCTTTCGCACTGCCAGAGGGCAGGGTTACATGGGATATTGAGAAGAAATTCTCCCCTGTGAGGGAGGTGAGGCCCTGGCACAGAGCCCAGAGAAGCTGTGGCTGCCCCATGCCTGTAAGTGTCCACGGCCAGGTTGGACAAGACTTGGAGCAACTCGGGCTAGTGGAAGGTGTCCCTGCCCATGGCAGGGGTGGAACTGGATGAGCTTAATGTCCCTTCCCACTCAACCAATTCCATGATTCTGTGTTTCTGAGCTGTGCTGCAGAATCCAGCTCTGACCCCCTGCATGTGGGACAGCCCCTGCACTCAGGCTGTGCTCTGACCTTGAGCAGCTGGAAACACCCTGAGCCCGCACATACTTGCTTCTCCTCCTGCATTTCCTGCAGGGACCAGGACCACTGCTGAATCCAAGTGGGATAACCCTGGACTGGGGAAGAACCAGGTGATCACACCTGAGTTCCAGATAACAGGATTTGCTCACCATATTCCCTAATCATCTGTTTTCTGCAGCATGTTCCTAAAGTAGATCACATCTGCTTCCACAAGGACACCTGGAAGTCCATCACAGCTTGCCAGTTTGGTTTTTGGGATATGCAGGAAAAAATCCTCTGTTCCCAAAGCAGAGGTGCCCCAGTGATGGCTGCCCCAATACATGGCTCAGCTCATGCTGTGCCCACAACCCAGACAAACTGGTTCCTATGCTGGAAACTAGGTCAGGAGAACCAAGTCTTTATTTGGGCTGCTCCAATACAGTGTAAGTGTCTCTCTGCCATTCAAAGTCACCTTTTTCTTTTTCAAATGTGCTGAGTATTCATGTTCTTCCTTAAGATCATTCCCAGATCAGATGTTTTAAGTAAAACTTCTACATTTAACTCTATCCCTGCTGTTCCTTGCTGCCTTTGCACTGCTGATATCATTACAGTGGTTTTCCTGGAGCCTGCCCCACTTGTCTTGAGACATTTCCTGTTTCCTCCTGGGGAATTTTTAAGCAATACTGACCTCTAGCTATTATTTGAGCTGTTCAGCCAACACCAGTTGCTTTTAGAAGAGCACAGTGGCTGCCAGGATCTAATGAAATTATGCAATCATTTGAAGATGGAGACAGATCACAGGACTTTATTGACTCAACTGATTATTCTAGATCCTGGAGCAGCACAGGGACCCCCCCATAGCTGTCAGGGAGAAGATAAAGAACCTACACAGCTCATGGATTCAGTAATCAGGCCCAACTGAACAAAGTTTTCCTCCCCCACCTGCAGAATCTGTAGGCATCTCACAGAATGGATCCCATTTCCTACTCCCTCAGGGGCACTGATCCTGCCATGCAGTCTGACATGCTCTGCTCAGCTTCAGGGACCTGCCAAAGCTGGTGCAGTGACACCAGAGAGAACCATGGAATCACTGAGGTTGGAAAAGCCCTCCAGGATCAGCAAGTCCAGCCTGACCGATCCCCACCTTGTCACCAGCCCCAAGCAATGAGTGCAACATCCAGTTGTTCCCTGGCCAGGGATGGTGACTCCAAACCTCCCTGAGGAGCTCCTTTCATGGTCTGACCACTCCTCCAAGGGAGCAATTCCTCCTGATGTCCAACCTGACCCTTCCCTGGTGCAGCTTGATGCCGTTTCCTCTGTCCCTGTTCCCTGGGAGCAGAGCCTGACCCCCTCCTGGCTGCACCCTCCTGTCCCCCCTGAGCCTCCTTTTCTCCAGGCTGAGCCCTCCAAACTCCCCCAGCTGCTCCTGGTGCTGCAGCCCCTTCCCCATACACAAATGACACACTGTTCCACAAGCACACACTTTGTCTGACATGCTAATTTCCCTGGTTTTTTTAAGATGGACTTTTCCAGCAAGACTGGTTGATTCTATAATTGAACACTTCAGACCTGTGTGGCAGTGAAATACAATCTCCCCCTTTAGCACCCTCTGCTCTTCTCCAAGCTGTTTGATTATTGAGTTCTCTCTGCACTGATATACAATTTCTCAGACATATCCCATCACAAATAGAGTAAGTGATAACCAGCTGTCTGCTCTTTCCTGCTGCCTAGGAATTAAGGCCAGTCAAAACCACCATCACATTCCCTAAAACACCATTACTAAACCCTCTCTCTGAGGATTTTTGAGAGCCATGACATGGGATATAGATATACATTAAAAACTCCCATGCACAAGATCTTTTTGGCTCTTCCAACAGCTGTCTCTGATCCCACTTACTCAGGATGAAGGATACCTATGTATGCGCACTGCAGTGAATCTGAAAGGTTTGATAAAATACCTATTTTTCAGTTTTAGATTAGTGAAATGAAAGATTCACCAAAAAAAAGTCAAACAGTGAGAATCTCTTTAACTGGATAAATATTCTCATTGTTTTTGCATTAAAATGAACAACATCAGCTTATGACAGTCTATTAACCTTGTGCCACAGGGTAAAAGAAGGAACAAATGTGTTTACTACAAAGTGCTGTGCTATCTAAATTAATGATACACACATTTAGGTGCTTAGTGCCTCCTCTGAATTAGCTACATATTAATGGTCACCACATTCTTATATTATAAGGCCAGGCAGAAAAATCTAATTTGCTGAGAAATGCATCCAAAATACAGACTCCTCACAAAGGAATGTCCCAGTGAACACCAGCACTGACCCAAAAACTTCTCTGCAGCACAACAGCAGTTTGGGGAGGTTGATACTTCCATCTGTAAAGTCAAGCACATGTCAAGGTTGGGCATTTGTGTTCTTTGATCAATAATCAGAAATCTTTGATTATCAGGGCCATGTAAAGTTCAAAGGGAGATAAAAGCATTCAGATCTTTAGTACAGCATGAAAGTGAGACTCCTAGAACGGGAAACAAATTGAGCCACATGCCTTATCTTAAAGATTTAAGTACTAGAATGGGACAGTTTCAGTCAATCTGTTTCAGTGTAGTCAGAGTTGGAACAGAAGTCTAGATTTTCTTCTTTTCTTCCTCTAATAGACATTTAAAACTGATTCAACATCTTAAATTTTTGAGCGGAAACACTGAGGTTTCTCAAGAGCATCTGCATTACTGTAACGGTATCCTGCCAATAAAAGCTGTCATATACAAGAGGCCAACAGTTGTACTGTTTTAGCAGTATCTGGGCACCTACAGACCAGCAATTATACACCATAAATAACAGTCTATTAGACATCTGTATGTAGCTGGAGAATTGTTTCAAAATTCCATAAACTAAGAGCAAATTTCAGTTTCCAGATGCAAAAAGAAAAAAAAAATCTGCAGTGCATTTATTTGAAATGTGTTTCTTTACTCTGTGAACACAAACACGGAACAAATTTTCAACATAGAATACATTTATTTCCCCATTAAGATTAGAGAATCCCACAGTTCACCAAGTGCTTGTGCTGCACCTCCCACCCAGACTCATCCAGCAGGAAACAGGATTTCTGCTCCTGACCTTCTTGGCATTGCAATTTTGGTTCCATTTATTGACAGAACCATGATCTGCACTAACCAAAAGGGATTCAAAATTTTAAACTGGAGGCACAATGGCAATTAATACAGTATATTTTAAGAGTTAGGGTTAACATTACCAAGTAACTGCACATCACAAGCAAGCAGTATCAAGACAGTTTAATGAATGCTAAAGCCAGACTGCCACCATCTGACCAAAGCATTCCAATCTAGGGATAAAACAGCAGGTACTTTCCATCACTTATTCAGCTTTGCATCACATCAAAAGCTCTAATTAACTAATAGGTCAAAATGATATTTTACCACTTCTAACACAAGCTAAGGAACATTCACTATTAATTACAGATCCAACATCTGCCAGAAGCTCTAAGTGTGTCACTATGGATAGAAACAATTTCCTACTGCTCTGAGGAGCTGCACTATGGCCACACAAGGTGCAATTCAGGAGAACAGAGTGCCTTTCCCTGTCTCTTAGCCAGGTACTTACATGCCGAAGCGCAGCGTTCCTGAGACGTACGTCTGCCAGTGCGCGCAGTAAAACATGAATGTCGCAGCAAAACAACAAAAGAACATCCAGTCAGGGTTGGTGCCCAGCTGCACAGCAATACAAGTTCCCAAAACCACAAAGACTGCAGGAGAAAATCAGTCACAGAGTGAAAAGGGTGGATGTGTGTAAGGATCCTCACCAGAAGCAAAGCTAACAACGCTGTCCCAGAGGAGGGACAGTGGGAAGGTTATTCTGGCATGGTTCTTTCACAGACATAAGAGATTAATGCTTCCACTTGAAAACATATAGGCTGCACAGCACAGATTTCAATCCATATCAGTTATTAGAAGTCATTAATATTAAGGGTTTCTAAGTCTCTTACATTTTTATTTCCTGTGATGTCTAATCTCATTAAGGGACTTGAGTGATTTCTGCGCCTGCAGACAGCTTTGGGGTTTTCTCCTGCATTTGCCAGACATTTTTCCCTGTCTTCTGAATTTTTCTGATGCCATTAAGAAAATCAAAGGCCTGGATATATTCAGGATGTGTAACATGCTTTCCCCCCCACCCTTTCCATATACAACTCTGATAAAGAGTCATAAAATTTAAAGCCTAAGACCTTTAGAATTTAAGAAACCCAAAACACCCGATCAGGAGTTGGACTGAATCATATGGGACCCTTCCAACTCAAGATATTCTATGATTTTACTTTTTTTTTTGTAATGGGGTTAAACTTCAGGCTGGCTCAATGAACTCCACCTACCCAGGAAGTGACCTGGACAATTCTAATCTTAAACTCCGACTTGTAGAGTCCCACTGCTTAGACTTGTCTTGGTATCACTCTGTATCAAGTCAATATGAAATAATATAGCAGAGTATTCTGACAACTTCTTATAGAAAATATTTTAGAACCAAGACTCTGCTAAAGCATCACAGAGAAAAATGCTGGCTCAGGCTGAATTTGTCACATGCTTAGTTTTGTTTTCAAAGTAACACAAGAGAAGACATTCAGCTGATCCAGAGCACTGTTCTGTGGAAAGAAAGGTGACTTTCTCAGGTGAAAGTGATACATTCAGCACTATCAGTTGTCCTTTCTTCAGTAAAGAAGCTTTTTTATTGTACTGCAGATTTGATTCCTGAAACAGTGTAACTTAATCCTCCTACTTCAATTAAAAGTGACAACAATACCTGTGGACAATGAATCACAGCCATGATCAAAAAGCTCTCCTAACGGAGTGCTGCTATTTGTCCTTCTTGCTTGTTTTCCATCTATAGCATCCAGGGACTGGTAGATGAAAAGGCCACAAGCACAAGCAATGTATGCCCAGGGAGGTGCCTAAGAGGGAAAGGAAATCACAATAAGGTTTAAAATAATATTAAAGAAAAACAAACGAACAAACAAAAAAGCCTGCAGCTGAGCTGTCCCACAGCCTGACAACCGTTTTCCCTTTGCACATATATCCTCCTCACCCAGGGACCTTTCAGCAGCTGGTCCTTGCAAGGACGGACAGAATGGGTTGTTACATGTGGAATGTAAATAAACCAGTGACAGATTAACAGCTACAGCCCCTGCTCTAAAGCAGGAAGCTGCACTGCACAGCTGGAAAAATTGTAATACTACATTTGCAAGGCGGTGCACAACAAAAGTCCTCGTTAAATACAAGCGAGAGGTCCCAGTGATTCCAGAAACTTGGGAACTTTTAGCCCCCCACTTTGTCACAAATGAGCTCTTCACCAGCCCTTCACCACTCACCAGTTGAGAGCTGTGTCACTGCCAGTGCCCAGACTGAGTCCAAGAACATTTCTGGAGCTCTGCAACACAGCCCCTCAGCCACCAACTGCTCCCTCCAGCACGAGGCAGCAGCAGCTTTGCCAAAGCTATGTTAAGAACCCTTAATGGTCACGTTCATGGTAACATTTTCTACTCTGACAGAAACACAAACAATGCCAAACCCTGCTAGAGCAAAGATTACAGTCCAAACTTTTTTATGCTTTTTAAAGCATAAACCCTAAAGAGCACAAAAGCTGGGGAGTTGCCATTACTCTCTCTGTTTACACATTCATAAATCAGAGATTATTGGCTATTTTTCAATCTTCACATTTGATACACTTTGAAGAAGTGAGCATTTATGAGCAGCTTTATTTTACAGACCACACCAACAAAATCCAAATACAGTTTAATCAAGCTGACCTGCCTCTCATAATCCCCGGAGTCCACCTGGCTTTGGCCAACCTTAACTAATTCTTAGCACATCAAATTAAATATAAATAAAATGTATTTATTACCGTATATAATTATAAATAAATATATTTCCTTCTACAGCTTGCATTGCCCCTGCATTTACCAGAACAGTTCATTCTTCCCCAAAAGCTGCCATTGTGCTCTGCTTTCAGGAGTGTCTGCACAAACAGCACAAGGTGAAAAAGTGGAAATGTGTCACCAAGAGCAGAGCACCACATTTAGAAAAGGTTCTGATGCCACAAAATTCCCTCCCATTTTTATCCCTCATGTACAGATTTTATCTGCCACAGTTAAGTCAAATTGCATCACCCTGAAGGTTTCTCTATAAACTTAAAAATCAGTCTGCTGGCTCTCCTTTCATGAGCAGTGTAGGTGTTTCCACTTAGAGCTATTTATATCCAAGTAATATTTCACAGCTCTCTCTTTATCCAGGCAATTTTTCTTTTTTTTTTTTTTTTTTTCTTTTTTTTTTTTTTTTTTTTCTTTTTTTTTTTTTTTGTTTTAAACTCAGGTACCATTTCATCAGTCAGCACTTTTCCAGCTGGGCCCTCCCAGCTAAGCAGGAAGTATTTGTATCTCCTTTACTCTCTGGCTGCACCAGGCCTGAGCTATAGCTCTGCCCTGGCTACACCTTTCAGCAACAGGAAGGGAGGAGTCACACTTGAAAAAAGGCAGAACTAAGGCTGAGCTACAAGGAGGAGAGAATTAACATCAGACATCAATTGGTGGTTGGGGGGGGGGGGGGGAGAAATTCTGCCCCTGCAGTTTCAGAACCCCATTTTCTTCCCCACACAGCTCCTACACGCTGAAAAAACACCTCCCTGTTCACGCTGTGCCATGTGGCAAATCAGATCAGGCCAAAAGCTGCCTCAGCACGAAGTTATTCTTTAGTTCAAGTGAGGAGAAAATCTCGTTTACCTCACACAAAGTACTTCTCAAACTGTTAAATACCAAACAGTGCTTCCATACAGTAGCCTGCAGCTAACACTGACTTTCTGACATTCTGAGTGCAGGTTCCTGGGTACTGCAAAAGTTTAATTACCAACCAAAATGCAACTGTTCTCCAAATTCTAAATTCTGATCTGGTTTAGTGACCCAAACCAGCTCCTGAGAGCTGAAGTCTCTCTATCAGACCGAATTTCAGAGTCTGAGCCCCCATGCAGCCCAGCTTAGAAGCAAACACAAGTTAAACTAACCCACACCACAATGCCACAGCCAGGAAAAGGAAGGAGCTGCTCCAAGTATTCCCTGCTCAAACTGAATAGTCACTATCTATCTTACACCTGCCAAATTCCACAGATTATTGTGAAACACTCTATTTCAACAGATTTCTAGGAGAAGCAAACATCCCTTTCCTATGTCATACGTGGAGCAGGAATACAGTGCTGACTGTGCCAGCTTACGTGAGATTTTGGAGTCCAGTGGGGAACAAACTGTGTCCTGCTGGATTCCTAACGTCAGCTGGGAGACTTGGTTAGGAAGGAGTTCAGATATTGTAAAAGCTGGAACTCTTGAGACATTCCCAGCCATTTGGTGTGCAACACATTTCTATATTAAATAACTCCCTTCCTCAGTGCACACACATAAAAGCAGCTTGTAAGATTCAACATTCAAGCGAAAATTTTTCAAGTGCACAGAAATGAGTCTTCAAGTGCCTTATGAGGTAACTGGTGATAAAGAGAAGTTGAAATGCCTCAAAAAGACTTTTGTACCCCCAAAATCAGGTTAAAAGTTCTGCTCAGGGCAGGTCAGGAGCGTTAAAAGCATTCAGAACAAAGAATAAAACCACTGACTTTTATCTGACCTCCTCACAGCACGGCCACATATCAGGAACACAACTCCGTGTTCCCAAAGCTCCACCACACTGTGCCAAAGTCCTGACTGAGCTGCCAGGACACAGAACCTGCTGGGCCCCAGGAAGGCGTCCCTGTGGCTCACTAAGCTGGGTTTGGTTGCACCACCTTAGATAGCTTAAGTGGCACTCATCTAGAGCTCAGTGCCTTGGCTCTGCTGCAGCCCCAGCACGTCCAACCCACCTGGCTCGTGTGGCAACTCCGATCCCAGAGCCGAGGGGGAGTCACCCTGTTCTGGGCACTGAAAGTAAACAGGTACCAATTCCTCCTGCCACACAGGCCAGGCAGCTGCAGAGCCACTGCTCCAACTCCTGGCAGGGCTGAGCCTTGTGCAGCAGTTCCCTCACAGCTGCTTCAATGTCAGACACTGCTCCACTAGGTGTGTTAGCCCCAGGAACTGCTGTCTCACTCCAGCATCCACGTGTGCTCTCTCTGCACGCCAGCATCACAGCGAGGCACAAACATTCGCAGAGAACAGGTTACAAGGACGAGGACTGCAGGCTGAACAGCAAGAACCAGTCTGCCCAAAGCAACAACCCACCCCAAACCAGTGACAGTAACCAAAACAAAGAGTGTCAAGAGTCCATAACTCACCTGCTCTGTAGCTGTTGGGCAGTAACATACTAATAGCAGAGTTGTAAATATATTTATTAACAGTCCAATGATGGTGATCAGATTGGGGGCAATCCAGGCTGGAACTCTTCCAACTAACCACTCCCAGTAGCCCTGCATGAGGGGCTCAAGCAGGGACCGTCCAGCACTCTGGTATTTGTGCTCCTCTAACCGTTTGAGCTGGTGCTTGGACAGGGGTGGCGTGGGCAGCTGCACCAGTTTGCTGAGCATGCAGGCAGCAGTGGGGCCATGACCACAGCCCGCGGGGGCCTCCAGGTGCGACTCCCCACATCGCCTCTTGATGCTCCTGTGCCCACTCATGGGTTGGGTGGCCTAGGAATTGTCTTGGGCAGGCAGCAGCTGGACTGGAGAACCATAAGATCCTGCAACACAAAGGGATGAGACGCACCTAAGCACACTAATGAGATATTACGATATCAAAAGTTTCCAGTTGCTGCCCTAAAGAGCATTTTATTTGCCATCAGCAAAGCAAGATGATTTTATAGAATTACTCCTTTGAAAGAGGAAGTTATTTGGAGAACTGCTGAAGGAATGACAAGAAACGAGTGTTTCCAGTGCAGCTGTAAAACCTTGCAGCCACCAGCTGAAATTCCAGCAGCAGCAGAAATTCCCACCACAGCAGTGAGTTGTGCTTTCTTTTCTTCTGTGCTTTCTCCTTTTCCAGGAGAGCAGGTGACACCAGTCAGGTTATCAACTGACAGCACTAAAAACTGTACCGATACTAAGAAGTCTTAAATTAAATTGGCTTGGAGCAGCTTTGTCTCCACAGTGATGCTGGACAACCACTTAAAAACAGTTATGCATTTTTTTTTCAGATTTTAGTTCCTTATTTCAGTTTTGCTGTAGCTTTTTTGCCCTCTAAATTTAACCCAGCTCATTGAACGTTCAACTTTCAAGAGACACAAGTAACATGCAGGAGGTGGAGAGCTTTAGTTGGCCAGAGACAGCATGAAGCAGCTGTGAAAAGAAAATACAGGGTCAGAAACAGCTTTTCCAGCACAAACAAGGACTCTCACAATGTTCCAGCTCCCTTGAAAGCAGATGACCAGACAGATGTAACTCTCCACAGGAAGTAGAGAAGCAGTAGAGAAATGAGACTAAAAATAAGAGTTTGTTGTTTATCTGTAGGAGACAACAACGGGTGGAAATTTAAAAAAAAAAAAAAAAAACCACCACACACACAAAAAAAAAAAAAACCACACCACACCACACCTGGTTGAAGTCCAGCACATAAAGCAGAGAAAGGAAGAAGACCGAGAGCTCTAAAACCATCCACAGTGCATGGGTAGAGAAAACTGCTAATCAAAGGCCGTCACTGGCCTAAGAAGAAGTGCTCTCAGCTCCACTCTCCACGCCCTCAGCAAAGCAAATTCCAGCAGTGAAAAGCCACCTCAGGCAGCCCCGTCAGAAGGAGAAGAGAAAGTGGCAGGGCCTTCGCTGTGCTCGATAAGCTCCTAGAGGAAGCAGAGCCGCACCTCTCCAATCGCCAGGAGACCACACTTAGTCACCGCGGAGGTCCCTGTGGGTATTGCCCTGGACGACCAGAAAAACTACTCCCAGTGCGTTAAACTGGGCTTTTCCCTCATCCTGAGGGGATGAGCCTGGGGGAAACGAGCCCAGGAGCGCCTCGTTCTCCAAAACGAACATCCGGCCCGGCTGCCGCGGGACTCCCACCGGGCCCGGCAAACACCCGGCCAGGGAGGGGCCCGGGCACCCCCGGCCCCAACTCTTCGCCCCCGCCCGCGGCGCAGCCCGGCTCCCCCCGGACCAAGCCGGGGAGGGGCCCAGCTCCACCTCGGGGCTCTTCCCGCTGCCCCACACGCCTCCCGCGCCCTCAAGACCCCTCCGGGCCGCGAGCCCCGCGCAGACCCCGCCGCACCGCCGCCGGGGTACCCCCAGCATTACCTCCGCTCCCGCACCGGGCGGTGCTTCTTTTACGCCCCTTTTGCGACGGCCGGAAAGGAGTCGGCGGCGGCGCGCGCCGGGGGCGGGGTCTAGGCCGTGCGAGGACGGCGCGGGAGCGGGTGAGGTGAGGGAGGGGCGCGGGGGGACAGGGGGTTTCCAGCCCGCATCGCTCTCATCCCTGCCATCCCTGGGAGAGACCCCCCAACTTCCCCTTCACCACTCCCAGCCACTTTTGTCACGGGCCAGCGACCGTCACCTGGTCTGCCTGTCACCGCTCTTAGCGACTGCCCAGTGTTCCTGTCACCCCCTGTTACCCCCTCCGAGTTCCTCTGTCACTCCCTCAGGGACCCCCCGCCCTTCATCCCCCTCAGCGACCTTCCAGTGTTCCTGTCACCCTGTCAGAGACACCCCTCGGAGATGCCTTGTCGTCCTCTCGTAGACCCCCCCCGCCATCCTCAGTGACGCCGTGGCCTCACTGTCAACCCTCATCACCCCCTCAGTGATTCCCCAGTGTCCCCTGACCCCCTCCATGCCACCCCCACCCTACTCCGTGCTCCACCGCCCCACTGCAGCCCCCACCGGCTGCTCTGCAGTCCCTACTGCCCTTCGGGACCCCAGGTGTCCTTCCTCCCCCTCCTGACAAATCTTTTGTGCCTCCCTTTGTCAGTCCCAGTGACTCCATCACCATCCCTGCTGCCCAGTGACCCCCCACCCCATCCCCAGTGACCCCCCCATCACTTCCAGTGACTCCTATGCCCCAAGGACTCCTCTGAGCCCCTCTGCCCCTCCATTTCTCTGCCCTCAGCCTCTCCTTTCTCCCCTTCATTCCCTTTCCCTCCTCTCCTAAACCTCCCACCGTCCTGGTTCCTTTTCCCTTTCCTCTCTGATCGCCCCCAGCACCCCCATTCCCCCTGTGACTTTGCAGTGACTCCAGTCCCAGCTGTCCCATGGGAATCTCCCGGTGCCTCTGCTCTGAGGACTCCTGTGTTTGTAGCTGTGATCAGGCAGGTGGGATTGGCCAGTGTTGTGGGTTCACCCCTGACACAGAGCTGCTGGAGTGCCCAGCCACTGTCACAGTGTACCAGGTGTCCCAAGCAGGCTTAGGGACATCCTGTGTCATAGTGTCCTGGGCCTGGCACTGTTTGGGTTGGCTCCAGGCCATGCTGTGCCTTCCCAGCCAGGGAACAGGAGCAGAGTCAGAACATGGAGACCCTCTGGAAGCTGCCCCCCAGGACTGAAAGATTTCATGACAACTTTTTTTTGTGCCTGTACTGAAAAAACACTCACAATGAGTCACCTGTCATTACCCTGCAGTAGGGACGGCAGAGGTAACACATTTCCTGCTTCCTTACATTGGTGCTTTGAGGATCAGTGACCTTTACCCATGGCTTATCAGTAGGACCTGACAGGTAGTTGTGCAGGCTGTTCAGGCACAGCCCTATCCAGCTCTGTTTGTTTAGGAAGGCACAGACAAATTCCTTTGTCCTTCCCTCAGCGCTGTCCACTGGACAACTTGCTAGAGACAAAAAAAGTGTCCCTTGGTAGGGCTTTACCTCTGCCTGTCTGGCTGACAGAGCAGGGAAGAGGCAGGTTGACAATCCAGGGATCAGCAGTAATTCACAAATTGTCCTTTTCCCCACGTAATTCAACCATCTTTGCAGCTTTATCATTTCAGGTGACATGAACTTTCTGCCCTTGATGGTCTTGCCCACCTTTCATTTTCTTTTGGAGTTTCTATTCCACATGCTCCAGCCTAGGCAGGGTGTGGCTGCGTTCTTGCTCTGGGAGAAACACTTGCAAGGGGGTTAAAATCATTTGCTTTTGAAACACTTCCTTTCCTTGCTCTTGATATTGGAAACAATCGGTGATACTCGAGGTGGAGCTTAAAAAAAACCCAAACCTTAAGGACTCCAAAGTGCTTGAAGATCAGGATAAATGTTTGAGAAAATCTTAGTTATATGGAAAATTGAGGCTGGCCATTGCTGTTATATAATCTGCACGCAAAGGAGCTTATAAAAAAAAAAAAAAAAAAAAAAAAAAAAAAAAAAAAAGAGTTTGAGTGTGTTTTCCCTGTTGAAAACAATGGGATAGGACAAGGTTTTAATAGTAATTTATCTCAGGACCTTGCAGCTGGCACATGGCAATTCTTTTCTGCCTCCTGATGTTTGGAGGTGCCTCATTCTGTGCCCAGGAGTTAGCAGGGACATAGGCCAGCTGCACAGCAGGAAGCTGGGACAGCCTGGAGTACACCGTGCCCTGACTGCCCAGGGATTTGCACAGAGTGAAGCTGGTGTTGGGGATGTACAGCCTGCCCCCAGAACAGTGGGGAAAACTGACTTGACTCCACTGTAAAATATTTAATGAGGAGAGAGATGGAGGGAGATAAGAACTCAGGGTAGTTCATGACTGACATAAGGGAATTTAAAGGAGGAAAAATTTACAGAATTGTTTTTAGTGTAAGGAGAGGTAGTGAGGGGGTTTCTGCTGGGGAAGATAAGAGGGGCAGAGCCCAACTGGTGCCATCAGGATGAACCTCCTGGGGGCAGCAGATTCCTCCTGAGGGACAGCTCTGAGAGCTCTGCTCTCTGTGACAGTGACAGGACCCCAGAGAAGGGCTGGAGCTGTGCCAGGGGAGGGTCAGGCTGGATATCAGGGAAAGGTTCTTCCCCCAGAGGTGCTGGGCACTGCCCAGGCTCCCCAGGGAATGGGCACAGCCCCAAGGCTGCCAGAGCTCCAGGAGTGTTTGGACACCGCTCTCAGGGATGCACAGGGTAGGATTGTTGGAGTGTCTGTGCTGAGCCAGTGGTTGGACTGGATGATCCTAGTGGGTCACTGCCAGCTCAGGAGATTCCATGATTCCACCAGCCTGCACCTACATTCTGAGTAAGAAGCTGTGTCTCAGCAGTGCTCTGGGGTGTGACTGAAGGTGCTCTTTGTGCCAGACCACATGAAAATGATGATAAGTCATGTGCAGGGCTCAGCTGTGGGCTTGGTGGTAGGTCAGAGTACAGAGATTCCCAGTCCTAACAGAGAGCAGCCCACTTTGCTTTGGACCAGACAGTGCTGATGACCTGGCTGTGTGGACATGTTTGTTTTGTAGTTAGGGCAATATGCAGGGAGGAGTTGGGAATAGCTGTTCTGCTTTACTAAGCTTGTCCTAGCCCAGGTAAATCAGTCTGCACAGGCGTGTAAATACCCACAGCAGGTAGAGAATCTTCAATGTCTGTGAGCTTCATCCCCACAGAGCTTCAGCCCCTCTTCATCTGCAAGGCAGTGCCTCAAACCTGTGGGAGGAGAAGTCAGGAGTTATGGAATGTCTGATTAAATGGACAGGCTGGATCGATGGCTGACGCCAACAGTGGGAGAGTCAACAAGACCAATGCCAGGTTCTGCCCTTGGGTCACAACAGTCCCATGGAATGCTCCAAGCTGGGAGAAGAGTGGCTGGAAAGCTGGGAAGGGATCTGGTAGTGCTGGTGACAGTGGCTGGACATGAGCCCAGGTGTGCCCAGATGTGCACCTGTGCTGTTGCAGCCATGGTGTGTCCAGAAGGCCCAGTGTGGTGCCCTGTGCTGGCACTGCTGGGGCACCTCCAGTCCTGGGGTCAACTCTGGGCCCCTCCTGACCAGAGAGACACTGAGGGGCTGGAGCGTGTCCAGGGAAGGGAATGGAGCTGGGGAAGGGTCTGGAGCACCAGGAGCAGCTGAGAGAGCTGGGAAAGGGGCTCAGTCTGGAGAAAAGGAGGCTCAGGAGGAACCCTGTGGCTCTGCACAACTCCCTGACAGGAGGGGACAGACGTGGCAGGGTCGGGCTCTGCTGCCAGGGAACAGGGACAGGACAAGAGGAAACGGCATCAAACTGCATCAAGGGAAGTTCAGGTTGGATATTGGGAAAAATTTCTTCCTGGAAAGAGTTGTCCAGCACTGGCACAGGCTGTCCAAGGCAGAGGTGGAGTCACCATCAAAGGAGGGATTTAAAAGCCATGGATATTGCACCAGGGGATGTGGTTTAGTGGTGGTGTTGGCAGTGCCAGAGGAATAGTTAGACTTGATGATCTTAGAGGGCTTTTCCAACTTAAGTGATCCTATGAAACTCAGGTTGCTCCAGCCCCTCACCAGCCACTTCTTTAGCGCTGCACCAGTAGGACATTGGGATGTGTGTCCACAAAGAAATGTGTTCTGTTTCCTTTCTTAGGGGAAAGCCATGGTCTTAGGCACTGGTTTTAGCTGCATTCACTTCATCTCTCAAAAGCTCTTCAGTTCAAGTTAAGTGGTTGTGTAGACAACTCCTAAAATCAAAGAGCCTTTAACACCAGTTTTTCTTAATTTCTACCTCCCCACCACACACAGGCTTCACACCTTGAACCACTTGGAATGCAGGAAAAAAATTGTGGATGGGGCAAGCCAACAGTCTAATCTTGTGTCTAGTCAGCAGTGACTAACAGAAGGTGCTAAGAAGAATAAACAAGGCAAGAGGTACAGAAGTACCTCACATCTTGCTTATTTTCCTTTATATCTCAGAGAATCAGAAAAATGAAGCGAACATGGAGCTTCAGTAGAAAAATGACCTTGGATTCCCCTTAAGTGATGTGTCTCTGATGCCCTTTTTCTCAGGTATGTGGAATGTGGTTGGTTGGTTGGTTGGTTGGTTGGTTGGTTGGTTGGTTGGTTTGCAGGGGAAAATCTGTCAGCTCAGAAATAAAATTAAGGCACTATGAATATTTAAATGTGAAAGGAAAAGTATATTCAGACTGATTGCTTGGAGCTAGGAATTATATACCCAGGTACATAAAATTTATAACAGAGAATGTCATGCAAAATCTACATTTCTCTTTCAAATTCCTAATTTACTCATACTAGAGATGGGATTGTGAAGTTACAGTCATTACTGCATTGTAGTCTTAAGACCACATGGCAAACTTTATATTTAGCTTAAAAATAGGCAAGAGATCAGGCAACTTGTATTCTGTCAATCTGTTCTTATTCACTACACATCCTGTTAAACACCTTTATCTGCCTCCAACCAGCTTTCTCACAGGCAGCTGAATCTTCACCTGTACAAGGCTTTAGTTGTCCATTCTATGCAAGGGTTGTGAGAGTTGACCAGCTCTGATCTCTTGCAAGTTTCGCCCACTTTTCTTTCAACTTTTTTTTTTTTTTTTTGCCATGAGACTTTCTAGTCTTGGTGCTTCTTCTTTCTTCCTTTTCTGTTCCTCCTTTCTTTCAGCCTGTCCACCCCAGGCCATGCTCTTCTAAAACCTCTCAGTGCTGTACTTCCTTCAAATTTGTTTCAGCATTATTTTGCTTTTCTCACACACAGATCTTTGCCTGGATACCCTTGGATGTGCACTCTGCATTTTTTGCTCTTCACCTTCGTCCTTTTTCATCTTCCATTTACAGTCTCCAGTTTTAACTATGTTTAAACACTTTTTCTCCTCTTCTCTCGAGTGACCATCAGGAAATACTTCTTACCTGTGAGGATGGCTGGCACTGGTCATCCCAGGCTGCCCAGAAAAGTTGTGGTATTTCCATCCTTGGGGTGTCATCCTGCACTACTGGCTCTTGGATGACCCAGGTGACTTCCAGAGCTCCTTCCTCCCACTCAGCCATTCCAGGATGCTGAAATAGCTCTGGTTGTGTTTGAAGCTAGTAGCAAATGACCTTGCTTTAGTGGAAAGAGTAGAGAGGAGTCACAGTTCTCTCTGTGTGAGCTCACCAGGCTGGCCCTTCTTGCTCTTAGAGAACTGGGGTGAGACGCAGATTTGCTGTCAGGCTGGGATTTAGGGAACTGGATGGTGTGAGTACAGAATCATCATTTCAGCGCACTGCACATAGATCTTTTCCTCCCACCTGTAAAAGAGTAACTGCTGTGAGCAACCCTTGAATTTGAGGGTTTAGGCTGGTAGCAGTGAGCTCAGATAGCTGAGAGGTCATGGAGCCAGGCTGGATGGAGGTCAGCAACGTGCTCTAGTGAAAGCTGCCTCAGCCCTGTTAATATCAGTATTGTTGTTATTGATACTACAATCTGTGGGAAAGTTCTGATTAATTTTTCACAAAAAAGTTGGGTTTGTGTTCTGAAACCTCCATCAGTGGTATCTTCCAAAAGTTAACTTTACAGTATAGAATAAATAGATCTAAACATTACTTTAGTTTTTTATTTAATCCAAAATATGGGGGGGTTTTAATATTTTCACTGGCATTTCATCCTAAACATGAATAAATTTAAAAAGCAAATTAATTTTAAAAAATTCTTGCAGAATGGCAAAGTCATTTTTTGCCGCACTCTGTGAGGTACCTCAGCACAGGCTTTGAGAGAGCCCAGCAGCACATTATGGAGAGATAATGAAATTAGGCTCTGAAGTAAAGAGGACTCAGCATAGAAAATAAAACCTATGTGTGTGCAGCTAAAGGATGGCAGGGATAGATGGGATATTGGGATATTCCTCCCTGTGAGGGTGCTGAGGTCCTGGCACAGGGTTGTCCAGAGAAGCTGTGGCTGCTCCATCCCTGGAAGTGTCAAAGGCCAGGCTGGATGGGGCTTGGAGCCACCTGGGATAGCGGAAGGTGTCCCTGCACATGGCAGGGGCTGGAATAAGATAGGGTTTAAAGCCCTTTCCAGCCTTGGGACTCTGTAACAGATGTTGAGTCACACAGTCTGACAGGGAACAATTGAGGGCAAGTATTAAAGTAATTTGGGGTAATTTCCTCTACATCTACCCAGCTAACTGTTAATAGAAGCTGGAGACTCCATCACAGCCACCATCAGTTGCAGTGTCAGTGCAGGGACATGTTGTCTGTCATCTCTACTGACCTGGTGCTGTGATACTAGGCTGAGAAGAAAATGCAGTCACTTACTCACAGTGACCTACTTGACCCTTTTCTGGCAGCAGCAAATCTAAACCACGTAGTAAAATAACAGTACTGGTTTCTAATGATCCTCTAAGAACTTCAGAATTAACATTTCCAGATTTAATTCTGCTTATTTATGATTTCTTCTATGAAGTCAGTGTTTACTTTGGGTTTGCAAGAGGGGACTGAGAGCAATATCAAACTGCTGTATGGGAAGCAGCCTGCGTCAAGGAAAGCAAAACTTCAGTCCTCGTACTAAAATCCTAGTTAACCTTTGAAAATCTCATTAAACCTTTGAGAACTCTCAGTAAACCCTTGAGAACTCAGTAAATTTAAGAATCTCAGTAAATGTGTTGAGAAGTCTTAGTAAACCTTTGCATTTGCTTCTTCAGTGTCTGGAGGCAGAAGTCAGCCCTGAAATGTGGTGGTTCCAGCAGGGCCTCTCATTCCTGCCCGTGGCACTGGTTGTGTGGTCAGCAGCATCATTTGTGTTTTCCTACATCACTGCAATTGTCCTGCACCATGTTGACCCTTTGGTGCCCTACATCAGGTAAGTGATGTCCACCCTGTGTCAGAGCACTGAACTGACCCTGGTCCTGTGAATTCTTCCCAACTCCAGACTAAAATAGCAGTTCTTACCCAACAGCTCCAGTTCTAAAGATACCGTTTGTAGCAATTATATATCTAGTTTTAGGTGATATTAAACTGATAGAGGGGAATTTCAGGTGAAATGTTAGGAAGAAATTCCTTCCCTGTGTGGGTGCTGAGGCCCAGGCACAGGTTGCCCAGAGAAGCTGTGGCTGCCCCATAACTGAAAGTGTCCAAGGTCAGGTTGGACAGGGCTTGGAGCCACCTGGGCTGTTGGAAGGTGTCCCTGCTTGAAATGAGGGAGTTGAGATGACCTTTAAGGTCCCTCCAAACCCAACCCATTCTGGGATTTGTGTGTTACTCTATTTAAAGGTGTCTGGGTTTGTGCAAAGCTCTAAGCTTTGGCTCTGTGAACATACCCTTAAAATGATGATGGACAAGGGCACTGGGGGGGCCTCACCACATTCTGGCTTAGAGTGAAGCCACTCACTGCCACCAGGTCTGTTGCACCAGTAAATCCATACTAAAATCTACTTTGCCAAATTTGTTCCATCAAGGCTGATATATGTAACTCAAGCTTTGCTCTTTCAGTTTTCCATGTTCTTCATTTTTCCAGTTTTAATCCTTTTTATTCACCATTTTTGGCATCAAGATCAATATGAAAAGAACAGTTAGAATTCTGAGCACAATCATTCCCTGCTCCAAGGCTAGATTGTCTTTACCATGTTGATTTCTACAGTTCTAAAACCAGCACAGTATAGTTTGAGTAATGAAAAATTCAGTGAAAATCTTCCGGGGGGACTTTTTTTGTATGTCCTTTGTAGACTGAAATAAGTAAAGTTGTATTGGAAGTATTTTTAATATAGATACAAATAATGTAGGATATGTGTCTCTCCATTTATCTCTTCCAGTGATACAGGAACAATACCACCTGAAAGATGCTTATTTGGGATCATGTTAAATGTTTCAACCTTCTTAGGTGAGTACAGAAAGCTGTCCTTGGTGAGCTGCAAGCAGTTCTGGAATGCAGCAGCTTTAAACAAGTTCCCTTTCTTCTCCAGACCATTAAACAGCCCAGAATTGTTAATGAAAAACTAAATACTGAGCAATAAATCTCAATTCTCTTAAGCAGTTAAAAGTGTGTGTCAGGGTTGTTATGCACAAATTGCCAGTATGACAGTTGCAGATTCTGGAAGGGCAAAAAATGCATTAAAAAAAACTAACAGAAAAGTAAAAGCAATAAAAATGCAAATTCAAGGCAGTCACCTGACCTGTGCTGCAAAAATGGAGAGGGGGGGAGACAAACTAATACAGCTTTAAAATTAAATAGATCCAAAAAATCTATTAATTTGACTTGTTTGCCATTATATTATTTCAATTTTATGATTGAAAATCCAGCCTTTCACCCTTCCTATTTCACTGTGCCCTAAAAAAATTCTTGTATGTTAAGAGTTGCCTCTGTCACTCAGCATCTTCCCAGGTAAACAAGGACACTGCTCCTCAGCAGGAATCTCACTGCCTGTGGCTCTCTTTGGCAGGGATAGCCACCATGTATGTCCGGTACAAACAAGTGTCTGCCCTGAGCCCAGAAAAACCCAAGATCCTCAGGCTGAATAAGCTGGGCCTCACGCTGGGATGGATGAGCTGCTTTGGACTCTGCATTATTGCCAATTTCCAGGTTTGTGCTCCGCCTGCTCCTACTGGAACTGTGTCTGTTCTATAATACCTGATAAACTGGGGATTTACAGAAAGCAACTTTGCATGGAAAGCTGCTTTTTTGTCAAATTCTCTACAGAGAATGGTTAAAAAATAGAAAGTTTGGCTTGTAATTTGTTAGTTATTCCTTATTTGCTTTGGACTTGTGAGCAGCTGTTCATGACATTTCGAAGCATTCATAACTACCAAGCATTGCAAAAGCCACACTTGGATCTCCTTCCAAGGGAAGCCTGAGATCCACATTGAAAGCCCACAGCTGTGGCTCAGGAGAATCAGGTATCAAATAATAAAAACTTGTTCCAACTAGAAGTAAAGCCAAGAAAACCACCCAACGCCACAAGTCCAGCTCTGGAAAACCTGCCCTCTCAAATAGATTTTCCTTCAAACCTTCTTAAATCCTTGAAAATTCTGCAACATTAATTCTTTTGATTTTCTCCATCCCAGGTCTCTAATTTTTTCCTCCCCAATACTTTCCACTCCAAAAAAAACCCAAATCTGATATTCTCACCCATCACACTGTGAGCAGGTCCCCATTGTTGGCTTTATTTGCCAGGTGATTGTATAATTGCCAGCCTTACTACATAAATTACCTGATAGATTTTGGGGCTTTGTTGTGGTGCCTGTAGCCACCACAGGCTCTAGTGTCACCTTGGCTCTGGCTGGATTAGGAACAGGGAAAACCAAAGAGGAAAAATTCATGGAAGCTCCACGTTTTCCCTAGCCCAGCTCCTCAAGTGCTCCAGCAGCCCTTGTCTTAGAAACCTCAGCACTCTCATTCTAGGCATTTTTTTCTTTTGGAGGCCTCAATCTATTTACTATTTTCTAGACCCCTCAGAGGTCCCAGCCTCCCATTCCACACCCACCAAGAAGAATCCTCCAGACTCTGCTCAACTCCATGATTTCCCTCCGCTGCCCTCAAGAAAGGGGTTTACTACTTTCTTTGTATTTCACAATAATCAAAACCTAGGAGGTCCATGTTAATTTGATAACAGTTCATGTATTGTCTAATCTTCAGCAAAACAAAAGTTGGAAGTGATGCACCTGCATATTGCCCTGAAATCCACTGGTGAATGAAGACCCCAAAGTGTGAAAATAGAGAATTTCTCTCTGCTGACACTTCCCTGAACAGCACATGATTTTGGAGCACACACCTTTGCTTATTTCTTAAACAGAAATTCTCACTGTGAAAGCAGCACTTAAAATTCATTTGTGCACAGAAAGTGCACAAGGAAAAGCTTGATCTTAAGAGTTACTCATTAAGATTCAGAGAACCTCATGTTTTAGGGCAGAAAACATCTGCACAATTGGGGTGCAGGAGGCTGCCAGGCCTTGCCTTGTGCAACAGGTCAGATGACACTTTTTGTTCCCTGTCTATGGGTCATGTGCTAAGCTGGGGATGAGAGGAAAGGGCTGAACACACGTGGGTTTCCACACACATATATTTTAATAATACATTTTTAGTTGGGTTGGGTTTTTTGGAATATCTTCTGGTTTTAGTTATTTTTGCAGTTTGACACTTGGTTCTCCTGGTGATGATTTAAGTATCGCTGCTTGATTGAACCTTATTTCCTCAGAGTATTCAAAGATACTAATTTTACAAACAATCTTTATTCAAACCAGAGTTCATTCAGAGAAATGCAAAACCTCATTATTTTTAATCCAAAATTGGGTACTAGAATTGTGTTTTGTCTGTCCTGTATTACATAATCTTTCATAGATGCACATGTTCCTGGGGGAGAAATGTTGTCACTCCCATTCCCTACTCACCTGCAGGGATTCTCTCACTCAATTCCTGTGATATTGTCCATTTATGAGAAGAGCTCTCACAAATCCCTGTACTGAAGGTACTGCTGTGACCTGTAACTTCACCACAAGAATTTAACAAAAGCAGAAATTCCAGAGGCTGGCAGGTTCTGGCTTCTAGACATCTCCCAATGGGTCTTCCAAGAAAAGTTTCCTGAGGACTGGCACAGTCCAGAACTGTATATGGGGTGGGAGAAATGCATCTTTCTTTCCCTAGAAATGCATCCTGTATTACATCCACGTGCTGGGAGCCTGCCTGACCTTCGGGGTGGGGTCCATTTACATGCTGGTTCAGACCATCCTGTCCTACCTGATGCAGCCAGAACTTCACAGCAAAGACATCTTCTGGGCCCGCCTGGCTGTGTTCCTGTGGAGCTGTTCCAGCATCCTGAGCAGTATCCTTTGCCTGGGCAGTGGCACCAAAACCCAGCAGCCTTCATAAGATTTACACCTACTTCAACTGAACCACCGCCATGTGCCACAAGAGGCCTGTACAGCCTGTAGTGTGCCCTGTTCTGCATTCCAGCCTGGGAATTTCAGGGAAAATGGTTAATCCCTTTAATACTTTTAATATCCCCCCTGGATATTAAAAAAAATAATAATAACTGCAAGAGGGATGGTTACTACCGTTTCTCCTCCCCTTTCCTACTGCACACCAGAGACTGAAATTAGGAAAAATAAGAGTTTATCCCCAAGAGGTCTGACTAAATTAAGAAACATGGGGCCAAAGGGAAGTATGCTTAAGGGATGGATGGTTTCTATGGGGGAAAGAAACAGGTAAGAAATAAAAGTGTGTTTCTGAGTACAGGAATGGTACGCAGCATTAGAGTTGGATACAACTGAAAAAGAAACCCAGAAAGTAGCATAGGAGGAGATACTTTTAACAGCCCATGTGGAGCAGGTCTGGCTGTGCCAGCTGGCTTGGAAACAGGGATGGTGTCCTGGCACTTGCCAGAGAGACAAGTCTGGAACACGTTTCGAGGGTGAGTCAGGGGGGACTTTGACCTCTGATCTCCTCCCTGCCCATCCTACAGTTCAAAAACCAAGAAATTTCTGACTGGCATTGCCTATCACCTTCCCTCAGCATCAGAATCCATCACTCCCTTTAGCTCTGAATTCCAAGTGCTGGAAGCAGCTGTGGGGTTTAGAGAAAGAGAGAAACACAGAATGGTTTGCGTTGAAGGGACCTTCTAGTCCTGCCCTCTTGCAGTAGGAATCCATTCCCGTTTATCCATATATTTATATAACAAATGTGGGCAAACCCACGCAGAAATAGAGGCCTTTTTCCTCTCCTGAATCATTGAAACAGTCAGGAAACTGCACCAGAACAGGTCCCCTGCTCACCACAATGGACTTGAACAGTGGATTTAAAAATTCTTGTGTCAAACAGCACCAAACCTGAATTCCAGAGACACGAGTTGCAAAACCCATTGCTTGAACACTGTCCCATCTGCAGCTGTATCCAGGCCACTGATTTAATCCCCACCAATCCCAATTATTCCCACACTGGCAGCCAATACCAACACTAAACTATATATCCCATTTCCCAAGGTTGGAGCGTCTCGCTGGGCTCTCATTCCTGCTGCTGCAGGAATATAGAATCTGTGGGGGTCAGAGGAGCAGGGACAGTGGGGCACAGGCTTATTATCCATCATGAAGGATCCTCACCTGCTGACAGCAAGGAAATCATTTGAGAAACTTGTAGAATTGTTGTATTTAACAGAAATTTTTGGTATTGGCAAACAAGATTTTCAGCTTTGAATAGGGAGGAACCAAACTGGGGGGAAGCTAAAGTATGTTCTATGAACAGTATGATCTGCTGCAAGTTACACTTCTCTTACAGGTGCCAAAAGCCCACAAACCTCAAACCTGTTGAGGTTTTTGTGCCAATATAGTCAAACCAAAATTATAGGGAAGTTGTAGAAATAATGATGTGTACATATATAGCAATGAAAGGGGAAGAGGAGGGAAAATATTGTTCTAAATTAACAGCTCATAATGTAATAAGGGAAAGATGGGGAAAGGGAGAAGCCTGTGGCCTTGGGTTAAATGGTTGTAACAGGTATTGGAAGACAGAAGGAAATGAATTTTGTGTTAGTTCTGGAGTCACAGCAGTGCCCTGTGCTGGCACTGCTGGGGCACCTCCAGTCCTGGGGACAACTCTGGGCCCCTCCTGACCAGAGAGACACTGAGGGGCTGGAGCGTATCCAGGGAAGGGAATAGAGCTGGGGAAGGGTCTGAAGCACCAGGAGCAGCTGAGAGAGTTGGGAAAGGGGCTCAGTCTGGAGAAAAGGAGGCTCAGGAGGGACCTTCTGGCTCTGCACAACTCCCTGACAGGAGGGGGGAACCAGGGTGAGGTTGTGCTCTGCTGCTGGGGAGCAAGGGCCAGGACAGGAGTAAACAGCCTCAAGCTATGCCAGGGGAGGTTCAGGTTGGATATTGGGGAAAATTTCTTCCTAGAAAAGGTGGTCAGACACTGGCCCAACTGCCCAGGGCAGTGGTGGAGTCACCATTCCTGGAGAGATTTAAAAGGCATGTGGATGTGGCACGTGAGGACCCGGGTTTGCAGTGGCCTTGGCCTTGGGGAACAATTGGACTCAACCTCAGAGGTCTTTTCCAAAGCAAACAATTACCTGAATCTATGAAAATACTCTTGGTCCTGTGGTGGAGTGTAACGGCACAACTGCCAGCCCAGAGCAAGGCAGCTGATGACCCACTGCAATGAGGGGGGGCAGGGAGGGATGGGATTTTTATATCACAATGATTAAATTCTTCCCAGTGCAGCAGGAACTCGGGCAGATAAGAAACAGCTCCTAGAGCTGTCCGGCTCAATTAGCAGAAAATTGGGTGTCTATGGTCAGATCAGTAACCAGAGCTCCTAAACCTCTCATGTCCATTTTTTAATGAGCTTTGGAAGTCTGGGTTCTTAAGGGCACGTTTGTGCCAGGAAGTCCATCCTTGTTAACCACAAAAAATAATCTTTCACATCAGGAGGTTCTTGATGTTTAATCTCATTAACCATTGAAGATATTAATATCTTAATCCTGTGAAAATCAGGTTGTCTATAAATTAATGATCTGAGTTTCGTTTGTTGTGTTGCAGGAGCACTTTTTTGGGTACCTTCCCTCTGTAAGATGTTGAAAAGTGACATTAAACACTCCAAAAAATCCATGTCTTGGATTAAATGGGGGATCATTGTCACGTGGGATGAAATCCAAAATACTTCTCAAACCTTGACTAAGAGGGAAACAGAAACGCCAAAAATCCTCTTTGCTGCAGGTCATACAGGATTCCAAGCTGTGGCCCACAGCAAGTATTCAAGGTGGTTGAGACATTAAAAAAAGATTTAAAAAAAGAATAGCCATCAGATAAAGAGACCTGGACTCTTATTAGGATGGGGAATACTAGTAAAATTAAATTAAAATGCTCAGCAAAGTGCTCACATCTGATCATAGCTTAAACACTTCCATGAGAGCATTGTGTTTGATCAGAGGAATAATGAGAGGCAGCACACAGAAAACAGAAATAATGGATTTAGGTTCAAATTAACTTTTTCACATGACAATAACCAGTGGGCTGGGACAAGCTACGGGTTGAAGGGCACAATGTGAACAGTCCATGGCACCATTACTGCTCCTCAGGCTGAGACCTCACAGCCTCAGCTCGACAGAGTCTGCAATCTGCAAGTTCCATGTTCCTCATTCTTGGCCTTGAATCCTCCTTAACCTCTTCCCTCAGTGTTTGTGTCCTCGGTTGTGTTGTACAGTGGCCTGTATGGACAGAACCTGGTGCAGAAGCTGCACTGGAACTCCCAAGAAAGAGTAAGTGATTGGGGAGGGGAATGGAGACCAAATCCAGCTGGATTTGGAGGGACAGGTGGGAACTTCTTGGAGCTCACAACCCAGTCTGAGGTGGGAGAGAAGAGGAGAGAGCTGTGCCAGCCAAACCAGCTGTCAGCTCCTTGGAATTGTGGGATCCCAGACAAGGGTGGGTTGGGAGGGACCTTAAAGCCCATCCTGTCCCACCCCCTACCATGGGCAGGGACACCTCCCACTATCCCAGGTTTCAAGCCCTGCTCAAGCCCTTGGACTTCCAGGGATGGAGCAGCAACAGCTGCTCTGGGCAAGTTGTGCCAGTACTTGCTGAAGTTCTCATCTCATAAAACTGCTGGGTCTTCGAGTGTAACTCTAAATTTATCCCTCCTACATCTTGAGGAGAGCCTTGAACCTCTCTGCTCTTTGTTAGTTGAGCTCTGGATTGAGCATTCAGGTTTTGCAGGTGGGTATTAAATTCCCAGTGGGCATCATCCCAGTTGGAGCAGGTGTTTTCCTGGTCATTCTCATTCTTCAGCACTTCATTCCTGGGGACTCCAGATACAATGAGGAATTTTGCTCACCAGTGGGAATAGTTGTGGATGTAGGATCTCACATAGGATGTCACAAGTCACAAGCCATCCTTGTGCCACTGCAGGTCCAGAGCAGTTCTCACACGGATTTTTTTCCCCCTCTGTAATATAGGGCTACACCACCCACATCATCAGCACCGTCTCTGAGTGGTCGCTGGCATTCTCCTTCCTCAGCTTCTTCCTCACCTACATCCGTGACTTCCAGGTAAAACAAAGTTAATGTTCCCTGTGTCTGAATAGCCCAGTGTGGTGCAGGGTATCCTTAGATTTTATGGGATCACGGAATCATTTTGGTTGGAGAAGACCTTCAAGGTGATGGAGTCCAGCCATTAACCCGGCATGGATCAGTCACCAGGCCTGGAGACCCATGAGCAGCTCTAGGTGACCCCCACAGAGTCTGTGTTACCTGCTGTTGCCTGTCTGTGGAATCGCTGCTGTGTTAACCATAGCTCCAGCATCAGGCTGGCGTTAACTGGCCTTGACTGGCCCTGACTGGCTTCACTTCCAGACCTGTCACAGCCACAGGGGCCTTTTCCTCCAGGACAAGGCAAATGGTGGAGCCAGTCCAGAGCACAGCTAGGAGCCAGGCACATGGTTCTGAGACAATTTGTTGGTGTTTCCAAAAATCTTTGGTGTTTCCTCTGGCCACTGAACCTCCCAGTGCCAGGGCAGTGAGGGAGCCACTCATGGGGACTCTCTTTGCTTTCCCTCTACAGAAAATCTCCCTGCGGGCCATGGTCAGCCTGCAGGGCCAGACCCTGCACGAGAGCCCAGGGAGCTTCAGGGCAGAGGATGAGGCGCTGCTTATAGCAGGGAGCATCTGATGGATGAAGAAACTCAGGAATTCAATAGCAATAGCAGCTGTTATTTCTAAACATTTATTTTATATTAAAAAGTATGAAGTTACTGTCTTGTACTTGACATTAAGGGCTTTGCTATTAACCCACAGCAATGCAAATGTTACCAGTACTGTGAATAAGTCTGTGACATTTCTACATTTTCCAATGTCATGAAGGATTAAATGAAGGTTATGAATAAGTTGTGTCTCCTCGTCTCTTCCTCCATACCTGGTTTGACCTCCCTGACCCTCCTCTCTCCGGTGCTCCTCAGGCTAAGTCCTTTTGGATGGCGGAGCCTCCAGCCTCACCTCCGCTCCTCTTGGGCCCAGGGGGCTGACCCATGCCCTGCACTTTGGGCCAGATGGGATGGACCACAAATCCACCCCATCCTTTGAGCAGCCCATAGGGAAAAACCTCTTCACACACAGCCTGCTCTGGAGGTCAAGAGGCGGCTGAGCAGCTCCCTCCTGCTGGAAGGGCAGCCCTGTGCTGGCCCTGGAGAGGAGTGACAGGGAGCAGTATGAACCACACAGGCATGGAATCCCAGAAGGGTTTGGCTCAGAAGGGGCCTTAAAGCCCATCCCATTCCACCCCCTGCCACGTGCAAGGACACCTTCCATTAGACCAGCTTGTTCCAGGCCCTGTCCAACATGGCCTTCCCTCCCTCCCCCTGGCAGGTGTGGGAGCTGACAGGCAGGTTGACCCAGGAATTCTCATGCCAAGCACGGGTGGAAGAGTCGGCCAGGGCAGCCCATGTCCTTTATTCCCGCCCAAGCCAAGAACTGTCTCTTAAACACCTGAGAGTGCAACCCCTGTTCTCGTGTCCTCGACATCCCTGGTGTTCCCTGAGAGCCTCCAACCTAAGCCAGCTGCTCCTTCCTCCAGCTTCTTCCAGCAGCTCCCAGAGTGCTGACAGCCCTTATCCCAACCCTGTGGAGTGTCTGTATGCTCCAGAGCCTCTAAGTGCCAGACACACCAGCTGGTTCCAGGGTCAGTCCGTGGGGACAACCTCCCACACTCCAGTCATGCCCAGACCAAGCCAGAAGCCTTAAAATTGTACCAGAAGCCATGAATTCTACAAAAGTACAGTAGATTAAGGGGATATTTGATTGCACAGAGACCTATCAAGTACCTCCACAGCTGCCTCTGAGCCCTCCTTGACAGGAAGAGCTCAGCTCCCTTCCCAGGTTAATTCTCAAGGCTTGTACATGAGCTCTGGCACATTTCCTCCCACACCAGAAACCTTTACTGTGGCACTTTCCCTTCCTGGAGGAGCAGGCAAAGCACCAGAAGAGAAATTAATCTGAGCTGGAGGCCTCCTGGAAACCCCAGCAGTTCCCTGAATAGCTTCTTTCTCCCAGATTTAAATGGGATGTCTCTGTCCCTGCTACTGCATTTCCAGCCTGGTTCAGCCAGACTTCAGATAATCTACATGGTGGAAACGACATTTGGGGCCAAAAGATGCATTACTACTGAGGGCAGTGGGGTGAGAGAACAGTGGATGTGATTCATGTGGAGTCACAGAGAACCCTGGGCATCATGGCCTGGGAAGGTTTCCCAAATACTGTATTTTACCTGATGATGAATCCCCAGGGATCCCAGCCACCCTGGAGAGCTGCACACTTGGCCACACACTTCCTAAGCAGAGAATACCCCAGTCCCTGATTAACTGCTCCAGTGTAGAAAAGGTGATGTTTCAGCTGAGAGAATCCTTTTGCCTCCCTCAAGACTCATTAAACAAATGGTTTAAGCAAGAGATGGCCCAACAGTGATGGGATCCCTGCAGAGGAGAGAGAGCTCTTCTCCTGATATGATGGGAAGAGAAGAAAAAAACCCAGTTGATTAATTCACGTAGACCTCAAGGAGGCTCTAGAAGGCATCTGCCTGCTCACAGAGTTTTCTTCACCTCCTCTTCTCTGCTTTCTCCATGGATCCCTGTCAAACATTGAGATGTTGATCCTGACAACAGACATCCAACCTGCTGCTCCCAGAAGCAATTCCTGACCCAGAGAGCAGGAATTTCTCTGCAACTTAATGTCACTGTGATGAGCCAGCCAGGGTAGACTGAGGTTTAGGTTGGACATTAGGAAATATTTCTTCCCCCCAAAGGGTTGTCCAGCCCTGGCATAGCTGCCCACAACAATGGAGTCACCAGTTCCAGAGGGATTTAAAAGAACCCATGTGGATGTGGCGCTTGGAGGACATGATTAATGGTGGCCTTGGCAGTGCTGGAGAGCAGTTGGATTCCATGATCGCAGAGGGCTTTTCTAATCTCAGAGATTCTGATTTTACTGCCCAAACCAGTACATTCCTGAGTTTACAGTTAAACCCCCCAAACAGTGAGGGATTCACTGTTCCCTCACCAGCCCAGCACCACGTGCTGGGATTCCTGCAGGTCCATGGAAGTTCAGCCTCAGAGCATCCAATTCTTCTCTATTTAACAACCTCCTCAATGGCAGGAAAACCCTTTTCCTGCTATCTCACCCTTTGCCAAGAGACAGGGATAAGCAGCACCGAGGAGCAGCTCCCTGCTCCCTGCTGCTCCAGTTAAACACAGTGAATCCCTGCCTTTTCCCCTTCCCTGCAGCCTCACCAGCAGAGTCATGATGCAGGGTCTGGGTTGGGTGCCACCTCCCATAGAATCATCATGGCTGGAAAAGACCTTCAAGATCATCCATCCAAGTCCATCCCACACTGCTACTGTAGCCCCATAAACCCTAAATCACATTACCCAGCGAGATCCAGACACCCTTCAAACAACTCCAGGGATGGTGCCTCCACCAGCTCCCTGGGCAGCTCCTTCTATGCCTGACTAGCCGAGCACTGAACAGATTTACAGGGTCCATTAATATACTTGAATTGCCCTGACCAGCCTCCTGGGACCTTCTCACACACTTACAGCCCATGAGCTCCACATAAGCCCAAGCCTGAGCATCCAGCCCTGGCCTGGGCTGTTGTGGGTGGCCCTGGTTTCGGCTCTGCCCCAGGATTTGTTCTGTGGACAGTCCTCAGATCTTGATTCACAGAATCCCAAGATGGTTTGGGTGGGAAGGGACATTAAAGATCATCTCATTCCACCCCTGTGTCATGGGCAGGGACACCTTCCACTATCCCAGGTTGCTCCAAGCCCCAGCCAATCTGACCTTGGACACTTCCAGGGATGGGGCAGCCACAGCTTCTCTGGGCACCCTGTGCCAGGCCTCACCACCCTCACAGGGAGGAATTCCTTCCCAATATCCCATCTAACCCTGCCCTCTGTCAGTTGGAAGCCATTCCCTCTTGTCCTGTCACTCCATTCCTTGTCCCAATTCCTTCTCCACCTCTCCTGGAGCCCCTGTAGGCACTGGAAGGGGCTCTAAGGTGTCCCCAGAGCCTTCTTTTCTCCAGGCTGAACATTTAAAGCTCTCCCAGCCTGGCTCTAGAGCAGAGGGGCTCCAGCCCTCAGAGCCCCTCAATGGCGTCTGAATTTGCTCCAGCAGCTCAACATCCTTCTGCTGCTATTGAGCTGCAGGGCTGGAGGCAGCTCTGCAGGTGGGGTCACACCAGAGTGGGGCAGAGTGGCAGAACCTCCCTCCCCTCCTGCCCACACTGGGGGATCAGCTGAGGGGTTGGGGGATTTCTAGGCTTAGGCATGTCCAGGTCTCACTCACCAACACTCCCAAGACATAGTCCCAGGGCTGCTCCATCTGCTGACCCCCAGCCTGGATCCATTCTGGGGTCACCCCGACCCAGGTGCAGCACGTGGAACTTGGTCTTGTTAAACCTCCTGAGTTTCCCATGGGCCACTTCTGAGCTTGTCCAGGTCCCTCTCAATGACTCTCTCCCTCAGGGGTATCCCTGCTCCCTCAGCTCAGTGTCACCTGCAAACCTGCTCAGGGTGCCCTCGATCCCTTCATATGTCATTAATGAAGATGTTAAATAATGCTGCTCCCAGTACAGATGCCTGAAGGACACTACTGATCCCAGTACGGATCTGTGAGGGACACCACTGGTCACTGATGCCCATTGGACCTCAGCCGTTGACCACAACTGCCTAGATGTGATCATCCAACCCACACCTTATCCACCTGACAGTCCACCCATTAAATCCATCTCTCAAATGTAGAGAAGGATACTGGGGAGAACCACATCAAATAGTTACAGAAGTCTAGGTAAATTACGTCTGTCAACCTTCCCTTATCACTGATGGAGTCACTCCTGTTGAGCTTCTCATCCACCAACACCTCCAGGTCCTTCTCTTAGGGCTGCTCCATTCATCCCCCAGCCTGGAGTTGTGCTGGGGGTCGCCTCAAACCAGAAGCAGGATCTCATCCTTGGCCTTGTTGAACTTCATGAGGTTCACACGATCCAAACATCTCCAGCCCATCCAGGTCCCTCTGGATGCCCCATCCCTTCCCTCCAGCGTGTGACCCCACCAAGTATCTCACTGTCAGCACCATGCTGAGGGTGCCTCAATCCCACTTGTCCACATCACTGATAGAGACAGCACTGGTCCCAACACTGATCCCTGGGGGCACCACTTGTCACTGGGCTCCACTTGGACATAATTGTCTACAGCTGCAGACCACAACCCTTTGAGTGCCACCATCCAGCCAATTCCTTATCCAGGGAGTGTTCCACCCATCAGATACATGTCTCTCCAGTTTTGAAGCAAAGCTGTCTTGCAGGACAGTGTCAAATGCTTTGTACAGTCCAGGTAGACAATGTCAGTCACTCTGCCCTCCCCTACCAGCACTGTCACCTTGTCATACAAGGCCACCAAATTTGTCAGGCATGATTTGTCTTCAGAGAAGCCATGTTGGTTGTCACCATAACTTATTAAAGAAATATCTTTAATAGAAATATCTTTAATAGAAATATTGATATAGTATCGATACCCAACTGTGACAGAAAAGAAGTCTCTAACAGTTTAAAGCTAGAAAGTGTATGTTTATTACGGCTGGGCAGCACACAGGATATTTCCCTAATTCGCACTGCAAAATTCACAGGCAATTACAAAGCCTTTTATTTACAAAAGTGTTGAATACCCAAAATACAAATGCATATTCATACCCCTGTCACCTCCCATTCCTTGCTTTGTATGCTAATTGGCAAAAAGGCTATTAAGCATGCATACTTTGTTTCCTAAAATGAGTCGGGGTTCTATTCTGGGGAAGGATCACCCAAAATGAGGAAGTAAGATGAGTCTTCCTCGTCTTGACCTTTCAACTTTTCCAATGCATTCGTGACAAATGAATCCTTGGAAGAACTTACAGTTTCCTGTGTTCAATGGGTCCTTTAAGCAGGAAATCTGCAGCTATCTTATGTCCTATTTACCACATTTTGGTTTTCGTTACAAGCACAACCACATAGACATAAAGCTGACAAGCAGTGAGTTATTAAATCTGGGATATCTTATCTAAGATCCATCTTCTGTTAACTGTGAACAAAGTTTACCTATCTACTTCAGCTGTTTCAGCAACTTATTATCTTAATGTCATGGGTTAGTTATTTTTCTTCTAAAAATCCCTAAGTCTTCAAATTTAATGTCTCAACCAATCACCTCTATTTTCCATGTGACTTAGCATAGTTTCCAGAAGGATCTTCTCCATGATCTTGCTGGACACCAGTGTGACTGATTGGCCTGTAGTGTGCTGCATCTGCTTCACTTCTCAGTTGAAAAATGGGGTCAAATTTCCCACTTTCCAGTCAGTGGGAACTTCACTGAACTACCACAGCTTCTCAAATATGATGGAAAGTGCTTAGGAACTCCCTCTGCCAGTTCCTCCAGGATCCATCTCATCAGGTCCCACAGACCTGTGCACCTTCATATTCCATAAATATTCCTGAATTTTATCTTCTCAAGTCCAGAGAAAAGAACTGAGCTGGTGAAGGGTATGGAGCATAAGTCCTATGAGTAATGGATGAGAGAGCTGAGCAACTCAGCCTAGAGAGTATAAGTGTTGGGGTTAGGTTTGTTCCTTTTTGTCTTAAAGAATTTTTCCCCATATGTTACTAGATAATAAAGTACTGGTACTTAGAGGGTAGTTGACTAACACGAAAAGATGTGGCCAGGAGGGAGGTCACACAAAGTTTGGGGAAGGGAAAAGGACAGGGCTGGGGGAGCTGAGCTGCTTTTTCCTGCTCTGGGCATCGGAGAGGACGGTCAGGCTGCTGCTTGCTGTGGGAAGAGTCCACTGTCAACATAAGATCCAGTCCTGGGAATTCTACCACCATCCATCATCTGCTGGAGTGCCCAGAAATTCAGAGCCCCCCTGCCTGCCCTGCTGGAGCTGGGCCAGCCCCATCCGGCCGTCGTGGCTTCTTCAGCACTGCTCACTTTGCCGGGACACCCTCCTGCCTGCCAGGACATTCCCCCTGCCGTTCCAGCCACCAGCCCAGGAGTTTCCACCGTTCCAGCTTGGTGTTCTCGGAGTCCCAAGGGATCAGACTGCCCCAGGCTTTGTGAAAGAAAACCCTCGAAGTTCCTGGTTCTGTTTATTATTAATGCTGTAGTTGTTGTTGTTTGTTTGCCTTGTTATACTTACTAGTAAAGAACTGTCATTCCTTTCCTCATAGCTCTGCCTGAAAAGCCTCTTTAATCTTCTAAATTATAATAACTTGGAGGGAAGGGATTGGAATTCCCCATTCCTAGAGAGGCCCCATCCCTCCCTAGCAGATACCTGTCTTTCAAACCAAGACAGATTTTGGCACCCAAGTGTGAGGCATTGAGAGAAAAAGGAATAAAATTCCTTGAGCGACCTAATTTCTTGTGTACTGGATATAGAAACCTCATTATGTAGCATCATGTGGTCTAACTTGCCCTGGTTCAGATGGCATGTGTTTGTAGCTGTATTTCTTCCATTTGCAGGCTCTTATCTAAACATGGGCCCTATAACTGTGGCTGTTATCTGAAAATATACTTCCCTCTAGCCACCCCCTGGCTCTCGCTAGCTCAGTTATTCAGGGGTTTTAGGGAAATAGATTTCAGAGAGACAGAATAGAGATTTCAAAAGAGTGGCTCTCACCCCCAGCTTCCGTCCAAGCTTTATTCTCGATGTGATGTTCCAGGAGGCCGAGGAGAGAGAGAGAGAACCAGGAAGAAACAGGGGTATATCTAGTTTAGGGCCAAGGAAAGATATTGGCCCTGAGCCAATAGGGTCAGGAGTAGGTATGATAGGGAAAAAGGGTTGAACTACATAGCACAGGTTTCAGGGGGACTCTGAGGGGAAAAAACCATTCCTCAAAGGAACACAACATCTCCCCCTTTTTTGTTTAAGATCATTAGAAGAAGAACATTAGGTTACACGGAATGTGGGTTTTCCCACCAATTACAATTGGTGGGGGAGCCAACCTGCTTTAGGTTTGCCAACTCTACGTGGTTGATTTCTGAGGTAGAAGGTATGAGACTATTGATAGCCTTGAAAATCAAACAGCGTAGTATCCCGAACGCTATTGTTACAGAGAAAAGAATAACAAGAAATAACAAAATTGTTTTAACTATAGAAGTCCACCACCCTGTAAGTCCCCAGCCTTTGCACAGTTCTTTGATCCAGTCCTCAGATTCTTGCTTCACTTGTCCGATCAAGCTGTTCATGTTTCGAAGGGCAGAATGGATATTTGGAGCCTTCGAGGTCAGGTTTAGGCAACACAGTCCTTCTAATTCCTGGCATTCATGTCCATGAAGTAACAAGAGATAATCTATAGCAGCACGGTTCTGGAGAGTGGCCTGTCTGGTAATTTCCTCATCTTCTAGGAGAGAGCTGATGGCGGTGGACGTTAAATTTGCCTGTTTGACTACCCAGCACTCTAGATGGCCCAATTTACCTAGAGCTTTAGCTGCTGCAACCCACGGAAGGAACAGGGACACAGCGACTCTTTTTCACTTGGCCCAATGAAAAATTTCTGAATTACAATTTGGATCCAATTGGTCAGCACTTCTCTTTTGAATTTTGTTTGCTGATTTGTTTTTATGAGTCCATTCACCAATTAAAGTTTGGTTGGGTGTCAATACGGACAACCGCCCTATGGTACATGGCCCTCCTAAAAGCTGAGACGGAATTCCTGCCCATGCCCGATCCCCACAAACCAAGAACAATCCCTTCAGGAGGCTTCTGGGTCTTGAGTGAGATGGGTTTTCTGCCTCAATATGGCTTATCTGATGACATCATCTTTTTGCAGAAAACTCCTCACGATACTGTTTTATATTGTGGTACTCATTAATGTTAGGAGGTTTTGGGTAGATAGAAAAATGTATGCAGAATGATGCAGGGGAGGAACCCAATAACTCTAATTCTTGGGGTTCTTGAGATACCTTGGGCAAACTTGGCAACCACTCCTCTAAGGGGTTCACGGTCATCCCAGATTTCTGCTGATGACCCTTGTATGGTCGGAAGGTGTTAGGCTCTGGAATCTCAGCTGACAGCCAGGAAATAAATTTGATTAAGAGCTTATCAGGAAATTTTAGATCTGTTGAAATGTTTTTAAGTTGTTTAAAAGCACTCTTTTGATTTCTCGATAAACGTATGCCCATGTTTCTGATGTTTTAAAAGCAAACTGTTCGAAAAATCTTAACCCCTGACGTGAAAAACCAAAGACGCCGCTGCGTCCCACTCGCTCCCGAGGTATCAGGGGCACGGCGGGCTGCCCGCGGCTCGGGGCGGCCGTCTCTGGCCGCTTCTCCCGACTGCGGGGACACGGGCAGGGGGGTGTCCCGGTGCCGCCTTCTGTCCCGGGGCCCTCCCGTAGCTAGCCCACCCCAAAAACGCGCGGTTCTCCCCAGTACACAGAACTCAGCCGTTCCGCAGAGAAAAAAATCTCAAACCGCGTTACGCAACACACTCCGGCGCAGGGTCCTAAAGCCCTCTCACTATTAAACTATAGGGATCTTCTAGCGAACCCCGCAGCACGTGTTGCAACGTCAGGGTTTTCTGTCTAAGATCGATTCACTTTTGTAGTAAAAGCGAACTCCCGACCTTGTCCTGCCACCCCGAGCTGCTCGAAAACAGCCGATAGGGGCCAGGTAGTTGTGCCTCCCAAAGAGATTATTAACCCCTTAAATAGGGAGTTCCTCTTCATCGTGGGCTTATTAATATTTCGTAACAAACCGACGTTGGGGGCCAACTGAACTATACTTCCCTCTAGCCACCCCCCGGCTCTCGCTAGCTCAGTTATTCAGGGGTTTTAGGGAAATAGATTTCAGAGAGACAGAATAGAGATTTCAAAAGAGTGGCTCTCACCCCCAGCTTCCGTCCAAGCTTTATTCTCGATGTGATGTTCCAGGAGGCCGAGGAGAGAGAGAGAGAACCAGGAAGAAACAGGGGTATATCTAGTTTAGGGCCAAGGAAAGATATTGGCCCTGAGCCAATAGGGTCAGGAGTAGGTATGATAGAGAAAAAGGGTTGAACTACATAGCACAGGTTTCAGGGGGACTCTGAGGGGAAAAACCATTCCTCAGAGGAACACAACAGTTACCAATTTTTCTTTATGGGTTGATAAAGTGAGGAATTAATGGATCTTTAACTTCCTCTGGAAGGCAGGCACATGGATACATGGCTATCACAGACTAAGTACATGTTTTTGGGGTTACTTTAAAAATGGTGCTTTCTGTGAGGAAATTACAGTAGGTGAAGTTTTTTCCCAGCCCTTCAACCAGTTCTTTGTGCCTCCCCCACCATCTTTTGAAGAGTTTAAATTTCCTCTAGATACTAACCAAGTGTTGCTGATAATCCTAGCCTATTTAGCTTTCAGAGATAAGGTGAGGTTGACTTGGATGACTGCACAGACAGCTGCCCCAGAGACTGGGAATACTGTCATGGAGCCTGATGCCATCCCAAAGACTGGGAATATTGCCAAGGGGCCTGACACTGCCCCACAGAATAGAGACGCTGGCCCACCAGCTGACCCTGCCCCACAGCCCACCTCAGAAATGAACCACCCAAATTGGGTGGGGGTTCTGGTGAAGGAGATGGGCAAAATGCTGAAGGAGCACATTTCCCCAGTGGTGGCCTCCTTAGCCCCAGCGGGTGGGAAACCCTCCCCCGTCCTGACAAAGGAGAGTCTGATGGTGCAGCAGTGGAACCCACAGATGTTACAACCGTCCAGGTTCCAGCTGAACCACAGGGGCAGCCACAGCCAGCAGCAGTGGCCCCTGTGGAAACAAAGAAATACAAAATGAAATCAGAGCACCCAGGCAATAAGGATAAGAAAGGAAGGCCCTCACAACCTGCAGGGGAGTCAGAGGTTGAGATCATCACTGAGTCCCTGACATATGAAAGTCACCGTAATCTGCAAAAAGATCTTGCACGGCGGGGATGTGAGGCTTATACAGCCTAGTTACTTCAGGTCTGAGACCTTATAGGTACAGGCGTGCAGCTAGATAGTAGTGAGGCAAGGAATTTGGGACCCTTGACCCAGGACTCAGGTGTGAATCAGGTATTCGTAAGGGAGCCAGGGCCCTTTTCCCTTTGGGAGCGGCTTTTAATGAGTGTAAGGGAGAGGTTTGTCCACAGAGACAGAATGCAGGAGCACCATCATAGAATGCGCTGGAAGATCCTTGCGGAGGGGATCCAAAAGCTGAGAGAAGTGGCGGTATTGGAGGTACTCTTTGGGAGGGGTGGACAGCATGATGATGACTCTGACAAAGTCAGGTGCACAGGGCAAATGCTGTGGAATCTGGCAACTCTAGGACCATCTCAATACGCCACATTCATTGCAACAATTCATCCTGATAACAACCGAGAGACAGTGGGTTCTGTAGCCAACAAGCTCCGAAATTACGAGAGTATGACCAGTGGCCCAGTGCAGGCTCAGGTCTCTGCCCTGGCTAAGGAACTCAGAGAGGAGATAAGGAAGAAGATGGAGGAGGTGACAGAGAAGATGGAGGAGATGAGGAGGAGGAACAGTTCCCATGTGGCACTGGTGCGAGTTACAGGCCCCAGAGTCAGAGCTCAACAGCCCCCAGCTAGAGAGAGAGGGTACACCCCACGAGCTGACCTGTGGTACTTTCTGCGTGACCATGGGGAAGACATGGGAAGGTGGCATGGGAAACCCACTTCTGCCCTGGCAGCATGGGTGCGTGAGCTCAAGGAGAGAAACACTAACCAAGGGGGTCCCACTAAGATGGAGGTAGCCTCGACATCACATGACCAGGCTGACAGGTATTATAGAAGTGAGGATATGTCAGATCCCTGTGAAGGAACCTCTACCATGCATGCCCAGGAGGGGAATAATGACCGGTGCTAGAGGGGCCCTGCCTCTAGCCAGGGAGAGGCACGGGAAAACCGGGTCTATTGGACGGTGTGGATCCGATGGCCTGGCACATCAGAGCCACAGAAATATGAAGCTTTAGTTGATACTGGTTCTCAGTGTACCCTGATACCATCGGAATATGTGGGGACAGAACCTATTTCCATTGCTGGGGTGACGGGGGGATCACAGGAATTGACTCTGTTGGAAGCCGAGGTGAGCCTGACTGGGAAGGAGTGGCAGAAACATCCAATGGTGACTGGCCCAGGGGCCCCGTGTATTTTGGGCATAGAATTCCTCCGGAATGGCTATTAAAAAGACTCTAAGGGACTCAGGTGGGCTTTTGGAATAGCTGCTGTGGAGGCAGAGGACATTAAGAAATTGAATAGCTTGCCTGGACTGTCAGAGAACCCATCTGCAGCAGGACTCCTAAAGGTAGAAGAGCAACGAGTTCCAGTTGCCACCTCGATGGTGCACCGCTGAGAGTATCAGACAAATCGAGATGCCATGATCCCCATCCACAAGATGATCTGTGAGCTGGAGACCCAAAGGGTGGTCAGCAAAACCCACTCACCCTTCAACAGCCCCATCTGGCCTGTGTGCAAATCTGAAGGAGAATGGAGATTGACTGTGGACTATCGTGCCTTGAACAAAGTGACTCCACCTTTGAGCGCTGCTGTGCCGGACATGCTGGAACTCCAGTATGAGCTGGAGTCCAAGGCAGCAAAGTGGTACGCCACTATTTGTTACCCTGGTTTTTCTGAGTTTTTTATTAGCCTTTTGATTTTCATAAATGGAGTCAGATCTTTTAGTTACTGTAGAATATTAGAGCAGTTCTTCTACCTTTCCCACAGAAGTAATATAAACAAATCCTTTGTTTTTCATTCTTTGTCCTTTGTTTGCATATTTCTAACCTGAAAACAATTGTAACTGACAATTCGTCTGGCCACTGAGGCTGAGGGGTGGAAACCCCAAAAAGCCAATCTTCTGCTAGACCCACAAATGTATAAAAGTAAAAGAATAAACAAAGGGGTCTCTTCTCTCCGCTCTTTCAGCTGGGAGCTGGATCAGAGGAACCTCTGCGAAAATCTCTTGTCTGCGTGTGATTGCTTTGTGTGTCTCGGTGACATCTGGTGACCCTGAGTGTGGGTGAACAGTGTGGTGAGGCCCTTCCCGGGGAACCATCCATGTCGGACATGGTTGGGGCCTGTGCAAAGATATCCCCTTCCAGCCAAGAGGTGCTTGCCGTGCATACAGCTGTGCAGCCAGCTGTGGCTACGATTGTCCAACCGACGGTGACTACAGCGGTCCAGCCGGCCGTGCCTGCGGCCGTGCAACCGGCTGTGGCTGCTGCTGTGCAGCCTGCTTGGGTTGTTCCCCAAGGGGTGCAACAGCAGCAGTGGGGTGCTCAGGCCAGGAAGAAACAGAGGAAGGCGCAGAAGCCTACGGCTGTCTTGTTTTATTGTGCACGGTGTGGAAGGCCGAATCACGCTGCGAATGCGTGTAAGGCAACGGTGCATGTGAATGGTCAGCCATTGGGCAATTCGGGAAACGCAACGCAGAGCGCGAAGGTGAGACGCGTGCAGACACAAATGTCTCTGCCTCAGCCCCAGCCAATGGAGATCTGCTCAGCAGGCTTGCAGCCAGCACCCGCGGTTCAGCAGGTGTTGATGTCTGCACAGCCGAGTCTGTCGTGATTGATTCGGACAAAATACACAAGGTTCCCCTGGATGCCTTTGGTCCCTTGGGTGATGGCATGAGTGCTTTCCTGATGGGGAGGTCCAGTGCCACCATTCAGGGCATCATAGTGCACCTGGGACTGATTGATGCAGATTTTTCAGGGCAGATTCATGCAATGGTCTCCACACCCACCCCCCCTCTGACTATCCCAAAAGGCACACGAATTGCTCAACTTGTTCCTTTTAAGTCTTCTGTTTCCAGGACCGAGGACCGGTCACGGGGAGACGGTGGCTTCGGCTCTACAGGGCCACCTCAAGTGCGCTGGACTGCTGTCCTGACCAAAGACCGTCCTGAGACGCTGTGTACCGTGTCCATGGTTGGTGCCACGCCATCGGAGATTCACCTTCGTGGCCTCCTAGATACGGGGGCTGACGTGAGCATTCTCTCCCTGGCTGCTTGGCCCCCGCAGTGGCCTTTGACCCTGGCACAGACATCGATCTCGGGCTTAGGAGGAACGAAGCAATGCTACGTGAGCCAGAATCCCGTGGCCATCACGAACCCGGAGGGACAGACCGCCATAATTTGGCCTCATGTTACTGAGATTCCTCAGAACCTCTGGGGGAGGGACGTTTTGGCCGCGTGGGGGGTGCGACTGGGGACGGATTTTTGATTGGGGCCACTGTGATGAAGGGCACAGAATGTCCCACGCCTCCTTTACGGTGGCTGGTGGACAGACCCATCTGGGAGAATCAGTGGCCCCTCCCTCATGACAAGCTAGTCGCCCTTCGTGAACTTGTACAGGAGCAGTTGGATCAGGGGCATTTGGAACCATCTACCAGTCCCTGGAATACTCCTGTCTTTTGTATCAAAAAGAAGTCTGGGAAATGGAGGTTGCTACAAGACCTCCGAAAGATCAATGCCGTGATGGAAGGCATGGGGACATTGCAGGCTGGTATGCCATCGCCTACCATGCTTCCTGCGGACTGGCCGGTCCTCATCGTGGATCTGAAGGATTGTTTTTTTACGATCCCTCTGCATCCCGATGACAGACCAAAATTTGCCTTCACGGTGCCAACAATAAATAATGCCGAGCCCGCACAGCGGTATCAATGGAGAGTTTTGCCTCAAGGAATGCGGAATTCCCCAATGTTATGCCAATGGTATGTAGCCCGTGCCTTGTCTGGAGTTCGCAAGCGGTTTCCTGATGCTCACGTCTATCATTATATGGACGACATTTTGGTGGCTACGCCCACTCAGGAAGAGCTGCTGAGGCTACAGCCTCAGTTGTTGAATGCTCTGCATTCACATGGACTGCAGGTGGCTCCAGAAAAGGTACAACAACAACCTCCCTGGAAATATTTGGGAGTCAAAATTCTGGAACGGACAATCCGTCACCAGGAGGTGCAATTTGTGCAATCAGTGAAGACACTGAATGATGCTCAGAAGCTGGTAGGTGTTATCACTTGGTTACGTCCTTACTTGGGACTGACCACAGCACAACTGTCTCCCTTATTTGAATTGTTGAAAGGGGACACTGATTTAAAGTCACCTCGTGAATTGACCCCTGAGGCACGAAAAGTGCTGGAGGAGGTTCAGCAAGCTGTTTCGGCTTGCCAGGTGTACCGCATTGAACCTTCCATTGATGTTACTGTGTTCATCACCACTCCTGATTTACATCCTACAGGTATCATCGGCCAGTGGAATGATGATTGGACTGATCCTCTGCACGTCTTGGAATGGGTCTTCCTGCCTCATCAGCCGCATAAGACGGCGACAGCGCTGTTTGAATTGATTGCGCGCTTGATAATCAAGTGCCGGCAACGCTGTTTGCAATTGATGGGTGCAGATCCCTCAAAGATCATACTCCCGGTTCAGAGGGAGGAATTTGACTGGAGCTATGCGAACAATGTTTCGCTGCAAAGTGCTCTCGAGGGTTTTTCAGGGCAGATCACTTATCATCTGCCTAGCCACAAGCTATTGCAAGTGGCCAAAAATACTCAATTTTCTCTACGACCCAAAAGTAGCCAAGAGCCAGTGCAAGGTCCCACCGTCTTCACTGACGGTTCGGGGAAAACAGGAAAAGCCATTGTTACCTGGCAGGATGGATCTGAGTGGCAGGTTTTGGAAGGCCATGAGGATGGCTCAGCCCAACTGGTTGAACTAAAGGCTGCTGTCATGGCATTTGAGAAATTTTCCCAGGAACCTTTCAATTTGATCACGGACTCTGCCTATGTTGCCGACATCGCACAGCGATTGAGTTGTTCAGTTTTGAAGGAGGTCAGTAACCCTGCCTTGTTTGATTTACTGAAAGCCCTGTGGTGTGCAATTCAGGCCAGAGTTCATCCATACTACGTTCTGCATGTACGGAGTCACACTAATTTGCCAGGATTTGTAGCGGAAGGTAACGCGAGGGCTGACAAGTTGGCTAACCCAGCGTGGGTGGCCCCTCAGCCTGACGTGCTCGCGCAGGCCAAGGCATCGCATGGGTTTTTCCACCAAAATGCGCATACGCTGCAGAAGCAGTTCCAACTGACGGCCACTGAGGCTCGTGAGATTGTCGAGTCATGTGATGACTGTCACGCCCTTGGTGCGCCATTGCCGGCAGGGGTTAACCCCAGAGGCCTTAAGGCCTTGGAGCTTTGGCAGACCGATGTTACCCAGGTCGCCGAGTTTGGCCGGCTCAAGTATGTGCATGTCACGGTGGACACGTTCTCATCTGCGATGTGGGCTTCTGCTCACACAGGAGAGAAAGCCCGTGATGTCATTGCCCACTGGAGGCAGGCCTTTGCTGTTCTTGGCATACCTTCTGCTGTGAAAACCGACAATGGTCCTGCTTATGCCTCGCAGCAGGTACGGCAGTTCCTACAGTCATGGGGTGTGTCACATAACTTTGGCATCCCTCATTCTCCGACGGGACAGGCGATTGTAGAACGCAATCATGGTACACTCAAGCGTGTTCTTCAGAAGCAGAAACGGGGAATGCAGGGTGAAACCCCAAACAGTCGGTTGGCAAAGGCTTTGTACACCATCAATCACCTTACGGTGCCGCAGAACTCAAATAATCCTGTCATTTTGAACCATCATCTCTCGTTGCAGGCTTCGGACGGTGAGCAACAGCCTCGAGCGAAGGTACGGGTCCGAAATTTAGTCACCAAGCAATGGGAAGGACCCTATGACCTAATCGCTATGGGGCGAGGGTATGCGTGTGTGTCCACGGACACTGGGACACGCTGGCTACCTTCAAAGTGTGTCCGTCCTGACCTGCGACCACAGAGGCAGAATTCAGCTGACAGGCAAGGTGGAAGCCGTGATCAACTTGAAAGCCACCAAGTGGATGAATCCTCGAGTGATCACTCTGATGATTCCTCCACAGACAGTGATTGAACTTGTATATATTCCCTTTGTAAATTTGTTCATTTTTCTTTTTCTGTTTTTTCTTTTTTTAAAGTTAAAAGGGTGAGATGTTACCCTGGTTTTTCTGAGTTTTTTATTAGCCTTTTGATTTTCATAAATGGAGTCAGATCTTTTAGTTACTGTAGAATATTAGAGCAGTTCTTCTACCTTTCCCACAGAAGTAATATAAACAAATCCTTTGTTTTTCATTCTTTGTCCTTTGTTTGCATATTTCTAACCTGAAAACAATTGTAACTGACAATTCGTCTGGCCACTGAGGCTGAGGGGTGGAAACCCCAAAAAGCCAATCTTCTGCTAGACCCACAAATGTATAAAAGTAAAAGAATAAACAAAGGGGTCTCTTCTCTCCGCTCTTTCAGCTGGGAGCTGGATCAGAGGAACCTCTGCGAAAATCTCTTGTCTGCGTGTGATTGCTTTGTGTGTCTCGGTGACAACTATTGACATTGCCAATGCATTTTTCTCCATTCCTCTGGCAGCAGAATGCAGGCCTCAGTTTGCTTTCACCTGGAGGGGAGTGCAGTACACCTGGAACCGACTGCCCCAGGGGTGGAAACAGCCCCACCATCTGCCATGGACTGATCCAGGCTGTACTGGAAAAGGGTTAGGCTCCGGAGCACCTACAGTATATCGATGACATCATTGTGTGGGGGAACACGGCAATGGAAGTGTTTGAGAAAGGAGAGAAGATCATCCAAATTCTCCTGGGAGCCGGTTTTGCCATCAAGAAGAGCAAAGTCAAGGGACCTGCCTGAGAGATCCAGTTCCTGGGAGTAAATTGGCAAGATGGATGGCGGCAGATTCCCACTGAGGTCATCAATAAGATCACCGCAATGTCTCCACCAACCAGCAAGAAGGAGACACAAGCTTTCCTAGGTGCCATAGGTTTCTGGAGGATGCACATTCCCGAGTACAGCCAGATTGTGAGCTCTCTCTACCTGGTCACCCGCAAGAAGAACGATTTCCTCTGGGGCCCTGAACAGCAACAAGCCTTTGCCCAGATCAAGCAGGAGATCGCTCATGCAGTAGCCCTTGGCCCAGTGAGGACGGGACCAGATGTGAAGAACGCGCTCTACTCAGCAGCCAGGAACAATGGCCTGTCCTGGAGCCTTTGGCAGAAGGTGCCTGGGGAGACTCGAGGCCGACCACTGGGATTCTGGAGCCGAAGCTACAGAGGGTCTGAAGCCAACTCCACTCCAACAGAGAAGGAAATCTTGGCCGCCTATGAAGGAGTTCAATCTGCCTCAGAGGTGATTGGCACAGAAGCACAACTCCTGCTGGCACCTCGACTACCGGTGCTGGGGTGGATGTTTAAAGGAAAGGTTCCCTCCACCCATCATGCCACCGACGCCACGTGGAGCAAATGGATTGCCCTCATCACTCAGCGCACCCGTATTGGACCCCAAATCGCCCTGGGATTTTGAAGATAATTGCAAACTGGTCGAAAGGTGAAAACTTTGGTCTCACAGATGAAGAGGAACAGGAGCAAGTGACATGTGCTAAAAAAGCTCCACCGTGCAACCAACTGCCAGCAGAAGAAACACACTATGCTCTTTTCACTGACGGTTCCTGCCGCATCGTAGGGATGCTCCGGAAGTGGAAAGCAGCCGTATGGAGCCCCACACGACAGGTTGCACAAGCCGCTGAAGGAGAAGGTGGATCAAACCAACTTGCTGAACTCAAAGCTGTTCAACTGGCCCTGGACATGACTGAAAGAGAGAAATGGCCAAAGCTCTACCTCTACACTGATTTGTGGATGGTGGCCAATGCTCTGTGGGGTTGGCTGGAAAGGTGGAAAAAGGCCAATTGGCGGTGTAGGGGAAAACCAATTTGGGCTGCAGATGAGTGGAAGGACATTGCCACTTGGGTAGAGAAGCTACCTGTCAAAGTCCACCATGTGGATGCCCATGTCCCCAAGAGCCGGGCTAATGAGGAGCACCGAAACAAGGAGCAGGTAGATCAAGCTGCAAAGATAGGGGTGTCAAAGATAGACTTAGATTGGCAACACAAGGGAGAGTTGTTTCTAGCTCGATGGACCCATGATGCCTCAGGCCATCAGGGCAGAGATGCCACCTATAAGTGTGCAGGAGACCGAGGGGTGGATCTAACCATGGACAGTATTTCTCAGGTTATCCATGACTGTGAGACGTGTGCTGCCATCAAGCAGGCCAAGCGGGCGAAGCCGCTATGGTATGGCGGGCGATGGTCCAAGTACAAGTACGGGGAAGCCTGGCAGATTGACTACATCCCCCTTCCCCAAACCCGCCAAGGCAAGCGCTATGTGCTGACCATGGTGGAAGCCACCACTGGATGGCTGAAGACCTACCCTGTGCCTCACGCTACTGCCCGGAACACCATCCTGGGCCTTGAAAAGCAAATCCTGTGGAGACATGGTACCCCTGAGAGGATTGAGTCTGACAACGGGACTCATTTCAAGAACAGCCTTATAAACCCCTGGGCTAGAGAACATGGCATTGAGTGGGTGTACCATAGTCCTTATCATGCGCCAGCAGCAGGGAACGTTGAACGGTGCAATGGCCTGCTTAAAACCACTTTGAAGGCACTGGGTGGGGGGACTTTCAAGAACTGGGAGATTAATTTAGCAAAGGCCACCTGGTTAGTGAACACTCGAGGTTCCACCAACTGAGCAGGTCCCGCTCAACCTGAGCCCCTGAGAACAAGAGATGGAGATAAGGTTCCAGTGGTACACATGAGAGGAATGCTGGGAAAAACTGTTTGGATTAATTCTGCCTCCAGCAAAGACAATCCCGCTCCTGGGGTTGTTTTCCCTCGGGGACCTGGTTGCACATGGTGGGTGATGCAAAAGGAGAGAGTGACCCGATGCATACTTCAAGGGGACCTTGTTTTACAGTGAACACTGTGACTGTGTCGGCATCCATATCCACATGTAAATATGTATATAATTTAAAGGTTTAAATTCAATATAAGGTGTTGGTATGAGAAAAAATTTGGGGTGGAAAGTGTTGAGGGTTAGGATTGTTCTTTTTTGTCTTAAAGAATTTTTCCTCTAAGTTACTAGATAACAAAGTGCTGATACTTGGCGGGCACTTGACTAACACAAAAAGACGTGGCCAGGAGGGGGAAGATCACACAAAGTTTGGGGGAGGGAAAAGGACAGGGCTGGGAGAGCTGAGCTGCTTTTTCCTGCTCTGGGCATCGGAGAGGACGGTCAGGCTGCTGCTTGCTGTGGGAAGAGTCCACTGTCAACATAAGATCCAGTCCTGGGAATTCTACCACCATCCATCATCTGCTGGAGTGCCCAGAAATTCAGAGCCCCCCTGCCTGCCCTGCTGGAGCTGGGCCAGCCCCATTCGGCCGTTGTGGCTTCTTCAGCACTGCTCACTTTGCCGGGACACCCTCCTGCCTGCCAGGACATTCCCCCTGCCGTTCCAGCCACCAGCCCAGGAGTTTCCACCGTTCCAGCTTGGTGTTCTCGGAGTCCCAAGGTATCAGACTGCACCGGGTTTTGTGAAAGAAAACCCTCGAAGTTCCTGGTTCTGTTTATTATTAATGCTGTAGTTGTTGTTGTTTGTTTGCCTTGTTATACTTACTAGTAAAGAACTGTCATTCCTTTCCCCATAGCTCTGCCTGAAAAGCCTCTTTAATCTTCTAAATTATAATAACTTGGAGGGAAGGAATTGGAATTCCCCATTCCTAGAGAGGCCCCATCCCTCCCTAGCAGATACCTGTCATTCAGACCAAGACAATGAGGTTCAAGGGGGACCCTTCTGGCTTTCCACGACTCCCTGAGAGCAGGGGGCAGCCAGGCGGGATCAGGCTCTGCTCCCAGGAAACAAGGGACAGGACAAGAGTAAAGAGCATCAAGTTGTACCAGGAAAGTTTCAGGTTGGACATCAGGAGGAATTCCTTCCTGGAACAGGTGGTCAGGTACTGGAGGGGGCTCCCCAGGGAGATGGAGGTGGACACCTCCCTGGAGATGTCCAAGGAGTGCTTGGATGTAGCACTCCGTGCTCTGGGCTGAGTGACAAGGTGGGTATCAGTCACAGGTTGGACTCGATAACACAGGTTTCACTTGATGACCTTGGAGGGCTTTTCCAGCCTTAAAGGTTATGTGATTCTCCTACTGTGGATGCTTCTTCCTTTTTCCAGTCCCTGCCTTTGCCCCTGCAACTCTGGTGGTGTGACTGGGTCACTTCCCAGCAAAGGCTGAGGCACAAATGCTGAGAACCTCAGCCTTCTTCATGTCCTGGGTAAGCAGGTGTTCCGTTTCCTTCTGGAGAGGGCCCACATTTTCCCCAGTCTTCCTTTTATCACCGGTGTACCTATAGAAGCTTTTCTGTTGCCCTTGATGTCCCTGGCCAGATTTAACCCTACCAGGGCTGCAGGTTTCCTAACCTGATCTCTCGCTGCTCAGACAATCAGTATCCTTCTGAGGCTGCCTGTCCCTGCTTCCATACTCTCTTGAGTTTGTCCAGGAACTCCTTGTTCACCCTCCACAGGCCTCCTGGAGTTTTTGTCCAACTTCCTTGTGCTTGGGATATGTTGCTCCTGTGCTTGGAGGTAATCCTTAAACATCAACCACCTCTCCTGGGTCCCTTTTCCCTCCAGGGCTCTATCCCATGAGACTCAACCAAGCAGATCCCTGAAGAGGCATCCTGAATCCCAGGGCTCACTGTGCCCTCCTTGTTGCCCTCAGGATCCTGAATCCATCATTCCATGTTCGCTCAGTCCAGGCTACCTATGAGCTTCTCATTCCCCACCAGGTCCTCCTTGTTGGGGGGCAAGGAGCTCCTCCCCTTGCTGGCTCTCTCACTTGGAGTTTAACCTCAACACACACAGCTGTGTTGTGAACATGACACTGCCATTGTCTGTCCAGAACTTCATCTGATGGGTGTTCCTGGTATAACCCCCGAAAAGCCACCCTCAGGGGGCTTCCTGGGCTGCACCTGGCAATGGCCAGATCTGGGTCAGTGCTGGGCTTGGCCACCTCAGGTTTATGGTCGGACTTGATAATCTTGAGGGTCTTTTCCAATCTAAATGATCCAATGATTCTATGTCTGGGACTCAGCTCTTTGAAGGTTTGTGCCTCACATAGAAGTTCTGGGTCTGTGGTGGGTCTCCAGTACAGGAGATAGGCACAGGGGTAGTTCTGGCTAGGGACTCCAAGGCACCAGGTTTGGCTGATGTTGGCAACTTGCTCAGCACCATCCTTCCTTCCTGATCTGTTGTCCAGCACTCACTGCCACCTCTGCTCTTTGGACTCTGAAATTCCTAAAAGGTCTTCCACTGATTTCTTCCCAGGAATTTGCTTGAAGTAATTAATATCCTAAATCCATGGATTTTGTATGTACCGAGCACAGCAATCCTGGTGTGTAGCACCTTCCTGCCAGCCCAGGCTGCACTCACGGATGGCCACCAGTCACCTTCACACCTGAGGTGACAGCCAGCATTCCCAGAACTCTAGTTCTTGTCACAGACTCTTCATAAATTGTGGGAGTTCAAGGATGAACTGGGCAGTAAAATCCAATCCGTGCTGCAGATGGTCTGGATGAGGAGCAGTTCCAACAGCCTCAAGGTCCTTGGCCTCAGAAGGCCCTTTGCTCCTCTTGGCACAACCTTCCCCCATCGACACATGAAGAGGCTTCTCCTGGCTCTCAGTGATCCCTCCAACTTCGCACGGATGGTGTTCCAAGGAAGATCTCTCTCTTCCATACTTGGTTTCACGCTTGTTCTGAATTGCACCAGGTGTTTTCCATCACTATATTAGACATAGCCCATTCACCTTCTTCTACCAAATCCTGGTCCTATTTCTTCAAAATTTTGCAGTGAGGATTCTTCTCCCAACTTTGAGTATTTTATCATCTTCATGAAAAACTCAGGCAAATGGACTACTTTGTCAGGGAAAAGAGGTTCTGGGAGAAAGAAGATGGTGCATTGTAGAATGTCAATGATGGAATCCCCAAGTGAAACAAGGATAAGAGAATTCAGCTTCAATAATTTTTTTGGAGATCATTGGAAAATAGAGGAAGGACATTTGTTAGAGGACAGTAAGTGAGCTAAGCCTGTTGGAAGAGTATCTATCAGGTGATTGCAGCACCAGACAAATGACACAAGGCTGCCTCATTCTCCTTCCCAATTCTTACTTCATCCTTTCAGGTGGGATGGAGCCAGTGCTTCACGGTAGCCCCACGTAATGCCATGTTTGGGATTTTGAGGAGACTGCTGATCACACAGCCATGTTTCAAGGAGAGCTCCTATGACATCCAGGTTTTCTCTTTCTCTCGCTGCGCTGAGACCTAGCAGGTCTGGTATGGACAGGAATTTGGGGATGGACAAGAAACTGGGAACAGACACAGCCAGGACAGTCTTCCCAAACTGATCAAAGGGATATTCCATGCCACAGGAGGCCATGTTCAGCAAATAAAGGCTTTGTGAAAGCAGAACAGAAGGACATCCCAACCCCTTCTCTGATTCTGTGATTCTTCAGAGCAGGAACTTCCTTCTTCTTCCCTTGTAAAAACCTTTCCTGCCTCTCCAATCCATGGGAATTTTTCCCACTATCAAAACTTATATAAATAAGGAATATGGGACTGAGCTCTCCAAGAAACATCCATCCTCCACCAAAACCCTATAGATGAACTGAGCATCCATAGGATAATAAATGAAAATCCTGCAGATGAAAATTTGATTAAACAAAATAAGAATAAAAACAAAAGGACAGTAAAAAACAGCTTCTTGTGAACACAAATCTGCAGCAGAGCTCTGCAAGGATTGGCGATGTTTAATATGAACATAAACAGACAAGAACAAAACAATGACAAACTCTCCTGGCAAAAAAAGTTATTAATTGGTGGAAGGGAAACTGAAAAACTGCAGAAGAAACCTGCAAGGATCAAAGACATGGACAATAGAGGACAAGGAAAGGTGTCCCTACACATACAACAGAGCATCACAGGAAAATACACACAAAGTTCTAAAAAAATTAGGATGTAAAGGCAGTCTGAGGGCACATCCCCTCCTACAAGGCAAACTAAGGTGCCATAACTGAAGATGGCAAGAGACACGTTCAAACAACAACAAATTAAAAGACACTCACTGAGGACTGATAAAGATACCACACAGGGATAAAGAAGTCTTTTAGCTTCAAGAAATTATTATTAACAGAATTCTGTTAAAAAAAAAAAATACACCCCACCCTTCCAAAACAACCCCACAACCAAATTTCCACATTGCACAGCTGGCCGTGGCCTTATAAAGGCTCACAATAATGACAGGGAGAGCCATGAATGCAAACAATTGTCACATGGCTCCTCCTGCCTCTCTCTACATCTCCAAAAGCTTTTGTATAAATATCTCCATCGTTACTGTCTAAAGTTTAATTCCCAGATCCTTTAAATAGCATTTATTAACCACTAACTGTTGACCTTTGAAAATTTACAGTTCTCAGGAATTCAACAAAGTTCTCATGCACATGAGAAAAACAAACAAAAAAGTACCTACAACTAGGGTTTGCAATTTGCATTGGGTTTCTAAGAGCCAGGCCATGGAATTCGAAAAGGGAAAGTTTATTTGCTAAGACTAATACAGAAACCCCTCGATTCAAAATATGGGAAATATGCTGGTAAAAATGCCCTTTGTCTGTGCTCTTGGATCATGTCCTAGAAGTAGAATTTGATGGTCCAAGACTCCTATTTTTGGCATTTAACAAAAACCTACAGTTCTCTAAATACACACACACACACACACTTAAACTTCATATAGTTCTTCCATCTACAAGAAATATTAATTTAGGCAAGGGATTTCCTCTTGAAGTCACTGAAGAGGTGATGCATGAGGTCGGCATCCCCAGGGCAGGCGCCTCAGCTCTGCTGCATTTCCCGGCGCATCTCCTCCAGAGCCGCCTCCCGCTGCCGCAGGAGCTGCTTCAGTCGGTTGATTTTTTCATCCCGTATCGTCTCATCCAGGTCTGGGGGAGCCACAGGGAAAGCATCATCTCGGAAAGAACCTTCCAGAATGGAAGCATCCTCTTCAGATGTCACTAAAACTGAAATCCCCGGGTGGGTAGTGTCACTGCACCGGGGGGACGTGTCCTGCTCTGAGTCCCTCCCTTGGGACACTCTGACAGAGCCAGTCGTAACACCTGACTGTGGTGAGCCTGGTGGAGGTGAAACACTCCTGTTAAGTGCACTGGAACTCGAGCTGGTGGTTTCTGAACTGGGATCTGTCGCTGATTTAATTGAAGTTCTCCTCTTCTTGCCACTGTCTGACAAAGGTGAGTATTTTATTTTCCTTCTCCTAGTCAAATCCTCTTCCAGACCCACAATTACCTGCACAGTTAGAAACAGACAAAATTCAGTTTTGTTAAACTCAGCATCAGCTACGTTATAATATCAAATTCTCTAAGCACAAATTACAAGTTATTTATTGCAAGCTTTTTAAAATTACTGCCTGGAAGTTTCAGCAAAGGAACAAACAGATTTCTGTGTTTGATATTTTTCCAGTAAAGATTCCCAGTTAACAATTCCAAAACACTGAATTCCTTCCTTAGTCAACACTGCATGCCTGCCTCTCCTGGACACGTCCATCACCTCCTGTAGCTGTTTAAGTTAGCACTATTGCAACAGAAATATTTTCTAATTTGATGGGAAAATTCAGTGTAGAAGAATTCTTCATGTCTGCATTTCCAAAACCTCAATCTGAGGAGTAATGTCCACTATAAGACTAAATTCCTCCCAGATGTTTTATTATTTGAATCACGGAATCACATCCTGTTTTGAGTTGCAAGAGACCTTAAATCTCATTCCATTCAACGCCCTGCCATGGGCAAGGACACCTTCCATGAGACCAGGTTGCTCCAAGCTCCATCTAACCTGGCCTTGGACACTTCCAAGGGACAGATTAAAGTTAATGGTAATGTTAATATTAATGGCGATATTAAGAGCAGCCATAGATCTGCTAATTATTAGCAGATTAGTAAAACCTGAGAAAGTCTTTGATTGAGTAGAATCACACAGAAGAAAATGTAGCTGAATAGAAATACTTGGATGGATAAAATCCTTTCCATGCATTAACATGGAAGTTCTTTCTTCCCAAAGTACCCAACCAATGACAAAGTTTATAACATTTGTAATTCTAAAGATTGGACAGATCCACAAGTAAATTTCTCTTAACAAACCCATTCCTCTGCCTGTACCCACTGCACTACTAGACAAATGTAACCATCTACAGAGGGTTAAATATAAATCAGGCTCCCAAGGTCTGGTCCCTATTCCAACAAGGACCATCACCACAGTAGTAGGTATAGTCCTCTCAAAAGCATTTGTATTGTTACCATTTGGGACAGCTCAAATAACAATATGTAGAACTCCGGTTTCTTCGGAGGGCTTATAGCAAAGGTTTATTGAAAGGTCTTTTATGCAGTATTTTGGTACAACGAATATTGGTTGTTTCAGACCAACGCCTCTCAGTAAACATCTTTATCAGTAAAGATGTTGGAAAAACAACAGGTGTCAGGAAGAAGATATCTGCAAGGATTGTTTTGCGTTCCTCCTTATGATTTCCCAGGCCCAAGTGAGAGAGTTATGTACTTGGCTTTTCCCACAGGCTTCAAGCTACTGCCTGGAACCTAAAATCTAATTTCTAACCACTGTCAGTTCCCACACATTTGTTGTTCAAGTTTCCTCCAGTAGAACCCAAAAACAAGGATAAAAATTCCTAGAGGGTGCTCAAGTCATACAGAAATCTCAAACAAGTTGTAGGAACAATTCTCACAGATATTCCAGCAACTCCTGACTCTCCTGGTGAATTCAGAGGTGGGAGACTCCAAATACCTCCAGCTTTCTACTGACTAAACATACACTACTTTCTGAGCGTGTTTAGCACTGAAAAATCCCAGATACCTTTTCATCTTTAAAACTTTCCTGATGATGACTCATTTCCACATCCAATGAGGATGAGCTGCAAGAATCATTTTTTCTTTCCAAGCTGTCACTGGAACAAACCCTTTCTTCTGGATTCTCACAGAAGGCCCTTAATGGTATTCTTGTAAGGTAAACTCTCTCCTCCTTAAAGAGACCAAACTTTTTCCTTAATTCCACGTATTGTCTCCAGTGTGGGTGCTCTTGGTGTTTGGTCTGAATAACCTTTCCCGGTGAATCCATCTTTTCACATTGGATCTGAAATACAGAAACAGTGAGAGAGCCATCAATCACTCTCTCACTCTAAATATATAAAAAAAGATAAAATATTTTATATAAATATATAAAAAAGATAAAATATATTAATATACAAAAATAGGTACTAGAAAGATAGGTGAATATTTATTTTGTCTGCCATTCCCCAAGAGCTACGTTTAACACAGGCAACATTTAGTACAGATAAGCCAATTTTGATAAATTATATGCAAATTATCGTAGGTCTAACACTCGTTATTTAACACTCCAAGTACATTGTGGAATATCCAGAAACTGTCCAGGCCAACAGCAACCACAGAAAAAAAAAAAGCAACAAGAGAATCACTTCTTCTACCCCTTCAAAGCACCAAAGAAAGACAACAGAAGAGCAGGTAGTGTCTTTACTCTGAAATCCAGAGGTTAGCAAATTTAGGGAAAAGAACACCAAACTTGCTGTGCTGTTTCTCACCAAGGTTAAAGCAAAGGCAAACGCTGACACTTGGCATCACGCAACACTGAAGAAAATAAATTATAGTTCAACCATTTTTCAGGTGACAATCAAAAAACTAGGTCTTACAGTCTGTTGCAACAATTAAACGTCCAAAATTTGCAAAAATACACTCATCTGACATTTTTGTTCTGCCTGGACAACACAAATGAATTTCAGAATGGTTTTTTTATCTGGAGACAAATTTATCCTGGCCTTTCAAGCTACTAAAAACATCACCCCCATCCTGCACGGGGAGTTTGGGGATTGGAGGCTTACAACTTCTAACATATTTTCAACATTATGATCTTAAAAGACTATGTCAATGCAGCCATTACTGATCTCAAGCATTCCTTCTGCCTGATGTGAACCCAGGAGTGAAGGAGGTGAACCCCTTCCCACCAGGGCAAGGGAGAAAGGGAACACAGCTCCTGCCCATGGCTGTCAGAGAAAGCAGAGTCTGCAGCTGACAGTGGCACACCAGAGCTCTCTCTAGAGAACAAACTCTGCTCTTCCAACTTATTTTCCTCTTGTGAAGCCACAAACTTGTCCTTCTCTACCCTACATCACCCCTACAACCCTAAGGCTGTGCCGTGAGCATATGGCATCAACACCTAAGAGCCCAAACCATGAAAAGCCTCCCTGGAGTTCAGTTATTGCTGGCCATTTATCTTGGGAAGAAATCAAAAGCCACCTTTCCTCTACCACTTTCTCTTCTATGCATTTCTCACCTGTACAGTGCAAAATTATTGGGAAAAAGGCCATTTATTGACTAGAACCAACCTTAGAGCAGCATTTCCAGGATACCTGGTTACAAAAATGGGTGAACTCATCAACAGCCATTGTATCCACCTAAAACCAGGACCACAGAACCACTGACCAGACAGTGAAGTGGCATGTTTATGATTTATTACCTTTGGCCTGTCTTTACTGACAGCACATTCCTGCTTAGCCTGAGGTAACACAGCCCCTGCTGCACTTGGGGAATGACTCATGTCTTTGCCATTTTGCGACACACCTTCCTGCATCCCTACTGCTGGAACTGGGATCACTCCACTGCAGGAAATGCTCTTGGTGAAGGGCAAACTCTGTCTATGGATTACAGTGGGATCCTGCTGATTAGCACTTGATGTCAGCAGAGCTGCAGGTGTGGATTTCAAGTCATTTCTTAAGCCAAGTGATGATGAATTTTTGGAGACCGTAGATGGTTTTGGGTCTTTCTGAGACAGCACCACTCCTTTGCTTTTTGACAACACCAGATTCACCACTTTACTGGTTATTTTATTGACTTCAGTAGAATCAATTTGCCTGGGTGTCTCCTTTTTAAGTAAAGCATCAGAAGAGGATGACGTTTGTTTGTCAGCCTGGGCTGACAGAACATCAGAGCCTCTTTTGGTCAATAAATAGACTTTCCCATTGTACATGACCAGAGCATTATCTTTTAAAGGTGTGATTTTGGTTTGGCTTCCACCAGGACCATTAGAACAGAGTGGCAAAATATTTGCAGGATTAACTTCTACATTCTTGGAGTCTGACAAAGTTTTCAGGATCTTGGAAGCCACATTATTTGAAGACTTTACAGGGATAAGACAAGCTGCTGAGAGAGGGGCAGTTTCTTGCACGATCCATTTCATGGGAGTTCGCTGGCACTGCTGCCCCTCGGATGTGACTGGCTCAGAAGAACCAGATCCCTTTTGGGCAGCTGTCACTATCAGTGTCTTTGAAACTTCCGTGGCAGATTTGGGACAAAAGCCCTGCAAGTGCTTGGGCAGGACTTGGGAGGTTTTCACTGTGTTCACAGGTGACACATAAATCACTGTTGGTGTTTTTGTATTGTCAGCCCCTCCAGATACATTGGTGGCTGCAGCTGCCAGGATTCTTTGCTGTATTGCAGGTGGCAAAAGAGATGCTGGAACAGATTTCACTTCTGCATCAGCTGGAATCTGGAGATGGTGTCCGGTTGGCAGCATTGGAGACTTGACAGTCACTGGGAGGGGTTTGGTGTTCATCACCATGTAGGTTGTGCTGCTCTGGTGAGAGGAGCTCGTGACGGCCACGTTCTGCACTCCATCCATGGGTGCACAGCTGCTCTGGGCATTGGCAGCTGCACTTGGAATCAAGCTTTCCTTTTCAGAACCTGCCCTAGCACTCTCCTGCTTGTCTAATGTCCTTGTAAGAATAATCTTTCCAGGATTAGGAGGCTGAAAAATAGGTATCTTAATAGATGAAGGTGCAGCAGTATTGCCAAGCTGTGTCTTAAAAGTAAGACGGACTGGGCTAGAAACATTTGCATTAGAATTATTTGGCATGGCTGGAGACTGAACTACTGGCACAGAGCTCCCAGAAGTTTTAGAAACAGGAAGCAATTTCAGAAGGTTTTTTCCATCTGGTCCCGTTGTCTGAACGACTCGGTACATACAGCCTGCAATGCTTAACAAAGAAAAGGGAAAAGAGAGAAAAATGAAAGGCAGTGTAAGTGAACGAGCATAGGTACTTTAATTCACAACCAACAGTGAACTCTACACCCAGGGCTGAAGCAATTTAACTCCTGGAAAATACCTGAGCTTCAGGAGCTTCCTACTGACCTACCTGGCTTTCCATTTCAGACCACCTCAGACTGTCTGAAAATAGTATCCAACTTCTACATCCCAGAGTAGCAAGAAATGGCAACTTTTTCAGATTAAAAATAAGTTAAAATACCCTAGGAAACACCTCACATTACCTCTTCTTCCCCTCATGGGGCCTTTCATTATGAAATGAAACCACTACCTCCCGATTTCCCAGAGAAGTCTTACTTTTCCCTTTTCCACCTCACTGTTACTATTTATATCCTTCCTGAGTACTATTAATATAAATTTCAGGAACACTTCAGGAAAATACAGGCAGAGTAGTTGCATGTCAAGATGGAAACAGAAATTACTTCAGACACAACAATGGAATTTGGAAGCAGGATATGTTTATCCTGTGGAAGAGGTGGCTCCTGTGCCTCCATCGCACCTGCCCAGCCATTCTTAAGGCAGATACAGACCACAGAGGTGGTTCATCCTCAAAGAGATAGAAAACCTTCAAATGCTACTGGGTTATAAAGGTTTTTGAGAACAGAAGTCTAAGTCTGGGAAGGAAAAGGCTTCAAAACCAAGGAGGAACACATGAAAACAGGACCAGGGACATCTGGAGAGAAAATAGATTTCTTGCAGGTGAAGGTAAGAACTCACCAAGAGACAAACAGATCTTGTCAAATGACTGCTGCAAATGCCAAGATTTTTTGAGTCCATGGCAAAATAAGGAACTCCCCACTCCAGGGGTGTTTGCCCAAAGCAGGCTCTTCTGCAAAGAATCCCTGGACTCTGAGCAGAACAATCTACTGCCCAAAACACTGCAGAGAATCGTGTAGCCAAACAGAGCTGCCCTAACTGGAAAGAAGAGACCAAATCACTGGAAATTGTTTCCTGACAGCAGATCTAGAGCGATTAAAAGGCAGAGCTGGCAGCTCCACTTGAAGTCACCAAGAGCACCACCTCCAGCCCACTGACTTCCTGCATCAAAAAATACCTCGGGAACACAGACATGGGAGTGGTTCCCAGTCCAATCCTGATGACACCAAGTGTGGTGTTTTGCTTTCTGTCAGGTAGTTCTGAAACCAGCATTTTTTCTGTCTTTTCGGACTTCTGACTCAGCTTGGGGCAGTGCCTGGGAGAGCTCAGTGCTGTGTCTCACCCCCACCACTGTGTCTGCTCAGGAGTCAGCCAACCTTTGCCTTTTCCCATCAAGTGGGAAGTCAGAGGAATGCTCTTCACTCCCAAAGTTGGGCAGTTGCTGCTGGGGGTCCCATTCCCCTGTGGACTGACACAAACACCCCACTACTGTCTGCCCAACACACAAAGGCATCAGGCAGAACAGAGCCTTCCTTGCTTGCGACCTTGGAATTAACTCCCACACCTAGTATTTTGGTACAATGCCTCATTTCAGATAACAGTGTGCGAAAATTGAGATTTTTACATGAGGTATCAATGCACTGGACAGGAAATTCTGCAGTACTTTTGTTTTCAAGGTACTGAAAATTAAAATATGGGCAATATATCCCATGGTTCCTAACTGAAACTGTCACTGGAGGGCTTAGGAGCAAAATGGATGCCTTGGAATCAGAAATGACTGCTGAGATGGACTAGCACTGAGAGGCAACAATTTGACAGAAAACAATTCTGCTTAAATGAAGAGGAAGTAGAAATATTTGTGTGTTTGAACATAATTAAAGCAGAGAAGAAAGACTTTTCGAGCATTTTAAACCTTCCAGCATTACTGACAATGCAAATGAAGAACAGCAGCAGCTCCTGGACAACACTATCTGCTCTGTGCTTCAAATCTCTCAACACCTCTTTCATAACGCCATGATCTACAGCCTCAAATTTGCTTCTATATATAATAAGTAAAGGCAAATTCAGAAGGAATTTTTCAGCAAGTCCCACCAATGTGGAACTGCTGAACAGAGAAACATGCACTTACCTGTACCCCAACTAACTAGGGTTGCAAATTGGCACGAAGGGGCAGAAGAAACCTCATTCCTCCACCTGTTAAAGCAAGGGGACACTTCTAACTTTTGGGCAAGAGGACAGGGAGCAGATCAGAGGGAGAGGAAGCAAGAAAAACAGGGAGAGATGAGCTGAAGATAGATCTGCATCAATATTTTCCTCTGTCAGTTTCCAGCGCTCACCTCCTCATTCCACCTGGAATTACCATTTACTTCCAGCTCGACAACTAAAAAACTGGTTTTGACTACACTACAAACAGGAACTTTAAAAGTAGATGAGGGGGAAAAGCACGTGTAAAGAATCTCATTTGCCTGAGTTCCAGATCATTCTGCTTTTAATGAGTACAGAAGGCAACTGTAGCTTTTTTCTCCATGAAAAAGAGCAAGATGCCCCAAAATTGTAATTGCCTAGGAAATAACATTATTTAACTTGAAAAAATATCACGTATTTACATGTTTGGAGAATGACAAAAAGCTAAAGGATATGCAAGAGAGAAGGAAAAGTCCAACGAGATACTGAGAAGTCGAATTCCCACAGATTTACTCAAACAACGGAGGAGAGAAAGGATCACTGCAAATGTGTTTAACTCTCTAAGCTGAAAAGGCTTCATTGTAACAATTTCCACACCATAAGCTTTTCCCAGGTGATACAAAGAAATAATGATGAGGAAGTTTCATGTCACCAGAATAAAATACTGTTCCCATACATTTTTGACTGATGGAGAGTTAGAAGTTGTTTTGCCTCAGTCTTCAAGGTCAGTGCTTCTTTGAATTAATGAATCTCTAAGAATCTCTTAAGCAGAATGAAAAAAACTCCCTCAGTATCCCCTTTTTAGGGTCACATTAATTTGGTTAAAGAATGTGTTAATTTCTTTTTCTAAAAAATAAAAAAACCCCACCACTATAGGAAATCTGTACCCTGTCAGGTTGTCCTTAGGGATTTCTTCCGTAGTTACTGAAGTAGTTTTCTTTCTCCTCTTCATCCTCCTTCACTTCCCAATCCCCCGCAAGAATAAGCCTCCTCAAGTCTCATATATGAATATTCAGAAACAATTGTGTTGTTATGATACTTTAGAAAGGCCTAAGAAGATCCATGAACAAGCCATGAGGGAAATAAGCTCTTGAAAGGAAAAAAGAAAAAAAAAGAAAAAAAAAAAAAAGGTGGACTGGTAGAAATCTTATTTAACCAGAGAAATTACCAAATTCAATAGAAACAATCAAATAAAATTCTATGACATTCACATTTGATCTGTCAAACAGATCTCTTTTTTTGGACCCCAAAAGAAGATTTCTTCCAGTGAACAGTCAGTGCATGGCAAAGCCAACACCTCCCTACAGATGTGGCATGAAGGAAGGCAGGGTAGCAGAGTGAACAGAAAGAAAGTGGGAGATTTATTTCTTCACTCACTTATTTCAAGACAGAAAAATAAAAAGAATAATCTACATTTCCTTCAGTTCACCAGAATTCCTGTCTTCTTGACCAGACACCCCAGTTTTACCGTCTAAACTTCTCTCACTGTTCATTTCTCTCAGTAAGCAGCACAAAACACAAAATACTGAGTATTCAAATATTCACCTTCTGACCTTTATGCTGGCATTAACAAAAACACCCTTGGAATATTTTCAGGAAATAGGAATATTTATTTCTGACAAACAAATTCATCTACCAAACGCAGTGCAACCACCAGCACCCGATTCCCACAGAAATCCTCACTGTGCCACTAAAAAATGCATCAACGGAAACCAAAGAGACAAACTAGCTCAATTTTCATGCAAAGTCGTCAGAAGAAACTTTTCCATCTGCCTTCACTCCCTGATCCTTTCAGCACAACTTCCATCTACAAATGAAAATAAATAGCCAGGGACTACGGGCCACTCCAGAGAACCAAAAGAATTTATTTTAATGGGTTCAGTTGGATCCAGGAAGCGGCAAAATAACAATTTATTGTCAATTGGAAACGTGCACCCAGGGACAAAGTAAAATTAATTGATTGCAGTTGAGACATATTTATTTTATACAGCTGCATTCATTCCATGGATTATCTGAAAACTGTAATAAAATAATAATAGTAATAATAATAAAAAATGTATAGTAACATAATCTAGATAATATACAATAATCATTATTATCATTATCATCATCTAAAGGAAATCAGGAAATTGATGTGGAATTTGGAGGAATCCTGACCAGAATTTCAGTTCAAGCCATCTCTAACGACAGAGGTTTTATCCTAAGCCAGAAGCTTTCAGTAATGGCAGAAAATCCACTTTCTGTCTGACAGTAATTGCTTCTGGGAACTCTTTTCATCCACTGTGGAACATTCCCTAAGTACAGATAATTGTGTATATGCAAACTGCCAGGAAATGCTCCCTGTGCTCTACTACCAACCACAGCTCACCTGATCCATGATCAGATCCTCCTCCAGCCACAAAACCTCTGGTAAAATCTGTGACCATCAAAAACAGCCAACATGGATCCCACAGCAGCCCTGGGATTCAGAAATCACCCAAACCTCACCCCTGAGCACACAAAGCACCGTGAGAACTCCTGAGAGACAAGGAAAGGCATCAGGAGCCAAACCATGGCTGGACCTGCTGGGCCAGCTGAGCTCCCCAGTGTAAAGCAGAAATGGAACCACAGAGAGCTGGGCATCCCAGAGAAATCCCTCGGCACGATAATCCAGCACAGACACCTCTATGTGGCTTGATGGTAATGAGGGACCTGATCAGTGAAACCGACCCAGAGCGTCCAGAGAAGAGAATGGGGCTGAGGAAGGCTCTGGAGCATCAGGAGTGACTGAGGGAGCTGGGAAAGGGGCTCAGCCTGGAGAAAAGAAGGCTCAGGGGGGACCTTCTGGATCTGCACAACTCCTGACAGAAGGGGGCAGCTGGGGAGGATTTGGGCTCTGTTCCCAGGGAACAAGGGACAGCAGGAGATAAAACAGCCTCAAGCTGTACCAGAGGAGGTTCAGGTTGGATACTGAGGAAAATTTCTTCATGTAAAGGGTGGCCAAGCACTGGCAAAAGCTTCCCAAGGCAGAGGTGGAGTCACCATCCGTGGATGTGGCACTTGGGAACTTGGTTTAGTGGTGAATGCGGCAGTGCTGGGGGAGTGGTTGGATTCATTGATCTTTAAGAGCTTTTCCAACAGAAATAATTTCATGATTGTGAAAGGTTCAATTCCTCTCACGTCCCCACTCCCCGTTTCCCAGCTGCCTCCAGCACATCCCACCCTCACCGCGATGTGGCCGCAGTGACAACAAATACCAAGAGCCCCCGACAGCAAAATACAATCAAAACACAACTGGCGTCGAGCCGGAGACGGCATCGCACGTGGGGCGGGGCTGGAACTGCCCCCAGACCGCCCCGCCTGGGATGGGAACGGAAAAAGGAAATAAGGGAAGGGCGGAAGGGCGGGACAGAAAGAGAAAAGAAAGAGATGAGAAAGGAACGGATAACGAAGAAATGGAAGGGACGAATAGGACGACGCCCTCCCCGCCGACCCCCGCCCGTCCCGCCGGGGCCGCCGCCGCCCCCGCCCTCCCGTTTCCGCCCACGGGTTCCGGCAGGGCGGGGAGCGGCGGGACCGTACCTGGCGGGGCGTCCCTGCGAGCCGAACCCCCGGGCACGCCCGTACTCACAACTGCGGCCGCTGCTCAGGGCTCCGCGACATGGCGGGGCGGCCCCGCCGCGGCTCCGCGCACGCGTCACTTCCGCTCGCCCCGCCCCTGCAGCGGCCGCTTCCGGGACGCCGCTTCCGGGAAGTGGCGCCGCCCGGCGGCCGCGCGCGGCATCGCGCGGGTGGCGCTTCCGGTGCGAGCGGAAACGGGCGGGGCGGCGCCGGGGGGCGCCCGGCAAAGGGCACCGGCACCGGCAGCAGCGTGCTCGGCTGTGGATGAGGCACGGGCTGGCCGCGGGCCAGCACCGCTGAGTGTGGGCCGGTGTTTAAATAGGCAATTTGCGTGGGCAAATATATGAAATAATGTATGCAAGGACAGATGTCTGTCAGAGTGGAGTGAACACATACACACGTGAGAAGAATTGTATGTTATCAGTGAGCTTTCTGGGTAATATATGTTATGTAATATACAAAATTAAGAACAAAGTATAATAGATCATTTAGTATCATTATATAATTGTATAATTATAATTAACTGGTAAAATATTAAATTGAAATAAAAGTCAAATACTTACATTTATAATCAAACATTATAAAATTTTATCATTATTATGTTCTTATGTTTTATATTATTTTATGCAATCTGTATTATTGATTACATGAAGTAAATATATTTTTGTATTATATTATATAGATGCTATGAAAAGGGGCACCTGACCTTGCACAGACTACAAAGACACATGCGCACATAAAAGGAGACTGAGGCTGTGAGATATACATATGTAATATATATATATATATATTATGTTCTACTATAGCAGTATATAGTACCCAACAGCAAACAATAACATGACTCTGTAGGATGTAATAGTAAATATAAGTACAAGTAATACACTGAATAACACATGGCAGATATAAAATATCCTGTGCATTTTGTTATATATTCTGTGTTTTTAAAGTTATATAGAGAAATGAAAGAGTGCCTGGGAGTGTGTGCATTTGTAGAGTATAAATATATATAGTGTGTGTATAAAATGGTGAGAGAGAGAAAACAACACAAATCACGTTATGTATTGTTAAGTACTCTCTGGTGTAACATTAGGATAAAAAGGTCTGAGACTGTATAAACACATGGACCTATAGACATGAATGTGTGTGTATACAAGTGTATAAATACATATACTAAAGGTGTTTGTCTATGATAGAAATATTATATATAATACATCTTGTATTGCATGACATATTGTTATATTATATTATATTATATTATATTATATTATATTATATTATATTATATTATATTATATTAGTGAAACTTATCAGGTTGACAAGGTGGGGATTGGTCACAGGTTGGACTTGATAATCCCGGAGGGGTTTTCTAACCTCAATGATTCCATGATTTTGCAGTGTCAGACTCTCTATTGCATGGAAGGGAAGAGTTTCAAAATCACCTGTTAAAATTTTTCTTTCACCAACCAGAAATTGCTGGGGACACATTTGGCTGTTCTCCACATGTGGAGGAACAGCTTTGGAAGTTGTGTCCCTCCATCTATGTTGTCAGGCTCATTCTCCTTCTTTGGCAGGGATGAGCCCGTATGGCTCAGATAGTAAACCAGAACCTTGTCAGCCCCAACCCCAGCTTCTCAGAGCTTCAGCTGCTTCTCCAGCCCCGAGCCAAACACACTGACAGTCACCAAACATGGTGCTCTGTGTCATGTTATCCATGAAGATAGGCCAGGTTGGATGAGCTTGGAGCACCCTGGGATAGTGGAGGGTGTCCCTGCCTGTGGCAGGGTGGGGGACGGGATGAACTTTAAAGTCTCTCCCAATCCAAACCAATCTGGGATTCTGAGATGTTACAAAATTGCTTGAGAGAATCTTGTCACTGATCTTGAAGCTGCTCCCTGATTGAAAGACCCTTTCATATTCTGTCTGCTCTCTCTCTCTTGCTCCATGACCAGGATCACAGAATCCCAGAAGAAGGTTGAAAAAGACTTCCAAGACCATCAAGTCCAACCTTTAACCAGTCACCAGCTGGACAAGACCACTGAATGCCGCATGCAGTCACTCCTTGAAAATGTCCAAGGATGGTGACTCCACCACCAATGGATCCCCCATTTCCCCCCTCCACCCCAAGCAAGAGAATGAGTCAAAACTCTCTGGATTTGTGAATGTCCGGATTGTGGTAACAATGGGGTGTTGGGATAATACAGGAGAAGGTGGATGTGTCTGAAGAAACCACATCCATCCCATGGAGTTCCATCCCATGGAGTACCCACATTGGAGCAGGAGAAATGCTAGGAAGGATGAGCAGCAGAGGGAGTTTTTATGCACTGACCACATCCCCCATTCCCCATCCCCACTGCACTGCCCGGGCTGGAGGGAAAGAGGAGTTGGGGATGTGAAGTTGAGCCTGAGAAAAAAAGTGGTTTAAGTCTTGTCTTGGTTTCTCACCATCCAAGTATATTTTAATTTGCAATAAACTAAATTAATTTTTCCATCATCAGGTGGTTTCCCATGACAATTATTGGTGTAACATGGAGATGATGGGAATTTGGGAGAAAATAATCCCCCTGTCCCAGCTGGTCCTCAGAGGGGCTGGGATCGGCTGGGTTGAATGTCCGATCATGACCAGTTGGGCCCCACAGGTCTGGTCCTACTCAATGAGGACTTTAATAATCACAAATTCACAAACATTGGAATTATTGAAACGACAGAAATACAGGTTTGGAATTGCCATTGATAAATGCACCAGCAACAATAGAATGATGATGACAATGATGAGCAACAACCATACCAATAATGATGTGCTAACATGGGTAATAATAATTGTATGCAAAATCTTACCAAGAAGGCATCCCCAGCTGGGAGGGAGGAGAGCAGCCACCCACTGATTCTCTCCAAGGTCTTCCTCTTCACTAGTGTAATTGATACCCAACCCAGTCATCCTCCTTCTATTTCATGTACAGCATGATCAAGGCAAAGAGTTGGGTTATAAAGTCATCCACAAAATCCTGGAATCATTCATATTGGAAAAGCTCCCCAAGACCATTGACTCCAACCTGTGAAAGTTCTCCACCTTATCAGCCAGAATAGAGCACTGCATGTCATGTCCAGGTATTCCTTGGGCACCTCCAGGGATGGAGACCCCAAACCTCCCCGGGCAGCCCCTTCTAATCCTAACCACCCTTTCCATGAAGAAATTCCTCCTTATGTCCAACTTGAACCTTTGCTGGCACATCTTGAGGCTCAAGACACAGAGATTAAGACCATCCTCTGGTCTTTGTGGTTCTTGATACGCCTAAAAAATTATAATCTTTAGAATTACTATTCCTTTATAAATTAAGACTGCCATGAAACCCCTGGTGTGCTTACACAGAGCAAGGTGTCATGGGGGCAGCTGAGGACAGTGTCTGGCATGTGACAACAGGCAAAGGCACCATGACCGGTCACAATCTGTCCACGTCACCACTCTGAGATGATCCTGCACTGATCCAACCCTTGGCCTGCATCAAGAGGTTACCGCCATTTCAGCCGACGAGGGAGCCCTTACAAGCTCTCATACTTCTTGGCCAGCAACTCGTCAATGGGATTTGCTTACGCCCAAACTCATGCTTGTGAATCTCTTTCCATTTTTCTACAAGACCTGTAATTCTAGACACAACCCAGAATCATGAATCATGGAATCATTTCGGCTGGAGAAGCCCTCTAAGATCATTAGGACCAACTGTTAACCCAGAACTGCCAAAGCCACTGCTAAAGTATATCCCCTGAACACCTCCAGGGATGGTGACTCTACCTGTGCCCTGGGCAGCCTGTGCCAGGACCTGACCACCCTTTCCATGAAGAAATTTTTCCCAATATCCAAACTAAACCTCCTCTGGCACTGCTGGAGGCTGTTTCCTCTTGTCCTATCCCTTGTTCCCTGGGAGCAGAGCCTGATTCCCCCAACTGCCCCCTCCCGTCAAGGAGTTGTGGAGAGCCAGAAGGTCACCGGTGGGCTTCCTTTTTGGCTATATCCTCCTCTGCAGAGGATCAGGCACAGGCATGATTTGTCTAAGATATTGTGACTGTCTCAACAGGAAAGGTGTGATGAGAGAAGAAGCTGAGCTGACTCCCAGAGACTCATGTTCAGTCCCCCCTCTCAAGAAGGACTCAAAGGGTTGGCTGTGCATTTTTGAACAAAACAGCACAAAAAAATCTAATTAACATAAGAGGCTGCACTGGGTTAACTATGAAAAGAAGTGGATTGAGGCCCTTGGTTCTCTTTTTCCTCGTTCAGTCTCTTATCAGTCCCTTCGGCACTGAAAAATGCTGTCCTGGGCCCTGGTGGGCTGCAGGCATGAGCTCCTGGTGTTTGCTGGGTGTTCAGTCCAGAGCAGGTTTAAAGAGTTCCAAGAAAGAAAAAAGCCATCCAGGGAAATTCTCTGCCTCAGCTAGCTAAAAACTAACTAAAAAGCAAAGGAGAGCTCTCTCTCACTGTCTGTCTGTAGACAACACCGTCCAGGAGCAGAATGTGAAGGAGTGAGTGCAATTTCTGTTAACAAACCTCATGCTGCTTCTTTCCCCCACTTTGCTCTCAGAACCAGTCTTAAAGATGTAGATCTTTATATCCAGCCTAAAAAGAACAGACAATTGGGGATACAAGCATCACAAAGTCACCACAGGACACCACCCCTTATCCCCATATTGTCAGCTTATTAACAAAATTAATATAAATTCTAACTCTACAAACACATACATACATATAGATACAGTATACAGGTATAGTCAGACAATGGCAGTGGCATTCAGCAAACATTTACACAGCAAGCATATTTACACATGGTTCTCACCCAACAATCAGATCTCCCTGATGTACACATCGTGTTGTTCCATCTTTCTGCATTATCCATCATCCGTCATGTGCAAAAACAACCCGAGCAAAAACAACACCATGGATGGGTTTTTCTGTATTCGAGGCAGAATTGATCCAAACTGTCTTCCCTAATGAACCTCTGACATGCACCACTGGGACTTTATCTCTGTCTGCTGTATGTGGGGGCTCAGACTGGGCAAGCCCTGCTTAGTTGGTGGAGCTTCAGATATTATAACTAACCAGGTGGTCTTTGCTAGATGCTGATACCAATTTTTAAAAGATTCCCCACCCAATCTTTCAAGGTGATTTTTGACAGTCCATTGTATCTCTCCACTTTCCTGGCAGATGATGCATGGTAGGGAATATGGTACACCCATTAAATGCCATGTTCCCTAGCCCAGGGGTTTATAAGGCTGTTCTTGAAATGAGTCCCATTGTCAGACTCAATCCTCTAAGGGGTACCATGTCTCCACAGGATTTGCTTTTCAAGGCCCAGGATGGTGTTCCGGGCAGTAGTGTGAGGCACAGGGTAGGTCTTCAGCCATCCAGTGGTGGCTTCCACCATGGTCAGCACATAGCGCTTGCCTTGGCGGGTTTGGGGAAGGGTGATGTAGTCAATCTGCCAGGCTTCCCCGTACTTGTACTTGGACCATCGCCCGCCATACCATAGCGGCTTCGCCCGCTTGGCCTGCTTGATGGCAGCACACGTCTCACAGTCATGGATAACCTGAGAAATACTGTCCATGGTTAGATCCACCCCTCGGTCTCCTGCACACTTATAGGTGGCATCTCTGCCCTGATGGCCTGAAGCATCATGGGTCCATCGAGCTAGAAACAACTCTCCCTTGTGTTGTCAATCTAAGTCTATCTTTGACACCTCTATCTTTGCAGCTTGATCTACCTGCTCGTTGTTTCGGTGCTCCTCATTAGCCCGGCTCTTGGGGACATGGGCATCCACATGGTGGACTTTGACAGGTAGCTTCTCTACCCAAGTGGCAATGTCCTTCCACTCATCTGCAGCCCAAATTGGTTTTCCCCTACATCGCCAATTGGCCTTTTTCCACCTTTCCAGCCAACCCCACAGAGCATTGGCTACCATCCACAAATCAGTGTAGAGGTAGAGCTTTGGCCATTTCTCTCTTTCAGCAATGTCCAGGGCCGGTTGAACAGCTTTGAGTTCAGCAAGTTGGCTTGATCCACCTTCTCCTTCAGTGGCTTGTGCAACCTGTCGTGTGGGGCTCCATACGGCTGCTTTCCACTTCCGGATCATCCCTACGATGCGGCAGGAACCGTCAGTGAAAAGAGCATAGCGTGTTTCTTCTGCTGGCAGTTGGTTGCACGGTGGAGCTTCTTCAGCACATGTCACTTCTTGTTCCTTTTCATCAGTGAGACCAAAATTTTCACCTTTGTGTTAATTTGTAATTATCTCTAAAATCCCAGGGTGATTCAGTTTTCTGGTATGGCCGCACTGTGTGATGAGAGCAATCCACTTGAACATCCATCCCAGCATCGGTAGTCAAGGTGTCAGCAGGAGTTGTGCTTCTGTGCCAATCGCCTCTGAGGCAGCTTGAACTCCTTCATAGGCAGCCAAGATTTCCTTCTCTGTGGGAGTGGAGTTGGCTTTGGACCCTCTGTAGCTTCGGCTCCAGAATCCCAGTGGTCGGCCTTGAGTCTCCCCAGGCACCTTCTGCCAAAGGCTCCAGGACAGGCCATGGCTCCCGGCTGCTGAGTAGAGCACGTTCTTCACATCTGGTCCCGTCCTCACTGGGCCAAGGGCTACTGCATGAGCGATCTCCTGCTTGATCTGGGCAAAGGCTTGTTGCTGTTCAGGGCCCCAGTGGAAATCGTTCTTCTTGCGGGTGACCAGGTAGAGAGGGCTCACAATCTGGCTGTACTCGGGAATGTGCATCCTCCAGAAACATATGGCGCTGAGGAAAGCTTGTGTTTCCTTCTTGCTGGTTGGTGGGGACATTGCGGTGATCTTATTGATGACCTCAGTGGGAATCTGCCGCCATCCATCTTGCCACTTTACTCCCAGGAACTGGATCTCTCGGGAAGGTCCCTTGACTTTGCTCTTCTTGATAGCAAAACCAGCTCCCAGGAGAATTTGGATGATCTTCTCTCCTTTCTCAAACACTTCCATTGCCGTGTTCCCCCACACAATGATGTCATCGATATACTGTAGGTGCTCCGGAGCCTAACCCTTTTCCAGTGCAGCCTGGATCAGTCCATGGCAGATGGTGGGGCTGTTTCCACCCCTGGGGCAGTCGGTTCCAGGTGTACTGCACTCCCCTCCAGGTGAAAGCAAGCTGAGGCTGCATTCTGCTGCCAGAGGAATGGAGAAAAATGCGTTAGCAATGTCAATAGTGGCATACCATTTTTCTGCCTTGGACTCCAGCTCGTACTGGAGTTCCAGCATGTCCAGCACAGCAGCGCTCAATGGTGAAGTCACTTTGTTCAAGGCACGGTAGTCCACAGTCAATCTCCATTCTCCGTCAGGCTTGCGCACAGGCCAGATGGGGCTGTTGAAGGGTGAGTGGGTTTTGCTGACCACCCCTTGGCTCTCCAGCTCACGGATCATCTTGTGGATGGGGATCACAGCATCTCAAGTTGTTTTGTACTGTACTATTGAAGTGGCAATTGGTACTCGTTGCTCTTCTAGCTTCAGGAATCCTACAGCAGGTGGGTTCACTGACAGTCCAGGCAAGGTGTCCAATTGCTTGATGACCTCTGTCTCTACAGCCACTATCCTAAACGCCCACCTGAGTCCCTTAGGGTCTTTGAAATACCCACTTCGGAGGTAATCTTTGCCCAAAATTCATGGGGCCTCTGGGCCAGTCACAATAGGGTTTTTCTTCCACTCATTTCCAGTCGGGCTCACATCAGCTTCCACCAAAGTAAAATCTTGTGATCCCCTGTCACACCAGCAATAGAAACAGATTCTTCCCCCACATGTCTTGATTGGATTAATGTGCACTGCGCACCAGTATCAACCAAGGCCTCATATTTTTGTCATTCTGATGTGCCAGGCCAGCGAATCCACACAGTCCAAAAAACACGGTTTTCCCTAGCCTCTACCTGGCTAGAGGCAGAGCCCCTTGAAGCCTGGTCATCCTTTCCCTGGGCATATGTCTTGGAGGTTCCTTCGAGGGGACTGGGCATATCATCATCATCATACCTAGGAATTCATCTACGGGCTACTGGAGCTGCTTTCTTTTTGGTGGAACTTCCTCTCTGAGTCTTGCTGTTCTTCAATTCAAGCACTCGTTGTGCCAGAGCAGAAGTAGACTTTCCATCCCATCTCCTTATGTTTTCTCCACAATCACACAGGAAGAACCACAGCTAAGCTCATGGTGTGTACCTTCTCTCCCTATCTGGAGGACATCTGCATTTGGTACCAAAACCTCTGACCTGTACTGCTGAGACTTGGAGAAAGCCCTCTTTAATCTCTTCCCTGAGTTTCTTGTGATTTTCCTCCATCTTATCTTCTAATTTCTGCAGATGTGTTTCCACAGCTGCAATTCTTGCATGTGTTGGACCATGCACGGCATCTGAATATGCTGGGAACTTCTTTGCCATATCAAGAACAGTTTCTGCTGTGTCATCCCACTTCATTATTGCTGAAGCAGAAGAGCATCCTTGTGGCCCAAGTCATACAAGTTTTTACTACATCATGGATGTACGTGGTACCAAGTCTGGGTTCCTAGTGCTCAGGTCATCTGAGAAGACAATCTCTGCCACTGCCATTTCTCTCAAGCACTGAATCCCTTATTCAATGGTCTTCCACTGGGTTTGCTGCATAGAGATTGTCAGCACACAGATATCTTTGTGCCACACTTCCCAGGACACGTTCCCAGAGACTGCAAGGGTGAGCCTCCCTCATCATTTCTTGGTTGATAACTGGATCATGTGACAGGGATCCCAAATGCCTTGTTTTGGTGCCATCCAGAATTGTAGCCTCGCCTGTAACATCCCGAAGACAGACTAACCAACTAATTATAGATTCATCAGGTCATTGAGTGTAATCCTATCTTAGACCATGAAGGTCCTTCAGAGAAAAGGACTCAATAGTGACTTCTGATTTTGTGTCAGGAGTTTTGAATTCTGGTTTTGTGTCACAAGCTGGCTTTGAGGGTCCTTCCCCTGGATCGTCATTCACTGATCGATTGATTTTTTTTGTGTGTGCTTCTTTCCTGCAGCGACTGCCAGTGGCTTAGGCTCACTATCTGATTTAGCTGCTGGCTCAGGTTCCTTATCTGGTTTATCTGCTATCTAAGGTTCACTGTCTGGTTTAGCTACAACCTGAGTAGCTGTGGGGTTGGCTGCAGCCTGAGTGACTGGGGTAGCTGCTGATTTATCTCCCTGCTCCCCTGCCTCTGTCTGCTGCCCTACAGTATCTAGCAGCCTGCGATAAGCATACGCCAGGGCCCGGCTTATTGCAATGAGTGTTTTCCCCTTAGAGTCATTGTAGCAGTTCTCTTCCAGTTATTTCCTCACCTCGTCTGGGTTCTGAATTTGTTCATGTGAAAATTTCCAGGCTGGGGGATCAGAAAATTCCTTCAAGGTTTGGCCCATTCTCTCCCAGTCTCCACACCACTCAGGATCTTCCTTACCTGGGTCTACTTCTGGGTCAGGGGTCTCATTAGCTCCTCTGGACATCTCAACCCTCATCCTAGAGAAGCTGCTTACCAGACTAAATACCAGGAATATGGTATCTTGAACACTCAGGGGGAACTTAATATTCTCCAAAAGTGATGTAACAGATTCAAAAGAGAAGGAAAGGCTGAAAAATGTCATCCCCTGCTCCTCCTCTTACGAACTGGGTGCAATTACTAATAAATCCCCAAAACAGGCTACTGGAACTGGGACACAGGTTAGGACAAATAAACCTTACATATATGGAACAAACTCCAGTACCTTTATAAATGTTATATAAATCATTATCACCAAGCACAGCACAATAGCTATTCTAATCCATGCCCCTCTACTGTAAAAACTACATATTAGGGAGCTATCTCTGGATAAGAAAATAAACCTAGGGACCAGAAAGGTATTAACACCTGAAAAAAAGCCTAGGGACTAGAAACTCTTTAAGGCCTTCACCCCAAACAACATTGTGAATTCAAGCAACATGGCTAATGACTGTTTTATCCCAAACAGAATAAGTACAACCAAAATGCAATCAGTACAGGTTTTTTTCCACTTTGTTGAGCCACACTTGGGTGCCAATTAATGTATGTGTCCTGGTTTAGGGCAAATTTTGGGAGGAAACCTCCAAATGGGGTCTCTCTAGAAAGCAAATTCAAGTGGCCCCCTCCCTTAACTGGTTTGGAAAAAAAATTCCCTAGAGAAAAAGTGGAAAAAACTGTTTATTCAACAAGCAAAGTGTTCACAAGCATAAAAAATGAATAATATTAAACAATAAAACTTCTCACTGTTCTGAAGAGAGATGGCAAAACTGAGAAAGTCCTTGCCATGGGTTGTAGCTCAGCTCGCTCAGGCTCTTATCAGTCCTGCTGGCGCTGAAAAATGCTGTCCTGGGCCCCGGTGGGCTGCAGGCATGAGCTCCTGGTGTTTGCTGGGTTTTCAGTCCAGAGCAGGGCTGAACAGCTCCAAGAAAAAGAAAAAAGCCATCCAGGGAAATTCTCTGCCTCAGCTAGCTAAAAACTAACTAAAAAGCAAAGGAGAGCTCTCTCTCACTGTCTGTCCATAGACAGCACTGTCCAGAAGAATGTGGAGGAGTGCAGTTTCTGCAAACAAACCCCGCGCTTCTTCTTTCCCCTCTCTTTGCTCTCAGAACCAGTCTTAAAGATGTAGATCTTAATATCCAGCCTAAACAGAACAGACAATTGGGGATACAAGCATCACAAAGTCGCCCCAGGACACTTCCACTAAAGGCTCTTTACCATCTTTGTTTCCCTCCTTTGGATGCCCCCCAATGGCTTAATGTCTTTTTTATCTTGTGATGGCCAAATCTGCCCCCAGCACTCAAGGTCAGGCTGCCCCAGCCCAGAGCAGAGCGGGACAATCCCCTCCCTGCCTAGCCATCAATGCTAGGCCTGGTGCCCCCCAGGACAGGGATGTCCCTCCTGGCTGCCAGGACACTGCTGGCCCAGATCCAACTGGCCATTGACCAGGACCCCTGGGTCCCTTTCCAGGCATTGCTTTCCACCTTCTCATTACCCACTCTGTCCATACATCCAGGTTTGCCGCATCCCAGGCGCAGAATCCAGTACCTTCCCTTGTTGAACTTCATACATTTGGCAATTGCCCAACTCTGATTTGTTGAGGTATTTCTGCAGGGCCTCCCTGCCTTCAAGGGAGTCAACAGCTCCTTCCCAGATTTGTATCATATGTGAACTTGCTCAGTATCCCTTCCAGTCCTGCATCCAAGTCATTTATGAAGGTGTTGAAGAGCACAGGGCTGAGAGTGGAGACCTGTGGAACCCTACTAGTAATAGTCTGGTGTTACTCCAGTCTAATGTCACCTGAGTCATTGTCACCCTTTGTGCCTGACCTGTGAGCCAGCTCCTCACCCCATTCCATGATGTTTTTATCCAGCTATGGGCTGGACATTTTGTCCAGAAGGATCCTGGGAGACACAGTATTGAAAGCTTTACTGAAATCCAAAAAGATTCCACCAACTGGATTTCCTGGATCAACCCAGTGGGTCACCTTGTCATGACAGGAAAACAGGTTTGATAAGCAGGATCTTCCTTTCATGAAGCCGTTCTGGCTCTGACCAATGACTGCTTCATCCTTCAGGTGTATTTTCCATACTTCCCACAGTAACCTTCTCCATAACTTTACCAGGCACTGAAGTGACACTGACAGGTCTGTAGTTTTCAGGGTGCTCTGGAGTTGCTCCCTTGCTTTGCCTGGGCAAAGCATGATTTTCACGTTCCATCGTGTGCTCTCTGTGGAAGTTTGCTGTGGGAGTTGGGAGATTGAGTAGTGGTACCATGGCTTGTGAGCCAGCTCCTCCGAGGAGTTTGTTGTGGGAGTTGATGACTCATTAAAGTGAACTGCACAAAATTAAGGGCTTGTAGCCACCACTCCGGTGGAAGTGCATTGTAAATATTGGAGAGCTCATTGGCCAACACCTTTGGAGTCTATACTCTAGACTCAACTGGCTGGTTGCTGGAGGTGAGGCAACTGTACAATAAAAGCACAAGTGCTCCCTGACTTTGTTCAGGTGGATAAGGATTTACAATGAACCAACCAATGGATTATGACATCTCCCAGCTCCCTCAGCTGCTCCTGGTGCTCCAGATCCTTCCCCAGCTCTATTCCCTCCCCTGGACATGCTCCAGCTCCTCAATGTTTCTCTTTCCAGGTAGGGCCCAGAACTGGACACAGCTTTCCAGGTGCCTCACCAGAGCACCTTGTTTTACCCAGTCAAAAGCTATTTCTCCTATTTCCTTATTTTCTCACCTGGATCCTAATCCTAAAAAATGAACAATCTTAGGTGTCTAACTGAACTGGAAATACAGCATCTGGCATGTTCTGGATGTCAGCTGTCCAGGACAGACAGGTAAAATCTTTGAGAATAAGTTTTTGCTATTTCCCAGGATCACTGTCTGCCAGCAGTATTTACTGCCGGTCCTTTTAGCAAGAGGATACCAGCTGGTCTCCTTGAAAATTTAAATTCCTTCAGATTTGGGTAATTTTTGCCAAGTCTTTCAAGCTCCCTTTAAATTGGCAAAGGCCTCCAGCCTCTGGAGGTCGATCTTTGCCTGCCTCATTTATGAGATGCCAAGCTAACAATTTCTCTCAGGTTTTTTTCATAGTCAGAATTTTTCCTCATGTTGAATTCAAACACGTTGAGCAAGGTCTAACTCAGCTTCCTCTAAATTGCCAACCACCGAGCCACAAGCTTCAAACAAACATTCTGGGGAAAAAATATTTCAGCTGACTGTCTCCTCTCCTGCCTGTTCATTTGGCATCATTTGGGTGTGACTTTGAGGTCTGGTATCAGCAGAGACTTGTGTGCAGAGCCAATTAGCTATTGATTTGTCAGATGTTGGTACAGTCTGGTCTTCAAGAGGGTTGTTTGGCTCCTTGGTCTGAAATTTCAGCTGGAAAAGCAGCCAGACAGATGCATCCACTGCCTGTCAATAGGGATGTTGTGAATACTTGCTCTTGTCAAACTTGGTGCCACTGATATATCATGAGCTGTAGAGTTTCAGAACTAGTTTCTGCCAAAATTCATCTGAAGCCTTGAAAGCACCAAATGATGCTGAGTTAGACTTCACCATGTGCTCCCTATTCCTAATTCCCTATTACCTGTGCTATACCAATTATAAACAGGTTTACAGTTTTCAGTGCAATAATTAGGATTGAGTCAACAAAGCCATACCAGTCCTACAAGGGCAGGGCTCCACCTCTTTGGAGACACATCTGAATTCATATTCTTCACCACGTAAAGCAAATTTGTATATATAAAGTAGTAAGACTGGCTAAATTCCCTGCCAGTTTTGCAGCTCGGAAAGGTAGAGTTGGCATTAGACATAGAAAAACCTCATTTAGGGTTTTTAAACTGGCAGAGGGCAGGGTTAGATGGAGCGTTAGATGGAATATTGGGAAAAGATTCTTCCCTGTGAGGGTGGGGAGGTCCTGGCACAGGTTGCCCAGAGCAGCTGTGGCTGCCCCATCCCTGGAAGTGTCCAAGGCCAGACTGGATGGGGCTTGGAGCAGCCTGGGATAGTGGAAGGCATCTGTGCCCATGGCAGGGGGGTGGAACTGGATGAGCTTTAATGTCCCTTCCCACCCAATCCAGGGTTAGTTAATCCCATTATTTTAATTAAAACCAGAGCTCATGAAGGTTGAGAAGAATTTTACCTTCCACTTCTGATTTCTACACATCAAGCAAATAAATGTTTGAAATTCTATTCAAGGATCACCAAATCCTGGGTCATAGTGCTTATTTTGTTCAAGATATTTTTTTGTCCAATTCCACTCTGCCACAAAGAATAAAAAATCAAAACTCATCCCAAGACTGAAATGCCAATGGGTTATTTGAGGATCCATCATCTTTGTGCTTGAAGTTTCAGGATTAAGGAAAACCAGTTGAGTAAAAAAAGAAAGTCGCAATTTTGACAGGACAATTTGGACCATGAAAAAAATTTATTGTGGGCAGAAGTCCCATGCCTTGGCTCCCCTGACTTGACTCCACTGTCTCCCACTAGTGTTTACTGCACAGAAGAGGGTCATTATTGTTCCTGTTAATGAACCAAATAAGGAGTAAATAACTTGGAATTCAAAATCTCATTTTTTAAAGTGACATCTCACTTAACCATGCAATGAAAAACATTAGGATACAGATTTCTGCAGTCTTGGAGTTTAGATATGGGAAAGGATTTAGATTTAGCTCAGACAGCACATTTTTTAGATACAAAAACTCAGAAGATTTTATTAAAAAAAACTGTATTAAACTTATATCAACTATTAATACCCAGAACTTTTCCCATCAGCAGAAGCCTGAGAAAACAGTTTGGTTATGCAGAAAAACCCAATCAGTCAAAAACTCAGCTATTTCTCTCATAAACATCCATCCCAAACAAGACAGTGTTGATTGGAGGACAGGCAGGTTGTCCTTACCTCTCTCCAGCTGGTGAAGACTCAAGGACAGCACCAGAGGCACCACCCGCCACTGCTGGAGCTGTGACTCAGTGCATTGGGTTTACAGTGAACAGGTTTATTCCAAAAAGGATTGTCCATCAGAGGCCTGGAGAGATGGTTCTGGTTCAAGGATCAGCCACGGCCTAGAGTCAAACATCTCCCTGGTGGGTCTTTGCTGCATCACCCCCAGCCAGGGAGGGCTCTTTGACGTCCTGCTCTGTGGGAGGGGAGGTGTTGGGACACAAATGCTCCAGCAGTGGAAATACAGCACCACCAGGGCTGGCCAGAGCACAGCAGACCCTGTGCCCTGGAGGGATCATATCGAGGTGAGGGGTGGGATTTCCCTCTGCTGTCACTCCTGGCAAAGGTTCAGCTGTCAACATCCAGGAGCAAGCCCTCAGGGATAAAGTTACATAATTGTTCCTGTTTTCATCCTGGGATTTCAGTCCTTCACACAACTGGTGGAATTGGTTGAACTGGTGAATGTTTTTAATTATAGAATCAAAATATCCTGAATTGGAAGGGACCTGTCAAGTCCAATTCCTGTTTCTGCACAGGACAACCGTAAGAATCCCACCAAGTGCCTGAGAACAAAGGGACTTCCAGCAAGGGAAGAGCCAGTCACGCGTAGATGCAACTGGGGCAGAGGGAGCAGAGCCATCATGGCATATCCTGTTCTTAAGGACACTGAGATGGGACACAGAGGTGCTGTGGAGTCAGTGCCACTCCAAAAGCTCTGCTGTCACCATCGTGTGTGACATGGCAGGATGCAGAGGGAGCCTGGCTGCAGCTGTCCAGGGAGCAGCTGCTTTGGCCACCTTCCTGTGCCAAAGGAATCAGAGGAATAGAATCACAGAATATCCTGAGGTGGAAGGGACCCACAAGGATCATCCTGCCCAACCCCTGGCCCTGAACACACCCCCCAACAATGCCACCCTGTGCACCCCTGAGAGTGTTGTCCAAACAGTCCTGGAGCTCTGGCAGCCTTGGGGCTGTGACCATTCCCTGGGAAGCTTGCTCTCAGGGAAGAACCTCTGGGGAAAGAACCTTTTCCTGATATCCAGCCTAACCCTCCCCTGGCACAGCTCCAGCCCTGTCCTTGGGTCCTGTCCCTGGTCACAGAGAACAGAGATCAGAGCTCTCGGGAGGAGCTGCAGCCCCCCAGGAGCTCTGCCCTGTTATAAGAAAGTTTCTTCAAGAGCCAGGAAGGCAGATAGCTCATCAACTTCACTGTTGGCAAAACACCAAAGCAGCTATGAAAATGCTGAGCTGGATATGGCTTGGAGCAACCTGGTCTAGTGGGAGGTGTCTGACTAATGGCAGGGGGTGGAACAGGGTGACCTTGAAGGTTCCTTACAACCCAAACCCATCAAAGATTCCATGAAAGGCTCCCTGGAGCACAAGTGACCCACAACAGGTGACTTAATTTATGTCTCACTCTCATTTTTGCCAACAGTGACTCAAACCAAAGGAAACAAGATCAGAAAAGACGCTTAAAGCCCTAATTCACAACTCCCGAATGAAAATCTTACAAGATAAGTCTCATAAGGAAGGAAAATGAGAAATAATGTCACCTTGGCATAGACAGAAGCTTTGAGCATGTTGGAGAGGGGTGAGGAAGCCAAGGGAGGGACAGGAGTGGTCAAAAAAAAGAAAGATTGAACAAAATCAACACCATTAGACACATTTCCCTCCTATAATAAAAGCACCTAAGGTGACCCAAACCCAGCCAGAGTGGTTTTGAATCATGCCAGGAATGCCCAGCAAAGAGGCCATCTCTTGTCTTTACACCCCAGAACTCAGAGAGCTGCATCAGGTGCATTTTTGTGGGTCAGTATCTGAGCATTTCCACATCAAATCCTGCTGCCTCCAAGGTCAGATCCCCTTAGCAGAGAAAAAGATGCAGAGACAGATACACTCTGACAGTAATTCATTCTTACAGAGCAAGTCTCTTGGCCATGAGGTCACAAACCAGCTCACTCCTTCCAAGTGGCTGCTGGGGAAAAGAACCTGGGGGTGTTTGTCTGGCCCCAGTGTGTCCAGCAGGACCAACCAGTGTCTGTCCCATTGCATTGGTGAGGCCCCACCTCCAATCCTGGGGTCAGTTTTGAGTCCCTCACCCAAAGAAAGACCTTGAGGGACTGGAGCATGTCCCAAGGAAGGGAAACAGAGATAGGGAAGGGTCTAGAGCACCAGGAGTGGATGAGGGAGCTGAGGGTTCAGCACGGAGAAAAGAAGGCTCAGGAGGGACCTTCTGGCTCTGCACAACTCCCTGACAGAAGGGGGGCCGCCGGGGGGCGGGTCAGGCTCTGCTCCCAGGGAACAAGGGACAGGACGAGAGAGTTCAGCACTGAAAACTGAAGAGTTTACAAGTTGCCCTAGGGGAGATTTATGTTGGATATTATGAAAAATTTCTTTCTGGAAAGGGTGGTCAGGCCATGGCAAGGGCTGCCTGGGGCAGTGATGGAGCAACCACTCATTAAAGTGTTCAAAAAGTGAGTGGATGTGGATGGGTTAGTGGTGTAGATGGCAGTGCTGGGGGAACATTTGTGCTTAGTGATCTTAGAGGGCTTTTCCAACCTCAAGGATTCTGTGATTCCATGATTTTGCTTCTGTCAGAAACTTCTCCAATGCTACTTTGTCAGCCAGAAGCAGAGGTCAGACTCCAACTGCACTTCCTGTTTCTTGCTCAAACACAGCTCCTACAGCAGCTCCTTTGCAGGCAAAGTCCTGCTCCTTCCAACCACAGACCAGACCATGAAACTGCTTTGCAACAACAGAAGTCCCAAAGAGGCCTTGAAAGGGTGGTGAGGCACTTCCAGGGTTCAAGGCCAGGTTGGACGAGGCTTGGAGAAACCTGGGATAATGGAAGGTGTCCCTGCCCATGGCAAGGGGTGGGACTGGATGAGCTTTAATGTCCCTTCCCACCCAAACGAGTCTGGGATTCCACAACTCTGGTGTACTACACATCCCCAGGACTCACTGAAGCTCAGAGTACACAAAACACTTTAAGGTAGAAACAGGAAACAAGGAAACAAGGAAACAAAGAAACAGGATCAGCCCCTTTAGGGCTTGAAGGCAAAGACTGTGCCTTGAAACACGAGGCAGCAGCCAGTTCTGCATTCCTGGAGCCTCTGCACTGGGGCCAGGCTGCAGACACAGAATCACAGAATAAACTAGGTTGGAAAAGACCTTTGAGATCATTGAGTCCAACCTGTGACCTAACATTACCTTATCAACTAAGCCATGGCACTGAGTGCCTCATAAAGTCTTTTTTTAAACATCTCCAGGGACGGTGAATCCACCACTTGCCTGGGCAGCCCATTCCAATGCCAAATCACTCTTTCTGTGAATAGCTGTTTTCTAATATCTAGCCTAAATTTCCCCTGGTGCAGCTTGAAGCTGTGACCATCCTGTCACTGGTCACCCAGGAGAAGAAACCAAACCCCATCTGGCTACAACCACCTTTCAGGGATTTCTAGAGAGTGATAAGGCCCTCCCCCCGAGTGTCCTTTTCCCCAGACTAAACAACCCCAGCTCCCTCAGCCATTCTTCACAGGGCTTTTGTTCCAGTCCCATCACTGGCCTTGTTGCCCTCTGGACATGTTCAAGCATCTCAACCTCCTTCCTAAACTGAGGGCCCAGAACTGGACACAACAGTCAAGGTGCGGCCTCACCAGTGCCGAGTACAGGGGAAGAATGACCTCCCTGCTCCTGCTGGCCACACCATTCCTGATCCAGGCCAGGAGCCATGGGCCTTCTTGGCTCCCAGGGCACACTGCTGGCTCATGTTCAATCAGCTATTGACCAGGTCCCCTTTCTACCTGGGCACTGTCCAGACACTCTGTCAGCCTACAGTGCTGCAGGGGATTATTGAGGCCAAAGCTCAGGACTCAGCACTTGGACTTATTAAACTTCATCTTATTGGATTCTGCCCATCTATCCAACCATTCCAGGTCTCTCTGCAGAGCCCTCCTACCCCCCAGCAGATCAAGCTTGGTGTCATCTGCAAATTTACTGCTGGTGGACTCAATCCCCTCGTTCAGATCATCAATGAAGAGATTAAATAGGACTGGGCCCAACACTGATCCCTGGGGCACACCACTGGTGCCTGGCTGCCAGCTGAATGAAGCACCATCCCCATCACTCTCCAGGCCTGGTCTCCAGCCAGTTCTTAACCCAGCAAAGAGTGCTTCTGTCCAAGCTGTGGGCTGCAGCTGATCCAGGAGTATGCCATGGGAGACAGTGTCAAAGGCTTTGCCAAAGCCCAGGTAGAAAAATCCACAGCCTTCCCTGCATCCACCAGGCAGGTTACTTGATCATAAAAGAAGATCAAGGTGGTCAGACAGGACCTGCCCCTCCTAAACCCATGCTGGCTGGGTATGATCCTGTAGGTACTGGGTGATAGCACCCGAGATGATTTGTTCCATAATCCCACTTGGCACCGATGTCAGGCTGATAGGCCTGGAGTTTCCCAGATCCACCTTCCAGCCCTTCTTGTGGATGGGTTTAATCCCTTCAAGGATGCCATAAATCCCTTCAGACCCAGGAAGGAGCCCAATGACAGAGGGGAGGAATGCTAGGAGGCTTCAGAACAGCAGATCTCCCCAAAGAAACAAGCACCACCTTGGAATTCCACCTTCCATAAAGGAGAGACAGGAGGCCTTTCCTTCTGGCCATCCTTGCAAGTCATTAGGTTTGCTGGAGGGCTGAAGTGTCAGGGAACATGGGCATCTCCAGGAGCTTGATGCAGGCTTGGGGCAGCAGGAAGGTCCTTGCAGCTTTGTACTTACCTCTCACTGCCCTGCTGCCTGCATGGTCTGCCCTGACCAGGTCCTGCAGGTCTCCAGCAGCATTGAAAGATCCTGCAATTTATGGCCTCCTGATGGTGCTCGTGGTTCCCGTGCTGCTCCTGAACTAGATCCTGGGATGCTTCCAAGGAGTTTGGACTGCTGGTGGAGCTGTTGTGCCACCAGGTTTTCTGAGAAAAAGCCAATATTGATTGTGATAACAGATTGCTCCAGAACCCTTGCATTTCTCATGTCAGAAATAAGTTTTATTTCTTTCCAAACCCAAAATACTACCTGCAGCCAAGAAAACCCCACTGCACCCCCCACCCCTAACCACAATTGACTAATCATTGTCAAACTTCACAACAACACAGTTCAGTGGGAGGGGAAATTTTTCCATGTGGTACAGGATAGAATTAATCTCTGCCCTGCAGTTCTAGTTATCCAAGGAACATAATTATGGTGATAAAATTGTATATTAGCCCTAATTTAATGAGATATTTTCAACATTGACCTTAAAACATATAATAATTCCTAATTATGACTTTAAAACTACAGACAAGGTACAAGGGGCTGCACTCTGCTCTGTCTCCCCAAACTGGGGACTACGATCAAAAACTAGGAACTTAAAATAAATAATCTGCACATCCCTAAGTCTCTGTCTCTGTAATGGTTTTAATTTAATAAAACCAAGCAGAAACATCAATTAATGTAGGGGTTTTAGTGTTAATATTTTTGTGGGAGGGAGAGATTAGGAGAAAAATAAACAAAGCAGGCTTAAGCTTAAAAATGAACAAAAATAGTTTTATTAACATATATTAAAAGACTGAGAAAAGACAAAAAGTTGAGAAACAAGAAAAAACTTAAAACTAAAACAGAATGATACATTAAAACATGCTTCTTTCCTCTTACAAACTATTAACTTTCTTATTGAACAACACAGAAAGACACAACTTAGGATTTTAAGTCGGTTTCACTACTTAGACATAACTACACATTATTTTAGGAGAAGAGTCCTTCTAAGATCTTTTTATGAAGATGTTTGCTATAAGACAAAATAGTCCAGTCCTCTCAATGTCACACATCTGCTGCTGCCCAGGGTTTTTGCAGACTGTGATGTTCTATCCGCAGAGCTTCTCAGTGTATCTGGGGTATTATTTACGAATACTTCTTCTGCTCTAAAATTATCTTTGTCTCAAAAGGCTGAGACCTCCTTTTTGACTAAGGAGCGGGGGTTTTAAAGTTCCTAAATAAATCTCTATTACATCAGTCCTTAATTTTGATTAGAATAGCATTCTACCTAAAGGATACTAAGATGCTGCAAAGAACAGTTCATTTCTTCATAATTTACCTTAGAAAGGTACAGTTAAAAATGTCCACTTCTTCAATCCTATTCCAATATTATTAGTTCTTTCACTTCTAATCTAACTGACTTCATGCAGAGTCTATTCCATACCTTCTGGTTTTGGTTTTTTTTTCCTTTATTCTTTCTCTTGAGGAAGAATTGTGCTTTAAAAGTTCCGTGTTGGTAAGAAAGGGTTAAATTTGCCCAGGCTTGCAAAGGCCACCTGAACGCGCCGGGCTGCAGGGCTGAAGAAAAAAAAAATGCAAGGCCGTGCTGGTAGAAGAAGCTAGTAAATGTCCTTTTTTCCACCCCTCGGTCTCATCCAGGGCGGTCCAGCTCGGAGCTATCACTAAGCTGTAAAAAGGCTTCACCTGGGCTGCTCTCATGTGGGCAGCAGCTCTCAGAGGCCGGGCCGGGCCGGGCCCAGCAGCCCAGAGGGCAGAGGGGCCCGGCCTGGGCCTCCCCCGCGCTGCATGCGGCCAGCAGTTCTCAGAGGCCGGGCCGGGCCCGGCCCAGCCGGCAATGGGGGGCCCAACCTGGGCTCCCCTCGCTCTCCATGCAGGCAGCAGTTCTCAGAGGCCGGGCCCGGCCCAGCCGGCAATGGGGGGCCCAACCTGGGCTCCCCTCGCTCTCCATGCAGGCAGCAGTTCTCAGAGGCCGGGCCCGGCCCAGCCGGCAATGGGGGGCCCAACCTGGGCTCCCCTCGCTCTCCATGCAGGCAGCAGTTCTCAGAGGCCGGGCCCGGCCCAGCCGGCAATGGGGGGCCCAACCTGGGCTCCCCTCGCTCTCCATGCAGGCAGCAGTTCTCAGAGGCCGGGCCCGGCCCAGCCGGCAATGGGGGGCCCAACCTGGGCTCCCCTCGCTCTCCATGCAGGCAGCAGTTCTCAGAGGCCGGGCCCGGCCCAGCCGGCAATGGGGGGCCCAACCTGGGCTACCCCCGCTCCCCATGCAGGCAGCAGCTTCTGAAAGCCCGGCCGCCCAAAGGGGCAGCAGAGCCCGACCCGGGCTGGGCCCAGCTCGACTACAGTTACCTCATGGCAGATCACCGAAGCGAGAGAGAGAGCGGTCAGCAGCAGATTAGTTTTAAATGTTCCTCCCAAAGTCGCACTGACACTTCTCATTGGTCAACTTAGCTGCCAATATCCCAGCTTGCTTTTTGATACGTCCTTGTCCTCCCCCCCCCCCCCCCCCCCCCCCCCAACCCACACTACAGTCAGAGCCGGGAAAAACATTTTACATTTCTCTATATCTAAAAAACAAAATTGTGCCAACCCATGATAGTCTCTAAAGGAAAGGAAATCAATCCTAATACTAATGTGGAACCACATTATTGTGCATATGGTCTTCTGACATTAAGATGAGTATTTGTCACAAAATCTATTTATACAGGTACATGAAACACATGGATTTGAAGGATGCTGCAGCAGCAGGACCTGACACAACCAGGCACCTCTTGCATTCACCCAACAGCTTCAACAAATGGTCCAGAAGCCACTCAAAGATAAACCATTTCATCCAAAGTAACTGCGCTAAAACTACTCAAGATCCAACATATCTCCTGAGGTCAGGTCACAAGCAAGAGGCACCATTAGCAGGGCAAAGAATGGAGGACAGTGCTTTGGCCAGCTCAGCTGGCCCCTGCCTCTCCCCTCATGCCTTTTTTTGGTACACAGCAGGTGATGTCTGAGGGAATTTTGGTTTATTCTGTCATTCGGGCCACTTTTCTTTTTGAAGTGTTTTCTTCGGAATGGTCACGTTTTACCTTTATTTCCATGGGGTCATCTGCATCATCTACAGTGAGAAATAAAGGATTAAAGTTTGCAAAGTCTTCTCTGACTTCAGTAAGGTGAAGATACAAAGTATCAGAAAAATGCTTCTGTTCATAGGCAACAAGAAATCATGGAATCCCAGGGTGGATAGGTTGGAAGGGGCCTTAAAGCTCATTTCATTCCACCCCGTGCCATGGGCAGGGACACCTTCCACATTGCTCCAAGTGCCCTCCAACTCCTTAGCCCTTACTCGATTCCAACATCTGCTCACCTGTAAGAGCTGGTTTTCATACTGTGTTGTGATAACACTTGGAGTCAGGGACTCTCCAAATTTTGGCTCTATCTCCAGCAGAACTCTCAACATTTAGTCCCTGGTACCACAGGGTTGCTGGAAGGACTGCCAGCATACAGTGGTTATATCTGCACTATTCCAGCGTGTGACTTCCTGGACACATTAATCCATTCCAGGGTTTGGAACAATTAATGCCCTCAGATCAGAACAATGAAGGAAGGAATAGCTAAGATTCCCGTCAGCTGCTGCATGTTGGGTTTCTATAATATAGAGAGGCTGCTGTGGCCCACTGTTAAATAAAAAGGTATTTTGTCACTTAAACTCCATTATGGAGCCAGGCTGAGAGAGCTGGGAATGTTCAGCCTGGAGAAGAGAAGGCTCTGAGGAGACCTTAGAGACCCTTCCTAAGGGGCCTCCGGGAGAGCTGGAGAGGGATGTGGGACAAGGGACTGGAGGGACAGGACAAGGGAGAATGGCTTCCACTGCCAGAGGACAGTTAGGTGGGATATTGGGACAAAATTCTTCCCTGTGAGGGTGGTGAGGCCCCAGCCCAGGGTGCCCAGAGAAGCTGTGGCTGCACCATGCCCAGAAGTGTCCAAAGCCAGGTTGGCCAGGCCTTGGAGCAACCTGGGATAGTGGAAGGCGTCCTTGCCGATGGCAGGGAGTGGAATGAGATGAGCTTTAATGTCCCTTCCCACCCAAGCCAGGCTGAAATTCCATGTTTTACTATGAAGGATTCCTCTGAGTTCAGCATAGGCCCTGGGATTTCGATTTTAAGAGCACAGGTGCTATAAGTGACGCATATGTGTGACCTACTTTAACTAATTACTTGAGGCTCAGCAGAGTTTGAATGTTCTAGCCTTACCTGATAACTGCCTGTTTGTTATCCATAGGATTAAGTAATGCAGAAAACCATGCCAAAAGGTAAATTTCTTGGACCAACTCATCTCTCCAGAGCTTTGAGCTCAGTGAGAATCTCAGTCACTGCTATAGCACAGGGCAGATCACGGTACCAAGGACAAACAAGAATGTTCTTATTTACAAGAGGCATGGGCAGACCTGCAGAGATTTCTGCACCTTTTAGATACACCCAGCCAGCCTGGGGCTGGGGGGTCAAGGCAGGTAGAGAAGATCTGGTTTTGGGAAGGCATTTCTGCGGCAGGCAGGAGGATGCTCCAAGGGAAGAGGGAAGGAAGAAAAGGCTCACACTCTTGTTCTTGCACTTGGGACAGGGTTTTAACAGTAAAAAGAACAGCTGCGCATGATGTTGGTATCCAAAAAGGAAAAGCCTCCTGGAAAAGCACCCAAAGCCAAGCCCCAAGAGCCCTGGGTTCCTGGGGACAGCCTGTGTGTCACAGCACAGGGAACATGGGTGCTGCAGCACCTCTCACCTCTTGTGAGCTGGGCTGTTCTGTGCTGCTCCTCTCTGACCTGTTTCATCAGCTGTAGGTTGTGGTCACTGGCTTCCTTGTGGTTCACCATGGGGAAGGGGTAATCCTGACCTGGGCAACGTGGAAACAGAGCCTTTACCATACTCAGCAAGGACATTTTCCCTCGATTTCAGTTACTTCTGGCTTTTCTTATACGGAAGTGCCTAATCCTCTCCATCAAAGAGAAGAGCTCCCACTTTGACATAAGAGCCCTCAAAGATGTGTTAGGGCAGGAATTAAAGCACAAGATGCTCTAATACTATTTAAAGCACCCAAGCATCCAAGATGGATAAATTCAAAGGCGAAAATATGGAGTGATCCAAGAGTTTTAGAACAAAGTTGAGGCAAAAATATGTACTGTGAAATGAGACTCCAATAAAAAATGTTAATGGAGAATGAACTGAGAGAAGGTTGATGGATTCATCCATTTTTAGAAGATAAATGGCTTAAGTTCTAAGTGGGATGCTTCCATCTCATATACATTTGTTTTGGATAGTTAGCAGCAATCCTTAATAAGAAATGTGAATTATTTACCTATGATACATCCTGCTTGCTTCTGCTCCTCTTCAGATGCTGTCCAGGGCTCGTAGATGTACTTGGAGGGAAAGTTCTTTAGTATAGGCAAATATTTCCTACAAAACAGGGATAATAGGGGGGGTTACAATCCTGCAGGCAAATATTCATACATTCAGAGAAGTGTAAACCAACCTATGTCATGTTAATATTGATATTACAATCCATGGGAAAGTTCTGATTCACTCTCCACCAAAAAATTTGGTTTATATTCTTAAACCTCCATAAGTGATATCTTCCAAAAGTTAACTTCACAGCATAGAATATATGGGGTAAATTAAACAGTATTTCATTTTGATTTCCTCCTAAATATGGTTTTAACATTTTCACTGACATTTCAGCCTAAACATTAACAAATTTAAAAAACAAACTAATTTTAAAAAATTGTTCCAGAATGGCAGCGTTGTTCCTCAGCACAGGTATTGTGCTGACAATACCTTGACAATACCCAAATCCACACAGGATGGGAGGAAGAGATGTGTGGAAATGGAGCTGTTTACTCAATATTAACACAGTTAGCCCAGGAAACCCTGCAGTGCTTTGAGAGAGCACTTCAGCACATTATGGAGAGACAATTGAATGAGACTCTGAAGCAAGGAGTGGAAAGAAATCCTATGTGTGTGCAACTAAAGGATGGCAGGGTTAGATGGGATATTGGGATATTCCTCCCTATGAGTGTGCTGAGGCCCTGGCACAGGTTGTCCAGAGAAGCTGTGGCTGCCCCATCCTTGGAACTGTCCAAGGCCAGGATAGAGAAACCATAGGATAGTCGAAGGTGTCCCTGCCCATGGCAGGGAGTGGAATTGGATGAGGTTTAAGGTCCCTTCCAAGCACATCCCAGAACTCTATGAAAAGCCAGAAACAAAGAGCAGACTGGAGCAGGGAAGCTGTGGGAAGTTCTAGTCAAGTCCTTTAGAAAGAGGAGCCAGCCTGGTGCTGGAGGCAACAAGTGCTCATGAATGCAAGCCCTGTTCAGCCGTCATTTGGAATGACATGCTTCTCCATGCCTCAGTTTCCTCACGTGTTCAACAAAACCATTGCTATGAGCCCTGTTTAACAGGTGTATGTGTTTCAATCTGATCCAATTCATCAGCTCCTGCTGTCAGAGGAGCTTCAGAAGCTTTCAGAGATATTGTGGAGTGGGGTGTCCCCTGACCTGATGTAGTTGCCCTGGGGGTCTGTGCGCTTCCCGAAGTGGACAGGGCAGAAGATCCGTGTGTACTGGTGGAAGAAGGCACTGGCTGACAGCCACATCCAGTTCCCAGCATTGATGCTGTAGTCAGCATCTAAAAGCAGCTCTTCAAACACCTGCATATCAGGGATGGGAAGAGAGAGAGACAAACTCCTGAAATGGCTGCGTTGCAAAAACTAGACAAAACCAGGCTGGGAGGTGAAGGGTGGGGATTTGCTGCTGGGAAGCACAGCACTGTGGGGCCTGGGCTGCCTTCTCATAGGCACACCAAGAATGCTCTCCACAGACAGAAGGAAGACAGAGCAACCCAAAAACTCTGGGTTTAGGACCTGCTACAAACTGAGCATGTCTCCACCAGTATTCTTGTTATTCAAAAATCATGAGGATTTGGGGAAGGGAATGATCTCTCACCACTGCACTGAGTGACAAATAGATTCCATAAACCCTGAGATCCACAGGAAGGGGCAGAACTAAACTCTGCTCTGCAGAACCCTCCACTGTTAGATTCAGGCTGTGCAAGGGTTTCTCAGGGCCAGGCAGAAGAGGAAAATAAAAGCCAGCAGTGAACCTTCATTCCCTCTTCCCAGCTGATCCAAAGGTGCCCCCGTGTCAGGAAGCAGGCGACAGCATGCCGAGCCAGGTGATGGATCCAACCTTCCTGGCGCAGCTGGGTCATAATGGCATCAATCCATGGGAACCCTGTCTGTGCCTGCAGCAGAACAGGAACATCAGCTCTCCACTCATACACTGCTTTCAGAGATGGTTTGGGTGGGAAAGGATTTTAAAGCCCATTCTACCCCCTGCCATGGGCAGAGACACCTTCCACTATCCCAGGTTGCTCCAAGCCCCAACCAACCTGGCCTTGGACACTTCCAGGCATGGGACAGTCACAGCTTCTCTGGGCAACCCAGGCCAGGACCTCATCACTCTCACAGGGAAGAATTCTGTCCCAACATCCCATCTAACCCTGCCCTCTGTCAGTTTGAAGCCATTCCCCCTTATCCTGTGACTCCATCCCTTTTCCAAAGTCCCTCTCCAGCTCTCCTGGAGCCCCTTTAGGAACTGGAAGGGGCTCTTAGGTATCCTTAGAGCCTTCTCTTCTCCAGGCTGAACATTGCCAGCTCTCACAGCCCAAATACACACCACCGTTAGACCCCTCAAACCGCCAGCAGGGATCGATCAAGGGAAGGGGAAAGCTCCAAGCTCCAACGCAGCTGCTGTGGCAATACACCTCATTACCGTTTTCCATTTGTGGAGCTTCTCTGCATCCTTGTACCAACAGATCTGGAGGCAGATGGGGTTCCCAGCCATCTGGGTGAAGTTGGGGGTTGCTGATGCTACTGTATAGAAGAATTCCCTCCACAACAGCTGCCCTTGGAGCGACACTGGTGGCAGAGAGTGGTGCTTTGCCTGCGAAAGACACAAGGTGACAGCTTCAGTTCATAAATATCATTGCAGCCTCACTCATTTTGTGACTGCCAGGCTTATAAAATAAAGATTAATCTGACTACAATACTGGTTTCCAGGCACTGTAGTGTTCAAGTCAAGGAAATCAAAGATCTGAGGCAATGCTGTCTGGCCCAAAGCAAAGCCAAACTGCCAGACCTCAGTGTTACATCAAACATTCTCCATCTACCTTCCAAAACAGTGTCACACTGGGATTTCTTACACTAAGCATGTGTTTATTAACATGTTAACTGAATTCAGGTGGCTCAACCATGTCTCAAAAGATAATCTTAAGACAGAGGTAAAGGAGGACCTTGGTTTTCTTGGGTTTCAAGACCACTTTTTCTTAAGAATCAAACAAGATTTCAGAAAGTGGTCTTTGTTTCGGCTACAACTAAACACATCTAAGACAAAACCAGTTGATTTCCCGAAACAAAATGGCATAAACCAATCAAAAACTTCCCTTAACCACCAGACAGACAAATAAAATTCTTGAATTTTAGGAAGGTTATCCTGGGCTTCCATGCTGATCCCAGGTCTGATTGCTCCCTATTCATAGAACTGCGATTTGGGCTGGAATGGACCTTAAAGCCCTGTTCACTCCACGCTCTACCATGGGCAGGGATACCTTCCACTATCCCAGGTTGCTCCAAGCCCTGGCCAACCTGGCCTTGAACACTTCCGGGCATAGGGCAGCCACAACTTCTCTGGGCAACCTGGGCCAGGGCCTCATCATCCTCACAGGGAAGAATTTCTTCCCAACATTTAATCCCAAGCTGCTCTCTTTCAGTTTGAAGCCATTCCCCCTTATCCTGTCACTACAGTTCCTGATGAAAATATGAATTCAGAATATTAATATCCTGTTTCTAAAACTTAATTGGGAAGAGCTGCAGACATTCACAGGTGTTTCACACAACATGAAGCCACTCCACAGACTTCATGGGACACTGTGAGAAGACATTTACAAGGCAGCATTTTTTGATATACCAGGTCTCCACCAAGACGATCTGAGTGTTAAATCCTGCCTCCCATGCCACATGTCACAGTTTTGAATTTGCTTACCTAGGACTGATTATGTTCTTACCTGAGCATAAATGTTTGATAACCTATAAAAAAATGTCCGAACTGACAGACAGCCCATACTGAAATATGGGCTCAGGCCTGTGGTGCTTGGAAGCAGTGAGTTTGGGATTGTCCTTGGTTTAGTAAAACTTGCCACCCAGCCCTGAAATGAAAACAGAAATTTGGACTCAGACAGCACAAGATGACATATGTCCAGTAATAAACAGAGGAAAGCTCTGAGAACTGGCTTCACTATCACAGGGGCTTGTTTGATATCGTGCCTGGAAGACACTCCCGCTTCCCAGAAACAAGGTAACAAAATCCAAACCCAAGCTGCCACCCGTCTCCAAGCCAAGCTGGGCACTGATCTCAGCCCACCAGGAGCCACCACCCTGTGTTCCATGAGGACTGACCTGGTCAGTTAAGTGTCGCTCCAGGCGCTGCAGCCCCTCGGTCTCCCCTCCTCGCCAAGGGGAAAGGCTCTCTGGGGAAATCTTCAAATCCACAGGAAGAGGCACCCTGTAACGCTCAGCTAGACCCGAGTCAGGGGCCCTACATCTCCTGAGGTGAGAGAGAAAACTCTTTGAGAGGAGCAGCAGGACCCAGGAGAAAGAGGCAGCCCCTGTCCATGGCACACACCAAGCCTCCTCTATCACAGTCCAACCAGAGCACAGGGAATGAAAGCACACAGAGAAATCCAGGCTGTACTCTCCTGGGGAAGAAGAGTTCATCCTGCAATTGCTCCAGGGAATTCTAGCCTGAATTGGGGCAAGAGGAACAGTTGTAACGTGTTACAGTGCTCAGAGCAGTCAGCTGCAGCCACAGCTCCGACCCCTTTTAGTTCCCATGCCCTACACAAGGTTTAGAGACAGCTCCTCTCCAGCTGCTCCCAGCTGTCACATTCATCCCTAGGAGAGAACTAAGAGCCTCCTCAGACCCTAAACCAAATTATGGTGCTGTCTCCAAAGGCTGCTCCAGCTCCTGTGCCCCTGCGAAGTTGCTCTGGAGAGGTTTCACAGAATCCAAGAGTGGTTTGGATTGGAAGGGACGTTAAAGCCCATTTCACTCCACCTTCTGCCATGGGCAGGGACACCTTCCACTATCCCAGGTTGCTACAAGCCCTGGCCAACCTGGCTTTGGACACTTTCAGGGATGGGGCAACCACAGCTTCTCTGGGCAACCTGTGCCAGGGCCTCAGCACCCTCAAAGGGAAGAATGTTGTCCCAGCATGTAATCCAAACCTTCTCTCTTTCAGTTTCATAGGGAAGGAGGCAGATCAGCTTCCTGGGCAACCTCGGCTGCTCTTTCCTAACCAAGGTGGGGACTTCCCAGGCCCACACCCCTGAGCAACCCCCCACATCTCCTCAGCCTCAGTTGCTGAGGCTTCCCAAGGCCCCTGCTCCCCATATGGCTGGAAGAGCATCAGTTTGGTTTTTCTTCCCCCCTGTAAAATACAGATGAAGAGGCCCAAGGAAGTGCTGGTGGCACAGAGATTTCTCACAACCCATGAATGAACTTAGACATCAACAGATCTTGGTACTTACCTGGACAAACCTGTGCTCAGCCCTGCTGCAGACACCTACAGAGGAGGGGCCAGTGCAACTCTCAGAGCACTGATATAGCTCAGGCCTGCTGGGAAGCATGTGAACCACTTATCTCTCATCAGCATTAATTTTATAAGTCCAAACAAAAAAATTAGGCAAGAAAGGGGAAGAAAACAGTGCTAGAAAAAAACATAGGAACTTATATATCCCAGTACTTACATGACTCTTGTCATCAGACTGTCTGAGGACAATGTTCAGGAATTAACAGGACTCCCCCAAGATGGGAGGATCCAAGCCTGGGTTGGTAGCACTTAGCTGAGGCTATGCAGGAGACACCTGATATTGAATCCCAAGTACCTGCAGTCCTATTCCAGCTTTCTCCTGCCCCAGTCTTACCTCCCTTGGGATCACTGACCTATCCTCATGCAGAGCTAAACAAAAGACCTCCTTGAGTCTGAACTTCTTCTCAAGTCCTGGGAGACACAAGCTCAGTCCCTCTTTCACACATAGCAGAGTGGAGGAGAGACTTAAAGCCAGAAGGGAACACTAGGATTATTCCACTGAACTTCCTGCATAAAACAAACTATAGTGGTTCATCCAATTCCTGTCCAAAGTCTTGAGAGGAACATAGAGCATGCCTTTGAGTAAATTGCCCAGGCTTTCCTCTGTAGGAGTTTGACATCTCTTAAAAGCTTTTTTCAAGGTGCCTTGCAAAAGCTTAAGACCTTCATGGAATACAGAATCATTACGGTTGGAAAAGACCTTTAAATCATTGAATCCAAACATTACTTTGTGAGGTGTCCCACATGGTAGAAAAATCTGCTGCACAAATATCAAGAGATGAGTATCAGACCATTCCACCATCTGCTGTCCCCTCCCAACAAGAGTCACATCCCCTGTATAGAGAATCAATAACCCTCCAAGCACAGAAATAAAACAAGAAAACATTTAAAATTCCTCATTATCATTTGGCCCTGGCTCTTCTTTTTGGCAGAGAAAGATGATCAGCAATTCCCACTCCCTGGCTGGTACTTACTGGAAGTCTTCTGCTGTGAGGTTTCGGACAGGTTCCTCAGGGTCACCAAGCAGAGACAAAATGTGAAGGAACCTCTTGTAAGTTAATGGGGGACTCCCACCATTTAGGTCCAAAATCCTTAAAAAAACCCACAAAAACAAGATCTCTTTTCGCACAACAGAAACCAAGGAAAAAGCTAGAACTTGCAGTGGACAGGAAGGTGACATCACAGGCTATAACGACTCCATTAGTGCAACTGAATGTGGAAATACAAGATTTTACAAGTAAAACTCCCCTGGGTGAATGTACATCTATCCCAAAAGCAGTTTCTCAGGACTTAAGACAACAAAATTGGGATCAGGATTCCAGCCATGGCTTCACCTGCACAGCCATACACAGCCAGAACACACATCACAGGGTGCAGGACGCCTCTGGTGTCACAAAAAACAGGTTCAGGGCAGTAAATAGCTGTTCTCTCTAAATAACTGTCACCTGTGCAAACAGCCTGAATTCAAGACAGCATGTTACACACATCCATTCACTTACATAATTTAGGGGTTTTGCACAACTGGAGTTTTAGGGCTGGTTTAGTTATTACTGCTTTCCTTCTTAGTAATTTTAATATCTTCTGTCATTCAGCACTGAGTAACAGCTTGGATACAAGTGTATTCAGACATGAGTGAAAGTTGATTTGAAACATTTTGAAAAAATCTGACACCAAAAACTCTTTACCGTATTTAATAGAACTTTTACAAGTCCTACTAAATGTGTTAGAGAAATTCTTCCACTCTGTTTAAGAGTAAGTTTTTAGGTGAATTAAACTGCCCAAAAGGAAGAAGTTAACCAGCTCTTTTGGCTGATATCCTAAAACCTGTGTACAATCTCTTCTATTCCTTCCAAGAGAGCAACACACAAAGTTTCTCCAGCAAACAGCACCGTATTCACCTCAGACAGTCCAATTTTCTCCAAAGGAAAAAAACCAAGACACTTGGCCTTTTCTCTTCTAAAGTGACCTCCCTGAAAACCCTAGCGGGCTGAGGGCAGTCACATACCTCTGGGTATCATACAGGCTGTGGCCCACCAGGGAGAGCACCTCAAAGCCCAGCTCTGCCCCCAGGCGCTGGATGTTGGCCTCCATCTCCTTGTAAAATGGCTCCATCTCTGCATCCAGTGTCACTTGCGTGATATTCCACTTCTGGATGTGATCCCTAAGAACACTCTCATACTCCCCTTGAATAACCAGCAAGCAGGAGCCCAGCTGGGCCAAGTTTTTGTGGAGATCCTCAAGAGACTGGAGTAGGAAGTGCCAGCGCAGGGTCCCAATGTGCATGGAGGAGGTCAGGAATGCTCTGTCCAGGATGTACACGGGGTACAGGGCTTCTGAGGACTCCAGGGCAGCCAGCAGCACTGGGTTGTCGTGGAGCCGGAGCTCCTTCCGGAAAAGGTGAATGGTGCGATGCAGCATCCTGGCTACAGGAGGAAGGCAGCCCTTGGCTTTCAGAATATCAAATCCCTATAAAGAGCAAGGTCAATTAACAATTAGAAAGAGAGCTCCAAAAAAAAATCCTCATTAGTTTTTAACCACAAACTTCTTGTTTGATAAGTTTTCATGAGAGAGAAATGCAGGAACAAGACCAAACCTCTCCTCTAGCCCCACTGTTCAGCAGCAGGATCACCATCCAGCTCCACAAAAAATGGTCTCTGCTTCAAATGAGTCACTCAAATCCTTAAATTAAATCTCTCAATGAAATTACATCCCAATAACACTCACCAGAAGGAAGGAATCAAAACAGATGGAGCTGCCAGAGCTCCATTTAGTAGACAAACACCTTTTAACCCCACAGATGTGACTGTCAGCAAACCCTCTGGAAGCCATCAGCTGATTTCAAGGAGGGCCACAGGAGCAATCAGCTCATCAGAGACCTGGTACAATACTCCTTCTGTCAGGTGATTTTAGTAGGAGACATCTAAATTTATGGATTTCACAGAATCCCAGACTGGTTTGGGTTGGAAGAAACATTAAAACCCATCCAGTTCCACCCCCTGCCATGGGTAGGGACACCTTCCACTATCCCAGGTTGCTCCAAGCCCCAGCCAACCTGGCTTTGGACACTTCCAGACATGGGGCAGCCACAGCTTCTCTGGGCAACCTGGGCCAGGGCCTCAGCACCCTCACAGGAAACAATTTCTTCCAATATCCCATCTCACCATGCCCTCCAGCAGTTTGAAGCCATTCCTCCTTGTACAAAGTCCCTCTCTAGCTCTCTTGGAGCCCCTTTAGGCCCTGGAAGGGGCTCTGAGGTCTCCCCTTTTCTTCACTAGGCTGGACATCCCCAGCTCTCCCAGCTTGCCTCCAGAGCAGAGCTGGGTGTGATACTGACACAAAACTCCTCTTGATTCATACATTTTTTCCCTTTGAACCACTTCAGCTGAGTTCAGAGGGTTGGCAGGAGTGCTGACCCTAGGTCTTAGGCTCAAGTGGTTCAGGGTACAGTTTGGGAAGCAGCTCCCAAGCTCTGGCTGCCCTGCTCAGGACGATGGACTCAGCAGATGCCAGGAAGCAAAGGAGGAGCCCCAGCTGCCACCTTGTGTCTGCTCCAAACCCAGCTGCACCTCCTAAACTTGCTTTCCCTTGTAAATTTGGGAAAGTTCAATGCCCACCTCCCAGGTGGGTCCCCACCTGCTGCTAATTTCAAGCCTTATTCCCAGGGGAGAATTAAGACATTAGCGATTAGCAAGGAACCAAACAACAATTCCGAATCCAACTCAGCTCTTCCAGCCAAACAGCTCCACTCACCCCCTCACCCATGGCTGCACCAGGCAACTCAGCCCTTGTCCCCGCTAAAGCCAGGGGCTTTAGCAGCTTTTCCATAAATCTGATTTGCTCTGTTCTCAAACACATGCACCAGTAGCACCTAGACAGACCTACTTTGTTACAACCCCCCAGTAAGGCCCCAAACTCACAAGTGTGGGGTGTTCTGCCCTGCGGCCCAGCTCGGCACCACCCTGCACCCACTTCCTGGGAGAACCGGAAAAACCAGGTGACTCCTGCTGCTCAGGGGAGCACCCAGCTGGCATTTTTGGGTACTAAACCATGCAAAGTGTGCTGGAAGAGTCTCCTGCACCCTATGCATCACCTATCCTTACTGAGGGACTGCTCCAGTCAGGGGCTCCATGGCCCCCGCAGCCTTTGGGGCTGTCCCCAGCCCTGTGGCCCCACATGGTCTGGAGGGTCACCCCAAACCCAGGGCCCTGCAGCCTCATGATGCCTGTGGGATCACACTCACCCTGTGCCCTTGGTCTCACACAACTGGGAGTGCTCTGAGCGCAGTGCCTCACACAGCCCATGGGATAAGTCCCCAGGCTGGGACCCATCCCACCTCATCCCATCCCTTCCAGTGATGGCATCCCTGCAGAGGAGCAGTGGGGAGCAGGATCACACCACAACAGGGACTAGGCACAGGGCGGGGGGGCCCAGGCCAGGGTCTGACTGGGCTGTAGGGTCTGGGTCAGGAGCAGCTCTGGGGATCCCGCTAAAGGGGACTGGAGGAATCAGAGCTAGGGGGACAAAGATTTTATTAAAAGAGGCTGGGAGAAGCAGGGGCTGAAGCTCACTGAGAAGGGAGGAAGCCTAGAGCCAAAAAGGTGTCAAAGCTGGGTGAGGAGCTCAGATCCCCCACTGGGAGGGAAGGAATGGGGAGAAGGATCACTTGTGCAGGCCATGGGTCGTGTCAGAAAGGAACTGCGCTCTCAGACACTCCTGTCCTGTCACGTGGAAAGGAAACATGCTTTTGGATGCTAGAGAAGGCAGAGCAGGTGCTGTCATTGACTCCATGTTGGGATTTATCTACTGTCACTCTTCCACCCCTTCGTGAGCCAGTAACTCAAGTCTGTTCACCCAGCAATGATGGACAGCCTCCCTGCCACATCCAGATCACATCTGTTCCTCAAAAATCAACCAGGCAGGCAGAAAATACACCTCATACTTGATTCATCCCTGCACTTTGGGACAGGTACACCAAGACAGAAAGAAGGGAAAACCAGGCCTTACCTTGAGGGCTGCACAGCTGACACTCCGGGGTCTTTACAACATGTAACTCCAAAAAGAGGAGTTCACACAATCACTGATCGTAGCCCTCCTGCTGCTGAGCATTTCTCTCCAGAGGCAGGAATCTGCTGGAGGGATGCAAGGGCTGTCAGCGGTGCTATCCAACACCCATTGTCCTGGTCCTGTTCCTACAGGCATCCAGAAAGAGTTGCCCAGGTTTAAACACCCCTAAATACCACGAATACATGTACTGAGGTGGTTTTCTGCATCAAAGACAGTCTAAGCTACTCAAGCTTTTGTCTTAACTCCCAAGAGAGCAGGAGGAGGATTGCAGGCAGCTCCTCCCTGGTCCTATTGGCCCTTGGAGCTGGCAGAGCCAGATGAGGCAGGACAGACCAAGCCCTAGGAACTGGGAAGAGAAATTTTTAAGTTTTCTTCTGTGGGGGCACTCTCCATTGTCAAATGCTCCTTGACTATATCCTGGCTGCTTCAGAAGCAACAGTGAAACAGACAGACACAGGTGTCAGACACTTGGAGAGAGCAGCCTCACACCTACCCTCTGAAACCACAGTCTGGGCTTGGGAAGTGGAATAATTATCACCAGTAAGTTGTTTAATGTTGTCGTGATTTGACAGGCTTGAGAACAATTCTAAATTGGGATCTAAGGAATGAATTTTTTTTTTGCCTTAATTTCGTTCCATAATCCCATTCTCCATACCTGAGGCAACCTGACTCCAGCCTCTAGGTTCTTTCCTCTGTTTGAATACTTTAGGTGATAAATACGGTACTGGATACAGCTTTGATGCAAGAAAATGGCATATTGGGTCAGAGAAGGAAATAAGTCCCAAACCCATCCAAGTGCAGGGGCTTGGTTGGGGCTTCTCCTGCAGCAAGTCGAGAACCACCACCGGGAGTCTCCACCCATGGGGGACGGGGCGGAGGGAAGGTGGAGGAGACGGGCAGAGGCTCCAGGACCTCCTGCCCGGGCCCCTCAGGCAGGCGGGGAAGTGGCGAGGAGGGAACGGGGGAAGGCAGCTCCGCAGCAGCTGGCGCGAACGGGCCAGCCTCGCCTCCCACCTCCTCCCTGGGGGCCTCCCTAAGCCCGCCTTTACCTCCTTCCCCACGGCCCGTGGTGCCGGCAAGCGTGGCGCCGGTTCCTCGCCCCACGGGGCTGGTTACACAACGCCGACCGCGACGGGTGAGTTATGTAAGGACCGCTCCCAGCGGGGCCCTGCCCGCGGTCGGCGGAGCTTTAACGCAGTTCAGGGTGGGAGGTTCCCAGGGCTGGAGCATCCTAGAGCCGGGGATCCCAGAGCGGCTCCTGTCCCGCTCCCGCCTCCCCACCACGGCCTCAGGCCACACCCCCCGCTCCCATCACACCCTCAGGCCACACCCCCGCTCCCACCACAGCCTCAGGCCACACCCCCGCTCCCAGCACAGCCTCAGGCCACACCCCCACACCCAGCACAGCCTCAGGCCACACCCCCACTCCCAGCACAGCCTCAGGCCACACCCCCACTCCCAGCACAGCCTCAGGCCACACCCCCGCTCCCACCACAGCCTCAGGCCGCACCCCCCGCTCCCCACCACAGCCTCAGTCCATACTCCCCGCTGCCCACACCCCCGCTCCCACCACAGCCTCAGGCCACACCCCCGCTCCCACCACAGCCTCAGTCCATACTCCCCGCTCCCCACACCCCCGCTCCCACCACAGCCTCAGGCCACACCCCCACACCCAGCACAGCCTCAGGCCACACCCCCACTCCCAGCACAGCCTCAGGCCACACCCCCGCTCCCACCACAGCCTCAGGCCGCACCCCCCCGCTCCCCACCACAGCCTCAGTCCATACTCCCCGCTGCCCACACCCCCGCTCCCACCACAGCCTCAGGCCACACCCCCGCTCCCACCACAGCCTCAGTCCATACTCCCCGCTCCCCACACCCCCGCTCCCACCACAGCCTCAGGCCACACCCCCGCTCCCACCACAGCCTCAGTCCATACTCCCCGCTCCCCACACCCCCCGCTCCCCACCACAGCCTCAGGCCACACCCCCCGCTCCCCACCACAGCCTCAGGCCACACACTCCGCTCCCCACCAGCCCCACTCATTTTAAAGAGGGGCGGGGCTTGAGTTCCCGCCCGCAGCGCTCGCTCAATGTCAGCGCCCGCTCAATGGCAGCGCCCCAATTCAATTGCGGGGGCGAGGCTGAGGCCCTGCGCCCTGGCCAGCCCAATCAGCACCCAAGGGGCTGCCAGGGGGCGGGGCTTCCTGACAGGCGTCCGCCCGTTGCCAGGTGATAGCGGACGTCCGGCCCCCGCCGCGCGCCGCCTCAAGGGTCTGGGCGGCGGGAGCCCGGGGTTTGGTCGTTGAAGGGGGAGCGTTAATTAAAGTGAGGAGGTAATTAGTAAGCAGAGAGGCTGGAAGCCGTTCCGAAGGGATTGTGTGAGGGCTTCTGTAGGGGTGAGGCTATGGGTGGCGGTTCCCGTCCCTGGGGAGTGGGGGTGTAGCTCTTTTCCGTGTGCTGGGGTAATTAGACTGAGGGGTAAATAAATAGGCTGATGGGGGTGGGTGGTGAAACGCTTCTTCAGTGGGGATAGTCAGGCTAGGAGTGCAGTGAAACTGAGGAGTGCTCGGGCCGGGGAGTCTGTGTCCTGTTAATGGTGCCTGAGGGAAAGATAATCCCTGGAAGGGGCAGTTAGGCCTAGGGGAGTGTCCGCCATCCTCAGGGGGAGTGGTTAGAGCTGTGGTGGGTTATCGAACCAAGTTCCTCTTGGGGTGGACTGGTGGGTGTCCCCATGTCCTTGTCCTTGGGGACTAGGGGTGGGCAGAGTAGACTCCTGCTTTGGGAGTGTCAGGGGCATTGCTGTAGTAGGGAGTGGCCTATCTCTGAAGCAGCTTTTGGGTTTCCTCCTGCACAGGAAGGGGGAGATGGGACCTTTGGGTAGGAAGGGGGACTGATGGGTGGCCCCAGCAGGGCAGTGGGTACCTTAACCACAAAGGGACACAGGTGGTCTTAGAGCAGATGTTACAGTTGCATAAGGGGTTTGGAGCCTGGTCATGGCCTCCCAGTACATTAGGGCTTGTTAAACCCCAGGGTTTCTTAGAATCATCTGGAGACTGAGGGGATGGGATAGATTATATCTCATGCCCCTCCTCCAGCTGGGTGCAAGAGCAGCTCCAGAAACTGGGTCAGCCTCTCTGTCACTTTGTTATCACATCAGGATAACAGCTCAAAATCCATATTCTCAGCCAAAAAAAGTTCTCAAAGTACTGTTTTTGAAAATCCAGGTTTGTCAGGAATAGAATTTCGTTTCAGAGCTCTACCACCATGCAGAGAGCATCACGGCTGACAAGGGAGCTCTCGCTCCTGGCTACAGAGCCACCTCCAGGCATCACTTGCTGGCAGAATGGACAGCTCGACAACCTGCGGGCACGTACGTACCTTGGGAACTCCCAAAGGCAAGGTTGGACTTCTGTTTGCTGCTAGGTCTGCATGCTTTGGGCTTTATAGGCTATGTGGAAGTGTTGGATTTTAGTTTCCTTTAAACATAGCTTGGCCTGTGCCTTGGCTGGTCTGCCCTTAGTTTCAGTTGCTGGGGGGTGGAACTGGTCTTACATAAGATGATATTTTTTATTCCTGGATTCTCCCCTGTGAGGCCCTGGCAGAGGCTGCCCAGAGAAGCTGTAGCTGCCCTGTGCCTGGGAGTGTCCAGGTTAGATGAGGCTTGGAGTAACCTGATATAGTGGAAGGGGTTCCTGGAACTGGATGGTCTTTAAGGTCCCTCCCAACCCTTAACATTCTATGATTCTGTCACCTGAGCAGCTCTGTAACTGTGGGAGGTACATGGGGACTGCTGGAGAACGAGATGACCTTGAAGGTCCCTTCCAACCCAAACCATTCTGTAACTCTGATTTTGAATGCAATTCTTGTATTTTCATCTTGCTCCTAAAGAAATTATAGGAGGTGTGGATACACCATATGAGAAAGGAATATTCAACCTGGAAATCATAGTTCCTGAAAGGTAAGTGGGCAATAGGATCTAGCTAGATTAATTAAGAAGGAATTCTCCCCTGTGAGGGTGGAGAGGCCCTGGCCCAGATTGTCCAGAGAAGCGTGGCTGCCCCATCCCTGGAAGTTTCTAAGGCCAGGTTGGACAGGGCTTGGAGCATCCTGGGATAATGGAAGGGGGTGGAGCAAAATGCGCTTTAAGGCCCCTTCCAACCCAAACTAGGCTGATTCTGATTAAGTAGTTGGTGCTTTAAATATGAGTAAACTGATGTAAGGTATTTGCTGTAAATGCTAACATGTGAGTCTTTCCTTTATCTTCTCAACAAGGAACTGAGACCCTCTTTTTAAGGAATGCAAGTTTTCTAGTAGCTGATACACTTATTTTGCATCGAACGTCAAAGATGTGTGATTAAAAACCTAAAAGTGCAATGATAAGATTTTTGCCTCATCATACTCTCTCAAAGTTTTCAGGAAGGAGCTTGTTCATCAGTACAAAGTTTCTTTTGTTGTTCCCTTGTAGAAGACTGTCTAGGGAAATTGGACACAGCTGGAAGCAGCAAAGGCAGAGCACTACCTCTGAGGATTTGTGGGGCAGGGTGTCATGTGGGCTAGGAGGAGGAAATTATGTCATTGCTTGGGTGACAAAACAACTGGGCCGATAGATACAACAATAACTTTTGTTTCTTCATGCTTTTCCCTTCAGGTACCCGTTTGAGCCACCAAAGATTCGCTTCCTGACCCCCATCTACCATCCCAACATTGACTCTGCTGGAAGGATTTGCCTGGATGTTCTAAAGTTACCCCCAAAGGTAAGACAGTGCTTGGGTGTTGCTAAGTGAGCCTGGGTAGGATAATGAACTCCTTATCTTCTTCTTGTAAAAGCCTGATTGAATGTCTGTTTGCTCCTGATTTATTTACAGGGAGCAGACAATTAAGTTTTGAGTGGCATCTCCTTTGTTAGAGGCCAGCACATGATGTTTTTTGTTCCATATAAGTTTCCAAGGCTTTAAAGATTGGAGTCAAAAGGTATTAGGTGTGAAAATGAGTTGCCCCAACACAGCAGAGATGTGCAGGATACAGCCCATAGAATCATGGAATTTCCTGAGTTGGAAGGGACACACAAGGATCATCAGGGCCAAGACCTGGATTTGCACAGGACAAGCCCAAAGTCCCACCGTGTGCCTGGGCGCTTTGTCCAAATCCTTCTTGAGCTCTGGCAGTCTTGGAGCCATGACCACTGCCCTGGTTGTTAGTTGGGCTTCCTTGGAGCCTTGTAATTGAGAGTGGGTCTGGTGTTTTCCATGGGGCATTAAGTGCTGGAAATCCCAAGGCAGCTGTGGGCAGGCTGGGTTGAAGTGCAGTGGCCTCTGAGGTGTCTCTGGGCTGCCGTGTGCTGGCTTCTCTCTTTGACCTGCTGCTCTCGTCCTGTTTCCTTACAGGGTGCATGGAGGCCTTCCCTGAACATCTCCACTCTGCTGACTTCCATCCAGCTGCTGATGGCAGAGCCTAACCCTGATGACCCTCTCATGGCCGATATTGTACGTGAGCTCCTCTTCCTTTCTCCTGGCCGTGGGCACAGGTGGGGAGGGAGTGGGGGGCTGGATTTAGACTCAAATTCCACTCCACACACTCTGGATTGGCACACTAGGAGCACGGCCTGACCTGGATCAGCTGGGGCATCCCTGGGCTTCCCTGAGGCAGCTGAGGCCAGAAGAGATGGTCAAGGTCTTGTCTTCAAGCCATTATCTTCAGTGCAAATGGTAGCATGAGTTCTTCAAGCAAACTAAATGAATTACACTTTATGCTTGTTGCGGTTTTAGTCTGGTTTAGGAGTCCTAAAGCCAGACTCGGTCCCAGCTTCTCTATTCAATCAAATCTCTGTCTTTGTCTTGCTTTTCCCATTTAGTCCTCGGAGTACAAGTACAACAAGCAGCTGTTCCTGCTCAACGCCAGGGAGTGGACCAAGAAATACGCAGGGCAGTTGAAGGTAAGGACTATGCTCTGCTCACTTGGTGTAGCTCCCTCTTGGTCTACAGTCCTTCTGTCTCAGTTTTCTTTTCACAGTTGCTTTGTTCTTCTTCCCCTTCTGCTCTGTGGTTTGAGTCTTTATTTAATTTCATTATATTATTTTAAGCTCATTACATTCTCTCCTAGTTAAATATACTCATTCACAAATAACTGCCATGCTGCTCAAGGAGGAGGGACAGATGGAAAAACCGTTAGTGATCCTGCAGCCCTGTTCTCTCTCAGCACTGTTCCCTGTCCTCCTGTGCCTGATGCCTACCTGTGCCAGTTCTCCACCTGCTCATCCATTTACTGACTGGTCTCTCTGCTCCCTGGTGGAGTTCAGCCTTCCTCCCATCATCGTTCCTCTCTTCCTGCCTCCTTTCCTCTCTGTCATCTCACCAATGAGTCTTTTAGAAATGAAATCACACTTAAGCAGATCAAAACCTCTGCCCAAAAATCAGTTACCTTTGGGCGTTCTCCCTTCCCTTGGTGCCTTCCCTTGCTGCATCTGATTTGGGTAGCAAACACCCTTTTTGGGATAGGAATATCTTCCCTGTGGGAGCCATGCTCTCTGCTGCATCTCTGAATGCATTTCCAAGTTAACTGTGGTTGTCAGAAGGGCACAGAGTGAAGCCATTCCTGCAACAGCACACAGAGCCCTGGAGCGACTCAACACGTCTTCTACTGCTCTCCCCCTTCTACTGCTCTCCTGTCATCCCCCTTCCTAAAAATCGCAGCAGTGAGAGCAGAATAACAAAGGCTCACTGAGTAAGAGCCAGAGTACGGTCGGCTCTCACCTTGGTGGAGCACAGGGCATTCCAATGGCTGTAAAATTAAGTTATTCACAGCTCTTTTATTTCTTGGGTCATCACAGGCTTCCAAGCCTTTGGACGAGAAAATCATCCAAAGTGAAACAAGTACCAGCAGTGAATCAACCATGCAGAAAAGGAAAGGGGTTAACATCAGTAGGAGGGAGAAGAAATCCCGCCCAGATTCCTGAGAGGGTTTTGTCCTCTTCCCCTCACACGGGTACTAGCAAAGAGTCTGCCTTTAAAGGGCTGCACCACCTTTGGGTTTCTGTTTCCTTGGGGTGCTATTTTTTTGCAAAATGTTCCATTATATTAATAAAATATAAAGCTTTAATTTTTATCTGTTTTTCCGTTTTGTTGAGTGGAGGTTTTGGAATATTTGAAAGGTGTGTTGATGTGGCACAGCCTGGGTTTTGGTTGCGGGGGAAGGCAGCAGGAGTAGCTTCTGTGAGAAGCTGCTAGAAGCTTCCACTATGTCTGACAGGGCCGATCTCTGATGGCTCTGAAGATGGACATGTTGCTGGCCCGGTTAGAGACGTTGGCCTCTGTGATGACATATTTAAGAAGAAAATCAAAAGAGTGCAGGGGCAGTTTTCCCCTGGGGGTGGGGAGGCACTGCTGTGCTGGTGTGGCCCGCAGCAAGCCTTGCCTGCCTGGCCACCCCTAGCCAACCACTGCAGGCAGAAGGGCGGGGGCAGTGTCTCCCCTTCCCGGTGCCCCACGTGAGGAGGGGTGTTAAATGGCACCAGTGCTACACTGGCCACTGTCCACTCAATGGCAATGGGGCCACCTGGCCAGCGACAGGACCAGGGTAAGTGGTTCCCTGATGTGGAACCTAGGCAAGATCAACTTCTCAGCGCTGCAGGATCTTGCAAGAATTAGTGGGATTTGTTGGCAAGAGTACCTACAACCAGTAGTTTTTCTTCTAGTCAGAGAAGAGGAGGAAGAGGACATGTGAGAGGAAAAAAACATGGCAGCACCAAGGTCAGTGAGGGAGGAGGTTGGAGCCAAGGTTTCTCTGCAAGCCAGGGTGAGGATCATGGTGAAACAAACCGTCCCCCTGTAATGCATGAAGTCCACAGGGGATGCAGAAATTCACTTACAGCCTGTGAGAAAAGGGCTCATGCGGGTGTATGCCAGAGAAAGCTGTAATCTAGGGGGAGACCCGAACAGAGAGAGAGGAGAAGGGTCCTTACTTCCAAACTAGAGCAGCCTGTCCTTAAAGGACTACACACCCATGGACGAGTGACCCACACCACAGCAGTTTTGGCAAGACTCTTTGCCTGTGGGAGTGACTTCATGGCACAGCAAGATAAAAGACTCCACTCTCTGAGCAAACAGAAGATCTCAAGTGACAAACTGACCAGAACCCCCATACCCTGTCTCCCTGCACTGATGGTAGGAAAGACAGAGGGGCTGGGGGAGAAAATAGGTGTTTTAAAGGCTTATTTTACTTCTCATTCTCCTTTTCTGACTCGGTTGATACCATATTTACTTTATACCTTTAAATTTGAACTTGTTTTGCCCTTAGTGTTTTTTTCTCCCGGTCCTCATTTCAACTCATGACCCCTTTGGTTTTTTCCCTCTCCTCTGCCCAACTGTATCAGCAGAGGTTAAGCAAAAGACTTTTGTGCCTGGCATTTGGCCAGCGTCAAACCATGACAAAAGGAAAACTGGAACCACTGCTTCAGCTTCCAGTTACCAACTTTCAGAGACATGGGAACAGCACCAAGTAGTTCAGTTTCTATTTTCACAATCAACTGAGAGCAGGAGCTGAGCAGCAGACAGCTTGTGGAATCCTTTCCCAGGAAAGGGTTGGTTTTCCTTGTAACCTCAAGGGCTAAGTCATTAAACTCAAGTCTTACAACTCTCCAGAGCAGTCTGTTGAGTTCCAGTTGGACCATTTAGGATAACCTGGATGGTGTCTTGGCTCTGTTGTGATTCCAGGAGGTGGCCAGTGCCAAGAACCAGCTCACGGCTGGTGAGGAAGAGCCCAAAGGATTCCTAGAGATCTGGGAGGATGGATGTGGAAGAGTGGAATGTGATGTGCAGCGTGAAGAGTGTGAGAGGATGGGGTAAGGAGGACAATTCTTGGTGCTTCCACAGACCCAAAGATGAGGGCTGGCAGCAGATTGCAGTAGGAGCAAGTCAGGTGCTTGGCCTCTTGCTCTGCAGGTTCCCTGCTGGAAATTTAACTCATGTCCTGTCCCTGCTCCCAAAAGAGTGAGGCAAGCCCATCTCTGGAGCAGAGACAGGACTCAGCAAGGTTCACAATGCCTGGGAAGCAATGAAGCTCAGTGATGAGCTGATCTCTGCTGGGTGAGGAAAGGCCGTGTCCTCGGCTGCTTCCAAAGCCCCTGGCGTGTCCCTGTCCCACTTAGTCGAAGTTGTAGTAAAGGCAGAAGGCGAAGAACATGGCAAAGATCTGGAATGATGGAAGTGGGAGAGGGTCAGCCCCATGGCAGGGCCAAGCCAGGCCAGGCTGTGGTTGGAAGGAGAAAGGGGCTGGAGGATCCCTGGCCTGGGGCCATCACTGTACCCCTTGAGGGGCCTGGGCCAGCTGTCCCTTGCTGCACAGGGACACCAGGGTGAGGAGACCCAGGGGAAGTAACACAAACCCTCCCTTGTTCCTTCATCTGTCCCATCTGCCGCAGAGAGCAGGCTCTGTACCCCGAGACAGACCTGAGCCCCTTTGTGCTCTCCCTCCCCACTGAGCAACCCCCCCTACAAAGCTACAAAGATTGGACACTGCCTGCCCTGTCCCCGGTCCCCCTCATTACCTCAATGCCCAGCACAGCTAAGCTGCAGGTCCCAGGGAGGGAGATGTACCTCTGCAGGGTCCTGCCGAAGGTAGAGAAGCAGCCCTGGGGCAGAGAGCGGAGGGAGGGGCTCTCTCGTGTTCCCCATGGCCACAGGGAGCCCAGAGGGGGACTGGGTTACACAGGGATGGGGGGTCCCTTGTGGGGCAGGATGAGCTGAGGACTTTGGGAGCCACTGGGCTGTGGAACCACAGGGAGGCAATTTCCCTGGCTTCTGTTCCTTATGCTCTGCTCCATAAGCCTGGGAAGGGCTGAGGTTGGGACAGGGGCACAGACACAGCAGAGTTGTGCTGTACCTGCTCGTGGATGTAGCCAGGGCTTCTATCCTGGCACTGCTCCCAGCCCAGGAGCTCTCCCGCCTGCAGAAGCCCATCCCGGGCACAGCATGCCTGTGGCCATGGCATCCCTGGGTGCAGCTCCTGGAAGCGGGAGCCGTTCCCAAAGTCTTCAGGTCCTAAAACACCACAACATGAGAACTGGAACAGAAGGGAAACACTATCAGCGTGGTCACCTTTGGTTGATCCTCTGTGTCCCCCAGGAACCTCCCAGCTGCTCACCGTGACCATGAAGGTGTTCCAGGCTGTGGAGAAGATCTCAGCACTCTCGTCCCCACCGTAGTTCCTCTGCAACTCAGACAGGAAGTGCTCAGGCTGGACCTGTGAAATTGGTGCCAGAGCTGGGACTGTTCCTCTCTCACTCTGCTCAGCACCAGCTCCTTTTGAGGGGAATTGGGCACCCAGTGGATCCTCCCCATCTGCTTTGTGGTTTGTGTTGTGGCACTGATGACAGAGGTGAGGGGTTGTCCCTACACCAGCCCCAGTTGCCTGGTGAACTGAGCCATCACCATGGTGTGACAGAGGGGATGGTGCCAGTACCTGTTTCCAGTGCACCAGGAAGAGAATGGCCCCAACAAGCTGCATGAGGAAGACAAGGCTGACGAGGATGAAGAACTGGAAGGCAGCAGGTGAAGGAGTCAGAGACTAGCCTGATCCCACAGGCAGTTTGCTCACATTATCCCTGCCCTCCTCTGCACCAGCCCTGCCTGTGCTCTGTGTCTCTGAGACCAGGAATGAACAGCTCCTGGGGACAGATGCCACATCTCTGACCACTGTGGCTGCAAGGCAGGGGTTAAAAAACAAGCACTGTCTGCTAGCGACTGGGGATGCTGAAGAAATGGGGGTCTTGGTGCTCAAATAGGCATTTCTGCCCCTCACCAGCAGTGGAGTCATCTTGGAAATGCCATCTGGGACAAGCCAGTGGCTTCAGAGAGAATTGACCCTACTTGGTGGCTTTAAAAATCCTCTGGGCTCTAAATTGAAACTCACAAGATGGGGAGTGGATGGCAGGACATGCTGAGGATGAGGAATACCAGCTCCTCTAGGAATACCTGCATTCCCCACCCCCCTCCAGCTCTTGACTCCTGCCCCCAGTGCCTCCTGTCCACACCCTGCAGCCCCTTCCCACTCATCTTTCCTCCCTCACCAGAAGTAGGAGAGGGCGACTCCGGCGCAGGGCCCCGCAGCAGCCCAGGAAGCCCAGCAGGGACAGGGCAATGCCCACGGCCAGCAGCAGCCATGCACCTGCGCTCAGCACAGCCCTGGCAGCCACGATGTCCTGGAAACCGGCTGGGTCCACGGCCACCCAGACTCCCATGCCTGCCAGGCATGTCCCCCCAGCCTGCAGGGGAGTGCAGGAGATGATCATGTGCTATGGGGATGTCCAAGGCTTGGGCCCCTTCCTGGGGATGGGTTCACCCACCCCGAGCCAGACACAAATGTCACCCCTTGGGGGATGCTTCAACCTTTGGTTCCCTCCCTGGGACTGGTGTCACCCACCCCTGAGCCAGCTGGAGTTGTCGCTCCCCAGGCACAGGTTCCCTCCACCCCTGCACCCCACGGGGCCCAGAAGGACTCACAAACACCAGCACGTTGAAGACGAACATCAGATACTTCATGCAGGTCAAAACACCCATGGGGACACTGGGAGGGGGGACACAGCAGTGTTTGTCCCTGTGGAGGGGAGAGCAGAGCCCTGGCCACAGCCAGCCCTGTCTTGTCCTGGACCCCATGGATGCAGACTCCCAAAATTCCCAGATCATTTTCTATCCCGACCATCTCGCATGACACCTCAAAAAGCCCCAAACCTGTGTCCTCTCCAAATCCATGTCCGCTCCCAACCACATGTCCCCTTCATATCCCATGTCCCCAGTCCTGTGTCCTGTCCAAACCCCGTGTCCCCTCCAAATCCCGCGTCCCCTCCAAATCTTGTGTCCCCCTCAAATCTTACATCCCCTACAAACCCATGTCCTCTCTAAATCTTGTGTTCCCTTTAGCCCCCACACCACTTACCCTGCGGGGTGGTGGGTGACCCAGGTACCTCCAACCTTCCCTGGTGCTGCCAGCGCCTATATAACATCACAGAGGTTGGAAAATCCCTCCCCCCTTCCTACTCCAGCAGCCCCCAAGAAATCCCTTCCAGCGGCGGGGCCATGAATGATTGATGGGGAACAGGATCCACCACTGTGCTGCTGGCGGCTGGGAGTCTCCAGCTCTTGTCAGCCAAGGAAATTAATCCTGTGGGTAGGGAAAGATGAGCCGCCCCACCAGGCCGGGAGTGACCTCGGCCATTGATTATTGCTGTGGCCGGTTGGGGAAGCCCTCACTGGCCACGCAGGAGACACATGGGCAGGCAAGTGGTGCTGCAGGGGCTATTGGCTTTTGGGTACAGAGGGGCATCCTAGATGGACGACAGGGTCTGTCATCTCTTGTTAACCACTTTAGGAGCTCTCTGAACACAGAGTCACGTTAGAAAGGAAACATTATTTATTCTGCACCAAGTATAAAGAGGACGTTTCCAAAACCAAGCACACCGAGAGGTAAAAGGTTAAATACAGTAAAATTTACATGAACCAGCCAATCTAAAGCATATTCTTTGCCTGCCTAATGCATTTTTCTTTTGGTGATGTGACTTTGCTCAGTGCTTGAAACCCAAAGTTCTTTTCTTCATTAAAGCATCTTCTGTTGGACAAGCTGAATTACGACAGCTACGTTTGTAAAAGCTGAGAGAATTCATCCTGGGGGCAGATAACTCAACTTGATGACGGTGTCAGTGTCACCGCAGCCCCAGGGGCCCTCGGGGGCGCTGTCCCGGGGTGCCAGCAGGGGGCAGCCGAGCGCGCAGACACAAAGCTGCGCGGCGCGGCCAGAGCGCCTTCCGCCGGCACCCAGGGGGGCGGCCCGGCCAATTGCAGAGGGCGGTGGCTAGCGGGGCGGGAGCAAAGAGAGACAGACAGCGATTTCTACCAATCATAGAGCCCTCTTGCCAGGGGGGGCCCGTGGGGGCGTGGCACCGAGGCCGGAAGCGGGGCTGCGCGTTCCCATTCCCTCAGAGTTGCTTCCGGTGCTGCCGCCGCCGCCGCCCGCGGGATGTAGTGGCCGGTGAGGGACGGGCAGGGGAGCGGGGGTCTGGGCGCCGCCTGGGACGGGCGGGGCCGCTGCTTCCAGCGCACCGGGGAGAGCCCTGCCCCAGTCCCTCTGGTCCCAGTAACTCTGTGTTTCTTCTCCTTCCCCCCCAGCGCGGCGGCAGAAGGACGCGGAGGGACCTTCACCGGCTGCCTCCGAGCCGCACGCACCAGCCGCCCCGATGGCGTCCCGCAAGGCCCCCGCCGGGGCGGGCAGCGGGCTGGCGGCCGCCGGCCGGGACCGGGAGCGGGAACGGGCGCACCTGGAGCTCGCCGAGCTGGGGCCGCTCCTAGAGGAGAAGGGGGACCAAGGACCCACCGGCGCGGCCAGCGTGAGACCCTCCGGGACCCCCAGGCGGGAGGGGATGCGGAGCCTAACTCAGTCTCCTCGCTCCGTCCCTGCGGATTATCCCGGGAATCTGCCTGTTATCCCATTAATAGCCGAAGGAGTACGGCTCCGTGTTCCGTGTTCCTCGGGTCCGTGTTCTGAGCCTGCCCGAACTCTGGTCCTGCCGAGTAGGCTTGGAGCCGGGATCGCTGTGTCTGTGTCGGGTGTTCCCAGGGTGTTTCCAGTGCCTCAGCATTTCCACAGGGCAGGGAATCATCTTCCCGAACCCTTTCCTGGCTGAGGAGAGTGGGACTGGAGCCGGGACCCAGAGCTTTCCCAGCTCAGAGCGGCCTCTGCTCGGGTGGGCCAGCTGGGGTCTCCCAAGCGGCCATTCCAGCCTTGGTTGTAGGGATGAAAATCGCTGGTGGTAATCCCGCATTTCGACCGGATAAATCTGGGATTAGCCTGCCCAGGATGGGTCAGGCAGCAGCGTGTTGCATAAACGAGGGTGACTGCCGGGTCTTGCCTGTCCCTTTGGAGGGATGAAGCCCCAGGTACTCTCAGGAGGGCAGGGATGATTCCTCTCCCGGAGGCTGGAACGATTCTCTCCTGGCTCTTCTCCCTGCAGGCTGAGGACCCACCATGCCCGGCAGCCCGCGAGGAGGAGGAGGAGGTGGTGCGGGTGCTGACCCTGCCCCTGCAGGCTCACCATGCCATGGAGAAGATGGAAGAATTCGTGTACAAGGTACTGGAGCCTGTGGCGATCTGGTCTTGTTTTTGGAACAGATTCCCCAGTCCTAGGGTTTGGGGTGGCAGGATGTGTCCGGATAAAGCTCCATGTGGCTGCAGCTGGCACCAGCTCTGCTGATCTACTCCCATCAGAGCCCCGGGGAACGATGTGGGAAGGCGATGGCCACGATGGGGGTTGGCGCAGCCAGGGTGGGTGAGGACCTGGGAGCAATCCCCAATCCCAGTGTTCTTGTGGGCCTGGGTGGGGCCTGGGACCATGAGCGCCAGCCGGGGTGTCAGCCAGTGCCCACAGTCACTGTAGCTCCTGTGTTGCTTCCCTGATCAAATGGGAATTCCCACCACAGGGGACAGTGTGTGGAAGGGTTAAAGCTGAGGGTATTAATTGCTCCTGACTCCCTGGGGGGTTCTGGAATCAATTCGTTCTGGGGAAGCTGGGAGTCAATCCTTGTGGGAACTGAGGTGGGGGTAAAATCACTCCCTGGGGGGACTGGGAATCATTTACTGAAGGGTTATGGGGAGCAAAGTACAGGATGTGGGTGGGTTGCTTACAGGGTCCCACAGGACACCTGTTGTCAGAGAAGCCAAACTTCCTCTCCCCAAGGAGCATCCCAGGGCTGGGCTGTTCCCCGTGGATTTGGGGCTCTGGACTGCCCTGATCCCCCTGGTGTGTTGCAGGTGTGGGAAGGCCGCTGGCGCGTGATCCCATACGACGTCCTGCCTGACTGGCTCAAGGATAACGATTACCTCCTGCATGGACACCGGCCCCCCATGCCCTCCTTCCGTGCCTGCTTCCGGAGCATCTTCCGGATACACACTGAGACAGGCAACATCTGGACACACCTGCTGGGTGACTGCAGGGAAGGGGGAGCCCTGGGGCTGGAGGGGCTCAGACCCCACATCAGGGTCAGAACGGGCTCGGTCCTGGGGCCTCTCCATGCCCAGGGCTTCCTGTGCAGATCTTGCGCGTGCAGGACGATCAGACATAGAGTGTCTGGAGCTCCTGGAGCCCCTTGGGAGAGAGGGATCAGGGCTGGGCTCAACCACTGCAGGAGTGGGACGGGCAAATGTGTCCTGGGCAAAACAGGGAAGCCTCAGAGGATGATCCTCTTAGATGAGTCCAGAGCAGGCCACAGAGATGCTCTGAGGGCTGGAGCTCTTCTGCTTTGGAGCCAGGCTGGGAATGCTGGGAATACTTAGCTTGGAGAAGAGAAGGCTCTAGGGAGACCTCAGAGCCCCTTCCAGTGCCTAGAGGGGCTCCAAGAGAGCTGGAGAGGGACTTTGGACAAGGGCTGGGAGTCACAGGACAAGGGAGGATGGCTTCCACTGCCAGAGAGCAGGGTTAGATGGGATAGTGGAAGAAATTCTCCCCTGTGAAGGTGGTGAAGCCGTGGCAAAGGGTGCCCAGAGAAGCTGTGGCTGCCCCATGCCTGGAAGTGTCCACGGCCAGGTTGGATGGGGCTTGGAGCAGCCTGGGACAGCAGAAGGTGTCCCTGCCCATGGCAGGGGGTAGAACATGGTGAGCTTTAATGTCCCTTCCCACCTAAGCTAGTCTGATTCCATGACCTGGTGAAATATAGCAGCCGAGCAGCTCTTTTCCCTGCGCCTGTCCCTTCCCCTGACTCCATCCCTTCTCATTTGCACTAACAAAGGCCTCAGCCAAGGACCCACTGGTGGTTACTGAGCACCCTTTGGATACATCTAGGACCTCCCAGAGCATGGCCAGGGCTGTTCTTATTCTGGCTCTGCCGAGGTCCCCCACTGTCCCCCTGACTTCCCTCTCTGTGTGTTCCTGCAGGCTTTGTTCTATTCCTCTGCCTGGGGATCCTGACCATGCTGCGGCCAAACATGTACTTTATGGCTCCTCTCCAAGAGAAGGTGGTGTTTGGGATGTTCTTCCTGGGAGCAGTGCTGTGCCTCAGCTTCTCCTGGCTTTTCCACACTGTCTACTGTCACTCGGAGAAGGTCTCGCGGACTTTCTCGAAGTGAGTCAGCATGAGTGTGGTTTTGTGGTCTCCTGGGAGGTTTTGGGTTCTTGCAGCACTTCCTCTTGGAAAGCACTGTGTTCCCGAATGTTTTATATCTGGGGGAAGGGAGCATCAGCCCAATCCAGCATGGAACTGAGGGGAAGCACAGCAGGGTTCTGGAGGGTTCTGCCTGAGCACCTTAAATGTGCCAGGTCAGGGGCCTCAGGTGCATGATAAGGATCCTGGGAGCCTGCAGCTCCCAAGGGAGCAGGACCCTGCCTCCCAAGGGAACAGGCTCTGTGCCTCTTGTAACAGTGAATCGAGGAGGGGTCTGGCTCTCACTGGGCAGCTGGGGGCCATCGCCAGTTTGGCAGGTCCCAGTTTACTGGGTGCTTTTAAAAACTTCTGTTTTGAATCCAGTTTGAGCTGAAACCAAATGGAAAGAAGGAACACAAACAGGATTCCCAGCAGAGTGGGAAGGTTAGTCAGTGGTTCGTGCCTCTTCCTGGGCTGCTCCAAGAGTCAGGCTCCTGTCCGCCTTCGCAGTGAGGCTCTCAAGGGCCATTCTGCACCCACATGGCTGTTAAAGGCCTTTATTTGGGCGCTGCTTGCTGGGAATCCCCTTTGCACAGCCTCCAGAGATCCCCTGTCTCCAGAACAAATCCAGCAGGAATGCTCTTGTGTTCCTGGGAAGGCAGTGGGAGCAGTGCAGGGGCTGTGTTTCGGTGGTGAGATGAGTGGAGGATCACAGATCCATGTGCACAGGGATTTATTCCTGGTGGTTTGAGCTCCAGCCTCCTCTTGCCCCTCCCCAGCATTCCCACTGTTCCAAGACCCTTTCTCCTGTTGTACGTGCTGTTATGGGAGCCCAGCACACCCCCTCCTGCCCAGTGACTCCATTCAGCTGCAGGCTGGAGGGTGGATTGTGGGGCTCACCTGTGGCTCTGTTGTCATTGCACCCTGGCTGCAGGTTGGATTATTCAGGAATTGCACTGCTGATCATGGGGAGCTTTGTCCCGTGGCTCTACTACTCCTTCTACTGCTCCCCACAGCCAAGACTCATCTACCTCTCCATCGTCTGTGTCTTGGGTATCTCTGCCATCATTGTGGCACAGTGGGACCGATTTGCCACCCCCAAGCACAGGCAGACCAGAGCAGGTAGGAGCTCCCTCCTCCCCGAGTCCTGGGAGACACTTTGGGCAGGTCCCATTTGGGAGAAGCTCTGGGCACCTACAGGATTCATGCCCCCCAGCAGCACAGCACAGCACTGCAGGGAGTGGCCTCCTGCCTTCCCTTGCTGTGCTGGGGATTCATCTCCTGAGCAGAGCCTGAGGTTTGGAGTTTAGAGATAGCCCTGAGCGGGCTGGGGCTGTGCCTTTTCTGCCTGCTCCGGGAAGCGGTTCAGCAGCAGGAACCAGCAGCTGGGGCAGAGGAGGAAAGCATTCCTCAGCTCTTCCCTGCTAGGGACACACTGGCTGGTCCCTGCCTTTCTGGGGGTGGAGTGGGGGGCTGCCTCCACCCCCACACCCCAATTTACCCCCACAGCAGGTTCCATCAGCCTCAGTGAGCACAAGGAAACACTTCCCTCCCCAATTCCCAGGGGTCCTGAAGCAAATGTCTCTCAGAGCACTGTCCTGGCTACATGAGTGAGGAAAGACCATGCTGAGACAGAAGCCACCTGAAAGCCCTCAGATGAGGGCAGGGGACAGGCAGGACTCACACCCTCATGGCTCCTCCCCACTGCATCCTGTGCCCCCAGCACAAGCAGGATCCAGCCGGGTGCCGCCCAGAGCCTCTCCAGGCCAGTCAGCATGGTGCCCCTTGTTCTCTGCCAACTCATCAGAGGCCAGAGTTGATTATTGCAGCTGCTGCTGAGCTCCTTCCTCAGGAGCTGTAAGAAATTGCTTTCCTGGAAGGGGTGGCTGTCTTCCTGGTGTGATCCAAAGGGCTGGCACCTTCCAAAAAGTCCATTCCCATAGCTAGGAGCGGGAGCTGCTGCAGCCCTGTGTAAGAAACACTGGGTGGGTTCTACCCAGCAAGCACAGGGGTGGTTTGCCTGGAATGTGGAGCTGTGGGTCCCTTATTTTGTGAAGGATGAGTGCCGTGAGGATTGGAGAAGTGTAAGGAGTATTTGGACACTTTCAAGCACAGGGTGGGATTGTTTGGGGGGCCAAGAGTTGGACACAATGATCCTTATGGGTCCTGAATTCTATGAATTCAGTGCAGAAAAGCTACTTCCCTAGCACAGGATGAGGGATCAAGGGGAGTTGGTGGGAGGAGTAGCTCCCCCTCCCCACCGAGCTCTTCCCTGACCTCCTCTCTGGGCCACAGGCGTGTTCCTGGGGCTGGGACTGAGCGGGGTTGTGCCCACCATGCACTTCACCATTGCCGAGGGCTTTGTGAAGGCCACCACGGTGGGGCAGATGGGCTGGTTCTTCCTCATGGCTGTGATGTACATTACGGGCGCTGGGCTCTACGCTGCCCGCATCCCTGAGCGCTTCTTCCCGGGCAAGTTCGACATCTGGGTGAGTGTGGGAGCGAACAGGTTGTGTGGGGGCAGCTCTGGGGTCGAGGTGGCGGGAGATATTGAGGGGCTGGAGGCTGGGGGTGTCCAACTGTGCCTCAGCACATGCTGGCAGGCAGACATTGAACAGGTTCTATGTGGGCATGGCAAAGTACAGGGTGGGAATTGCTGCTGGGTACAACAGAACCATGGAACAGAGGGCAGTCCTGGTGTAATGAGGAAAAAGAGGAAGAGGGGTTGACGATATTACTGTCTCCTTTGGTCTGGTCTAAAAGATTTTTTGCTTCCCTGCAGTTCCAGTCTCATCAGATCTTCCACGTGCTGGTGGTGGCTGCAGCCTTTGTCCACTTCTATGGGGTGTCCAACCTGCAGGAATTCCGCTATGGCCTGGAAGGGGGGTGCACAGACGACTCTCTCCTCTGAGAGCACCTGGTTTTAGTACAAGCTTCCTAAGTGCTTTTTAAACTCTTGTCTTTGCTAAAATCAAAGGAAGACTCAAAACTGTTTGGGGTTGTTGGTTTGTTGGATTTTTTTTTAAAGAAACAACAACAAAAGAAATGGAAAAATCCTTTAGCAAAGTTGTTGACCAAATCCTCACCCCCTTCCCCACACACTGTGCTGGGGCTGCAGGGGTGTTCCCGACTCCTCCAAACAGTGTTTCAGCTGCACCGGGATCACCTGCTGCTCCAACAGCACAGGGAACAACTCTGCTCCCGCACAGCCAAGCACACCCCGCTCCTCACACACTAGGAGTTTTGCATATCCCCTACAGCAATGCCTGGCTGGGGCAGCCCCAGGAGCAGGCACACACTCATGTAATTTAAAAGTTTTAATTGTCTTTTTTGTTTTGTTCTGTTTTCCTTGACAAAGTAATGTAAACATAAATGAAAGAATATTTAATATTTAATACTAAGCTTTAAGACAATGCGCTGCCACCGCAGTCCTCAGCTCCCTCACTGTCGGGAGTAGGGAGGAAGGACAGTGTTGTCGGGAATGTAGAGCTGCTGTAGCTGTTTGAAATAAAAAGGTCAGTAGTTCAGTGTCACCACTGAGTCCATGTCTGTTTTTGGGGTGGGGGAAGAGAGGGCTCTGGGCACCCCAGGAGTGGGGCAGGAGTGCCCTGGGACAGTGGGATCCCTCCAGCTGCAGTGGACTCTGGACTGGACTGGGCTGGAGTAGAACAGGAAAATGGGCTGTTGTGATGACAGGGCAGGAAACCCAGCCCGGGCTGGTGACAGCTCTGGGGCTGTGACTTCCCTTGGGGCTCAGCAGGGCAGGAGAGGCATTGCAGCCTGGCTAGGGTGGGGGCAGTGCAGGACCATGCCCCAGTCAGAAGTTTCTCCTAGTCCACAGGGGTCAGTAACTGTCAGGTTTGGAGGGGCAGAGGCCAGCAAAGTAAAGCGCAGCTCAGGCAGCTGAAGGCCATTGCCTGACCTATGGGTCAAAGAGTGGGGCCAGAGGCCCTGCAGCCCCAGTCCCACCTGCCCCTGCCATCCCCCAGAGGTGGAGGCATCCTTTTGCTGAGCTGCTTGGATGTGGGCCAGCCTTGGAAATCCCCTAGGCTAGATACTGTATCAGGAACTGCCAGCAAGCAATAGCGTCAATGAGTTTAATAACTAATTACAACAGAAAACCTCACTGGATGTGATTTTATACTGCTGGCAAGAGGGAAAGGGCTTCCACACCTGGAGTTTAAGGACAAAACCACAGAGATGTGGTAACTGCTCAGGCCAGGATGCAAGATGAAAAGCTGGAGGCTGTGCTGGCAGCAGGTGCAATGCTTCCTCCTCCAGCCCCATAACCTAAACCCGACAGGAAAGAGGCTACATTCCAGCTGTGTTCACTGCAGGTGGGACATCCCAGAGGAGACCAAGACTTTCACTCCAGCCTGTGTCCAAAGGATGACAAGACTCTGTTCGGTCCTTGTCTCAAACCTCCGTGTATTCTACCAGACGTGTTAACATTACAGCAATGGAATACATCAGGAATAAATAGATTTTCTTTTCTAAAAGTTCTCCTGAGCAGTTTGACATTGAGAAATGCTGCAGGTCCTCCTGGCATGGTGTGTAAGGGACAACCACTGGTGTAAGTACAAACCCCCTCCGCATCCTCCAGGTGGGACTGCTCAGGAACAGGGAAGGAAAAGAAAGAGGAGGAAGAGGAGGAGGAGGCGGCCAGAGACCATCATTGGTACTGTCGGTAATCGCTGAACGGGGGTGGCTGGAGCTGGGATGGATCCTCTGACAACTGTGGGCCTGGAGCAGGAACAGGGAAAAAGGCAAATAAACACCAAAATACAGGAGATTTCTTCCTATTAACAGAATTCACAGCTGGTTTGTTTATATAAATCCTTCTTTAAATTAATCATAAATCCTGCAATTGTTTTGGTTTCATAAAATGTTTCAAAAGTTGCATAGAATCACAGACTGGTTTGGGTTAGAAGAGACCTTAAAGTTTATTCAATTCTACCCCCCGCCAGAGGCACAGACACCTTCCACTATCCCAGGCTGCTCCCAAGTCCTATCCAACCTGGCCTTGGACACTGCCTGGGATCCAGGGGCAGCCACAGCTTCTCTGGGCCACCTGAGGCAGAACCTCACCACCCTCATAGGTAAGAATTTCTTCCCAGTATCCTCTTACCCTGTCTTCTGGCAGTAGGAAGCCATTCCCCCCTTGTCCTGGCACTCCAGGATCTTGTCCAAAGTCCCTCTTCAGCTCTCTTTTAGGAAAAGTACGCTGTGCAAGCTGCTTCAAAGACAAACTACTTCTCTCCAAGTTTCATAAAATCATGGAACTGTGGAATGATTTGGGTTGGAAGGGACCTTAAAGTTCATCTTGCTCCACCCCTTGCCATGGGCAGGGACACCTTGCACTAGACAAGGTTTTTTAATGGGGAGATGGACCAGAGCAGGGAGAGGGAAACTGTTCCAGTCATCTGAAGGAACTGGAAACTTGCACATTAATGCCTTTGAGGTGACCTTGGCCCCTCTGGAAAGGTGTAACCATGGTGACTTGCAAGTGTGGAGTCATCTTCTTGATCCCTGCTGCTGGAGGGAGCAACACAGCTGTGGTGGGACAGAATTAATTGTCATGGACAGATGATACACTTTCTCCAAGGCCGATTAATTTTCAAGCATCTTTAAAGAACAGAAATTGTCATCATTTAGGCTGGATGAAGAATATTGGTGAACAAACTCCGGAGAGGATTCATTTGGGAATTAGTGCCCTGCTACTCATCCTGCACTAGTGGTTTGTGTTCTTCCCAAAATAAGGTGGAACATTTCTCCTATGAGGAAAGGCTGGAAGAGCCAGCAATGTTAAGCCTGGAGAGCAGAATGCTCTGAGGAGACCTTAGAGACCCTTCCAGTGCCTAAAGGGACTCCAAGAGAGCTGGAGAGGGACTTGGGACAAGGGCCTGGCATCACAGGACAGGGGGAAATGGCTTCCCACTCACAGAGGGCAGGGTTAGATGGGATATTGCGACAGAATTCTTCCCTGTGAATGTGGTGAGGCCCTGGCACAGGTTGCCCAGAGAAGCTGTGGCTGCCCGTTGGATCCCTGGCAGTGTCCAAGGCCAGGCTGGCTAGGGCTTGGAGCAACCTGGGATAGTGGAAGGTAAAATGAGATGGGCTTTGAGGTCCCTGCCACCCTAAACCAGTCTGGGATTCTGTGACAGAGGTATTTAGGATTTTCCACAGGAAGCATTCACACAAGTTTCTGACTCAGTGAGACCTCTGCTTGCATTTTACTTGAGAAAGAAAAAGGGATGTAGATATTGAAGCAGTTTAGAAGAGAATCACCACCACCACTCCTCTTGGAAATCGTGTATGTGTACCTGCCAGATCTTCACCCTCTCATTTACCCCGGGGTTCCCCGCACAGACCATGGCCTGCCAGAACCACCCCTCTTTACCACAAGTTGCTGCCTGCCATCTCCTCAAACCATTGTGTCCCACCCCCGCGTAAAACCCTTCTGCCACCACGTGCCAGGTGTGTGGCAGAAGCCAGGGACAGCAGGGACATCCCTGCTCTCAACCATGCCACCTCCAGTTTCCCAGTGGGAAGCAGCTGGTGATAATCTCACATCATCAGCACCTGCAGCTCCTCCTTGGTTTTCCACAACCTCAGGAGCTGGCAGGACAGTGCAGATTCACTCTAGGATAAGAAGATGACTGCCAGGAGCACATCAGCAAAGCGAATCCTTGTAACACATCCTCTCCTGGCTCCTTACCATTTGGGAACTGTGTGGAGGCAAATCTTGTCAGCAGAATTCCAGCTCCTTCGATCAGGGCCAGGAGAATTCCTCCCATCGCGGCAGATCCGACCATGGCAACAGGGCCATCTGGAAATGGAAAACACAAACCAACACTTAATTTCTTTGGTACATTAGAATCTATTGAATCCCAGGATGGTTTGGGCTGGAAAGGACCAAGATCTGTAAAGATCATTTTGTTCCACCCCCTGCCATGTGCAGGGACACCTTCCACTATCCCAGGTTGCTTCAAGCCCCATTCAACCTGGCCTTGGACACTTCCAGGGATGGGACAGCCACAGCTGCTCTGTGTAACCTGTGTCAGGGCCTCAGCACCCTCTTCCTGCCTTAATGTCTCCTAAGGCAGACTCAGAGCAGTAATTTTGTGTCCATTAAATGGCATTAAATTATAATTACTGGGCAATTCCCCCCGCTCTCCCTTCAAGGAACACCAAAAACATTTGGGAGCGTGATTATTACTTTCCTAAGCACAGGAGAAAAGTTTCATATTATTTTTCAGCATCTGAGACAGCAAATTACAATTTGGGTGTCACAGACTGTTGCCTTGCTATAACAGTGAGGACTGTACATTTAGAGAATAGGAGATTTTCTACTGATATCCCCAGTTTCTTACTTCTTGCAGCTAAAATGGCTCCAGTCAGGGCTCCACTTGTGATGGAATTCCAGGGATCTTCCTTCCCTCTCATTCTGACCATACTGCAGTCAATCATGGAGAAGAGACCTCCCCAGACAGCAAAGCTCCCTGTTTCAAATCAAACCAAAGCCACTTTGGAGAGAGCAGAGAAGCCAGCTGTGCTGCACAACACATGCTGTGGTGTTACTGTGCTCTCTTTCAGACATGAAGTTTGAAATTCAAACTCATAAAGAGCCAAATACAGGTTCAAATCAATACAGGAAAATTTCCAACTTGACATGTCATCATTCCCCTTGCCCCCCATTTTATATATTGTCTCACTCATCTACAATTAACTACAGAAAATTTATCACACTTTGATTATAACCCAACTTTCATCTTAACAAAGTCAGATTAGCTAAGGGAACTTCCAGATTTATTCTTTTTTAACATATCTCCTCACAGACAATGATGCAGAGTCATATCACACCTCACACCTCATCCAACCCTGCTCCTGCGGCCTCAGGAGCCCGGCATCCTACAGCACATGGATGGATACCCCCAAGTTCTACTTTTGATCCAAGCTGGATCACTTCTTGTAATCAGTTAGTTTTATCTTAACTCCCTCCACACCATGAGGGGTCTCCAGGGAGCTCTGCTGTTTAAGATATGATCAGTCATTACCACCGGCTTACCACTCCAGGAACACAGAATGTTTCTTCCCCAGTCAAACTCATTTTGGATATATCAGAACTGTATTTACCCATTGCTTGGGCCAACAAGCCTGCTGAGACTCGGCTCAGGTGTCAATGCAGCTGCACCATGTTCCACTCCCAAACTCTCTAATCTAAAAACAATCAATTCTGTGCAACAAAACCCCAAAATTTATTACCTCCTAGTTGTGGAGCTCTGGTTTTAATGGCTGTCAAACTGCCCCGCAGACGGTGATTTACACCCTAAAATAAGAGAATTCAGTTAAAACAAAACCAAAATCTTACAGCCAAGCTGAGTCTATATTGCAAAAATCTGCCACAGGCCCAACAGACTTCTGAGCCCCCTCAGTAGCTGTGAGGAGCTGAGACAAAGTGTCCTTTACACCTATTTCACTATTTATCACTGCCATACAATATTCCTGTCAGATACAGATGGGAGTTACAGTCACCAGCCAGGAAACATTTTGCATTCACAGTCTGAGCGGCCCAGTGGGACTGAAGGAGGCATTAAATAACATTTCAGCAGGATAAGCAGTGATTTTTCACATGTATCATCTTTTCTTCCTATCTGATGGGCAATCCCACTAGCTGCCCTATGTTTAGTCACTCCTGCAGGTGGAATCATAGGTGTCTTTGTAGCCAAGAAAAGTAAGGTCATGCTGAGCCTTTCAGAGTCAATATTCAACACATCACCCAGGAGCCTACAGAACAATTACATGCTTTTCCACACTTTAACACAGTTTAAAGAATATCCACCGAGTTTTATTTTTGTTACAATCACTCAGAAGTGGGGATAGGTATATTTAGCAAGTCTTAAGCAAAATTAAGAAACTAATTAAGCACATAGTCCTCTTCAAGTGAAGTGTCTGCAGGATCTGACTAGTTTGGAAACAGTTACTTATTAAACTTAAGTTTAATGAAGTTATTAAACCCACCTCAAACCAACAGCTTATTGTCAGTGTAATATAAAAACCACCTTATATATGAAGTCAGAGAATTTTTTAAAAAAATCTTCACACAGCATTTGGATCTTAATTTATCAAATGTCTCTGCAATGGGTTTATAGACATACTTTTGCAGCAGCTATCTCGAAAGTGAAAACTGACTTGCATCAGCAAAACTTCACTTCCATGTTTACTCCCTCCTACACTGAAACCAAACCTGAGCATTAAAAAATCAAGTTAATAAAAAGGGCAGTGATTAAACAAGATATTGATTAAAGAAAATTATACCCTTTAATATAAATCTGAATGCGAAAAAGATTCTTTCTTTGAGTCGTTACATATTTTAAAAGAAAGGGAAAGGCCAGGAGAGGAAGGAGAGCCCAGGCTTCCTGCCCCTCCATGCAGACAGAACCACAGGCAGGAAATCAGCCAAGACGGATCTTTCCTGCTGCACTTCCCCATCCTGAGGGAAATGTTCACTAGTTAGGGAGGAACAAGCTACCAGTGTCCCACTGCAGCCATCAGAAGTAGCAATTTTATCCCAAAAGATGAATTCCCACAGATCTTGAGCCAGGACAGATTCTCATGGTCTGGATTAACAATGTACAAGTCTTTAATCAGCCCTGCTCCCTGCATTGGGATTTCTTCTCCTTCGCCTTCACTGCCACACTCCCTGGAGTAGGACAGTGGAGGCAAGACTGCAATCAATGCACCTTCAGAGGATTTGACTTACCACTGGAGAATTTCGGAAGCCTTTGATAGCCTGGAAAATGCCCCCTCCTATGGCCCCCATGGTGAAGGCCCCTCCACAGTCATCCACTATCCTCCAGGGACTGGAAAGAAAAATAGAGATGAAAATATTAAATCCCATCCTGTTAAACCGTGTGAGTGAGTGGGATGGATCCAGCACTTCGGCACTGGTACAACTGGGGTGAAGATCGAGCCTGGTGGCTTTACTCCAAGCAGACAGCAACAAAAACCCCAAGAATATTACAGAAAAACAAACTCAACTTTTGCCAGTCTCCTGGCCCACTTTCTTGGAGTGGGAAGTATCAAATATACGGAAATGCCTGAACTCCTCACACAAGGCAGAGACATACTTCCATCGTGGAAAATTCCTGCAGAATTCCAGCTCTGCCCTACTAACATAGTGTAAATAGCTTTAAATTCCCTGATCTCATTCTTCCCTTGACCTACAGAGATCTCAGGTAGCAAATTCCATGAGTCTCGGATCCCAGCTGGCACAAAACATGTTTTCTTGAATCACTCACCCTTTTCATTAGTTCTGCTTATTTAAGTGAGACTTCAAAGTCATCCTTGCTGAAATGGAAAGGTTTTTCCTGGTGCGTCCTGGATCTTTGAAGTCCACTCAAACAAAACAAGAGATCCCCTGAGGTATAGCACCCACAATTCCTGCTCCAACACCACAGAGCAGCCAGGAAAAACTGACACAGAAGCACCTTACTGCAGCACAGACTGTGAGTACCTGCCAGGGGAGCCTTAATTTGGGGTTCAGAACCTCTGCCAAGAACTGAAGCCTTGCAACCCTAAACCAAACTCCTAAATTAGGTGAGCTGTAAGATGCCATTAACTTCAGTAGTCACTGTGGGTAATTTCAGAGCATAAAATAACGAAGTTGTTTGGTTTCTTTCATCTTGTATCGAGATCTTCCAGCCAAGCACTCAGGTGATTTAATTCCTTATACTGCCAATAATCAGAAAATGCAAAAATCAGCCTACAACAGCATGCAGGTCACAAATCTGAGCACCATGGCAAGCTCTGTGTTTGTCAGGCAGGAGCATTGATGAGCACTTCCAGTTTCACTCAGAATGCCATGTTTCTGTTCCTGAGGATCCCCTACAGCTTCCAGCTCCCGCACATGAGGACATCATCCCTGACCTGCCACTTCCCCACCTTACAGCCCTCCTCTAGTGAGGGGTGACAAACCCACCTCACAGTGCTGCAGGCTTTGCCACAAGGTGTTTTCTTCCTGAAGAAAGTATCTCCGGCTTGCAGCCCCTCCCCCTGAGTGTTCTCCCAGGCTCCGTGTTCACAACCTACTTCCAAACCTCCACCTCCACAGCCAGCCCTGCCCCCTGCCCAAGGGAACTCCTGTGTGAACAACTCAATGTTGGATTTGCTTTTGTACCTTGGATGACTGGGTTGTTCCCAAGGCACCAGGACCTCACCCAAGTGTCACCACTGAGTGTTCCCAGTGACAGCTACATCCAGGCCTCAAACCCACATGGCCTCAGGATGCAGTATATTTATTTCATCCTTCAACACCTCCTGTTTGTCTGCCCTGCCTGCACTTGGTCTCACCTCATTACAACCCCTCAGCCCTAACTGCATTCAACATTACAACTGTTTATTTTCCTTCCACTCTCCCCAGTATCAGGAAAAGGTTCTAGGCACACTCTTGTCCAAGATGTCAAGATGAAAAGCAACTCACATCCTTTTTTTCAGGGATATTTTGTTGCTTTTTTCTCACATCTCCTGTGCAGATTTTTATCCCCTCTGTTATGAATAAAACATCCCAGCTCTCTCCCTTCGTTAACTCTCTAAGAGTGATCTCATTAAAAGGCTTTTTGGAAATCTAAATGGATTATGTAAAGTGAGCTTCCCTCATCCACAAAGCCAAGGAATTCCAAGTTAGAAATGATGGCTGTTTTTTCCTGAAGCCTTGTTAATGAGACCCCAATCACAGAATGCTTCCTTCTTTAACCTCATTAGCCCTTAACTTCGGGGTTCCTAATTTTCCTTTTAAACTACTCTCCAAGCTTTTCTGAGCAGCTTTTAAATGAGAGAACATCTTTGATCCCAGCACAGCCAGCCTGTGTGTCAGCTCCTCCAAACTCCCTCAGAGCTGACACAAAATACCCCAGCCCTGGCACTGCTTGACCTCATAAAGAACTGGAGGAGAAGAAATTATTTCATCGTTAATCTGACACTTATCTACAAGGGTAACATTACCGTTAATTGTTTCCCTGACTCTGAGGGAAGCCCTGACGATAGGAAAATGACATGTGGATAAGGCCAGGTTCCTGCTTCTGATGGCACCAAAGATTGCTCAAAGATGAGGAGAGCAGAGGGCAAGACTTCACTTTTCCCAGGGCTCTGCGACAGCCACACACCAGCTCTGGCTGCCTGGGAGAGGGGTGAGTCCTTCCTCTAAGCCCCACAGCACCCTGCAGCTCTCCTGACAGCTTGATAACCACTCAAATCAAATGCCACCACACTTTAAATGAACAAAGGGGCCTTTTCTCTGTCAGTGGCTCATAGGGAACTGGACCGACCCAAAGATAGCAGCTCCTGGGGGCTGGATAACAGGGGGACCACAAGGTGACCAGCAACAAAGGGGCCAGAACAATGGGGGACACCAACGGCCCCACATGGCTTGGCAGCAAAACATCTGTATTGCACAGCATTAAGGACACAGCTTCAAGCTGTGCCTGGGGAGGGTCAGGATGATATCAGGAGGAATTTCTCCACAGAAACAACCATCAGGCATTGGAAGGGGCTGCCCAGGGAGTTTGTGGAATCCCCATCCCAGGAGGTGTTCAAGGAATGACTGGATGTCACTCAGTGCTTTGGTCTAGTTGACAAGGTGAGGTTCACAAGCTGACAATGGGTCACAGGTTGGAGTCAATGGTCTGAGATGTCTTTTCCAACCTCTGTGACTCCGGGATTACCAGGAGCCCACAGCAATCTATAAATAAATATTATTTACTTTGCTCATGTCCCAGACTTTATGCTGTAAAAAGGCAGGGGTATTGTTTATGGACAAATTTAACACGTCAGCAGAGCAACTTGCAAAGATTGGGAAAAGCCTCATGAGCAGTCACAGGCCTCTGTCTGCAAATGTCAGCAGAATCTCAGGATGCTTTGGGGTGGAAGAGACTTTAAAGCCCATCCCATTCCATCCCCTGCCCCAGATGGGGCAGCCACAGCTTCTCTGGGCAACCTAGGCCAAGGCCCCACCACATATGGAAGAATTTTTTCCTACTATCCCATCTAACCCTGCTCTCTGGCAGTGAGAAGCCATTCCCCCCTGTCCTGCCTGTGACTCCAGGCCCTTGTCCCAAGTCCCTCTCCATGATGAGAAACTGACCATGATTCACCAACCCTGCACCCGAGCTTGCATTTACTCCTTTTATTACTACAAATCCAACCTTTGACTTGCAGCCAGTGTGGCTGTGTAGGTCTACAAAGATATGCTGAACCGTGACAGAATTCAGATGCCGCCAGCTTGGCGTGGAGGGGGCAAGGGGGGTTGGGCTAGGGAAGGGCAGGGCCACTGGGGGTATGAGGGGAGCCTGGGGGGAGGAGGAGCAAGGACTTGGGTGCTGAGGGGAGGTTGAGAATGAATTAAGGGTAAGAGAAGGCTGAGGGGGGAGGCTGAGGATGGGGTGGGGGAGGCTGAGGGAGAGAACTGAGAAAGAATTAAGGAGAAAAAGCTGAGTGGGGCATGGGGGAAGCTGAGCGTGAGGGAGGCTTTGAATGAGATGAAGGCCTGAGGATAGGGGCACTGAGACAGTGGCGGAGGATGAACGGGGAATGAGGATTGGAGGGGCTGTACATCAGGGGGAAACATGAGGCGAGCTGAGAATGAGGGGGGATTGAGAATGGATGATCTGAGAACGACGAAAGGACTGAGGATGAGAAGGGGAGCGGAGCGGGGGAGCCTGTGAATGAGGAAGGGACAGAGAATGTGAGGAGCTGAGGATAAGGGGGAATTGAGTATAGGGAGGCCGATAGAAGGCACTAAGGATAAAGGAAGGCTGGAAGGGAAGCTGAGGATGAGGGACCCAAGCAGGGCTGCGAATAAGCGGGTGCTGAAGGACCCAACGTGGGACCGTCAGTGCAGCGCCCGCCGCCCCCAAAGGCGCATGAGCGGCGCAGGTCGGGGGGCCCCGCCGGCTCCTCGCCGCTCTGGGAGGCCCCGCGGGGCTCGGGAGCGGCGGGGTTTGGCTGCCCAGGCCCCGAGCGGGCCCCGCGGCACGGCCGCCGCCACCTCCCTCAGGGGCCTCACCAAGGTCAACCCCGCCCCCCCGACGGGGATCGGCCCCGGAGCGCGCCCGCACTGCTCTCCTGCCCCTTTCCGGCGCTCGCGGGTCCCGGTCCCGCTCCCGGTCCCGCTCCCGCTCCCGCTCCCGCTCCCGGTCCCGGTCCCGGTCCCGGTCCCGCTCCCGCTCCCGCTCCCGCTCCCCTCACCAGGGCTCGCGAGCGTACTCCTCCATCTTGCCCAGCCCCACCACTTCCCCGCACACGATTGGCTGACGGCCCCATGGCGGCCAATGGTAGTGGAGGGCGGGACGAGTGCGGAGCGCGGACGTGTTTGCGCGTGCGTAAATTCAGGCCCCGCCCCAGCGCTGATTGACAGGCGCAGTGATGGTGGGGGCGTCGCCGAGCCGTGAGGGGAGAAATCCCAGAGCGACGGATCCGTTGGGTGGAACGGACCTTAAATTCCATCCAGTGCCACGCTCCCGCTATGGGCAAGGAAACCTTCCACTATTCCAGGGTGCTCCAAGCCCTGGCCAACCTCACCTTGGACATTTCCAGGTAAAGGCCAGCCATAGCTTCTCTGGGCAACCTGGGCCAGGGCATCACCATCTTCACAGAGAGAGGAATTCCTTTCCAATACCTAACATCTAACCCTTTGTTAGATGGGATGTCAGTGGGAAGCCCTTTGTCCTGTCACTCCAGACCTTTGTCGAAAGTCCCTCTCCAGCTTTTTTAGGAACAGTACCTGTGCAAGTTTCTCCAAGGACAAACCACTCTACTCCAGATTTCATGGAATCATGGAGTGGTTTGGGGATGAGGGGACCTTAAAGCTCATCTCATTCCACCCCCTACCATGGGCAGGGACATCTTCCACTAGACCAAATTGCTCCAAGTCTGTCCAACGTGGCCTAGAACATCAGGGTCCAAGCCCGTCTCATTCTGGGCTCATGCCAGAATGCATGCTGCGTGGGCTGGGCTGACCTCACGTGTCCCAGGGGACGCTCCTGTGGTTCTGCATGTAGCTGGGACTTGATGTCCCTATCACCAGATCAGTTCCCTGGACAGGCAGAGCTGGAATCCAGAGAACAGTGTCTGTTCTGGCAGAAGATTCCTGGGCAGCTTGCAAAGCTCTCAGCACAAGATGTGGGTGTTCCCTCTAGTCCCATCACCTGTTCCTGGAACCTGAGCTCTACCCCCACCAGGCTCCACCCTCCTGTCAGGGAGCTGTGGAGAGCGAGAAGGTCGCCACTCAGCCTCCTTTTCTACCCTGGAGCCTTGCACTACCCAGTGGTTTACAACTCTAAGTTGTAAATTGCTTATTCTTTTCTACTCCTAATTTAACAGTATACACTGTTCTCCTGTAACACAGCAAATCATTTGACAGCAAAAACTGAATGCAAAACAGGTTGTTCTCCAAGGACATAATTGTTTTAATAAATAATGGGCTGAAGCACCATGAAGGAGCTAGAATGCTCCACCTGTTGTGTTTGGTTTTGAGGCTTTAAAAGATGTCCAGGGTTTCACAAACAGGTGTGTTTGGCCTCATTTAAGGTAGGGGAGTGGAGGTCATGCAGTTTTGGAGATGCCCAGGAGGTGGTATTCTGGCTTCTGCTTTGGCCAAGAAGGGGAGATGAGGAAAGTAGGAAATCTTGGCTTCTCTCAGCCACTAGAGCAGCTCTCCCCACTCCTGTGTCCTCTGGCACTGCTGTGACTTCATCCTCCTGTGCAGGGCAGTGGTGAGACAACACCTTCAATCCCGGGGTCAGTTCTGGGCCCCTCAGTTCAGGAAGGTGATTGAGGGGCTGAAGCACCAGCAGCAGCTGAGGGGCTCAGCCTGGAGAAGAGGAGGCTCAGGAGGGACCTGCTCACTCTTCAAGACTCCCTGACAGGAGGGTGTAGCTGGGGCAGAGAGGAGAGGGGGAGAGGTATCAGGCATCAGCTCTGCTGCCATGGAACAAGGAACAGGACAAGAGCAAATGGCCTTAAGTTGGGCCAGGGAAGGTTCACTTTGGATACTGGGGAAAATTTCTTCCTGGAAAGGTTGGTCAGACCCTGGCACAGCTGCCCAGGGCCGTGGTGTAATCACCATCCCTGGAGAGTTAAAAAAACATATGGTTGTGGCACTTAGGGACATGGGTTAGTGGTGGCCCTGGCAGTGCTGGGGGAGCTTAGAGAACTTTTTCAAACCCAACAATTCCATTATTTTGTGACTGATCCGACCCTTCCCAGGGTGGCAGTTCTTTGCTATAGCCCTTATCCTTACCCCTAATGGTAGGTTAATTACATCAGGCCAAATGCTCATTCTGGTCCCACCTTTCACAAGCTGTGGGAGAGCTGGTGAAACATGGTGGGTCGATGAGGTGTGGGAGCTTCAGCATCACCCAAGGTACCTGGTGGCACCGTTGGGCAGGCTCAGGGGACATATCAAAGGGCTTTCTGGGATTACTGAGTTTCCCCACAGCCAGGATTTGGTTAGTTTCCCAAAATACGTAATCTTCTCCACTCTTGCTGTTGTGTGAGCATGTGTCTGGAGAGGAGGTTTTGGATAAAGATGCATTGGGTTTGGGAGAGAAGTGATTTCTCTCACTGGCCACAAGACACCCACCACCTGTTGTGGCTAGGCAGGGAAATGTAACTCCTCAGAGAACAACTTAGAAAATTATAAAAGATCAGTTTTCAACCTCTCCTCCTGCAGGCTCTGAAGGAAAGGGAAAGAAAACAGGCTAGAGGAATCCATCCAAAGTTCAGCTGTCCTTTATCAGCTAATAGGGAAGAATAAAGGCAGATGGTTGGTCCCAGATTGCGATGAGTGAGGTGGGGGCACGGAAGGCTTTCTCATCTGTGCCAGAGTTTGTAAATATTCCCGAAAAAGCTGCTTAATCTGCCTCTGTCTCTCCTCTCTAATGGTTTGTTATGGTGCTTCAAAGCCAGTGGTTTGGAAATTCTCATTAGTGCCCTTGAGGTGTTGTTTGCTGTGGAGATGGGATCCAAATAAATCCAGGACTGATGGATTCAGAGCTGCCAAGAGCTCCCGTGTGCCAAGCCACACCACATCCCACTGCTCTGAACCACACAGGGCCTGGACCATCTCCCTGATGAGGAGAGACTGCAAGAACTAGGCCTGGTTAGTCCAGAGAACACTGAGAGGAGATACCATCAATCCAGACAAATATCTCCGAGGGGTGTCATAGAATAGTGCCAGATTTTTCAGTGGTGCCCAATGACAGGATGAGAAACAATGGCCATAAACTAAACACCAATAAGTTCCACCTCAACAGGAGGAAGAATTTGTGTGGAGGAGGGCAGAGCACTGGAACAGCTGCCCAGGGAGGGTGTGAAGTCTCCTTCTCTGGAGATACTCAAAACCCACCTGAAAGTGTTCCTGTGTCACCAGGTGACCCAACCCAAGCAAGGGGGTCAGACTCAATGATCTCCAGAGGTCCCTTCCAACCCCAACAATTCTGGGATTCTGTACTTCACTATTTCACATTGTCGTGGCTGGAACCAGCTCCAGAGCATGGCCCAAGCGTCCCCAAACACATCCCCAGTCCCAGTTGCTGGCCCATGAAGGGCCAATTAGTGCAGACATATCCAGTGCTTCTCTTATTCTGTGGTGAAAACACAAATTTTTTTTCTACTGTTTTCTTTCTACAAGCCCAAGAACCCTGTGGAGTATGGTCTAACAGAACTGTGCCAATATCCCAATTAAAAAGGGCTGTGTGATGGCCAAGATAAATTGCAGTGAGACTACCCACTCTAAACCATGACAAGTTTGGGATGCCCCCTGCTTCTCTCCCAGATTTTCTGTTAATGTGGGAATATTTTCCCACAGAATTATGCTCTGTGCTACCTCTGCCTGGCTCTGCAGTGCAGGGGAGGAGTGCGCAACAGTTGTGGACTCCTGGATCAGTAAAGGATGGGTGATACTTCAGGAGAAATTTGGAGTCTCCCAGGCCACATTCACAGCTTCTTAGGGAATTTGCTATGTGGTACTTCTCATCACAAGAATCAAGGTTCGGGAATGACAAAATTGAGATTTTATCGTATTGAAAACCAATTTACAACATGGGAAAGTTTGCAACAATTTACTACAAAGGAAAGACAGACAGTGAAAACTCCAGATTTCCCTTTTAGGTAGAAGGATTCTTTCTCTGGCTTAGCGCTGCAGATTGTCCCTAGGGCTGTCTACATGTGCTGTCCCTGGAGCTAGGGGTGGCACACCTAGGAATGCTTGGATTGTTCCAAGAAGAAGCAGACACAAAGATGTGATTCCTCGCTACCTTTGTGTTGTGCGCTTTCCAGTTGGGAAATGAACTTCCAGTTTGTTGCTCACCTCTTATAGGCACTTGATGACTGAGCACAACAATACCGTAGAAATACTGCAGAGTTGGACATTTATAGGGATAGCATTATGGACTTGTATAGGTTGGTAAAGCCTTCTGAGATCATCAAGTCCAACTACTGTCCCGGAACTACAACTAACCCAGTAAATTCCTCCAGGGATGGGGACTCCACCACTGCCCTGGGCACCTGTGCCAGGACTGAGCAATCCTTTCAGGGAAGAAATTTTCCCAATATCCAACCTAAACCTCTGCTGGTGCAACTTGAGGCCATTTCCTTTTGTCCTGTCTCTTGTTCCCTGGGCAAAAAGCCTGACACCCTCCTGTCAGTTAATTTCTTCCACCTCCAGATTGTGTAACTCAAATTTCTCTTCCAAAGCACACAGTGTTAAAACATTTTCAGCCTTGTATCCTGAAAAGTGACCAGACAGGAACTTAGAGAGATCTAGGGCTGCATTAAGGTGGAACAAACAAGAGATTTATTTGGCTTCTTCAGGCAAAATGGCACCAAACAGACACCAAAGGCTAAATTCACTGTGGTTTCTATTGCCCTCAGCACTGTCACAACTGTGGCAGTGCTGGGGAAGGAGAGTCAAGGAAGATGGAAAGGAACTTTTCGCTAGGAACTGGAGTGACAGGACAAGGGAGAATGGTTTCCCACTGCCAGAGGGCAGGGTTAGATGGGATAGTGGGAGGAAACTGTTCCCTGCAAGGGTGGTGAGGCCCTGCTACAGGTTGCCCAGAGAACCTATGACTGCACCTGGATCCCTGGAAGTGTCCAAGGCCAGGCTTGATGGGGCTTGGAGCAACCTGGGACAGTAGAAGATGTCTCTGCCATGGCAGGGGATGAAACGTGGTGAGCTATAAGATCCTTTCCAGCCAAAATCATTCAATGATTCTGTGTCTGAGGCCAGCTGGGGAAGAGAATGGCTGTGTCCCTCCCAGTGCCAGTGAGCACCAAGACCAGGGTTGCAGGATCAGGGAAACAGAAATGATGGGGGTGGAATCCACCACAGCAATGTTTAAGTTTGTGCACTTGGAAACTAAACCTAATGGTTTCTTCTACAGTCTGGAAAAAATCTCAGTTGTGCTGGTGAATCATAGGAAGGATATGAGCAGGACCTGGGCACTGCAGCACTGGAGATAAAGGAAAATCTGGAATGCACCAAGAAAGTACATTTCCTGTCAGGATGGGAATGTCTAGTTTGTTAAACACAGCACTAGGAGACTGACCTGGAGCACCCTGTGCCTGTGTGCAGGGTGGGATCTGGCCAGGAAGGCAGGTGGAGGAGGTGATTAGTGTGAGGAAAATCCTAGGGGAGCTTGTTTTGTCAAAAAAACACCAAAGGGCTTCTTGCTTGGGTAAGCAGAGAGAGGCCTGGGAGAAAGCAGTAAATATTAGAAGGATGATAAAGGATGAAGAAAACCAGGAGGAAGCAGGCAGGATAACAAATGGATACAAAATGCTGGACATGGGGTAAATCTGCGTGGAAACTTGGAGAGAAAAGCCTGTCTCCTGTCCCTGTGGGAGAACTCCCATGTGCCAGTAAAGCTTCAGTATGAATTAGGGAAATGGAAAGTTGGTGCTGCCAGCCAAAGCCCAGGCTTAGGGCACTGTGTGGACCAGGAGAAGGGGAGACTAGGATTTCCATCTGTGCAGAAGAAGGGATGTCTTTGGGGCTTGGTGAGGGGAAGTGGGGATGTGTGAGGAAGAGCAGCTGCAGGAACAGCCCCTCAGGGTCTGAGGGTCGGTAGGAGCTCTGAGAGTCCCCAAGGGGACAGGTCTGCAGAGCTGGGAGCATTCGCTACATGCCGCCTCCATCTCTCCGGTGGAAACCAGTCTGCCTCAACACCACCACCTCCAGCTCTTTCCCGAGGGCTGAGCGCGTCTGACGGCACCGATCCCACACTGCAGCGGGGTAAAGAGGAAAACTTCTTCTGAAGCGGGTGCTTCCTTGCCGATTTTAACCAGGAGCTGTCACTGTCACAGCAGCGGCCCCCCGCATCCCTTCGTAGCCACGCTGCCCACTTTAGTAGACCCCCGGTCGCCATGGCACAGGCTGGGGCTGCCTCCTCTACCTCCCACTCCCGGCCTGCCGGCCGGTGCATTTTTCCCTGTTTTCTCACTGGGTTGGCCCATTGCCTTTAAAAGGCGAAATGCTTCGGACTAAATTTGGTCATGTAGCTCTGCATGGTTCCCTGGAATGTCCTCGGGTTTCAGGCTTCTCTGATAGCACCATTCCCCGCCTCCCGCCGGGCTCCATTGGCTTCCCAGCGGCCGAACCGCTACTGGACCCTGTTATTGGCCAACTCTTGGACCGAGGGGTGTCCCCTCTGGATTACCGCCGTATCCCCGGCTGGAGAGCTGTTGAGATTTAACACTTCAGCAGCTGCTGCCGCTCGGGAAGCAGCCTTGGAGCTTCGGCTTCTTTTTTTTTCTCTTACTTTGGGTACCACACAACCGCCACCGTGTCTCGCCAGCGAGCCAAGATGTCCAAAGTGGCCAAATACCGGCGACAAGTTAGTGAAGATCCAGATATAGACAATTTATTGTCTACTTTGTCTCCAGAGGAGATGGAGGAGCTGGAAAAGGAGCTGGATGTGGTGGATGCGGATGGGAGCATCCCTGTGGAACGCAGTCAGACAAACCAATCAGAAAACTCCTCACCTGGCCCAAAAAACTGTGACACGGCGCTCAACCACCACGACAAGGACACCAGGAGGCTCCTGCAGCGGGAACACTCGATAGACGTAAGTCACATCCCCTCTGCTGCTGCGGGAAAGGTGGGAACACACCTCAAACACACCTCCCTCCACCCCACCCCGGGCTGAGTGAGAGATGAGATGGAAAACACAAAACCCGAGAAAGGCGTGCGCTTGCTGAGGAGGAATAGATGTTCCGGAGAGACTACGATGCTGGTCCAGGCACTCCGGGAGGGAACAGGGTGCCCCATAAAATTCCGGTGTTAATAGCAAAGTCAAAATCTGTGCTGGTGCCAGGGATTTTCTCCGTGCCCCTGCTCTAACATCTCTGGGCAGGGCTGGGAGTGGAGCTGGGATTCCCAGGAGGCTGCTGGAGGGACCGGTGCAGTGACAGCGATCCCACGGGCTGTGTGGGGTTTTGTGGTTTGGTTTGTTTGTTTGTTTGATTTGGTTTGATTTGGTTGGGGAGGTTGTTGTTTGTTTGTTTTTTGGGTTTTGGGGGTTTTTCCCTCCTTTGGAGATCTCTAGTCTGTGAAAGATCCTTTCAGTTCTTCTTATGCAAAAGATTAAACAGTCTCTGGTTCTTGTGGAATGGTTGCTGCTTTGTGGAAATCACATCAAGAAGCAGGTTTTACCCTATGGCATTTGTTTTGTATTTATTGTTCACTTAAAATTCCTTCTTTTACTTTGATTTGGGTATATTTATCTCACTCTCTGCACCTGGAAAATCCTTTAGGAGTTTGCTCGGAGCTCGAGAGCTTCATGTCAGTCCTTCTCTTTTTGTATTGTGCCTTAGTGGGAGCCAGTCCTACTTAGAATATTTGGTATGTGCTTTGTGCGTGGAAGCCTGGGAAGTATCTGGTTTCCCTAGTTTTTCACGGCAGACTGAGCCAGAAAGTGAAAGATAGTGACTCTTCAGCAGTTGAACCATGTAGTCACAGGCTGGTTTCATGTCACATCTGCTGTGCTGGGGCAGGGCTGGGGAGTGTCAGCAGCACAAGCAGACCCAAGTATTATGTGGCTGCCCCTCTGCTCTGGTTCTGATTCCAGATCTATTCCAAGTCACCCAGCTGTACCCTGCGTCTTCCAGATGGGTAGTCAATCTGTAACTACCCCAGAGCACTTGGAAGTTTCTTTTTCTGGTTATTTATGGAGTTTATATAGGAGGGTCCTCTCCTGACTGTGGCCTAGGCATCCTTATTCCCTTCTAAATATTGGGAGGATTGGGAATGAAAACTGCACGTATAGGAGAAATAACTGAAGGTTGATTTTGGAGAGCTGAACAAGGGGTTAAATTGTTCCTCTACACCCCTGTCCTGGGTAGCCTGTGAGCTCCCTCTGGCTCTGAGGATAAGGAACAGCTTTCACCTTCTATATGTGGTGCTTGGCATGGGCTGGGGGACAGTGAATGCTGCGCCTTTCACCACAGAGGCTCTGCCTTGATTTCCTCACCAGCAGAAAATTTCCCTGTGGTGGGGAAGTGCAGGTGCTGCAGGACAAACCTGCCTGGAGAGGGAAATGCTGTTGTGTGGGACCAGACATGCCAGTGACCACTGTTTTGCAGGTGATCCCAAGAGGTGACACTGTAAAATCAGCTTTTTCAGGTGGGGGGACATTTGGATTTGACATCACTTGTGTTGCTGTTTAAGTATTAACTGTTGGAACATGAGGGGTTGACTGGGACCTGGTATAGGGAAATGTCTATGACCAGGAGGAAGGGAGGAAATTTGTGAGTTTTGTTAAAAAGAGACCAGGGAAATTGCCCGGTTAAGCATAATGTTGTTTGGAAATGCCTGAGAGTGTGTGTGCAGTGGGAGAGGACTTGGGATGTGGACAGGGATGGCCTGGGGAGGAGAGACACCTGGGAAAGGGTGTAGGGCTCTGGCTGGAGGGGAGCACGGCACAGGGGTCCTGGAAAAGCTCCTGCTGCTCTCTGAGTTCAGGAGCTTCAGGCCATGGAAGACAAAGGAAATTGGTGACAGGCCAAGTTTGTCAGTGAAAGTGTCCCAGTTCAATTGCATTGCAGTAAGTGGATAGTGCAGAACCGACTTTCTTCTTCTATTTCAGTCCCTGGAGGCCAAGAAAAAAAGTATATCCTACACCCCTTCCTCCCTGCTGTTGTTAGGATCTGGGATTAGTAGCTAGAAAATGCCAGTTTGCAATGCTGGCAAATCAGATCATGCTGATGGTGAAGTAGGGCTGTGCTCTTCCGTGGGACCCGAGGATGGGATGGGGTGGGATGGGGTGGGATGGGGTGGGATGGGGTGGGATGGGGTGGGATGGGATGATCAGACCACAAGAACAGTCAGAAAAAACAGTGCAGGAAGCCGATGGTCCTGTCTGTCTGAAGAAGCCCCAGAGCTATGTTTTGCTGCAGGATGGAATGAAAACATGGAGCCATCCAGAGCACCCCAGGCAGGTGCTGAGCTCTCTCTCAGCTGCTCAGAGCTCTGAGGTCTCCAATGACAAATCCCTCTCATGTGTCAGCAGATTTCATGTTGTGCCAGCCACAGGCATGGTGGCTGCACTCCCACAGGGTTGGCATTCACCCAGGGTGTGCAGACATCACCCAATGCATTTCCATCCCAGACCCTCTCCATCAACAGCTCCCAGTATTCTGAAGCAAATCCAGACGAGGTCACAGAGATGCTCTGAAGACTGGAACTCCTCTGATCTGGAGACAGACGGGGAGAGCTGGGGATGTCCAGCCTGGAGAGGTGAAGGCTCTAAAGAGATCTCCTGAAGAGACATCACAGACACAGGATAAGATCTTCCAGATGTTCACAGGTAATTCCCACTGGAATTACCTCCCATTCCTTCCCTGACCTTGTGCCTGGGCTTCTCCACACCCCCACCGCCTCCCCCACCCCCCCCACCCCACTCCCTGCCCCAATCACACATCTGCTTCTGGCTTGCAAAGGTTTCTCTCAATGCCTTAAATTAGGAATGCCAGGCACTGTGTCTGTGATGTCTCTTCAGTAGGGAGGGACAGGAGGACAGATTCTTGTCCTTGGGCTACAGTTTGTCTGTCCATAGTTCTTGGAATCATGGAATGGTTTAGGAATGGACCATAAAGATCATCCTATTCCAGCCCTGCCATGTGCAGGGACACCTTCCACTATCCCAGGTTGCTCCAAGCCCCATCCAGCCTGGCCTTGGACACTTCCAGGGATGGGGCAGTCACAACTTCTCTGGGCAATCTGTGCCAGGTCCTCAGCACCCTCACAGGAGAGAATTTCTTCCACTATCCCATCTAACCCTGTCCTCCAGCAGTGGGAAGCTTTTCCCCCTTGTCCTGCCTGTCAGTCCAGGCCCTTGTCCCAAGTCTCTCTCCAGCTCTGTTGGAGCCCCTTTCAGGCCTAAGATCTCCTTGGAGCCTTCTCTTCTCCAGGCTGAACACCCCCAGCTCTCCCAGTCTGCCTTCAGATCAGAGGAGCTCCAGCCCTCAGGCCATATCTGTGGCCTTCTCTGGACTTGCTTCAGAAGTTCCATGTCCTTCTTATGTCTTCCCTGCTGTTCTTCCATGCCTTCTAATGGGAATATCTATTGTGGGATGTTGTGTGTTAGCAGGAATTCCTCCGAAGTGCAAAATAAGGTATTTTGAAGGGAAAGGCTGAGTTTCTGCCTATCTCACTGTTCTTGCAGTCATTGCCCTGTTCTTGGACTGGCTCCAGGCACCTCCATTTCCACCTAAATATTGGGAGAAGTGGGTATATTTAGAAATATTGTTAACTACAAAATAACACATCTTCTTAGTGATGAAAAGGGCAAACTTGGGTAACTAGGAAGCAGATTATAAACAGCCCAAAATAGATGTGAGCTTTGCCCCAGCCTTTCCACACTGGGCAGCCAAATTCCCATCTTGGTGGTGCAGTAATAAATTAGTCTTAATTTTGTCTTGCTAATAAATGGAAGTATAACCCAGCTCAAGGATGGAGCTTGGGCTAGTGCCCCTCTCTGGTTGTACTCAACAAGGTCCATGTGTCACAGGAGCTGGAATTAAATGAATATTCATGAGTAGATAAACAAAAATATGATTTCTATTAACTCATGGCTCTTTACTGTCACAGCCAATGACATAATGAGAGAAATTCCAGTTAGAAATATGCTGTGAAGTTGGTGCTGTGGTATTAAACTGCCAGAGGGCAGGAATCGATGGGATATTGGGAAGACATTCTTCCCTGGGGGGTGGTGAGGCCCTGGCCCAGGTTGCCCAGAGAAGTTGTGGCTGCCCCATGCCCAGAAGTGTTCAAGGCCAGGTTGGACAGGGCTTAGAGCAACCTGGGATAGTGGAAGGTGTCTCTGCCCATGGCAGGAGGTCGAACAGAATGATCTTTAAGGTCCCTTTCCGCCTAGACCAGTCTAGGATTCCATGAGTTACTTGGGGCACAACTGACTTGCTGTCACTTGAAATCATTGTATCATGCCTGGTATTTCTGTCCAGAAGAGGAAAAGCTGCGTGTGCCAGGGCACAGAGGCTCTGTGCAGCTGTCCCTGTGGGATGGGTTTCTTTGAGAGCTGAGCTGTGTGAGGAGATGGGGTCTGTATGAGCTGGTCCAGAGAACAGCAAGTCCTATTGCCATGGAGAAGGATTTCTTTTCACAAGACCTTGGACATTGGTAAGGTCTTGTAAAAAGTCCTGCCTTCCTTTCTAGCTCTCTCAGGCTTGGAACTTGCTGCCGGGTGATCTTTAATCCAGTCACTTGATTTCCTTCCATGGAAAGTGGAGATCCTCAACAGTGAGCCCTTCTTCAATACCATGGGCAAGCAACCCAGGATTTAAATTTCTTATTAATGCTCAAAGTTTATCATCTTTTCCTGAAAATATCTGGAGGAAAAACAAGCTCCTTATTTAACTCACTGGTTCAGACTCAAGGAAATTTGAAAACAAGGGTATAGCAGGGGTTATATCATTCCTTGAACATCTTCCCAGTTTGTGCCTAACATGTGTACTGAAACTCTGCTCTTCTGTTTATCAGCCAGTTCTTTGACTGCCAGGAGTTCCTCCTCCCTTCCAAGAGTCTGCACTAATTCCCAGCTCTTGCCTTTCTTTTAGCCATGTCCTGACCTGGTCTCTTTTACCTAATCAGAGAATCTTTATGATTGGAAAAGACCACTAAGATCATCAAGTCCAAAGAATATCAGAATCCCAGACTGTTTTGGGTGGGAAGAGACATCGAAGCTCATCCCATTCCAGTCAGCCCTACCATGGGCAGGGATACCCTGCTCCATCCCAAGATGCTCCAAGCACTGTCCAACCTGGCCTTGGGCACTTCCAGGCATGGGACAGTCACAGCTTCTCTGGGCACCCTGTGCCAGGGCTTCATCCCTTTCACAGGAGAGAATGGAACAGAATATATTGTTCTGAAGAGCTTCTGACCTCCAAGACAGGTGAAAGGGGTGGGTGACACTGGGACACCCATCCAGAGGCTTCTCCAGAGGCTTCTGACCCATGGGCAGTGGGCAAAGCTGTGGGTACTTCCACCAGCACACAGAGGGGAATAGAGCTGGCAGCTTCCTGGGCTTTGCGTTCCTCCATGGATGATAGCCAGGGATATCCAAACTAGTTACACATTTGGAAAGAAACCAAATGTATTGAGATGTTCCTATTTTGTCCTTAAAGGAGGCCACAGATGGTCCCTCCAGCTGCACTAGTCACTCTCCAGCTCCCTGACAGGTGGAAGCAGCCAGGTGGGGGTCGGGCTCTGCTCCCAGAGAGCAAGGGACAGGACAAGAGGAAATGATCTCAAGCTGCACCAGGGGAGGTTCAGGTTGGACATCACAAACAATTTCTCCATGGAAAGGGTGGTCATCTATTGGACAGGACTGCCTGGGGCAGTGGTGGAGTCTCCTTTCCTGGAGGTGTCCAAGGAATGCCTGGATGTGGCACTCTCATGTTCTGGGTTGGGTTACAAGGTGGGGGGTCACAGGTCAGACCTGTCTCAGAGGTCTTCTCCAACCAAATTGATTCTGTAATTCTCTGAAGTCCAGGAGATCCCTTTTACTGCTCAGAAATGAAAACTGCTGTCTGTGCTCTGGTGTTTCGTTCTGAGTTTCTGAAAAAGTCACAACCCTGTCACAAGAGGGATAAGCAGCAGAAGCGGGAGCTGTTACCTGAAGCAGATGATAAAATGACCCTCCAAGGTAAACACAGAAGCAAGAACAATCTTATGGCAGCTCCCAGAAGGATCCACAGAGTGGAGAACAGCTGAAAAATGTGAAGCGAGAAAACAGGCATCTTTGATCTGCATTCCTAAAAACATGGTGTGAGAAAGACCTTCAGAGCTGGATTGGTGTTTTTATGATGCCTTTGGGGGCAGAAGCTTTGCTTTCCTTTTTTCCTTTTGTGACCAGGGCAAGCCACAGCACAAAGTGTTCCCAGTGATGCAGAGCTCCCACCAAAGGCACACAAAAGTCTAGGAGATCCACGGTCCATCTAAGGACACAAGCAGGGAAAAAACCCGTGAATTTCTAGTCAATTGGGGGAAAAAATAGTAAAAATCTGAGTTCTATATTTATATAAAGCACAACAGGGATGCAGATAAATCTATGGAAGTGTTTGGAGTGTTTAGCTTATATGGGTTGAGCTGCCCAGGAGGTTTAATATGTGTTTATGTTGAGCTGATAAATGGGTATGGAGGAGGAGAAGAGCTGGGTCCATTATGTATCCCTCTCTTTCGCAGCACTATGACATCACTTATGTGCTAAAACCATCTCAGTGACTCAGCTCCCAGCAGGACTCTGGGATTAACCGGTTATATTGCTCCATCCCACCCTTTGCTGTGTGGGAATCATGGCGGGATGGAGCAAGAGGATCTCAGTGTCAGGGCATATGTTTTGAAGCCAAGGTGTGGCTGGCAGGATGGCGGGGGACAGACACACTGTGGAAGATCAAGAGTCCTGCTCTGTCCATTCCTCTGCCCAGAATGTGGAGCAAACAGGGATGAAAACAGAAAGGAATTGGAGTTGTGGAAACAAGAGCCTGTCCCAGCCGTGGTGTGGCAGCAGAACCAGGGCAATGCCTGTGATGGCACTGCTGGCATCACACCTTCAATCCTGGAAACAATTTTGGGCTGCTCAGGACAAGAAAGTCATTGAGGGCCTGGAGCATATGCAAAGAAGGGAACAGAGCTGAGGAAGAGTCTGGAGGTGCAGGAGTGGCTGAAGGAGCTGAGGGCACTCAGCCTGGAAAAAAGGAGATCCAGGGGGGACCTTCTGGCTCTCTACAACTCTCTGACAAGAGAAAGCAGCCACGTGGGGATGAGGCTCTGCTTGCAGGGAACAATGGAGAGGACGAGAAGAAATGGCCTCAAACTGTGCCGGGGGAGGTTCAGGTTGGATACTGGATATTTCCTGCATGGAAAGGATTGTAAAGCACTGGCATAGGCTGTCCAGGGCAGAGATGGAGTCACTGTCCCTGGAGAGATTTAAGAGCTGTATGGATGTGGCTCTTGTGGGCATGGGTTAGTGGTGAACATGACTGAGCTGGGGGAATGGTTGGACTTGATGACCTTAGAGGGCTTTTCCAACCATGGTGATTCCATTATTCTGTGATTTCCTGAAACACAACTGGAGAAGTGCCAGCCCAGGTCTTAGAGGTGTCCTGTGCAGCCCATTGACCATGTGTTGAGCAGCCCAGGGCTTACACACAGTATTTGGGTCAGGACTTGTGCTGCATGCTCCTGAAGGCTCCAAGGGCTCCCTCTTCCTGACAGGGACACCATGGCATATGTTGGGCATGCCTGGCACGGGAATGAGCAGCTGCACAGCTGTGGCAGCCTCTGCCAAGGAGAGTGATTTGCTATTTGGTTCCTTACAGGGAATTCTCCAGTTCCCAAGAACCAGAGATGGTGACCCTTGGCGTGCCCACCTCTATGCCCACTGAGTGCTCTGTCCTGGGGTGCAGCTCCCAAGTGGTGCCAGAGCCTGAGGAGCTGGTGCTCCTGTTTCCCACAGACTGTTTAAGGGAATGACCAGCCAACCAAAGACCAGCAAAACTGGTTTGATTTTCCAAGGAGGCACATGGAGCTTGGGTCATCTCACCTGCTTCAAGGACCTGGAATCATCTTGCCCTCTGTCAAGGGGTGTCTGTGATTGTCCCATGGGCTGCTGAATGGGATCCATTGGATACCTGCACCAGCAAGGGGCCTGGAGGTGTATTTGTGTGTTTCCAGGAAGCTGGGAGCAGTGTCCTGCTCCTTGAGTGTCCAGCCTTTATGACACAGAGGATGGAGATAGGATTCAGACTCGCTAGGCTTCTCCTGTTCTTAGAAATCTGATGAATAGGATTCAGACTCGCTAGGCTTCTCCTGTTCTTAGAAATCTGATGAATGCTTTTTGTGGGCTTCCCGTAAAGTGCACTGGGCAGAAATCAAGCCCAGAGGTGCTGGTGGTGTTAACTGCTGGCATTCCCTGCCCTTTTTAATCCCAAACTACCAGGTTGAAGGTCTCATCTTAGAAATATCCAGTGCAGCCATGGCAGTGCCAGGAGAAGGGCCGGGAATGTAGGAAATAGAAGAGAAAATCCTAGCCTTCTAAAACATGATTTTGTTAGAGGAGAAAAAGTTTCCATTTGCAGAGTGTTCAGTGGCTTTACAGCTTTCTGGAAAATGGCTGTATGTCTCCATGGAAGGGCTGGAGCTCTTCTGTTGAAGGAAACCAAGTTAAAACATTCATCAGCCTTAATTCAGGGAAAAAAAAAATACAAATCAGGAGGAGAAGCTGCCTAGTCTCTGGAGAGCAGCTCTGCATTTCAGAAAGGGGACTTTTAAAACATATTGGCCTGAGACATGCAAAGACACAGTGATATTTGGGATCAGAGAGGTCTGGGCAGAAGGGGAGGGGAAGAGCTGAGTTACTCATTAAAATGAGAGGATAATATGTGAGGCAGGACAGGGCAGGGAGTTGCTTACATCTCTCAGGGCTGTGGTACACAGAGCCAGAAACTGGCTGAGGAATGGAAGAAAAGAGCTTGGGCAGTTTGTTGTGGTTTCGCTTGACTCTAGCAACCCTCTCCAGGAGCAGATACCCAAATACCAGGAACATCAAACAACCTGCAACCCCTCTGCCTTTGCCCCCAGCCACCTCAACGGCCTCTCCATGCAGTGGGACAGTCTCAGAGGACATCCCTGTCCCTGGGGAGCTCTCACAGGGCTCATGCTCAGCCTCCTCAGCCCCAGGGTCACACTGAGGGGTGGAGGCACGCTGGTGACCCACTCATGGGCTTTGGCTGGGATTTGGGATAGGCAGATGGGACAGAGGGAACCTCAGAGTCTGGCGGGTAGGCAGGTGTCTCCAGAGGGTGATACCCAAAGTTAGAGCTGTGGATTGAATTCCAGAGTCTTGTGGTGGCTCTGGAGACTTTACAGGGCTTGGCAGCATGTGTAGGACAGACTGAAACCCTCCAGGCAGTGAAAGCAGATTGGCTTGTTAGTCATGGATTCATAATTACCCCTAAACCTGCTCCTTCAAGTAACTCAACCCAGTTTCCTTCCCCCACCAGTCTGGTCTGGGACCCCCGCAGCTGACCAAGAGATTTTGGTGAATTGTCTGTCTGTGTCTCAGAGGTCTCCCCTCATCCCTGGACTTCCCCACTTCCCCATTTTTCCACCTCCAAAACCCACTCAGGATTTGTGTGGAACCAATGGAGTTGTGCTTGTGTTGTCTAAGCCATGCCATTGCAAGAAATGAACTGGAAAATGTCCCATAGGCTGCAGCAGGAATTTATTATCCCAGCACAAGCTGGGGTAGAGGAACAACCCCTCAGCCTGGGTGTTATTCCCTAGTCTTCAGCTCTGGAGGAGTTGTGGTTGCTTTGCAGGAACATGGTTCTAGGAGAACAGTCTTTGTTGGTGGCCAAATCCATGTGCCAGATAGCCAGCATGGCCATGTCAGGAAAGCTGCTGGAAAGGAGGGAGGTAGTGGGTCCCCAGAGGAGGGTCATGGTAGGCTCCAGTGCACGTGCAGAAACTACCATCAGCCACCCTGGAGCTTAGCCTGGATTTCCCAGCAGTACAGGTGATTGGGATAGACCCAGTCCTGGCTCAGGCTTCCCCTGTTGTGCTCCTGAGGTTCTCATATCATCACAGGATAATGTCTCACCCTCAACTTCCAGAGGCCCCTACAGCTGCAGGTGACATTAGAAACCGAGCCAGTGTCATGGCTGGTTGAGTTCACTGTTCCTGGAGCCAATTTCACGGGAGCTGCAAGTGCAGGTTTGGCCTGAGATCTTTTGCTGACACGCCCCTTTCCTCATGGGGACCAGCATGACTCATGTCCCCAGCAGTCACCCTCAGTGAGGAGCCTCCTGGACTCAGGAATCATGGAATGGTTTGGGTGGGAAGGGACCTTAAAGATCATCCCATTCCAGCCCTGCCATGGGCACTTCCCATGCCCCAGGTTGCTCCAAGCCCCATCCAACCTGACATTTCCATGGATGGGACAGCCACAGCTACTCTGGGCAACCTGGGCCTGTGCCTCACTATCCTCACAGGGAGGAATTCCCTTCCAATATCCCATCTAACCCTGCTCTTTGTCAGTGGGAAGCCGTTGCCCTTTGTCCCTTTCTCCAGGCCCTTGTCCCAACTCTCTTCAACTTTCTTGGGGTCCCTTTAGGTACTGGAAGAGGCTCTAAGATCTCCTCAGAGCCTTCACTTCTCCAGGCTGGGCACCCCCAGCTCTCCCAGTCTGTCTTTAGATCAGAGTTGCTCCAGCCCTCAGACCTTCTGTGTGGCCTCCTCTGGACTCCAGAAGCTCCATGCCCTCCTGATCTTGAAGGCCTTCTGGCTTCCTCCTTTCAGCCAAGCCCTCCTTGAACCCCCGTGGGGTACTCCTGCCTGGAGCCAGCACGGAGCTGCTCATGCTCCCAAGATTCTATCCTCACCTCTTGTTCTTTGGCTGCTGTGGTGGGACCATGAGAGACTCTTCCCAGGATACACCTCTGAAAATAACTGCAGGCTGGGGAAAGCTGGCCCCTTCCAAAGACTAAACTTCTGCAAACGTATTTCCTTGTGTCCCCTCTGCCAGGGACTGATGTAACAGCAGTTGCTGGGCTACCAAGTGCCCCGTCCCTCACCCTGGGTACAGGATTTGTGAATCCCTGGGTAACACCTCTCCTCTCCTCTCCTCTCCTCTCCTCTCCTCTCCTCTCCTCTCCTCTCCTCTCCTCTCCTCTCCTCTCCTCTCCTCTCCTCTCCCTCTCCCTCTCCCTCTCCCTCTCCCTCTCCCTCTCCCTCTCCCTCTCCATGTTCCCCTTTCCCTTCCAAATCTGCTCTGGGCACAACAGGATGACTGTGCCCACATTTTGCCTGCTGAACAAGCAGCCAGATCAATAACTACCATTAACTACTAGCAATTTTCTACCCCAAAATGAGCTGTGAGGCTTTCAGGGCAGGAAGTGAGACCCTCACTCCATCTCCAGCTCCCCATCCCCAGTACTATCCCCAGTCCCATCCCTTGCTCAGGCTGGAGTGAGTGCTTGGATTCCAGGCAAGAAGTTCCCAGTCTCCTTTGCCTTTTAAGGCAACATCTGAGTGGGTTTGAGGGTTACAAATGCTAACAAGCCATGGCAATGCTCATTTTAGTCTATTTAGAGGAAACAAGAAGGCATTTCAGTTCATCAAAACACTGGTGATTAATCAACCAACTACCAGGCTGTTTTCATTAGGCTTATTTTTAAAGGTCTGACATGCTGTGTAAAAATATTCCCCTAATAAATGTGCTTGTGACAGAGGGAATGACACAGAGGGGGTGTAGGAGCACTGGTTTCCAGGTACCCAAGGTAAATATGCCAGTGGGCAGAGAGGAGTGAGCAGGCAGGACTCAGGATGGCCATGAAGAGGGGACAGCTAGCCCTGGGCTGCAGGAGAAGCTGTGCTGGTGGCCACGGGGACAGCCAGGGGTTCCAGAGCAGGGGAATGGTGCTTTTCTCTCTCCTCCACCCCTGCCACACAGCTCTGCCATAAATCACTACTTCCAGCTGCACTTCCAGCCTGGAGGTAAGGACTTTGGCAATATCACCAGTGCTGGGCTGGTGACACTTGAGACTGGCACCTGCAGCATGGGCTGGGCCAGTGGGACACACCAAGAGCCCAGGGATGGTGGAAAGGCAGGAGGGAACAAGGACATGTTCCCTCCTGGGCACATATGTGGCCTCAGGCAGGGCCCAGAGTAGACCTGCTTTGGAGATGTCCCCAGGCTCCAGCAAGGGATGGAGGTGGGACAGAGTGACCCTTGGGTTTAGAAACACAGGTCTAGTTTCTTGCCTGAACATTTTTCCTCCTGATTCCTCCCCCTCTGCTGCCGCTGGAGCTGGGTGCTTGGCAAAGGCTCTCCCAAGGCAGCTTTGCAGGAGATGAAGCAGCTTGAACCCCTCTCACCCCCTGCAACCATCCAGCACTTCTTCCAGTAACCTGCAACTCTTAGATGGGATCCTTCTGATGCATCCTAAATTTGCTGGATGCAAATGATCCCACAAGCACTACCCACAGTGGCAGAAACACTTATGATGGTCACTGCATATCTGTTGTGTTCCCTTGCTCCCATGCCTGAGGCCACAACTGGCTCCCTTTGCCCCAGCTTCTTTTCCCTGCCTTCTCCCAGCCCCCTTTCTCCTGATTCCTTTTCCCCCACCTTTTCCCACATCCCATTCTCTGGCTCCAGGTTTCTCCTTCCCCAAACCTGCCCCACACCACAGCAAGTGGACACACATCCATGGAAGCTTTCACCAGATAACAAGACATTTCTGGCATGTGCTGCAGCAGCTTTCCCAGGCAGAGATTTTCCATGGATTTAATTTTCCTCTAGTTTAATTTGCTTGGAGTAAACCATCACCTTCTCCAAGCATGGGAGGAGTTGCTGGTCATTCTCACCAGAGTTTTTCTCCCTTTCTCCAAGATATGCTCATCCCTGGCCAAAGCCTTTGCTCTTCTTGGTCTTGCATGTGGCCAGGGTGCTCAGGGGAGACTCAGAGCTCCCCAGTGTTAGGCTGGGTGAGCTTGGGCTGGGAAGGACAAAGATTTTTGGAGCAGTTGGTGTGGAGATGAGGCAGCTGGCTCTGACTTGAGGGGTGCTCAGCCTGTGGTCACCAAAGGGTCACAGAGCCCTTAGGAGGATAAATGTCCCTTCTCACAGGAACCTGCAATCTGGGCACTACCAAGCACCTTGGAGAGGCCCTACTGGGTACTGGCAGGGTAATATCAGTGTCCTGATCCCACAGTGCTCCTGCCAGGGCTCCTTCTCCACAGAGGTGCTTCAGGATGTCACTGAGCATCAGTGCACCATCCTAGTCCTGGGAACAGGCCACAGCTTGGTGAGAAGGACCCTTGGCTCACTGCCAGAGGAGGTGACATCACCTGCTCCCTGCAGCACTCAGGACACCTCTGGGAGCCCCATCCCTGGTCCCTGGGATAGCAGCAGTAGGAGGCCAGTGTGGATTCCAGGCCAGGCTCTGTAGGGGTCTGGCATGAGCCTTCCTGTCCCTCTTCAGCCTTGTGCCAGGAAGCCAAGAAATCTCTTAACTAAATAAACAGCTCTCTTGTCCCAAATGGCATCTGTTTATATACCAGGTACGAACAGTCTCCAGGGCTGCCCATGCACAGCCAGTTCTTTACACAAAAATCTGTCCCTGAGGACTGCCAGTACTGTGTGGGGAAAGCTCAGCCTCATGCTGCCCCAGCATGGACACTGTGGAGCCCCAGGATGAAGAGGAGGAGGCCAGCCTGACTGCAGGACCGGGGTGTCAGGATTCAGATTTGGGGGTTCCAGGCACTGGATGAAGCCACAGTGCTGTCCTAATCGTGAGAGGTTCCAGGGAGATTATAAAGGCATCACAGTTGCATCTCCCAGAGGCACATTCCTTCCTCCTTTCCCTGAAGTCCTAAAATCCCCCCAGGAAAGATGATGGGCCAGGCCAGTGGTGAGGTCCTGTGTCTTCCCTAGCCATGGAGGAGGGAGAAGGGCATTTAAATCACCAAACCTTGATGTGAAATTTATGGTACAATCCTCCACTGTGCAGCAAACTTGGTCCCAGTGTCAAGTTCACCTTCAGCCACCTGAAGCATTGGCTCCTCTCCCTTGGGAAAAGATGTGTTTCATGTCTTGGAGTCCCAGACTATTTTGGGTTGGAAGGAACATTAAAGCTCATCCCATTCCACCTCCTGCCATGGTCAGGGACACCTTCCAGTATCTCAGGTTGCTCCAAGCCCTGGCCAGCTGGGACACTCCAAGCGCTAGGACATTCCCATGGATGGGGCAGCCACAGCTTCTCTGGGCAACCTGTGCCAGGGCCTCGCCACCCTCACAGGGAGGAATTTCTTCTCAATATCCCACCTAACTCTGCCCTCTGGCAGTTTAGAGAGAAGGATGGGAACCGTATCAAAGGTTGTACCAATGCTGATAGAAACCCCTCCCAGCCTATCAGCCTTGGCTGAAGGCTGTAATGAGGCACTGGCTGTGTCCCCAAGCTGTGGGAGCTGGCTGTGGCCAGCAGCAATGCCCAGGACAGGCTGTACCAAGAGCAAGGGTCAGGTGCTTGTAAAAATGACCAAAACTTCCTTCTGACCTTCCCCCAGACTCTCCAAGTTAAGCCCTTCCCTCTTATGATGTTTTTGGACACTGGAAGCAGATGTGCTGGGAGAACCACATGCTTTAAGAAGCAATAAATACCATGCTCCCATTTCCTCATTTTTCTGATCAAAACTGCAAACTGCTGTTGAAAGGAGAATGGTTTTGCAGAGCCCAGGGTTGGAGTGACTGCTGGGTCAGCAGTGTCACTGGGGACACTGCTGTGGACGCTCCCCTGCTTGCACACAAATCCAGGACACTGTGGAGAGTGTTGGGCTACAGACTGAAAAGTTACCAAGCATGCAGCTGGAAAACATTTAGGAAAGGTGGGAAAGCACCTGGGGCTCACAGGGAGACAGGCACTACCTCCATTCCTAGTTAGAAAAATTATTTAAAAATGATAACTTATAGGGGATATGAGAGAAGGTGTCTCCTAGAGCTTGTTAGTTTATGGCCTGTTAGAGAGAGTATCCTGCAGACCTTCAGAGCCCTTTGGGAGGGGGCTGGAGGCAGAAGGAGAGCAGAGCTGCCTTGGAGAACTGCAGCAGGACCTCATCACGCCTGGGTCTTGCAGGCTTTGCCTACATTCAAGGCACTGAAGCCTTCCCTGGAGCTGAAACCTCAGCTGGGCCAAACATTCCTCTTCCAAAGGCCATCTGCAGGCTGCAGGATGTTCCCATGTGACAGAGGTCAATGACAGTGAGACTGGGGTGACAAGTCTGCAGGTCAGAGGCACCTGTTTCTGTAATTCCCAGGTGTTTTTCTCTCCCTAGGAAAGCAGGTTGAGCAAGAATAAGGGAGACAAAAATCAAGATGAAAAAGGAAAGGAATCTCCTTCCAAAGACCGGGCCCAGAAACAAGATGCTAAAGTGGGGAAAGACTCTAAAAAGGAAGAAAGTGTTCAGAAAACAGACCTGAAAGGTAAAGCTGAGACTGAGACAAAGACCAAAGAGAACAAAGCTATGAACGATAAAGTCAAGGCCATGGAGAAAAAGCTGATGGGTAAGGACAAGAAGGAGGAAGAGAAAGGTTCAGTGTTGAGGGAGGACACAAGGAAGGACAAAAAGGAGGAAGAGAAGAGCTCAGAATTGAAGAAAGATGCAGGGAAGGATAAAAAGGAGGAAGAGAACAGCTCATATTTTAAAAAGAAGGGTACAGAAAAGGATAAAAAGGAAGAAGAGAAGGTCTCAGCAGCAAAGGAGAAGACAGAGAAGGAAAAAAAGCAAGAAAAAGATTCAGCATCAAAGGACACAGGGAAGGACAAAAAGGAGGAGAAGAGTTCAGAATCAAAGAAACAGGCAGAAAAATACATAAGAGGGGAAGGTAAGAAAGAAAATGATAAAAAAGAAGAGGAAAAGGCTTCAGCTGAGAAAAAATCCAAGGCAGATGAAAAGGATAAATCCCAGGCAGAAGCAGAAAAGGCAGAAAAGGTGGAGGAGAAACAGGAGGCCAAGACAGGAGCCGGGAGCAGCCCTTCCAAGCCTTCCTCCAGCAGCTCCGCCAATCAAGCCAAGGACGATGAAGCCTCCAGCATCTTTGATGAGCTCATTGAGAAGGTGAAGAACAACGATGCTGAGGTGACTGAGGTCAACGTGAACAACTCTGACTGCATCAACAATGAGACCCTGGTGCGCTTCACTGAGGCCCTGGAGTTCAACACTGTGGTCAAGGTGTTCGCTCTGGCTAACACCCGTGCTGACGATCACGTGGCCTTCGCCATTGCCATAATGCTCAAGTCCAACAAGGTGCTGACAAGCATCAACTTGGACTCCAACCACATCACAGGCAAGGGCATCCTGGCCATTTTCAGGGCACTATTGCAGAACAACACACTGACAGAGCTACGTTTCCACAACCAGCGGCACATCTGTGGGGGAAAGACAGAGATGGAGATTGCCAAGCTCCTGAAGGAGAACACCACGCTCCTGAAGCTAGGCTACCACTTCGAGCTGGCTGGGCCACGTATGACCGTCACCAACCTGCTGAGCAGAAACATGGACAGGCAGAGGCAGAAACGCCTCCAGGAGCAGAAACTGGCACAGGAACGGGGGGAGAAGAAAGACCTCCTGGAGGTGCCCAAGCCTGGAGTGCTGCCGAAGGGGTCCCCCAAAGCATCCCCACAGCCATCCCCTAAGGCTTCCCCCAAAAGTTCTCCCAAGAAAGGGGGGGCACCCACCATGCCACCCCCACCTCCTCCTCCACTTGCCCCACCACTGATGATCAATGAGAACCTGAAGAACTCGCTCTCGCCAGCCACACAGAGGAAGTTGGGAGACCGGGTGCTGCCAGTCCAGGAGAAGAACTCTCGGGACCAGCTCCTGGCAGCCATTCGCTCCAGCAACCTCAAACAGCTCAAGAAGGCAAGTGCAGGGCTAGGTGGGGCCCATGCACAGGGTGGGGCTGGGGGCTGAGGTCATAGCCATTTTCCCTCTGGCAGTGTCCTTCTCTGTCCCTGCTCCCAACCCCTGCACAGGGGCAGATCCATCCCTTTGCCAAGCACATGGGGAAAGAAGATCCATCCTCTAATACTACACCTGCAGAGCAGATGGGGTCAGCAGGTCCATCCCTTGGCAGAGAGCATGACAGGTGCAGATCTATCCCTTGGCAGAGCTCATGTGTTGGGCAGATCCACTAGGATCCAGGGTTTGGGACACAAAGAAGCAGCCATCCATAACTTATAACTCACTGGGCTCTTGATATTTTCTTGTTATGGCTGAGCCCATGCCCCTGGGGTGGAAGGTGGCTCAGGATAGCTGGTGGCTTCATCTGCTCTGGGGCTGCCAGACTTGACTAAGCCTTTTGAACTCTTTACATATGAACGACTGAATGTTGCTCTGGGGGTACTGACACAGCACCTTGGGGACCAGTGGAGAGGTGTGGCCTAGTTCTCAAAACAGCTAAACTATTTTAGCCAAGGGTGGCCTGTGGAAGCTGTGGCAGCAACTGTCCTCCTAATACAGGAGGCCCATAAATACACCCTTGGGCAAAACATTGTCGTGTATGCACCCCACACAGTAATAACTATGCTGGAACAAAAGGGCCTAATGCAGGTGTCAGCACAGAGCCTTGAAATCTCTCACACACTCTGGGTGGTTTGTGTCCATGCTGAGCTGTCTATGGGCTGGAGTGTGGGGACAGCCAGCCTGGCCAAGAGAAAGAGGTCATTGAATGGTTTGGGTTGGAAGAGACCTTAGAGGTCATCTCTTTCCTGCTATGGGCAGGGACACCTTCCACTATCCCAGGTTGCTCCGAGCCCTGTCCATCCCAGCCTTGAACACTTCCAGGGATGGGGCAGCCACAGCTTCCCTGGGCACCCTGTGCCAGGGTTTCACCACCTTCACAGGGAGGAGTTTCTCTCCAGTATCCCATCTCACCCTGCCTGGATGTCCCTGCACCATGTCAGGGACATTCCTGCACCCCCTCCCTTTGCTCTCCCAGTAACGGGGGTGTCTTTTCCTGCAGGTGGAGTTGCCGAAGCTGCTGCAGTAGGGAGCGGGAGGATTTTTCCCCTGCAGCCCATGGCAGACCCCCAGACACTGACTTTTCTCATGACTGTTTCCATGACAAACCCTTTGGAACCTGCAGTGACCAGCGGCAAGGATCAGGGATCTCTCTGGGACACGGAGAACGGGCCGGGCCCAGCAGGACATGACGGAGGATGTTGTATTTATTTTTTGATGGTTGTGAAGCCTTCAAGCTCGCTCTTCTACCAGCACCGTGCCCCGCTGAAGATGCCAAGAATAGAGCAGGGGTCTGCAGAGCTGATCTTACAGAAATCCCCCATCAGAGCATAAGAAAGGGGTTTGGCACCCTCTACCCAGGGTCCAGCCTGGGGTGAGCAGGAGCACCCCCAGCCTTAGGGGGGAGCAGGGGACTCCCAGACCATCGTCACATCACCACAAGGTGTCTGGGCGGCCAGCAGAGTTTTGGGATTCAGGCACAGCAGTGGTTGCAGAGTTGGGGGTTCAGGCTTGGCATCAGGAGGAATGGGAGGTTTGGCAAAGGGAGCAGCTGGGGAGAGAGGGGGCATGAAAGTGGTGGGACATGGGGATCCAGGCTTGGGCCAGGAGCTTGGGGCATCTTGTATGCACTCACAGCACTGCAGGGAGACCCCCAGAACCCTCAGAGCATGGAAATGAAATCTGCCTCAGAGAGAGCAGGGAAAGCACCGTCTCAAGGGGGGCAGTAGGTTTTGGGGTCATACCCACCACCCCCCCACCCCCCCCCCCATCCTTCCTGTTGTGACACCTTGATTACGATTTGTATGACAGTGGCCACTGCATCAGCAATAAAGCTCACCCAATGCTTCCCGTGCCTCTGGACAGCTCCACACCCCCAGACCCCAGACTGGGGCACAGGGGGTGTCTGGGAATGGACTCAGAAACCTCAGCCAGGAGCAGCTCTTCCTTCTCCCACACCCACAGCCCACCCTGAACTGGGCACCCCGGGACCGCCTGAACACCCCATCCTGGGTGTCCCTGGTCACCCACCCATCCAGAATCCTCCCAAAATGGGGCACCCAGGACCCCTCATATGGGACACCCAAATCCCCCCCAAATGAGGCACCTTGCTGCTGCTGGACATGGACAACTGGGTACCCAGTCATGCAGACACCCCAAAACGCTGGAGTGTCCCAGAACTGGGCACCCCTGGACCACTCCACAGTCATCTCAAACCCTTTGAGTCCACCCAGAACTGGCCATCTAGGGTCACCCCTAATCCCAAAGTAATCGATAACTAAGTGCCTCAGGGTCACCCTAAAACCCCGGGGTGACCCCAAAACTGGGCACCCCAGCCCCCGGGGTCGCCCCAGGGTCACCCCAAACCCTTGGGGTCACTCAGTACTGCTCTCAGCCCTGGCACCACGGGGCTAGGGCCGTTTTGGGGGTGCAGCAGCACCCAGGTGTCCCCTGGGAGGCTCCCCCTGTCCCGGAACACCCACGCGCGTGGCTGAGGGGAGGTTCCCGGTGCCAGTGAAATGCCGTTTCGGGGGGCATTTCTGCAGCCGCGCAGTGCCATGGCCCCAGCGGGAGGAGCAGTATCGATACCGGGGGGTCCTCACGCCCCCTTGACCCCTTGCACACCCCCTTGGGGCGGCCCCTGGTAACGCGGGACCCCAACCGGACAGCGCGGGGCCATTGGGACATCCCACACCGGCCATCCGAGCGGCCGCGGGGTCAGAGCACCAGGGGCGTCACCCGCACACCGGCGGTGTCGCCCTCAAACCAGGGCGGCCCGGGGCAGCGCAGCTCCCGGGGAGCGGGCGCGGGGGGGTGGTGGCAGCCGGCAGGGGGCGCCGTTAACGCACCGGGGGCGGAGCGGAGCGCGGCAGTGCCGGCAGCGGGGGCGGTGCAGCCCCGGCCCGGCCGCTCCGTCCCGGCCCCCGTAGCGGCAGCGCCCGACGGGAGCTATCGAGGGTGTCTGGCTCCGCTCCCCCCGCTCGGTACCGGGGAACCGGCGCAGGGCACACGGCGGCGGCGATGGGCGGCGGGGCGGCGGCATGAGGCGGCGGCGGCGGCGGGGAGCATGGCGGCGGCGGGCGGTGGCGGGGCGCGGAGGGGGCTGCTGAAGCGGAAGCCGAACTTCACGCTGCAGGAGCTGGAGGTGCTGATGAGCGAGGTGCTCCGGTACGAGCCGCTGCTGTTTGGCGCCGCCGCCGGTACCGTGAACGCCTACGAGAAGCAGAAGATCTGGTGGCGGATCACGCACAAGGTGAACGCCGCCGGCCGCCACCAGCGCGACATCGGCGAGGTGAAGAACCGCTGGCGGGGGCTACGCCGCCGCGCCGGGGACAAGATCAGCCGGCACCGGCTGGAGCGGCAGGGCCCGGCTGGCAGAGCTGCCGCCAGGAACGGGAACACCGGCAATAACGGGAGCAACGGGAACGGCGCGGCCGAGCCCGGCCCGGGGCCCGCCCCCGCCTGGGGTCCTCGCGGCGCCGCCGGCACCGACACTCCGATGCGCAGCGCCGAGGGGTCGGCACAGCGCGGTGCGTGTGCGGGCAGCGGCGGGTGGACGGGGCAGGGACACGGGGATGCTGGGACCGGGATGTGGGGGCACGGGCACACAGACGCTGAAACAGGTGTATGGTGGGATAGGGACGTGAAGAACCGGGACATGGACGTGGGAGACCAGGGCAGGCACTTGCTGGGGGACCGGGATGGGACATGGGGGGCCAAAAAGGGGCCACGGATGAGGTGGAATGGGATATGGAGACATGGGTTTAGGAAGTGGGAACAAGCAACAGGTAAATGGGGACACTGGGACCAGGACAGATGCATGGAGGAAATGGGTCGAGAGAGACAAGGACCAGGACATGTGGGACCACCAGGACACGGACATAGGAAACCAGCACACAGACACAGGGCCACTGGGATTGGAAGAGGATGGGAAGAATGGGGACACAGTGGACCAGGACCAGGATGTGAGTGGATCAGGATACAGGAGACCATGATAGTGACCTGGAGATACTGTGACAAGGATGTGGGGGTCCAGGAAACAGACATGGGGGACTGGGACTGGAATGCAAGAGAACTGAGACTGAAACAGGTTGCTGGGACCAGGACAGGCGCATGCAGGGACACAGGACACCAGGACCACGGTGTGGGGGATCAGAAAAGGGACACAACCAGACCAGGATAGAGGGGCAGGTGCATATGGAGAGCTGGGGACTCAGGGGATCTGGATCAGCACCTGGAGAACCAGAACACAGGCATCAGGACCAGGACATGGGGAATTGGGACAGGGACATGGAGTAACCTTGACACAGGGGACTGGGACAGAACCATAGCTCTGGGACAGGGACACAGGAGATCAGGACCAAGAGCAGGGGATGAGGAGCAAGAAACTGGGAACAAGACAGGTGTGTAGAGGGATCAGGACAGGGACCCAGGAGATTAAGGCCAGGACAGGGACAGTGGGACCATGCCATGGGGGACTGGAACATGGATACTGGGGATAATGGCAGGGACATGGAGGATTGGGACAGGTACATGAGGGATATGGGGGCATCCTAAGGCTTCACTAGGCCTGGGAGAGATACATGGAGGAACTGGGACACAGATCCAGGGAAACAGGGCAGGGATGTGAAAGGACTGGGATCAAGATATGGGAAAAACCGGAACCAGGACACTGGCACCAGTACAGATGCATGGAGGGACTGAAGCAGCAACAGTGGGGCAGGAACACAGAGGGAACATAATCAGGGCAAAGGGATAGAACATGGAGTGTTGGGACAGGTGACAGGGAAGTGGGAGGACTAGGACAGGGACCTAGGAGGCAGGGAGAATAACAGGCCACCTGGACCAGGACCGAAGGGTACCAGGATCAGGACAAGGATATGGGTGACTGGGATTAGGACAGGGACAAAAGGCAGGGGGTAGTAGGACCTGGACAGGGGTAAGAAGGGGCTGGGAACAGGGCAAAGATGTGGTGGGATTGAGACAGTGACATGGGGCAGGACAAAAACAAGTAACATGCCACTATTGGGACCAGAGCAGGGTCATGGGGGTTAGTGGGATGAGAACTAGGGCATGGTGGTACCAGGACTGAACAGGGACGTAGAGGCACCACATTCAGGACAGGGATACGTGTGGACTAGGACAAGGACCTGGGGATACCAGGACCATGCAGGCACATGGGGACACCACATTCAGGACAAGGGTATGGGAGTACTGGGAACAGGAGGAGGACAAGGGACACAGGACTATGGAGATATGTTATAGATAGAACCGGGAACGGGTGCAGGAGAGGGTATGTGGGAGCATGGGGATGGAGACAACAGGGACTGTCACTTGGTCCATGGGGCACTGAGGAACATGGGAGATCCCTGCAGCTGCCGTGTGCTCCCCGTCTGTCCCACAGGTGTCAAGGAGGAGCCGGTGAAGGAGGAGCCTGTGGAGGTGAAGACTGAGCCCTTCCACGGCCCCGCTGCCGACGGCATTCCCGGCCGCGGCTCAGACTGCCGGGTGCCCCGCACCGGAATCTGCCCGCCCAGTGAGCTGTGCGAGGGCTGGAGCCGGAGCCCCCCGTGCCCCACACCCTCTGAACTCTCCCTCGGCGACCTAAGCGGGCAGCAAGAGCCGCTGGGCTCCGACTTCCCGAGTCTGCTGTTGGAGCAGGAGGCCGAGCAGCTCAGTCACTGCGGCGCAGGAGAGGTGGGGCTGGACGGGACCCCCAAGTGCCCCCAGCTCAGCCTCGTGCAGTCCAATGAGCGGCTGGTGCAGGAGATGCGGGCGTTCCGCCAGGAATACGCCGAGAGCCGTCGGGAGACCACGGTGGTGCTGCGCGGCATTGCCCAAGCCCTGGGCACGCTCAGTCACAGCCTGGCCGAAATCCGTGACCTCTACCTCCGGGAGCGGGGGGTCCCCAAATCCTGAGCCCCACACGCAGCTGGCTGTGTACACACACCCCTACCCCCCTCCCTGGAACCCACCTCGCCGCTTTTATTACTATTTTTATTATTATTTCTTTTCATCTCACTTCAATAAAACTCGGAGCTGCACCCTCCATGGCTCCCCCAACCCTGGGCACCTCAGAGGGTTTTTCGAGGTGATGGGATGCAGGGGCCCAGGAGATGGGACACAGGTTTGTCGTTCTGAGCGGCTTTGCCTGGCTTTTCTCCTGGGCTGATGGACTCTGGTCCCAAATTTAGGCAGCGATGCTGGGGGGCTGAATCCCACCGGGACCAACCACCAGGGTGACACACCACCCACCCACCCTCCCCCTCTTATTCCTGTCCAGGGGAGGGAGCGTGGATAGAGGAATTGTTCATGCGCCCACAGTCCCAATCCCAGCACTGAATTTGCTGTTTTCTCATCTGAAATATTCCAGGAGTGGTTTGACACCCCAGTTTTGAGTGAGGGAAGCTGGATGAGTGGCAGCATTCCTGGCTGGCTCATCCAAGAGGCTGATTGAGTGGGAAATTACCCACCCCAACATAATTTTGAGATGGAGAAGTCTCGGGAGCAGAAGGGATAGAGTGGAATTCATGTTCCCCCACCTTACAGTTCATGGGAAGGGGCTGGGGGCGTTGCCCCCCCTTCCTTCCCCATCAAAGTCACTGAGACAACACAAGGCTGTGGGCACAAGACGTGGTTTAATGCCAACCCTGGGGGGGAAGAGGAGGAGGTGAATCCAGGGGTGGGCGTGCAGGGAGACAGCAGTGCACGGCCCTCGGGGGACCCCCCCAAAGGGACCCCCCCCGCGGGTACTCAGGGCTGCTGGCACCCAGAGCCGGGGGAGTAGGCACCCACAAAGGGCCCAGTGTGCGGCACAAGGGCCGCCCTGTTCTGCTGGCACCAGATCACCCCAGGATGGCCGGGAAGAGCCCGATCCAGCACCAGCTGGGGCAGCCCCCAAGCGCCAGGGAGGTCCCAGGGGTCCCCAGCCTGGCCCCGCTGGCCGGCGGCAGGTGCAGGGGTCCCCGTGGGGGCTTATGCTCCGGGATAGCTGGGCTGTGCCGGGACGTAGGGTGGTGGTGCTGTGTGGGGAGCAGATGGGGTGTCTGTCACCAGGCCACTGGGTCCCCTGGGGAATAGGGAGGGTCCCCCTTCCCCCCACCAATGCTCACCTGCGGGGTTGTAGACAGGGGGGCCGGAAGGGTACATGGGGTAGTGGGCAGCAGGGTCTGGCGGGGGGTACATGGCCATGGGGGTGAAGCCAGGCTGGGGCGGCATAGGGCCAGCTTTGGGATCCACAGGGAAGGGAGCTGGGGGAGCTGCAGGAGTGTAGCTGGACAGGGGGATTTCCAGGCCTGCGGGAGAGATTGGGCAGGTCCGTGGCACCCCGGCATGGGGACATGGATGGTGCCTAAGGGTGGCAGTGGCCCTCTGGGTGGCAGGTGCCGGGTTGTTATCTACAGCCCCACTCCAGTGCCCAATTTTCCCCCCGCATCCCTTCAGGTCCCACCACCTCCCCCCGCCCCAACTCCTCCACCCTATACCTCAGGACCTCTCCTGCTCCCCAGTCCCTGTATCCTACCCTGCCTCCATCCCTGCAGTCCACCCCCCCACCCTCCCAATCCCCCCTGCATTCCCACAGCCCCCCTTCTCCTTGCCTCCCCCACCATCCCCCCACCCCACACCTACAGGACTCTTCTGCTCCCTCTCATCCTTTCAGCTTCTACCTTGCACCCCAACTCACCTGCACATCTCCAGCCCCACCCCAGACCACTTCACCCTGCAAACCCCCATCCCCGCAACTTCCCCCTCTCCACCTCCAGGCCTCTCTGCCTTCCTTGAGGCCCCCTCAAAATCCCACCATCCTGTGCCTCATGAACCCTCCTGCAGCACCCCCATCCCTGCTGCCCAGTTCACACACTCCGATTTCCCCCTGCATTCTTCCAGGCCCCCCCTATTTGCCTCTTCCCAAACCCATCCACTCTCTTCCTACAGGACCCTCTTGCACCTCCCATCCCAATAGCCCACACACACACGGATTCCCACAGGCCAGGTTCTCCCAATCCCCCACCCTGTACCTACAGCACCATCACGGGCCGAGCCTCCTCCTGCAGCCCCCATCCATGCATTCCCCATTCCTGCACCCTCCCATTCTCCCAAGTCCCCTTAACCCCGCACATCCTTACCTGCAGGAGACTCTCAATCCCCTCCTCCTGCACACCCCCATCCCTGCATCCCCCCTCCCTACAGCCCTCCACCAGACCCCCTTTCCCCCCAAACTCCACTAGGCCCCCTCAACCCCGCTCCACCCCCTTTTCCTACAGAAGCTTCCTGCACCCCCTCCTCCAGCACCCCCATCCCTCCCCCCCGAGCTCCGCACCTTGCAGGGGGGTGCGCGGGTGCTGCCGGCGCTGGTACAAGTAGCAGCAGGAACACATGAAGCAGCAGACGATGGTGGTGACGATGGCGATGAACAGCACCACGGCTGAGGCGATACCCGCGATGGTCTTGGGGCTGTGGGACCCCCGGATGTGGGGAGCAGGGCCTGGGGTGCACCCAGGGCACACACCCCCAGCCAGCACCCACTGATATTGCCCAGTGCCCAGCACCCAGTGACACTGTCCACTGCCCAGAACCAATGTCCAGTGACACTGTCCAGCACTGCTATCAGCACCCAGTACCAGTGACCACTGCCCAGCACCCGGCAGCATTGCCCACCCAGTAGCATTGCCCACCCAGTAGCAATGCCCACTGCCCAGTGACCAGCATCCAGTAGCAGTAACCAGTGCGCAGCATCCATCCCACGATGTGCAGTGCCCAGTATCAGTGTACAGCATCCAGTGCCCAGAACCCAATACCAGCACTCAGTACCAATGCCAAGAGCTCAGCACTCAGTACCAACTGCACCCAGCACCAACTGCAAAGCACCAATGCCCAGTACCAGTATCCAACACCCAGCACCACTGGCTGGTGCCTAGTACCCAACACTCAATGCCCAGCACCCAGTATTAGTGGCTAGCACCCAGAGCCAACAGATTGGCAACCCAGGACTACTCCCCAGTGCTCAGAATCAGTGCACAACACCTGCATTCAGCATCCAGTAACAGTGTCCAGTACCAAACACTCAGTGCCCCCACAAAGTACCAGCGCAGAGCACCCAGCACCTGGTGCCACTGCTCAGTACCAACTTCCAACCCCCAGTACCACTGGCCAGCATCCAGTACCAGTGCCCAGCACCCAATACCAGTGCACAGCACCCAGAATTCCATACGAGTGCCCAGTAGCAGTGCTCAGCACCACTGCTGAATGCCCAGAACTCACTGCCCAGCACACAATACCAGTGCAGTATCCATCACCAGTGCCCAGCATCCAGCACCCAATACCAGTATCCAGCACCCAATATTAGTGCACAGCACCCAGCACCCAGCACCCAATGCCCAGTACTCACTACAAGGGCCCAGATACCACTGTTCAGCACCCAATACCAGTGTCCAGCACCACTGCACCACTGCCCAGTGCATAGCACACAATGACCAGCATCCAGTACAACTGCCCATCATCAGCACCCAGTCCTAGCACCCAGCCCACCCAGGGGAGCCCCCAGCCCCATCAGCCCTGGCTGTGGCACCTGAAGGCAAGGCAGTGGCGCTGCTGGCGCTCGGTGAGCAGGCGCAGAGGGTCTTGGCAGCAGTACCGCTGGTGGCATGTGCCGCAGCAGAAGGTAAGGAACTCACAGTCGAAGCCAGGGTGCCATGACCCGTTTCTGTCCACGTACCACAGGCAGTCTTCGCCCCCGGCCACTGTGGACAGCCGCCCATCATCAGGGCCTTGGAGAACCTGGCCATCATGACCCTTGGTGGCATCAGCAGCACCCCATGCCCTTCATCCCCCACATGAGCACAGACCATACCCCACTGTATCCTATTCCCTTGTACCCTGGTCGACTCTGCCCCATGGACCCCCAAAGTGTGCCCCTATACTCCCCCAAACACCCTGCTCCTTTCCTTCCCCCTGTCCCTCATACCCAGCCCCACATCCTCCATTACCCTGCTCCATCCTGCCCCTGTGTAATCCCATACCTTGCTCTATGCCCCCCCACTTCCTTCCAAACTCTGCCCCTAGGTACCCCCTGCTCCATCCAGACCCACACCCTTGCAGACCGCCCTCCATCCCACCCAGCCCTCTGACCCCTCCAGATGCCCCCAGCTTCCTCCCCTTCCGTGTGTTCCAGTGGCACTTCCCGCTCTATTTCTGTCCAGAGCCACCTGTCTTCCCAGAAATAGCCGCAGGCCGAGGCCCGGGGGCGGCCGGAGGCGCCGGGGCACGCACGGGTGGGGAGTCACGGAAATGGGCTTTGTGGGAGTCTCACATTCACACACCCCAAAATGGGACTACGGCAGCTCAGGGACAAGTGGGGAAACTGAGGCACAGTTTCGTGCAGGGTTCGTGAATGGAAAGCCCCCAAATTCCCCGGGGCCGGGCATCCCGGCTCGGTTAGCCACCAGCTCCGTGCCTGCTGTTCCCGGGGGTCAGCGGCTACTGGGGACACCCCGAAAGCGGAAAATGGAAGGTGGGTTGTGGGGGTGGAGGTAGACACAGTGCCCAGGGGGACACTTGCAAGCAACCCCCAGTCAAAGGGGCCGTGTGTGGCACGACTCACAGTCACGGCTGGTGGCACCAAGTCCCACACAGCAGGATCCCCATGTCACGGCTGGTGGCACCGTGTCCAGTCGCAGGGTGACACCGGATCCCTCGGCCCTCGCCGGTCCCCGTATATCTCTTACCCATCGAGGCGGCCACGGCCACCAGCAGGGTTCCAGCCAGGGGCCATCCGCTCCCGGGGCTGCCGGGCCCCATCCCGGGGCCGGGCCCGGTGTCCCCGCTCAGCGCTGCCCAGGACAGGGGCGGCGGCTGCGCGGCGGCACCGGGACCGGGGCCGCTCCCGTGGCCGGTGCTGCTGCCGCCTGGTGCCGGTGCCGCGGGGCCGCTTCCTCGCTGCCGGTGTCTCCCGGTGCCGCCCGGTGCGGGGCCGGCGCAGGCCCGCAGTGACGCCGCAGCCCCGCGGCGCTCGGTTGCTGCCCGGTGTCCCCCCCTCTCCCGCCCCCCCCCCGGCGCCGCCTCACACCGCAGCCACCGGCCCCCGCCCGCCCCCACCGGGAGGAGCGGCGCCGCCGGCCCCGGGCACTGGCAGGGGCGGGCGGGATGCGGGGATCGGGGTGGCTTCTCTCGCACTGTCCCCTCACCACTATACCCCTCCGGCAACCCTTATTTCGCCTCTTCCTGCACCCCCATCCTTTTGCTCCTCCTGGCACAGCTCCCCGCACCTTCCACGCACCCCATCCCCTTCATCCAACCCCTTCCCCATCCCCTGCTCCCCATCATTTCCCCTCCCAGCACCACTGCACTCATTTGCCTGCCCTGCACCCCATCACTTTGGTCCACAGCACCTTTCCTCCAACCCCATCCTTTCCCTTAACACCTTATTTCCCTCCCCCTGCACCCCATCCCTTCACCCATCCTTGCACCCTTCCCTGCACACTTCCTGCCCACCCTCCTGCACCCAAACCCTGCATCCCTCACCTCCATTCCATCCTTCCCTTCTACTCCTGGCTCCCTTCCCAGCCTGGGTCGCTGGGTGGCAGGGGTGCACAGCTGGATCTGGGGAACCGTCTTGGCACTAGGATCACCCCATTACTGCCGCAAGCATAGCCAGACCCCAAATCTGTGGATCCCATCCTGTCAATGACAACTGGACCCAGGACTGCGGGACCTCCGAGGGGACATGGAGGTGACACATCCTGAGAATGACGTATCCCAAAAACCACCTTTATTAGAGACCAGAACTTCAAATTCACGGTCGTGGTGACACCAAGGTCACCGTAAGCACTGGGGTCACAGTGTCCCTGTCAGCAGTGCCAGTGAGGGAACACGGTGGGGGCCAGCCCCTGCCACCCCGTTGTGGCTCCCTCTCCAGCCCCCACACCGGGTGGGGAGGCATGAGATGTCCGCGCCATCCCTGGGCCAGCCAGAATGTGTCCCCGCCCCTGGGTGGGGGTGTGGGCACTCACACTTGTGTGACAATCTCGCTGTTTTCGGACATATAGACCTGGATGGGCACGCTGCCTGCTGAGCGTCGCAGCACCTGCACCGGGGGACCCTAGGGGGACAAAGACCCTGTGGGTGTTGGCACCCCCCCTTATCTGGGGGCACCACTGGGGGCACATCCTGGCACGAGAGTTGGGCTGGGGGAGTTGTGGGGCCATGGCCACAGGTCCCCACTTGCCTGGCATGTGTCCCAGCCATGCCATGCGTGCATTTGTCGCAGTGAGACTCCCAGGTGGAGAGGGGGAGCTAGCCACTGACATGTCTACAGGGATCCTTCCCTGTTCAAGGGCACCCCAGTGCTGCCTCAGGGACCCAAATGAGTCTTGCTTGTGGGAACCTGGGTGTGACAGGCGGGACCCTCATGGATCCTGCCCTAGGGACCCCTTTGAAGTCCTGGTCCTTCCCGTGGGATCCCAGTTCTGCCACAGGAACACCCATAGGGTCCTGTCTTGCCCTTAGGATCTTCAAGAGAAACTAGGGACCTACATGGAACCCCCAATGCTGCTCCAGAGACCCCCCTTAAGACCCTGCCCCAGGGACTCACATGGGACCCGTCCTGCCCCAGGGCCTCCTGGTTCTGCTCCTGGGATCCACATGGGACTCCAAACCTGCCCACGGCACCCTCATCAGGTCCTCATCCTGCCCTGAAGGACCTTAAAGACCTTACTTCTGTTCCTAAGAACAGAAGACCCTGGTCCTGGCCATTGGACCTCCTCAGGAACCCAGTCCTGCCCCAGGGACCCCTCTGGGACCTGAATTCTTCCCCTGTGATTCCCTCAGGGCCCTAATCTTCCTATGGAGACCCACTCAGGACCCTGGTCCTACCCCAGGGACCATCAGGGACCCTCCAGACTCAATGTATGGGACCTTGGACCTGCTCAGATGACCCTCAGAAGGTCCTGATCCTGCCCCAGAGGATCTTAAAGGACCTTGATCCTCTCCTCAGGACCCTCCTGAGACCATGGTTCTGCCCCAGGGTCCCTTCTGGGATCCCAGTCATGTCCCAACAGCCCTCATAGGATTCCTTGGACCCCCTCAGGACTTCACTCCTGCTCTAGAAATCCTCATGAGACCCCACCAAAATCATGTATCCTTACACTACCTCAGGGTCATAACTCATGTCACCTGCAGGACAGCACCCAGGGGGGTCCCCCTTCTCCCACACGACCACTCCCAGCCAGACCCCATGTCCTACCTGAACCAGTGAGAGGACTCCATGAGGAACGGGCATGTCCCTGGTAATCCCACCATGGGGTCTCAGGAGAGCCCCTTGCCGGTCAAGGGAGTGGGGCCGGGCACCCCTCAGCCGGGCGCGTTGATGCCACGACTTGAGCTCCTCAGTGACGGCAGCCTTGGAGAGCCCACGGGCCCCAGCGGGTGCATAGTCTTTGAGCGAGGGCGTGCGCACAATGCGGCTACGTGAGGGCACCAGGCGCTGGTACCGCAGCGGGGCCAGATCCTGCTCATACAGGAAAGTCAGGGGAGCAGCAGGTGGCAGAAGCTGGAGGGCACCCCGAGGGTAACCAGGCTCAGCAAGGGGCAACGGAACTGCAAAGGACACGTTAGGGCTGCTGCTGCCCGGTGAGGTGGTGTGGGAGACGCTGGAGAGGTCAGAGATGCTGTCATCGGAGCCAGAGCAGCACACAGGGCCGGGAGTCAGGATGCAGGAGGTGGGCACAGTGACTGTGTAGTAGGTGGGGCGCCGGCGGGGTGTGGTGCTGCGTCCCCGTGGCTCAGCTGGCTGCCAGCATGGGTCCACCCTGCAGGCAAGACACTGTGGCTGCAGGAGGACCCTTCCCCTCACCCCAAAGCCAGGGCAATCCCTGAGAGAAATGCACCCATGGGTGTGGGGTGCAGCCACCCCATGGGGAGACATCCAGCCTCTTCCCATGGGATTAGCTCCAGCTTCCCTGTGGGGCAGTCTCCAGCCCCCTCCCAAAGGATTAGTTCATCTTCCCCATGTGGCTGACCTCCATCATCTCCATAGGGTTACTTCCATCGTCTCCATGGGATTATCTCCAACCTCCTCCCAATAGATTTCTGTCCATCCTCCCCACAGGGTTTTCACCTTCATCCTGTCTCTGGGATTATCTCCCTCCTTCCCATAATATTGTGTCCATCCTCCCAAATGATTGAGCTTCATCATCTCCATGGGGCTGGTTCCATCCCCTCCCCATGGTATTATGTCTGTCCTCCCCATAGAATTTGGTCCACACTTCCCTTGATGTGGGGCTCCATTATCTTCTCCATGGGATTATCTCCATCCTCCTCCCCATGGAGAGGAGGTTCCATCACCTCCACGAGGCTCTCTTCATCCTCTCCCACAGGATTTCTCCCTTCCTCCTTCCCACAGGGTTAGCTCCATCTCACTGCCAGTGGAACTATCTCCATCCTTCCTATGGGATTATTTCCAACATCCTCCCCATGAGCTGATCTCTATCATCTTCACAGGGTTATTCCCATCCTCCTTCCCATGGATCGTGCTCCATTCCTTCACATGGGAATATCTCCATGCCCCTCTCCATGGGGTTATCTCCATCCTCCCTTGCAGAAGCCCTTGTCTATCCTCCCCAAGCTCAGGACATACCTCAGAGACTGGGTCTGTCCCTGCCGTCCTGATGGCTCTGGGGTGCTGGGAGCACTGGAACCCGCCTGCCGGCACAGCACCAGGGTCCGCATGGGGACAAACCGGTAGGGAGGGTCCCCTGTCCTGGACACTGGGGAGCCTGCGGAGTCAGGGCTGCTGGGGCCCAAAGAGCTGGCAGGGGAAGCCATCAGGGACCCAAGACAGCATTGGGAGCTCTGGTTTTCCCCATCCTCAGGGTCGATGATGGGATTTTTGGCCCTCTCATAGGGTCTGTCCAGGCTGGTCTTCTGCCAGGGATTGGGGGCGGGCATCAGAAGCCCCGACTCCTCCTCCTCCTCACTGGGGTCCTTGGTAGATGGGGACTTCCGTGGGGTGGCAGGTCCTGGTGGCTGTGTGTCCTCTGCAGGAGAGATAGAGGGTTGGGATAGAGGGGATACAGAGAGGGGTGGGATGGAGGGAACAGGTGGCTGTTGACACGGAGGGGAGATGTGGGTGGTTGGGATGGAAGGGACACACAGGGCAATGGCATGGAGGGGACTATAGCAGTGGAACGGGATGGGGGGGACACAGGAAGAGTAGGGATAGAGGGAACACACCAGGGCTACTCCCTGGTCCCCACAGCCCCCTAACCCTCCTCCAACAGGCTGGTGTCAGACATGGAGCTCTCATCGGAGGCATTGAACTCCGTGGGGCAGGGCCCTGTGAGAACAGAGCCAGGGCCGCCTCTGGGTGCCAAAGCGCTCCCACGGCCCCACCACCACCCAGCACGTCCCCGCGGGCCTCCGCTCCCTTCTCCCACGCCACCTGTCCCAACACGCTCTGGGACGGCAGTGGTACCGGCCAGGCCGGCTCTACCAAGCTGCGTGCAGTTCCCAGCCTGCCCGGGATGGGCAGGTTGGGGGCACCAACAGGGAAGGAGACACCACCACCACAGCCCTGGTCCCTGGAGGGGACAGGAACAGAGAAAATGTGCACATGCTTGGATGGCTGCCATCGGGATGGGGACATGGCAGCTGGGCCACATCCTGCCCCCCTTTGGGTGCAGGTGCTGAGGATGGGTGATTTGGTTTAGCTATGGGATGCAAGCGGCAAGGGTGATATTCAAGGGGGTTCAATCAATGGAGGTGAAGTACTGGGGTGGATTCAGTGAGAATGGTTTATCAGGTTGCATGCACTGTGGAGAAAGTTTTGGGGTGTGTTTAAGGGGGTACATGCACAAGGGATGGTGTGTTGGGGTGCATGCATTGGAGACAAAGTTTTGGGGTGCACTCACAAGGGTACAGCCACAAGAGATGAAGTATTGGGGTACCTTGAATAGGATGCATTACCAGTGAGGGCATATTGAGGTGCATGTACAGGGATGGCCTTCCAGGGAGCATCCAAGGGGTATATTCAGCAGGGATAGGGAATTGGGGTGCATTCACCAGGAGTGGTATGCTGGGGGGCATTTTGTGGGGGCACAGAACTGGGTTGTATTCACAGGGGATGGAAAGTTGGGGTGCATCCAGGGGGTGTATTCACCAGGGAAGGGAACTGGCATGCAGGCACTGTGGATGGCATATTGCGGTGCATCCAGAAGAGCGCATGCACTTGGGATGAAGGACTGGGCTGCATCCAGTGGGGTGTGTTCAAAGGGAATGAGGAATTCAGGTGCATTTCTCAGGGACACCCAACCAAGCAGCACCCCATTCTGCCTCCCTGCTCTCCAGCATCCCCCCATCATCTGGGGGGCTCAGGGGGCTCACCCTCGGCAGTACTGGTGTCCCACTGCTCTGCCAAGAGCCGTCGCTGGCTCAGGACCTGCTCCAGGTCCCGCAGCTTCTGCTCCTCCCGAAGCGCCGCGGTCTGCCGCCTCTTCCGCACCTGCCGGCCAATGTTCTCCTCGTGGCAGAGCTGGCGGGAGGCCTCGGCAATCTGCAGCTGCAGCGCCCGCTCCCGTTCCAGAGGGTCCTGGATGCGGGGGACATGCTCAGAAACACACCTCAACACCCCCAAGCCCCCCATCGTGCTTAACACCCCAACACCACCCACAGCACTTGGGATCCTAACCCCTCCCAGCATCTCGTCTGGGACCCCAACACCCAACACCACTCTTGGAACCCAACACCATCCATAACATTTGGAACCCACCTCCTCTAATAATTCTGGCACCCCAATACACCTAGGACCCCCCACACCCACCACCTTGGCATGCCAATTCCACACATTATGTTTAGGACCCCATGATAACCCCATTAACTCAACACCCCAACACCACCCATCATCCTTGGAACCCTGCCTTGTCCCATCTCCTGGGCACCCCAACACCAAATATTGCATTCAGAACCCAAACATCTCCCTTCACTGGGGCATCTCAGCACCCCAACACCACCCATCATGCTTGAAAACACCCCCTGCCCCTCCCACCTACAGCACTTGGCACCCAACCACCAACCATGGGATGGGGATGGCAACATTTCCAGGTGACCCTCAGGCAGCCTCAGCAGGGGAGGGGAGGGGAAGGGAGGGGATGGTTGTCCACCACCTTTGCACCCCAGGAACTGCCTCACCACCCCACGCAGAATGACGATCTCATCCAGCTTGAACGCAGCCCCGATCCTGCGACGGACCTTGGGGGGCTTCTCACCGGCTTTCAGAGGGTACTCGCGGGGCAGGGTCCCCGTCAGCTCCTGAAGACGGCACGAGGACACTGAGCAGAGCCATGGTGAAATGTGAGGGTGGGCAGGGGGTCCTCATGCCCTGCTCACCGCCTCACGCAGGCACAGCTGCCGCAGCTCCTGGATGCAGCCATCAAGCCGGGCCTCCAGCGCCTGCTGCTGCCGCCGTCCCGCCTGCACCCGCTCCTTCGATGGGGACACCGGGCAGCCAGTGCCTGGATCAGCCACACAGACATCTGGAGGGATGGGAACACGCAGGTACCACCCTCCACCAACCCACAGCCTTCCTGCCTTGGCTTCCCTCCATCGCAGGGGGGGAAAAAGCAGCCATGACCCTCCCAGCAGCACCCATGGGTACTCCAGCTGCCCCAAAGCAGCTAGGCCTCCCTTCTCCCTCAGCAGCATCCGTGGGCGTACTGACTCCCCTGGAATACCTGTTTCCCCCACCCAGCAGTACTCATTGTTGTTCCAACTCCCCCAGGGTATGCAGGAACCCCTCCCCCAGCAGCACCCATAGTATGCATTAAATCCCCCAGGGCATGCATTAAATTCCCCCAGCAGCACCATGGGTGCTCCAGCCCCCCCGAACACGTGTGACGTCCCTTCTGGGGGGGGGGGGGGGGCACAGGAGGAAGGTTTCAGTCTGACTCAGCCATCCCAAGCCAAACCCGTCTGAGTCAAATCCTGTCCAGAGCACCCTCCACTACACGTGGGGTGCCTCCCCAAACGCAGGGGAAGCCTCCATTCCTCCACCCCTTCCGTCCCTCAAAGCTTTCTGAGGCAGCTCATGTGTCCCCAGCGTGCCCTCAGGCACCGAAGTGCTCCGTTCTCTGCCTGGGAAGAAGGGGCGCGTCCATCAGACCACCCATGGGCGACGGGGGCACCCCAAAACCTCCCTCACCCCCAAGCCCCCTTCTCACCCGAGTGCAGCATGATCCTGCTGTCCACGTCACTTGCCTCCCCCATGCCGCGCCGGGACCCTGCGGGCAACAGCGGGGACACAGCTCGTCCCCACGCCCCCAACCGGGCTGCACCCATAGGTGCCCCCCGTCCTGCACCCCCAAAATCCCTCATGTCGCTCCGGGCGTGCCGCGACGGCGGCGGGGGAGAGGCGAGGCTGTTTGCTTTGCCTTCTTGTAGGTCGTACCATAAATAAAGGGTGCGGACAGCGCGAGGCGGGGGGAGGGTGACACCCTCGAAGGGGTCAAAGGTAGTCGGGGTGCGGTGAGGGGCGAGGCCGGGGGGCCCTTCGCTCCCGCCTCAGCTGGTTTCGCTGGGCACCTCTCCCAGTTTTCCTCTTTTCCGTCTGAGCTGGCGGCGGATCCTGGGGTGGGAGCGACCGCCAGCCTGGGAAAAGGGGGTTCCCAGCACCCCAAGCCCCCCAAACTCTTGGGGAAGGAGTGAAAGGGGGGCAGAGGGGCGGGGGAAAGGGATTGACACCGCCTTTCCAGCGCCGTTGCCTGGCCGTGCCTCAGTTTCCCCATCCCGCTCCACGACGCACTGGGCGGCCAGAGGTAGGGCGGAGGTCCCGGGAATCCCGGCGGGGTAGGAGAATCCCTTACCTGAGCCGCCCGCCGCCGCTGCCGGCTGTGCTGCGCCGGGGCACGGACGGGTCTGGGCTTGAGCGGAGGGAGGAGCAGGGTGAGCAACACCTGCCCCAGTCCCCGCCCCGCCCCACTGGACGGCCCCCAGCGGCTGCACCGTACGACACTGCATGGATTGGAATGACACTGTACAGCACTGTGTGGTGTGGCATGGAATGGTATGCAATAGCACTGCATGGAACTGTATGGTGTGGGGTGGGTGACATGGGAATGCACAGTGTGGCATGGCATGGCATGGCATGGCATGGCATGGCATGGCATGGCATGGCATGGCATGGCATGGCATGGCATGGCATGGCATGGCATGGCATGGCATGGCATGGCATGGCATGGCATGGACCTGTGTGATATGACATGGCATAGCATGGTATGGTATAGATGTGTCACAGCATGGCTGGCACATAACAGCAGGAGGTGGCGCAGCTTGGTGTGGGGTGGCACCGCAGCACAGCACAGCCTAGGACAGTGCTTGCTGGAGGCTCTATCCCTAATGGCATGTAGGCATGGGCCAAGCATAAGGACCACTGTCCCCATCCTTGCCCTGGCCATGCACAGCAGGTGCCAGGACAGTGCCAGGATGGTGCCATCATTGTGCCAGGATGGTGCTGAGGCTCTCCCGGGCCATGAGCTGATCATGCTGCAGCCACTGTGGCCCCTCTGAGCTGGATTGGAGTGAACTGGGCACATCCTACATTGCTGCACCTGGCAGGGTGGGGAAGAGATTCATCCCCATAGGATGGGGCTAAGCAGGATGGGGTGAGAAGGCATGGTGCAGGCAGGGGATGCAGGGAGCAGGCAGGGGATGCAGGGAGCAGGCAGGGAGCAGGCAAGGAGTGCAGGGAGCAGTGGGAGGGGAGATGCAGATTCCCCCGAACAACCCTGTCTCAGTGCCCAGGGTGGTGCTGTCAGCCTGGGGCTGTTGGTGTGAGACCTATCCAAACCAGTGTCTCTTTTTCCCTCCCAGTGGACTCCAGCTGCAGGTGGAAAGGGCAGAGGTGAAACACATTTAACTGTGGAAATGGGAAAAAAACACCAGGAGAAGACAGAGGAGAAAGGAGACTGAAGGAGTGAGGAAAGCTCTGTGCTATCAGGGGATGGCTGAAGGCCTTGGATGGACACCAACTGCAGCTGGGCTGATGGCACCACCAGCAAAATGAAGCAGTGGCCACTATGACCACCCTCCATCCCCACCATGCACCATCAGCCCAAGGCAATGCCACCCCATCCCTGTCACCCATTTCCATCAAGAAAACCAGATAAAAGACTTTGGTTCTTTCCTGCTTCATGGAGCCAGGCAGAGGGAGAGTATTGCTTGAATCCCCTATATCACCCCTGGCACTGCCCTGGTGTTACCAGCTCATTCCAGCCCTAGCACCCTGGTTGTCACCAGCATGGGGACACCAAGGCTCCAGTACTCACCCCAAAACACAAGCTCACTCAGAATGGCAGCGCCAGGTGTTATTCCCAGTGCTGGGATGTGCTGGGGATGGGGGCAGCCCAGTGTGTGCCAGCGGGCTCAGGGAGCTCTGCTGGGTTGGCTTTGGCTCATGTCTGCCGGGCACCTGCCTCTGCCAGCTTTATCTTCTGCAGGCTGTCCCACACCTGTAGGAACTCAGGACGAGGGTCTGGCTCTGGCCCAGCGACCTCCTGCTCGTGCTGCAGGAGGGGCAACCATGGGGTCTGGTTGGGATTCCCCCTGCCCTCCCCATGACCCAGCTGTCTCCTGACCCAGAGAGGGTATTCCCTCAACTGTCACCATGATCTGGTCACTGCTGGCAATCCCTTGACCCATGTCCAACCTGTCCAGCTTCCTTTGGCCAGTCCTCAAGTTCCCTGGACATTACTCAGCACAAATGCCCCAACAGCCCAATCAGCACTTGGCTGTCCCCAGGGAAGGACATGCCTACATAGCTGGATGGATGGATGGATGGATGGATGGATGGATGGATGGATGGATGGATGGATGGATGGAGAATGGATGCATGGATGGATGTAGGGATGGACACAGGAGGGAAGAATGGTGGAGGGATGGATGGAGCATACAATGACACATGAATGGAGAGATGGATAAATGGATGGATGGAAGGATGGATGGATGGATGGATGGATGGATGGATGGATGGATGGATGGATGGATGGATGGATACACGGATACACGGATACATAGATACATGGATGTATGGAGGCTGGATGGGGGGATGGATTCAGGGGTTCACAGATGGATGATGGATGGATATATGTTCATATGTATGGATACATGAGTGGATAAATGGATGGATGATTGTGAGGTGAAGGCAGGAGAGCTGGCCTGGATATAGGAACGGAGGCTGGGACGACAGACAAGGACAAAGGGACATCACAGACCTCTTTAAGTCTCCAGTGGTGCTCCCTCAGCTGCTGCTCCTTGTCAGATGGGGTCCCCTCCAGCTCCTCCCTGCCTCAGCCACCAGTTCTCTAGCACCTGCAGGAGCTCGGCCCTGTGCTGGGGCAGGATCCTCCTGTGGGGATGTACAGGTTTCAATCGCCCCCCCACGGGGTGTTCACAATCCCTCAAGGTCCTCATTACTTCTTGGGGTCCCTGTCACTTTCAGGATCCCTGTTGTCTCTGTGGTCTCCCTCACTGCAAGGTCCCCATCACCCCTGGTGTCCTGTTGTCCCTTTGTCCCCCTCACTCCTGGGGTTCCCAACACCCCTGCGGTTGAGGTCTCACCATTGTACTGGATGTCCCCATAACGTTCAAGTCCTCATTATCCCTGGGATCCCCATCACCCCTGGCGTGTTAATCTTCCCTCAGGATCCTCATTACTCTTTGGAGTCTCTTGCTTTCAGCATCCCCATTATCCCTGTGTGTTGCAGTGTCCTCCTCGGAGCAGCTGCTCCTTCCACCCAAGCTAGCTCAACACTGCGATCAGACAGGGAACACGCCTCTGGAGTTTGGGAACCAGAGGAGCAGCTAAGGGGGTTTTCCCCTTATCACGGGAGGGACCACACCGATGGTGGAGGAAGGAGTTGGGCTCAGTTGGAGGGCAAAGTCCAAGGTGTTTATTCAGTCCCACCCGGGGACATCCAAACCTCAGAGAAGCTGCTCCAGCTGAGCCGCAGGGGTGACGAGCTCCAGGATTAAATATAGGGGAGGGAACTAAGGGAGGAGACAAACCAACATCCAGTGAGGGACAAGGTGGGAGTGGAACAGGGTTGGAGGGATATTTAAAGAAACCAGTGAGAACATAAAGGGAGGAACTTCCTTGGCTCCTGCCCTGTCACTCCATGTCCTTACCCGAACTCTCTAGAAGCTGGAGGAACAATGGAATGACAGGCAGGGCCCGTAGGAGGGGACTGGGAGAAATATGGGAGGATTGACAGGGAAGAGGGGCAGGGACAAACCTTAGAACATAACATTTCTTAGGAGAACAGGGGAGTGCAGAACAAACTATTACAACAAAAATAGATAACATAAAATACAATATGAAAATAAATAACACAGAGTACAACGCAACACCTGTGTTCCTCATTGTACCTGGGGATCCCAGGTTCCCATCACCCTTGGGATTCCCACCACTTCGTAGTCCCCATAACATCCATGTTCCTGTTCTCCTTGTCTCCATCACCCCTGGCATCCCCATTGTCCTTGGTGTATCCATCACGCCCCATCCCCATCCCCATTCTCCTCACTCACCCAGCACTGTGCTGCTCCTCAAGGCTTTGTCATCACCCTGGACAAGTTGTCACTAGTGGGGACCAAATCAACTCCCCACCGGGAGCTGCAGCTGGCCATGGTGGCTGTGGGTGCAAGGGAGCAGGAGGAGAATGGGTATTCTCCACGTTAGCTTCGGAACCTAAGGAGTGCAAGGGTCCTCAGGCTTAACAGAGGATAGACACTGGAATCTGCTGGGGGCACAGGGAACACTGGAAGCACCAGACTAACTTGGGGAGCACTAGGTTGACTGAGGGCACTGGGAGCACTGGTGACATTGAGATCACTGGGGAGCATGGGGTTTGCTGGGAGCACTGGACTGCTCTGGGCACGGGGAACACTGGGAGCCTTAGGTTTGCTGGGGGCCCTGGGAGCACTGGGGATTGCTGGGGGCACCAGGACCACTGTGGGGACATTGGGGCCACTGGAGGCACTGGGAACACTGGGGTCACTGGGAAGACTGGGACAACTTGGGGTGCTGGAGTCTGCTGGGGGCGCTGGAAACACAGGGACCATGGGGACTACTGGTGGGCACTGCGAACACTGGGGGCCCTGGGGATTGCTGTGAGCACTGGGAACACTGGTGTTGGGTGCACTGGGACCACTGGATTATGTGGGTTACTCTGGGAGCTGAGGGTTACTGGAGAAACTGGGCAGGGGACTGGATGCACTGCGTGTTATGGGAAGTGCAGTGAGTTACTGAGTGCACTGGGGGTCAATTGGGAGGCTTATGGGGGATACTAGGATGGGGATTGGGTGGCACATGATGTTACTGGGGAGGACTGGGATACAGGAGTCACTGGGGTTTATTGGGGGACCTGGGGTCATTGGGGAGGACTGGCAGTTACAGGAAGAGCTGGGATGGGGACTGGGTGCCTGGACAGGGGGCCTTAGGGTTAGACTGGGAGTTACAGGGGAACCTGGGGGTCAGATTGCACTGGGGGGGGGTTACTGGAAGGACTGGAACTCACTGAGGGCTGAAATGAAGAACCGGTTGCACTTGGGTGGTACTGGGACACCGGGAGGACTGAGGGTTACTGGGAGTAGTGGTGGATTACTGGGTAACTGCCATGGAGACTGGTTGCACGGAGGTACTGGGAGGACTGGGGCTTACTGGGGCCTTGAATGAACACTGGGCACTGGAGGGTTATGGGGAGATTGTGAGTTACTGGGGAACTCGGGAGTGACTGCGGTCTCTTTGCATTCGGGAGTTACTGGGGATTACTGGGAGTACTGGCGGGTTACGGGGAGGACTGGAATGGGGACTAGGTGCGCTGGGGAGTTACTGGGAGGACTCGGGGCGGCGGTGGGGGGGGCACCGGGAATACTGAAGGGTCACGGCGTGACTGAGATGGGGACTGGTCACACGCGGTTGAGCGCACAGGCAGCTCCTGGATGGACCGGGAGACAGCAGCGCTCGGGTTTACGGCCACAGCGGGCCCGGCACTTCGGCCATACTGGTGCTGCACACGCACCTCCCCCAATAGGCGCTTGATTGAGGCTACCTGCTCCTCGGGATCCGCGTCAGGCGGATCGGCGCTCGTCTGCCCGCGCCTGTTGCCCGCTTCCGCTGTCGCGTTGGCGCCGCGGGGATCCGGCGGGGTCTGAGGGCGCCATGACCAACGGTGGGAGCGGGGGGCCTGGGGATCAAGGGGAACCGAGAGGGGCCTGGGGAGAACCGGGGGCCGGCACAACCAATGGTGGGAGTGGGGGAACGAGGGGTAGTGGGCGGACGGGAGGGTCCAGGGGCCGCCATGACTGGTGGTGGGAACTGGGGAATGGAAGGCCCGGGGAGTCCGGGTGGGTCCGGGGCCTCAAAGACCAACGGAGGGAGGGGGGAACGGGGGGTTTTGGGGGTTCCGAAGGCGGGGGTGGGATACCTGATGGGGCACTGTGGCGGGAGCACCCTGCTATCGGCGGGCGGCGGGGGAGAGGGGGGTTGATGTGGGGGAGGTACTGGGAGGAGCTTTTGGGAGGCGGCTGGGAGACTGTGTCCCTTTGGGGGCGGGGTGCTGGGATTTCTGAGTGCCCTCGGTGGCGATGCTGGGAAGTCTGTGTCCCTTTTCAGGGCCATCCTGGGAAGTCTGCATCCCCTCATAGGGGCAGAGATGGCAGGTTGTTCTCACGGAGTGTGGGGGTCCCTTTGGAAGTGGGGTTAGGCAGGGGCCGAGGTGCCCCTTGACTCTCTCCCAACCTTTCTCCCTGCAGTTTACTCCCTGGACGGGCTCCTCGTGTTTGGGCTGCTACTGGTTTGCACTTGTGCGTACCTGCGGAAGGTGCCCCGACTGCGCACCTTGCTCCTGTCTGAGCGCAGGGGGATCTGGGGAGTCTGCCACAAGGGTGAGGGGCACTGGGGGCACTGGGGTGTGGTGCAGGGGTGCTGGGAACACTGGGATGGGGGCACTTGGAACACTGGGGTACAGGATGGGGATGCTAGGATCGCTGGGGTCAGGTCTGGGACAGGAGCATTGGGTCCAGGATGGGGACACTGGGTTTTGGGATGGGGACACAGAGATCTGGGATGGGGTTTTTGGGGTTTGGGAGGGGGACACAGATATTGGGAATGAGAACATTGGGGTTTGGGGTGGGAGCATGGGGTCTGGGATGGGCTCATGGGGATTCGGGATGGATCTGGCATGGGGACACGGGTCCTCACCCCACCCTGTCCCACCTGCAGCTGCTGTGATTGGGACCCGCCTGCACGTGGCTGTGTCCGTGTCCTGTATACTCATGGCTCTCTATGTCCTCGTGGGAAAGTGATCACATGGGGACCTGCTGGTGACCTGAGAGACGCCCTAGGACAGACTAGAAATCCGGTGACTGATTCCGAAGACCCCAGTATGGACCAGAGACCCTGGTACTGGCCCCAGTGTCCCAGTACAAACCAGGGACCCCACTACTGATCCTGGAGATCCTGGTACCGACCCTGGAGACCCCAGTACTGACCCTGAACCACCCTTTGCAGCAACCTGGATCCTGCATGTGGGACCGCAGGGACCATCATGGCCCGTCACCCTCCTTGAGCCCACCAAGGGCAACTGTTGGGGCAACAGGGCACCTTTAGACTGCTGGAAAAGGATTTCCCGTGAATTCTGTAGAGAAGTGGATGAACGGACCCCCAGGACTGGGGGACCCAGCTTTGCCCAGTTAGCCCCTTCCCTTGATGCCTGGTGGAACCGTGACAGGCTGTGGGGGCCAGGCAGCCCTTCCTCCATCCGTGGGATCTTCCTATGCCCCTGCAGTGGGGGGGGTCCTCAGGGGGGTGTCCTGCAGTAGGAGGTTGGTGACCCCTCTGGATTGTAAATACTGGACCACCACATGCAAATAAAGTGGGGGTTCCTCTGTGGCATTGCTGGCCTGGGGGTCCTGTGGAATTGGTGCCCTGCTTGGGCATCCTGGGGTGCAGGTTGAGAGTCCCAGTAGGTGTGTGTGAGGAAGTCCTTGGAGGCTGGCTTCTATGGGGTGGTGGATTCCCATAGTTATGGGGGTCCTGCGGTGGGGAGGATTTGTGCAAATAAGATGGGGGGGCTGCTGAGTGGAGCCTCCTGGCCCGGTTCGTGTAACTCGCTGGGGCCGGGAGCGATGTAGCCCCTCAGTGAGGGGCACGGGGGGCTGTACCCTCCCACAGGTGAGTGTGTGTGGCCCCGCCTGCGCGCACATCGCTGTGCGGTGTGTGCGCCCGAGAGCCGTGGTGCAGGGCGGTCCTCCGGGTCGCCGGGGGGCGCTAGAGCGCCGCGCCAGCTTCCCGTCGTGCTCCCCCCGGGACGGTATATAAGGGGCAGGATCGGAAGTGGGTGCTTGCAGTGGTGGCTGCGTGCGGGAGCGTGTGCGGGAGCGTGTGCGTGTGTGGCGTGTGTGGCGTGTGTGGCGTGTGTGGCGTGTGTGTGTGTGTGTGTGTGTGGCGCCAGCCACCCTGCCTCCCCTACACGTTGATCTTATTCGATCGGCCGGGCCCCGCCGGGCCGAGGTGAGAAGAAAGCGCCGCGAAGCCTCCGGGCGCTGTGCGGCTGGGCCGGGCGGGATGAGTCGATCAGATAGGCGAGGCCACGGCCGCTGAGCGCCCTGCGATTCTGACCCGCGCCCACGTCTGCAGCCCCGGGACCGGCGCCGACCCGGCCCCGACAGCGACGGGAGATGAAACGCCCCGGCTTCATCCCGGCGCATCCAGCGCACGGCCGTGTGTCGAGGCGGGAAGTGGACCCTGCGCCAGGCTTTGTGCGGTCTTTGCAGGGGTCTGTGGCGGCCTCGTGGGGCCCTGCACACTCCGTGCCGTGCTGGGAGTCGTTCACCGGGCCCTGCAGCTGTGTGGGGATGCACCACGAGCCCCTCTGTGTTTTATTGGGGGTGTGTGGTGATGTAGATAGCCATGGTGGTGACAAGAGGATGGGCACGAGGAGAAAACCACGGTGATGACTGGGGGATGACCGTGGTAACAAGAAGGACAGCCATAGTGCTGAAAAAGCTGTGATGGTAACCAGGGGACAGCCACGGTGGAGACAAGTACAGTTGTGCTGTTAATGAGAGGATAGCCATGGTGATAACGGGAGGACAGCTGTGGTGGTAGCAAGAGGATGGCTGTGGTTGCGACAAGGGGACAGTAGGGTGGGTGACCAAGGGATGGCTACAGTGGTGACAAAAGCATGGGCTTAAAAGGACAGCCACAGAGGTGAAAAGGGAATGGCTGTGGTGGTGACAGAGCAGTGGTGGTGATGAGGGGACAGCAGTGATTCTGGCATTACTGGGGAGAAGCAGCTGCGGTGGCCCTGCTGTGGGGACCCTAAGAGGGGGTCACCTGCTTATTGGTGCCTGGCAGGCTTCATCTGCCAAGGTGACACTGCAGATGTTTTGGGCCATGGCCACAGCATGCCACTGTCTCCTGCTGTGGCACAGTAGGCGTGGGGTTGTCCCATTGCTGCTATGGGGATAGACATGATCTGTGTCCCACATGGTGCCACAGATGAACAAGTGTTATGAGTGTCCCCAAACGCACAGGGTCACCCTGTGCCACCAGAGTTGCAACGTCTGTGTTGCCTTAGCAACTCTGTTCCCCAAATTCTCTTGTGACTGTGGCCCCCATATGCCCATGTTCCCCATTTTCTTGTATCACCATGTCAGCTGTGTTCTCCATGTCCCTTGTGTTCCCATATTGCCTGTACTCTTCAGGTAAAATGCAGTGTTTTCTTGGGGGTCAGTGCCTGTTAGCATAGAGAGTCTAAAATTCCCAGTGTCCAGGGTTCCAACACTTTGTGTCCCCCTGTGTTCCCCATCTCCCTGTAGCCCTATATCAGCTGTGTTCCTGTGTCCCCCGTTCTCCCATATCCCCTGTATTCCCCTTGTCCTGTGTCTCCCATCCTCCTGTGTCCCTGTACAGCTCTGTACTCAGTGTCCCTGATATTCCTGTGTCCCTCACGTCCAGAGTATGCAGCCATATGTGTCCCCTGTCCAGCCAGTGTAGCTGGCCGGGCTCTGTGAGGATGTGCCTGGGGACACATGGGTGGGACACAGTCCCTGGTGGGTTGAATGTGGCTCTGGGATGCGGGGTCTTATGACACCCCCTCGCTGTGTCCCGGTCCTCCCCCAGCGCCGGGGGGGCAGGAGGAGGGTCTGTTCCCAGGGGCATGATGCCCTGTGGTGCTGTTTCTGGAATAACATTCCAAATTCCATTCTGAGGGATTGCATTCCCGGTCCCATTTTTGGGGATACACTCCCAAAGATGATGGGGTTCCTGGTGCCGTTCTCATGGATAGCACTCCCAGTGCAGATGCCCAGCACCAATCCCGGGATACCATTCCCGGTGTCCTGTTCCAGGTTCCATTCCCGGGTGTAACCTTGGGCGTGCCGTTCTGGGGACTTCCATTCCCATGTCCCTATTCCCGATACTGATGCATGGTGCTATTCCCATAAATAACATTCTCGATGCCCATTCCTGGTGCCATTCTCACGGCAAGCGTTCCTGAAGGCGATGCCAGCTGTTGTTCCAGAGGGTTCTATTCAGGATCCACTGCCTGTTCTCGGGGACAATGCCCCGTACTGTTCCCAGGGGTTCTGTTCCCGTTCGCGGGGGTTCCGTTCCCGGTGCCGTTCCCAGGAGCGGGGGCAGGTGGCGGCAGGTGCGCGGAGGCCGGGCCGTTGGCGGGGGCGGGGCCGCGGCTCCGGTGCTCGCACCGGCCGAGCTGCCGCCGTTGCCGCCGCCGTTGCCGCCGCCATGGCCGGTACCGGAGCCGGGTGGATGCTGCTGGCGCTGTGTCTGGCTGTCACCGTGTCACCCGGACGCACCGGGGAGCAGCTACATGTCTGCAAGGAGGTACCGGCACCGGGAACGGTGGGGGGGGGCGGGGGGCAGCCGGTAAGATATCACGACCACCACCCCCAAATTCCCCACGCACACCCCGGAGATGAAACGGAGTCCCGGAGCACGGAGAGGCCGCTCCCTATGGGATGGAGGGGACAGGGAGGGGTCGGGGATCCCAGTGGCACCGGGGGTGGGTTGTCTCCTATAGCGGGAAGGGACTGGCCGATCTCCTGGGGGCCCGGAGAGGGGGCTTTGCTCCCAGGGGCTTGGCTATTCCCCGAGGGTCTCCTTGGGGGGGCTGCAACAGGCGTCACCTCATTATTGTCCCCAAGTACCTACCCCTCAGACACATTGGGGTCTTCCTGAGTGCTGCTGGGGGTGACAAAGAGCAGGGGGAACAATCCCAATGGCCACGTGCCATTCCCAGCCGAGCACACGGTGGCCAAAGTATCCTGTGAAGAAAAACTGTCACAGGATCAGTCCACCCTGGGGACAGTGATGAACCCTCTAATACTCTCCCTGGGTTGTTTGTCCTGTCCCCCCTCCCCCCCATTTTCCTCCCCCTCCTCAGACCTACAGCTGCTTTTAATCTGGGCCAAGGATTTTTTTGTTGTTGCTGTGATCCAATTATTTCTGTCCGTGTTCCGTGATCCGAAGCTGGAAACAATAGACTGGGGCTGGCACTTGCCCCAGGAGTGATCAGTCCCCCAGAGGGGGTGTCCCCTGTCTTTCACTGGGGACAACTGTTCTCTCTCCCCCTGGCTGGAGCAGAGTGACAGTGGCAGTTTGGGGTGCTCTCCATCCCCAGAGCCAACCTGGGGCTGAATTAGGTCGATTTATGGAGATTTAATAAAAACCTGGAAAAGTTTAGGGAAGAGAGAAAAAAATACCCTCTCCCCAAGGGAATCCCTCGTGACTGAGAGCAATGTGGTAGTTTGGGGCTGCTGAAAATTGGGGTGACCCTCTGGGTACCCCAGGGTGGTGGGGACCTTCCTATGTCTCCTCATTCCAGGGCTGGGGGCGCTCCATGCTGCCTGTACATGGGCAGGCAGTGCTGCAGGCATCTCTCTGTCCCCACTTTTCCTTCTCCCCCCCCCGTTTACCTCTCCAATCCCTCTTTCACCACCACACCTCCCCATCCCCCTCTTTCTGCTTCCCCCCCCCCCCCCCCCCCGCCCCATTGCTGCTTTCCAGCTGACGGGAACATCAAAGCAGTCGTTTTCTCATCAACCTGCCACGCTCCAGCAGCTGCTGGGAGCATGAAGCTACAGCACTGGCTCTAACGCCCCAGAGCTGCGGTGGGTGGGTGGGGAATTCCCCCTGTACCCTAAACCCCAATACCATCACCAGATGTGGCCTTCACCCTGCCCACGCTGTCTGTCCCTGGCATCACATCGCCAGCCTTAAGCCAATCTCACCTTGGCACAGCTGGCAGGATGGTGGGGTCATGGTGCCCTGGCTGTCCCCAGCACTTTTCAGTTCCCCCTAGTCCCCCCTGCTCTCCCCCACTATGCCTGGGGTGCTCCCAGGCTGTACCCAGGTTGTGCCACGGCTGTTGGATGAGCAAAGTGTGTCACAGCCATGCCAAGGCACACCAAGGGGTGTGGCAGTGCCATGTGCTCCCAGGAACATTTGGGGGGGGGGGGGGGGGTGCAGGAGTTCACCACCACACAAAGGAGGGGTGCAGGGCTGTTGCTGCTCCGAGGATCCTCGTGATTCCAGCCAGGTCATCTCCCCACCCAAGCATCCCCATTTCCCAGCATCCCTCCATACTGAACTCCCCCCTTCCCCAGTATCCCCCCAACCCTGAGCACCCTCCCAGGCCCCCTCACCAGGCCCTGGACACTGCAGGACATTGCCACATCTTAACTCAAAACCATCCCTTCAAGGCCCACCTGGGCCCAGGGAGCAGCCCCTCTCAGGGAGCTCAAGGTACGGGGCAGCCCAGGAGGTCTCGGGGTGCAGCTCCGCTTCCATGTTCCCTCTCTGTCTCCTGCAGTCCGAGTACCACTACGAGTACACAGCATGTGACAGCTCGGGCTCGCGCTGGAGGGTGGCTGTACCACACACGCCTGGACTGTGCACTGGCCTGCCCGACCCTGTCAGGGGCACTGAGTGTTGTGAGATTCTGACCAGGAATGGGATGGGGTCAGGTTGGGGGGTGGGAATGTCAGGGATGGGAAATGAGGGTGAGGGGAGGGAGAGAGCAGGGAGATAAGCAAAGCCATTGTCACCTGCAGTGTAGGCAGCAACAGTAGGATGGAATGGGGTCAGTGGGATGGAACCCCCCGGGATGGGATGGCAGAAGAGCTACAAACACCGGGATGGGATGCAGTAGGGATCACATACACACAGATTCCCTGGGATGGGATGAGAGGAATGGAAATCACACATCACACCAGAATAGTGTGGGATGGGATGGGATGAGATGAGAGGGATGGGAACCACACACATACCGGTTGGGGTGGGATGAGATCGATGGGAATCATATGCACACATGGATAGGATGGGATGGGAATCCCACACACACAGGCACTAGAATGGAATTAGAGGGGTGGAAATCACACACGCATGCACGAGGATGGGATGGGAATCATACACACAGTCACCAAATTGAATGAGAGCCATGGGAATCCCACCACACACATTGGATGGAAATCTCCTCATCACACACATGCACCAGGATGGGATGAGCAAGGTAAGAATCCCCCTCACAAGCTCACCAGGATGGGAATCCCAAACATGCCCCCAAACCTTAGGGGTGCCCAGCTCCATGGCAGAAGGTTACATCCTGCCTTGATTGGGCAGAGCTGGGCATCAGGTACCAAAAGTCATGGATGGGGGGGTTGCCTTTGTGGAATGGTAAGAATGGGGGATCCCAGCACCTCCACCTGATGGGGGCACTTGGAAATGTAAAGCTGAGGGTGATGAGGCTGTAGCAGCACCAGGGGGATTGGGGGTGACCCTCCCCACCCTGTGCTCCTCTCTCCATTCGCAGCATTCTCCTGCAAAGCGGGTGAGTTCCTGGAGATGCAGACACAGACATGCCGACCCTGCGCTGCGGGCACCTACTCACTGGGCACCGGTGTCCGCTTCGATGAGTGGGATGAGGTGCCCCATGGCTTCGCCAACGTGGCCACCAACCTGGAGGTGGATGACAGCTTTGGCGATGCAGCAGAGAACTGCACAGCGTGAGTCATTGTGTCACACATGGGCACCTGGCATGTCAGGACTGGGTGTGGGGCACAGCGAGCAGGATGGTTGTGACATCCCTGTGCATCCCTAGCACCCAGTTGCCCTGACACTCTTCCATCATCCTGCCCTGGAAGGTGACACCAGCAGGGCATTATAGGGGCATCCTGGTCACAGCAAGGGAACACAAAGCAGCATCACCCCCTTCAGAAGTGGCAAGGACCCCAACCCCACGGGACCCCCACATCAACATTCCTCAGAGACACAGTACCCATGCAGGTCCCCACAGCACATGTGGGGGTGTCTCACAGCACTCAGGGTCTCTACATCTCTGTGCCACCAGCCTTTATTTACCACCACAGCCCTTTGATCCTCACTAGCAACCTCTGAGCTCTTTTGGTTTTGCTGGCAGCCACCAGACCTTCCCATTTGTTTCACAGCCATTAAGCCTCCCACCAGCTGGTTGTACCAGCAGCCACCAAACCCTCCTGGTGTTACCACAGCCTCTGAACCCTCCCAGTTGTACCAGCAGCTGTTGAGCCCTCCCAATTGTACCAGCAAATATGAAACCACCCCAGATAGACTGACAGCCACCAAACCCTCTTGGTTGTAACCACACCACTGAGCCCTCCCAAGATGTACTGGCAGCCTCTGAACTCTCCTGATTGTACCAACAACCATGAAACCCTCCAGCTGTACCAACAACCACTATACCCTCAGTTCTACTGGCACCACTGCACTGCCCCATTGATGCCCCTCTCAGCCATTCCCTACTCCCAGCAGCATGTTCCTCATCCAGCCACATTCCCAGAACAGGGGGACCCCACTCTCTTCTTACAGTCCACATGGCTCTCAGCAGGCCAGGGGATTCTCCCATTCTCCCCAGAGATATGTGTCCAGCCTCCACACTTTGCCATGTCCCCAAGCCCTTGTGCCCCCTGTTTCCCCCTTGCTTCCTGGGGACCTCCCAGCTGTCCCTACAATCCCTGTTCCTGCCTGCTGCGGGGTTGGGAGTGGTGACAGGATCCCTGGGGCCATGTCACTTGCCCCAGGTCAACGTGGGTGCCTCTGGGGGACTACGTGGCCTCCAACACGGATGAGTGCACAGCCACCCTCATGTATGCTGTGAGCCTCAAGCAGTCGGGGACTGTCACCTTTGAGTACATCTACCCTGACAGCAGCATCGTCTTCGAATTCTTTGTGGGTGATGGGGGCAGGGGTGGAGGGTTTGGGTCCCTGGGGACATGGGAGGGTCCTTGGGGGGCTTGGGAGGGGTCTCTTGGAACATGGAGGGGTCCATTGGGATATAGGAGGGTGTCCTAGATGGCATGAAGTGGTCCCTAGGCACATGGGAGAGGTCCCTTTTGACCTGAGTGGGGACTCCTCAAAGGTATTTATATATACATTTGTCCTTAGGGACATGGGAGGAGTCCCTGAGGGGATCTCTGGTGATGTGACTGGGATCTCTGGGGACATGGGGAAGGTGAACCTGGGTATATGGGAGGGGTCCCTGGGGACATTGTGGAGGTCCTTGCAGACATGGAGGGGTCCCTGGGGGCATGAGAGTGGACCCTGGTGACATGAGGAGAGCCTCATGGGACATGGCAGTGGCATATGGAGATATGAGGAGGGGTTGGTAGGAATATGGGAGGGTCCCTGGAAGCATGGGGGGGTGTTCCTGGGGGCATGCGGTGTCCCTGTGAAGATGGGGTGCCTGACACTCTTCCTGCAGGTGCAGAACGACCAGTGCCAGCTCACGGTGGAGGAATCCCGCTGGATGCGTACGACAGAGAAGGGCTGGAAATTCCACAGCGTGAGTGTCCGGTGGGAGGTGACACCGGGGGGGTCCCTCGGTGCTGCCCCGGCATCTCTTGTTCCTTCCGTGGGAAGAAGATGCTCCACGAGGCTGAGGAGGGGGCAGTGGGTGGTGACAGATGGGGTGCCACATGCCCCCTGCCACTAGTGCCAGCCCCCTCCTCGGCAGCCATGTGCCAAACCCATCCCTGGCAGTGGGATCACCCAATCCCGTGGTATCCCTGTCCTAGGTGGAGCTGAGCCGCGGGAACAACGTGCTGTACTGGCGGACCACTGCCTTCTCCGTGTGGTCCAAGGTGCCTAAACCGGTGCTGGTGAGGAATATCGGCATCACAGGTGGGTGGGAGCAGGAAGGGGGGTCTCGGGGGTCGCGCACCCCCCTCCCCGCTACCTGAGCCCCCTCCTGCTCCCAGGGGTGGCCTTCACTTCCGAGTGCTTCCCTTGCAAGCCCGGCACCTTCGCCCCCAGCTGGCCGGCTCAACCACCTGCCAGCCCTGTCCACCGACACCTTCTCCGGCAAAGGGGCCACTGCCTGCCAGCCCTGGCGACCACTGAACACCTACGCCGGTGAGAGGGGACACCCGGGGCTCCTCCCTCCCAGAGCTGTCCCTCTAGTCTATGACCCTGGGTAAGGGAGGGGTGATGTGAGGAGCAGGGTGACCTGACATCCCCTGGTGGGGACAGTGTTGGGGCCCCTTACAAATCCGACACCTATGCTGGTGAGGGGGGACACCCTTAGGGGTCCCTTTGTCCCCACACTCTGTGCTGCAAGAGTGGCCCTGGGGGAGGGAGAGATGATGTTGGGAATAGGGAGAACCCACTGCTCCTTGGCTGGGAACTGTGCTGGGGTCCCTGGGCTGTGCCGGCTCACCTGCTGTGTCCCCCCTCGGCAGAGCCTGGCTCAGGGTCCTGCAAGCTACGCCCCCCCTGCACGGACAAGGATTTCTTCTACACCCACACGGCCTGCGACGCTAATGGAGAGGTAATGTGGGGACTCCCTGGGGTGGCCCCCCTGTCCCCCGGTGTCCCCCCACCTCACCTGCTCCCCCGGCAGACCCAGCTGATGTACAAGTGGGCAGAGCCCAAGATCTGCAGTGAGGAGCTGCCACAGGCAGCTCAGCTGCCACCCTCAGGGGTCAAGATGCGCTGCCCCCCCTGCAACCCTGGCTTTGCCAAAGGCAACAGCAGCACCTGCCAGCCCTGTCCTTATGGCTTCTATTCCAATGGCTCTGGTAAGGCAGCCCCATCACTGTCCCCAAAGTGTGACTGGGGCAGCCTGAGCTGCCAGGGGAAGGTGGGTGCCACTCCAGTGCAGGGTTGTCCCCTCCTGTCACCATGGCTTCAATAAGGACATCCCTATTACTGTCCCCAAGGAGTAACTGGGGTCCCTGGGGCTGCCAGGGGGAGGTGAGTGCCACTTCAGTGCAGGGTTGTCCCATCATTGTTCCTAAGTGGTGAACACAGCAACCCAAGCTGACAGAGTGAAAGGCGGTACCACCCTGGTGGCGGGCTGTCCCTTTGTGTCCCAGTTATTGTCCCCAAGAACATCCCAGTTGTTGTCCCCAAGAAGTAATTGGGATCCCTGCAGCTGCCAAGGGAAGGTGGGTGCCACGTCAGTATAGAGCTGTCCTTTCCTGTCACCATCATTGTCCCCAAGAGGTGGTTACCAGGGTATCCCAAGCTGCAGGGAGGGGAATGTGGTACCACCCTAGTGGGGGGCTGTCCTCTCTTGTCCCCATCACTGGCCTCAGAGGGTAAGCAGGGCACCTCAAGCTGACAGAGGGGGAGGTAGGTGCCACCCCTGTGTAGGGCTGTTGCCTACTGTCCACAGCGTGCCTCAGCTGCCCAGAGGGCACTGAGCCAGCACTGGGCTTGGAGTACAAGTGGTGGAACGTACTGCCCCCCAACATGGAGACCACCGTGCTCAGCGGCATCAACTTCGAGTACAAGGGCATTGCAGGTAGTGGCAGAGGGCTGTCCCTTCCCTGTCCCCTGCTGGGGGACTGCCAGGGACTCCTCTGAGCATCACTGCATCCCTGCAGGCTGGGAGGTAGCTGGGGACTACATTTACACAGCAGCCGGAGCCTCTGACAGTGACTTCATGATCCTCACGCTGGTGGTCCCTGGCTTCAGGTGAGGTGGGGACCACCACCAGGGTGTCCCCAGGGAGCAGGGGGACACAGCCATGGGGCAGAGCTAGCAGCGTCCCATGCTGTCCCCAGCCCTCCAAGCCTAGTGCTGGAGGACACAGAGAGCAGGGAAGTGGCCAGGATCACCTTCGTTTTCGAGATGCTGTGCAGCGTTGGCTGTGAGCTCTACTTTATGGTGGTGAGTGGGGAGACACAGCAGTTTGGGGGGGACACAGTGAATTTGGTTGGTGCCACCATCCCCCTGTCCCCACAGGGTATCAACTCGCACACTAACACTCCGGTAGAAACGTGGACAGGCTCCACAGGGAAACAATCCTACACTTATCTGGTGGAGAAGAACGCGACCATGAGCTTTACCTGGGCCTTCCAGCGCACCCCCTACCATGAGGCGGTGAGGGATAGGGGGCCCTGCTTTGGGAGGGCTGGAGGGCTCCCACTTTGGGGGGTCTGGTGGGGGGCGGGGGCAAATGGTGATGGTGCTCTCGGTGCCAGGGCCGGCGGTTCACCAGTGATGTGGCCAAGCTCTACAGCGTCAATGTCACCAACGTGCAGGGGGGGGTGGCCTCCTTCTGCCGCCGCTGTGCCCCCCAGCCCACTGGATCCTGTGCCCCGTGTTCCCCTGGCAGTGCTGTGGACCCCAGCTCAGGCACCTGCCAGCCCTGCCCACCTGGCACCTACCTACGGGGTCACCCCTCCGACGGGACACCGACCTGCCACCCCTGTGGCCCTGGCACACTCAGCAACCAGGTGACTGGGGGTGGCAGGGGGTCCAAATGTCCCTAAGTGTCCCCTTGAGTGATGTCAATGTGCCCCAGAGACGGGACACCAGCCTCCCCCACACCCAGATGTCCCAGATGGTGGCACTGGCCAGCACCTGACTGCATGACACTGTGTCCCCATGGAGGTGACACCAGCCCCTTACAGCCATTCTGGGTGGGTGACAGGATGGGTGGCAGTGTAGGTGACAGTGTCTGACCCTGGGTGGGTGATGCCTACCCTCCCTGGCCATCTCCAGGGAGGTGGCACCAGCCCTCTGGCCATCCTGGGTAGGTGATAAGGCAGGTGACAGTGTCTAATCCTGGGTGGGTAATGTCAAGCCCCCAGCTGTAGTGAGTGAGATGACACCAGCCCCTCCCAGCCATGCCAGATGTCTGACAGTATCTGACAATGGTGGGTGGCAGTGGGTGACCCTGGTGGGCGCCACCATGGCCCTGCCATCTCTGAGGAGTGGTGTCAGCTCTCCACAGTCCCCACAAGGGTGTCCCCAGTGGGTGGCCTGGCTGTCCCTGAGCTCCCTGTCCCTGTTCCCAGCTGCGATCGCTATGCTACAACAACTGCAGCCTGGCACTGCCACTGCCAGGCCAGGTACTGCGCTTTGAGTTCCCGTCGCTGGGCATGGGTGCCGGGGTGGACACTAGGCCCAACTTCACCCCCAAAGGGCTGCGCTACAGCCACCACTTCCGCCTTAGCCTCTGTGGGCACCAGGTGAGAACCGTGTGGGCAAACACATGTGCACACATGAGAACACACCCAGGGAGTGAGTACAGGCACAAAGGTGTAAACATGGGCACATGGGCGGGCACTCAGGAGAATAGGCACACATGGGCAGGAGGCCATGGAAACATGCATGCAGACATTAAGAACACAAAAGGGCATACGCAGGAGGGTACAGGAACACACATGCATGTATGGGCTCATGGGTGGGTGGTCACGGGTATACAAGTGCAAACATAAACACACATGGGAGTATGTGTGCGCTCACAGGCACATGAGTACAAACACGGGCACACAGGTGGGCATGCAAGTGTGTGGGCCTGGGCACATGAGTGCAAACATAGGCATATGGGTGGGCACTCAGGAGGGTGGGCACAGGAACACAGGTGGGCACACTTGGGCACATATGGGCAGGAGAGCTCAGGAACACGCATGCACACATGGGCATGTGGATGGGCGACCACAGGCACACACCTGGGCACATGGATGGCACAGGGGCATGCAGGTGGGCAGACATGGGCACATGTGCTCATAGTCATGCAAACACGCATTCACACACGCAGGTGTGGAAATACATTTGCACATGCAGTCACACCTGCACACACACACATGCACTTGTTCGGTCACATGTGCACAATCACACTCATTTGCACAGCTGTGCAGACACATGTGAACACTTGTGCAGCCACACCTGCACACCTATGGCCCTGCACACACAAATGCCAGTTCCTTGTACACACATTCCCAGCCCACACGCCTGTCATGTGTGTCCCTGCAGGGCAGGAAGATGGCCTCGTGTGCTGACATTGTGACAGCAGGTCGGGGGAGCCCTGCCCATGTGGTCACCTCTTATGTGTGCCAGGCCATCCTGGTGCCTCCTGACATCACTGGTGCCCATGCAGCTGTGTCTTCTCAGCCTGTCAGCCTGGGTGACCACCTGCTGGGTAAGCGGGGAGGGGGGAGGAGGAGGGGGGGCACCCTGGGGCACTGGAACACCCCTGTAGGATTGGGACTCCCTTGTGGCACTGAGAGTGGCTCACCTTGTTGAGACTGGGACACCCTGGCAGGACAAGGATCAGGACATCCCAGTGGCACTGGGTCACATGGGTGGGACAGGGAGTAGCCTACTCCACTGGCACTGCAATGCCCCAGTGGGACTCAGACACCCTGGTGGGACTGGGACACCCCAGTGGCACTGGGAGTGGGATAATCCCTAGTGGGATTGGGACACTGGCACTAGGACATTTCAGCAGCACTGGGATACCTTGGTGGCACAGGGACACCCCAATGGGAAATACACCCATTACGCTGAAATACACCCTGGTGGGACTAGGATGCTACAGTACACACTGGTGGTACTGTGACACCCCCATGGGACTGGGACTCCTCAGTGGGACTGGGACACCGTGGTGTGACTTGAGACACCCTGGTGGGACTGGGACACTGACACTGGGACACCCTGTTGGGATTGGGACATCCTGGTGGCACTGGGACACCCTAGGAGGACTGGAACACTCTGGTGGCACCAGGACACTGGGACTTGAACATATCCCAGTGGAACTGGGGACACACCTCTCTCCCCACAGGTGTTACCACCAGCTCCGTGCTGGACAGCATCGTGTCTCCCCCAGAGCTCTTTCCCCCCAGCCACCCTGACCTGCCTGACATCATCTTCTTCTTCAGGTGCAAGCAGGTGACAGAGGGTGATGCCCACACAGTGCCCCCACTGTCCTCCTGACCCCCCATGTCCCCTGGCAGGTCCAACGACATGACACAGCCCTGCAGCAGTGGCCGGGCCACCACCATCCGCCTGCGCTGTGACCCGCTGCGCCCTGGCACCGGCACCCTAGCTGTCCCCAGGTGGGGAGGGGACACTGGGGACCCCAAAGCAGGTTTTGGGTGACCCAAGCATCTCCTGCTGTCAGGGTTGGGCACATCCCTGGTGTACTCTGCTTTGGAGACACCACTGTCACTAGTGTCAGTGTCCTTTACTCTGAGGTGTCACCCTGCCTGTTCCCAGGTGGGGAGGATGAGACACTGGGGACACCAAGGGCTGTTCAGGGGACTCACAAAGTGACCCAAACATCTCTTGCTGTCATGGTGGGTGTGTCATGAGGTGCTTTGCTTTGGGGATGACACTGACATGGGTGTCAGAGTCTCTCACCCTGAGGTGTCCTCCTGGCTGTGTCACTGGTCCCCTGCATGTCCTCCGGTTGGCAGTGAAACAATGGAAACCCTGGGGGAGGTTTGGGGACCCCCAAGGTCTCCTGCTGTCATGGGTAGATAATTCTTCAGGGTGCTTCACTTTGGGGATACCACTGTCATGGTGTCTTGACCCTGGGGTGTCTCCTTGGCTGTACTCCCCACTTTGGGGTGTCACCACCACCCGAGCCCCCCCTTTTTGTCCCTCCCCAGCAAATGCCCCGAGGGCACCTGCGACGGCTGCACCTTCCATTTCCTGTGGGTGACGGCCGAGGGATGTCCCCACTGCTCCAGCTCCCACTACCACCACCACCACCGCCCCATCGTCAGCGCCTGTATTGGCGGCATTCAGGTACTGCCCTGTGCCCCAGGCTGGGCTGTGGCTCCTGCAGCCCCTGAACCCCTTTTCCCCTCACCAGAAAACCACCTACGTGTGGCGGGAGCCCCGGCTGTGCCATGGTGGGGATGCCCTGCCACCGCAGGTGATCCAGGCATGCCGGAGTATGGATTTTTGGCTAAAAGTTGGAATTTCCACTGGAACGTGCGTGGCTGTCTTGCTGGCCACGCTTACTGCCTATTTCTGGAAAAAGACTCAAAAGTGAGCAATTGATGGTGGGATTTGGGGACACGGGGGCTAGTGCTGTCACGGGGGGGGTGATAGCACCGCTTGCATTCCCAGGTTGGAATACAAATATTCCAAGCTGGTGATGGACACAGCAGCCCGGGAGAGTGAGGCGACATCACCCGACAGCTGTGCCATCATGGAAGGGGAGGATACAGAGGATGAGCTGCTCTTTGCGACCGAAATGTCACTTTTTGGAAAACTTAAAGCCCTGACGGCCAAGGTGAGGGGTGGGGGGGATGGAAACAACCCTAGACTAGCCACCAGACAAGGCATGGTGGGGGTGGGATTTGAGGATAGTCCGTGCCTCAGTTCCCCACCCCGGGGGACTCCAGGCCTCAGTTTCCCCACTCCAAGAGGGGCTCTGTGCCTCAGCTGCCCACCCCAGGCAGCTCTGGGCCTCAGTTTCCCCACCACAGGAGGGTACCGGGCCTCAGTTTCCCCACTATAGGAGGGCTCCAGGGCTCAATTTCCCCATCCCACAGCGAATGCCGGATGGATTCGACTCAGTTCCACTCAAGACCTCATCCAGCAGCACCGATCGGGAGCTGTAAGAGGACATGGGGGCACCCTTGCATCCCCCAGCCCTCCCGGAAGCTGTGATGGGGCAGAGGGGCACCCATGGACACCCTACCCCTGGGCAGCTGTGAAGGGAAGGGGAGGGTGCCCACAGCCTAACCCCTCCCAGTGCCCCACAACGTGGCCTTAGGGACCCGCTTCGGACCGGAGCTTTGTTATGGCTTTTGTACGTGTGTCCCCACCCTTGCCCACCCCCCGTGTCCCCCCCATCATGAGCACGCAAAAATGCCAAATATAGGAGTGGAGTTTGTATAAGGGCTCCATGTGTGTGGGCACACGGGGGCGGGGGGACACGCATAGGGGGTGCGGGGAGCTGAGCGTGGGCACCCAAAATAGGTGGAGGGAGAGGGTGGGGGTGTGCACAGGGTGTCACACGTGTGGGAGTGGGTGCCTAGGAGTGGGGTAGGGGTGCACACGTGGGGGGAGCAGTGGAATTTTGACTTCCATCTGCACACCCCCTCATGGTGGAAGGGGGGTATAGGGTCCCCCAGGTCCGTGGAGACACCAGGAGCCCTCCGGAATCCCCAAGGAGAGGACAGTGGGGTGACATGTGGTGCCATGGACAGCCGCAGTCATGGGGTGCTGTAGAGGGGCGTGAGGCGGCCCTTGGGACCCCTGTGAACAACTGGGGTGCAGAGTTAGGAGACGCCCAGAACCCACCAGTATCCCTGGGATGTGACTGAGGAACCCCAGGGATGCTCGGGGTGCGAGGGCAGAACCGTGGAGACCCCTCTGGTGGGGGGGCTCAAGGATGCTTGGACCGCTTGGACCCCTCCAGACCCCCCTGTATCCTCCCCAAACTTTCTCATACCTTCCCGATACCCCAGCCCTCCTGCCCTGCCTGGGCCTCCAGACCCGCTGGAACCCCTCTTGGTGGGGGTCAGGGGTGCTCGGGCCCCCCGGCCCCTCCACATCGCTCCCGTACTTCCCTTGCCCCTCCTCCCGTCCTGCTGCGCCACCTCCAACCACCAAGGGGCGCTGCTGCGCCCCCCTAGCATCACCGCGGCCACGCCTCTTCCCGCGCATGCGCGCGGAGCAGCTGTCCCCGCCTGTGTGCCCGGTGACGCCGCCGCCATCGCCGGTCATGGTGCTGGATCTGGACCTGTTCCGCGCCGACAAGGGCGGAGACCCCGCCATGGTGCGGGACATGCAGCGCAAGCGCTTCAAGGACCCCGCGCTGGTGGATGCGCTGGTGCGAGCGGACGGCGCCTGGCGGAGGTGTACGTGGGGTTGGGTGGAGTGGGAGGGAACCTTCGGGCTGGGGGACCCCCGAGGGCTTGTCACCCCCTTGTCACACGTGGGCATGTCTTCCCCTCCCGGTGCCTTCCCCACCCCGTCAGCCTGGTGACCGGTCCGCAGGTGAAGGGACTCCCCCCGCCATCGCCTCTCCCTGGGGATGGGGGATGCCCTAGGGGTCCCTCTCTCCCGCTCTCCCTTCCTCCCGAGGACCTGGAGCCGGCTTCCACACCAATCCGCGAACCTCCTCGCCGAGATGGGGTGACCTTTAGGGAAGCTCTTTCCCACCCTCCCCAGCTGTTCGGTGATTCCTCCGCAGCCCTCGGGGATAACCTCGGTGGATCATTGCCCTCTGGGACTGGATCCTGTGGGTAGATCGCAGCAGAGACCGAGGGCTTGTCCCTGGGTGGATCCCCCTCGCCTCTAATCCCAGGGGTTGAGATGGGAGAAATTGTCCCATTAGAACCGCCTTCCCTCCTCCCAGGCTGAGGGGCAAATCGCTGGTTCCCCTTAGCCCGCGCATGGATCCCGTCCCGTTGCGATCCCCAGGAATCTGCTCCCTGCACTGCCGCAGGATGCAGCTGAGCGGCGGGGATCCTAGACAGTGCCACTCCCAGATTTGGGGTGCATCCACACCTGCACGGCTTGGGGGGCAGCAGCCACCTCCCCGTAGCTCCCGGCAGGATATGGAGCGGAGGGATCCGTCAGAGCGTGCCGGTTGTGCAGAGGAGTTGGAGGGCGGCGGGAGGAGTGGGTGCTCCCAAACCCCGCCGTTCTCAGGGCACCGCAGCATTCTACTGCTGCGGGATGAAAGCGGAGCTCGGGGCTCCCCTTTCATGCGTTCGCCTTGATGTCCTGGTTGGGTCTTGCCCGGGAGTCCCCGGCTCCAGCCGTGCCCGCATGTTATCCCAGAGCGTTTCATCCTACGGGATCACCAGCTTCCCAGCCTTTCCCGCGGGCTCTGTGTCCCCGGGATGCGGTGCTGGAGAATGGCGGGTGGCTACAGGAGGTGACAGGGTGACGCAGGTCGGCGGGATGCGCTGGCTGATGCAATCCCGCGGCGCCGGTGCCGTGGAGCCCGTGCTGTGCCCTGTTTCGTGTTCCCTGGCTCTGGATCCCCTGGGGACTGATCTCTCCCACTGATGGGGTGGCTCGTTCTCGGCGCTGGGTCCCCAGTTTGAGCTGCCCCAGGTCCTGGGCTCTGCCCTTCCCAGCCATGGGGTCATGAAAGGGGAACATCCATGCTCCCCTCATCCAACACTCCCTGAATCTCATCATTGTGGCCTCAGATCCCAGGATCTGCTCATCCCTTAGCAATCCCAGCATGGGGGAGCTCTGAGCCTGTGGAGGGGGGGATCTTATCCTAGCATGAGGGTCCCAGTGCAGTATGGGCAGGTCTCAACCTGGTGTGGGGGTCCCAGCCCAGCATGAGAGTCCCTAGCCCTCAGAACTGGGGGGGGTGTCCCAGTGCAGTATGGAGGTCCTGTGCTGATGTGGGGGGGTCCCATCCTGGTGGAGGGATTCCCATCTTGGCAGGGTGGGTTCCCAGTCCAGCATGGGGGTCGCAGCCCAATGTGGGGGATCCTAGCATGGGATGGGGAATCCCATTCCAGTGCATGGTTCCCAGCCCAGCCTGAGAGTTCCAGCCCAATGTGGTAGATCCCATCCTCTCATGGGGGTCCCAGTGTGGAGGTCCTATCCCAGTGTTGGGGTTCCAGCCCAGCATAGGGAATCGCACTGTGGAGTCCTCATCTTAGAGTTGGGATGTCCCATCCCAGTGTCATCCCAGCACGTCATGGAGGTTTCCAGCCCGGCTTGGGGGTCCCAGTGCAATGTCACTCCAGGTGTTTTCCAATGACATCCCTACTCCCTGAAACTCTGTTCCACATGGTCAACCTCAGTTCTCCCAGAAACCCCAGGCCTAGTGCCTGTGGGTATTCCTGGAGCTGCCACCCCCACTGCTGCTCCTGTGGGGACTCCATATCACCTCTCTGCACCAAATGGGGGCCCCAGCCCTTCTCCCACTCCAGGTGACAGCCACTGCCTTTCTTTCCAGGCAGGTTTCGTGCCGACAACCTGAACAAGCTGAAGAACCTGTGCAGCAAAACCATTGGGGACAAGATGAAGGTGGGGCATGAGTGCCCTGGGTCACCTCATGGTGGGACATCACCAACTGGTGACATCTCTCCTTCTCCCAGCCCTCTAGCCTCTCCCTTGTGTCTCTGAGGGATGTTTTCCCCCTGGAATTTTACTCTTTAACTCTCCCGGGGTTCCTTTTTCCTCCTGCTGCAGAAAAAGGAACCAGTAGGGACAGATGAATCGGTACCAGAGAGTGCACAGAACCTGGATGAACTCACGGCTGATGTCCTGGGGGTGAGTGAGAACCCAACTCCCTCCACTGTGCCTACAGTTTGTCCAGAGCTTTTCCCAAACTGATGGCCTGAAAGTGCTCACCAAATGAGGGGGGCCTGATGCCTCAGGTGGGAGGATCCTCAATCTCCCAGTCTCACACCATCAATAATTGACTCGTCCTTGGTGTCCTTGATCTCCCCAGCATCGCTCTGTGTCAGTCAAGGACTCATCCCTGGGAATTTGAGTAGCCTCAGTCCTTCCATGTCCTCAGTATATCCCTCCCTGCCTGCTTTGATCCCAGTTTGGTAGTCACCCTGGTTAATGAGTGCAGTGCTGGCTGCCATGGGAGCAGCTCAGGCCTTCCAGAGCCTAGCCTGTTGCCTCTTTGTCCCTTCAGGCTGTTCTTGAGTGTGTCCAGCCCAGGGACTCCAGAATCTGTGGAGGGTCCAGAATTCACCATGCTGGGCCCAGTATTCCTTGTGCTGGGTGAGCAGGCCTTTCTTCCTGGTGGTCTTCTCCCTCCCCTACCTCATCCAGAGGTCTCTCTGCAGCATCTCCAGGTGTCCCAGATAAAGAAAGTTCGGCTGCTCATTGATGAGGCCATTCTGGAGTGCGACTCTGAGCGCCTGCGGCTGGAGGCTGAACGTTTTGAGAGCCTCCGGGAGATCGGGAACCTCCTCCACCCCTCTGTGCCCATTAGCAACGACGAGGTGAGACACGGGAAGGGAGGTGGGGCTGGGTCAGTGGAGCACAGTAGGAAGCAGGGGGCCCCCAGGGGGGGATCCTCCAAGCCAGGCTGGGTGGTTGGCTGGGTGGGTGGGTGAGGGAAATCTGCATGACAGGCTGGCATTTCCCACTGGGATCAGATAAAGAACAGCTCAGACAACACTGGGCACACCATTGTTGGGGGAATTCATGGGAAAGGCGCTTCCTGCGGTGGGGACGGGGTCTCCCTCTGCTGCCTCCATTCATCCTGCAGGAATATTTTGCTGGGAGGAGTACAACTGGGCCAGGCTCACTGCCAAGTGGCTGCACAATAAGCTACAGTCTGGAGTTTGAGCTCCCAAAATGGGCTCAGTGTGGTTCAGGGACTAATGTCACAGTGTGCCAGGGCACTGAGGAGGTGATAGGCTCCCGTTCCTCTTTTTCTCCGGGTTCCTGCAGGATGTGGACAACAAGGTGGAGCGTGTGTGGGGTGACTGCAGTTGCAGGAAGAAATATTCCCATGTGGATCTGGTGGTGATGGTGGATGGCTATGAGGGGGAAAAGGGCGCCGTCGTGGCTGGCAGCCGTGGCTACTTCCTTAAGGTGAGAGCTGTGACCCCAGAACGATCGGTTTCAGAGAGGAATGAGGAGGGATGGGGCCTTGGGTTCTCCTCCCCTGGGATGGATGATGGGAGCCTCCATGGTGGGGGTGTAGGTTGGACACTGATCACAGTGGTTCATCAGAATCTGTTCCAGCTGCAGTCTGGGGTGGCGCTGAGCCTGGCAGCCATTGCAGCTCTGTGGGCTCCATGTCTCCTGGGCCTTCTGAACAAGGAGGAGCAGCCCAGCGGGGTGTGTGTATGACAGGCAGTGTGACCCTTGTTCCCAGGGCCCACTGGTGTTCCTGGAGCAGGCACTGATCCAGTACGCACTGCAGAGCCTCCGTGCCCGGGGGTACACCCCGGTGTACACCCCCTTCTTCATGCGCAAGGAGGTGATGCAGGAGGTGGCCCAGCTCAGCCAGTTTGACGAGGAGCTTTACAAGGTAAGGGATTGCTCCAGATTTCGGACTGGACTTGGGAGCAAGCCACCCCCGTGGGGCTGTGGGGAGGGAGGCAGTGGGGTCCCCTCTGCTCTGGCAAGGCTGTGGTGGCGGCAGCAATGGTAGCAGTGGTTCCTTACCCTCTCCTTGGGATCCATCTCCACGTTGTGATGGTGATGATGTGACAGGGAGGTGTCTTGTCTTGGGAGTCCACCTCCATGGGAAACAGTTTGTGGTGACACTGTCCATCTCCACGGGTGACACACCGTGATGGCCATGAGATGACAAGGAGACAGGTAGTCTCTGGAGTCCATCTCCATTGGTGACGTGGTGACAAGGATGTGACTTATCTTTGGGGTCCATGTTTATGGGTGCCACATGATGGTGATGAGGTGAGAAGGAGGTGGCTCATCTTTGGGGTCCATTTGTACAGATGACACATGATGGCAGTGCAGTGACAAGGAGGTGACATGCTCTGGGGTCCATGGGTGACAAAGGTGACAAGGAGGTGGCTTGTGATGGTGATAACGTGACAAGGAGGTGGCTCATCTCTGGGGTCCATCTCCACGGGTAATAAAGGTGACTTGTCCCTGCCATCAGCCCTTTTGAAGGACCAACAAACTACTCCTCCTGTGATGAATTCCCAAACCATCCGGCCCTGGAAAAACTCGCTGCTGGTCCCTGGAGGTGCAGGAGCAGCTAGAAGAGGGCTGGTGGCTCATGTCCCCTGCAGGTGATCGGGAAGGGCAGCGAGCGGGCAGAGGACAGTTCCATCGATGAGAAGTACCTGATCGCCACATCAGAGCAGCCTATTGCTGCCCTGCACCGCGATGAGTGGCTGCGGCCTGAGGATCTGCCCCTCAAGTACGCGGGGCTCAGCACCTGCTTCCGTCAGGAGGTGGGATCCCATGGCCGGGACACCCGTGGCATCTTCCGTGTCCACCAGTTCGAGAAGGTGAAGGAGTGGTTCTGGCAGGAATTCGGGGTGTACTGAGGGTTGCTGTGGGGTCCCAGTGGGAATTCAGAGTGTACCCCGCATCACTGTAGGGTTCCAGTAGGAATTCAGTGTGTCCTGGTGGGAATTCATGGTGTAGCTGGTGCCACTGCAGTGTACCCAGCAGGAGTTCAGGGTGTACCCATTGTCACCGTGGTGTTCCAGCAGGAAGCTGGGGTGTATACCCCGTATCACTGTGGTGTTCCCACCAGGAAGCTGGGGTGTATACCCCGTATCACTGTGGTGTTCCAGTGGGAATTCAGGGTGTACCTGGTGTCACTGTGGGGTTCCAGCAGGAATTCAGAATGTACAGGAGGTCACCATGGGGTGAACCTCGTGGGAATCTGGCGTGAACCTGATGGAAATTTGGGGTGTACCTGGTGTCAACAGCAATGTTCCCAATGGGAATTCAGGGTGTACCCAATGTCACTGCAATGTTCCAGTGGCAATTCAGAATGTACCAGGTGTAACTGGTATTCTGATGGGAATTTGGGATGTCACCATGATGTTCCAGCAGTGACTCAAAGGGTTCCAGGTGTCACTCTGGGTTTCTGATGTGAATTTGGGCTATACCCAGTGTCACCGCAGGTTTTCAGTTGGAATTTAGGGTGTCACTAGGTGTCACTGTGGGGTTCCAGTGGGAATTGGAGCTGTACCTGATGTCACTGTGGAATTCCTTCTGCAGATTGAGCAGTTTGTCTACTCCTCCCCCCACGACAACAAATCCTGGGAGATATTTGAGGAGATGATGACCACAGCTGAGGAATTCTACCAGTCCCTTGGGATTCCCTACCACATCGTCAACATTGTCTCAGGTAGGGGCTTCTGTGTAATGGGGGGGGTCGAGGAGGTCCCTGATCTTCTTCCCAGCATGGCAGTTTCCTGTCTCTGGCCCACTGGTGTCCCCACACTGAAGAGGAAGAGAAGGGGACATTTTGTTTTCTGTGGAATCCTCCGCCTTGCCCTGGGTTGGTGGCAGCGGGTGTGGGCACTGCTGTGATGGATTGCTCCTGCTGTCCCTTCCAGAAGAACAGTTGGAGTGTCCCAGCTCCTCCTGGAAATGCTTACAGGAAAAAGATCTCATTTAAAAGCTCCCTGTGTCTGAGTGGGACCCCTTTATCCCTTTGGTAGAGTGAGAACCTGACACTCCCACAGCTGAGTGGGAACCCCACATCCCCACAGTTGAGCAGGAATCCCTCATCCCTGTGGCCAAGGAGGAATCCCAGATCCTCATGGCCTAATCCCATTTCCCCACAGTCAAGTGGGAAGCCCATGTCCATGTGGCTGAGAGAGAGCCCCATGTTCCCATAGCTGAGTGGGACTCTCACATCCACATGGCTGAGAGGGACCCCCACATTCCTGTGACCAAGTGGGACCCCCATATCCCCATGGCACAGCAGGAACCCGATGTTCTTTGGCTGAGCAGGAGTTCCCCATCGGTGTCCAGGCAGGTCTCCCACACCCTCAGATCCCCATGACCAAACAACTTGTGGCTTGTTGACCCTGTGGCCAAGTGGGGACCCCACATTTCCATGGCTGAGAGGTAACCCCACATCACTGTGGCAGAGCAGGAATCCATGTTGGATCGGCACCAAGCTGCGGAAGTGACTTCGGAGGCTTCACCCTACACTCTGCCCCAGGATAGGCAAAGGGCAGTGGGACCCTCCACTAAGCACTGTCCCCCCTCCAGGCTCCCTGAACCATGCAGCTAGCAAAAAGCTGGATCTGGAGGCCTGGTTCCCTGGCTCTGGCGCTTTCCGTGAGCTTGTCTCCTGTTCCAACTGCACCGACTACCAGGCCCGGCGCCTGCGCATCCGCTATGGCCAGACCAAGAAGATGATGGACAAGGTGAGGCTAGTGGGCATGGGGGGGGTTCTTTGTGTGTTCTTTGTTTTCCCCATGTCACACACATCCCCTGTGTCCTCCTGCCACAGGTGGAGTTTGTGCATATGCTGAATGCCACCATGTGTGCTACCACCCGCACCATCTGTGCCATCCTGGAGAACCACCAGACTCCTGAGGGCATCCGCATCCCTGAGAAGCTCCAGAACTTCATGCCCCCAGGTAACATCCCCCTGTGCCCTCCCCGTGCCCTGCTCCTTGGCTGGGTGTGGTGACAGGGGTCCCTTGTTCCCCCAGACCTGCGGGAGCTGATTCCGTTTGTCAAGCCGGCACCCATTGAGCAGGAGCTCTCCAAGAAGCAGAAGAAGCAGCAGGAAGGGGGGGGGCAAGAAGAAGGCAGGGGGGGGACGGGACCAGGTGCTGGAGGAGCAGATGAAGAACATGGAGGTCTGAGGGTGTCTCCCTGCACTCCAAGGACTTTGGGGGCCTCCTGAGTCATCTCACCTTCATCGCCAGGCTGTGCCCTTCACCGTGGTCTTTGCCTCGGAGGGGAGTCACTGTCTGTCTCCACCCCACAAAGAACTGACACTGTTAGGGCGCTGCCCCTGTTCCTATATGTCCCCCCCTACCCTGCTGAGTGGGTCTGGGATCCCCCATGTGTCCCCCTCTCGCTGAGTGGTGTTGGGGACCGCTGTGCCCGCATAACATGTCCCTCCTCCATCTGAAATAAAGCCAAGAGCTGCTGAGCTGTGTTCTTGGGGGGGTTCCGAGGAGGGGAGGGGGGGGGGTCCAGCCTGGGGACGTATCTCCCTTGCACACCACCGTTCGTTCCCTTCCCCTCCTCCCCCGCACTCCCTTCTCCTCGTTCTCTTTCCCTCCTGCCGACCCCACACAAAGCCCCAGACAAAGCCCCTTTGTGATGCAAAGTGGGGCCGAAGGCCCACAGCCTCAGCCTCAGCTGCTGCCCGCCACCTCCTCCGGGGCGGGGTGACGAATGGGAGGGTTGCCCCCTTCCATCCCCCAATGCGGGGAGCCCTGCCTGCGCCCTGCTGCGTGTGCGTGGGCAACCGCCGCCTTGGCCGTGGAGTCGGGTGGAACCGGCGGGGAGCGGCCCAGTGAGTCACCGGAGCCCCCGGCGGAGGTGGGGGGGTTCCGGCGCTCCAAGCGCCGCCCCGGCGTCCCCGGTACCCGTCGGACCCGTTCCGCCGTGGCGGGGGCCGACTTCGCGCCGCCTGCCTGCACCCACGCCCTGGGACCGGCGCCGGCTTGGGGCGGGGGGGGGAGGGGCGGCCAGCACCTAGGGACCGCGGGGATCCGTCCCTCTCTAGCTTCTCCAGTCCCTCCCAGTCTGTCCCGGCGCCCTCAACATCCCCAGTCCCTCTCACCCTGGTGCAGTTGCTCCCAGTCTGTTCTAGTGCCCCCGGTCCCGGTGCGGTGGGACGAGCCCGGGGATCGGGCGGGGAGCTACGGAGTGAGGGGACACGGACTCCCACGTGTGGAGTCACGGCCGGCGGTGGGGACACGAGGGCTTGGGGGCCGTGAGTGCTGCATGTGCCACACATGCTGTGTGTTTACACACATGATCTCCGTGCTGTGTCACACACATGCTCTGTCTCACACGTGTGTGCTGCGTGTGGGTTTCCTATGTGCAGCGTGTGTCACATACGTGGTTCCCATGTCATATGTGCTCGCTGGTGCCTGTCTGCCCCGCGTGTGCGACGTGCGTGTTCCTGCGCGTGCAACACGCATGCCTGCAGTGCACAGGTGCGTCCAAGACCCTTCACCTGTGTGCGTGTACGTGTGCGCGCAGGGCGCACATGTGCGCCTCACACGAATGCGCGCAACCTGCTCGCAGCGCGCCCGCGCTGCCGCTGCGGTTGCGGGTGCCGCCGGCAGGTGCCGGGGGCGGCGGCGGCGGCTCCTTTAAGCGCGGCCGGGCCGATGAATTGGCGGCTCCGCCCCGGCGGGCGCGCGCGGGCGAGGGCGGGGCGCAGGCGGTGGCGCGGATCGCTGCGGGCACCAGCACCGGCACCGGGGGCACCGGGGGCACCGGGGGGGTAGCGGCCATGGGGCCTCTGCCCACCCGCCGGGCCGCGCTCCCGCCGCTGCCGCCGTTGCTGGTGTTGCTGGTGTTGCTGCTGCTTCCCGCACCGGGACCGGCCGCCACCATTGCCACCGGCATCGGCTCCGGCACCCCCACCGGCATCGGCACGGGCTTCGGCACCGTCGTCGGCACCGGCACCCACACCCGTCCGTCCAGCACGCTCCCGGCGCCACTCCAGCTCCGCGGCGGCACCGGGGACAGCGGCGGTGCGCGGCCCCCGTCGAGCACCGGGGACAGCGGCGACAGCGCTGGGCCCGCACCGGCCGCGGGCGGCGGCGATGGGACCGCACCAGGCACCGGCTCTTCCAGTGGGGACAGTGGCGGCGGCGTTACGGGGTCTCCAGGTATCGGGGACACTGGAGGCACCGTGAATGTTGGAGACACCTGGAAGCCTGGAGGCACTAGGGATGCTGGAGGCACTGGGGGCGTTGGAAGCGCCAGGGACCCTGGAGGCACCCAGGATAGCAGAGGCGCCAGGGTTACTGGAGGAACTGGAGACACTGGGAGCACCCATGTCCTCAGGGGTACCAGGAGCGCCAGTAATACTGGACACACCGGGGACACCAGCATCCCCACGGACACTGGGAGCCCTGGGAATGTGCTGAGCACTCAGGGTGTTCGATGCACTGGGAGCACTGCAGTCCCCAGGGGCACCAGGAATTCTGAACTCACTGGGGAGACTGGGAGAGTCTCCATAGATGCTGGGAGCACGAGAGATACTGAACATAATGGGGAGACTGGAAAAGTCCCTAGCGACACCAGGAACGCTGTGAGCACTGGACATGCTGGGAACGCTAACATCCCTAGGGAGACCAGTGGCACTAGGGATGCAGTGGACACTGGGGATGTTGGGGAGTCCCAGACCACAGTGCTCCCCAGGCCCCCTATACTTCACCTCCGCCCCCGCCGCAGCCCCAACACAGCACCGCAGTTCCAGCCCTCCAGCTACCAGGCCACAGTGGAGGAGAACCAGCCAGCAGGAACATCAGTGACACAAGTGACAGCACAGGACCTTGATGAGGGGGAGGCAGGCCAGCTGCACTATGCCATGGCTGCACTCTTCGACAGCCGCTCTGATGCCCTCTTCACGGTGGACCCTGTCACTGGTGCCATTAGCACCACTGCACCGCTGGACCGTGAGAGCAAGAGCACTCATGTGTTCCGTGTGACAGCAGTGGACCATGGGACACCCCGGCGCAGTGCCATGGCCACGCTGACGGTGATGGTGAGTGATGCCAATGACCACGACCCAGTCTTTGAGCAGCCAGAATACCGGGAGAGCGTGCGAGAGAATCTGGAGGTGGGCTATGAGGTACTTACAGTGCGGGCCACTGATGGCGACACTGGTCCCAATGCCAACATCCTCTACCGCCTCCTCAATACCGGTGATGCCAATGAGGTCTTTGAGATCGATTCCCGCTCAGGCGTCATCCGTACCCGTGGCCCTGTGGACCGGGAAGTGGTGGATGCCTTCGAGCTGTTAGTGGAGGCCACAGACCAAGGCCAGGATCCCAGTCCCCGCAGTGCCACAGCCACTGTCCGCATCGCTGTGGAGGATGACAATGACAATGCGCCGCAGTTCAGCGAGCGGCGTTATATGGCACAGGTCCCTGAGGATGTGGTGCCCAATGCAGCGGTTCTGCAGGTGACGGCCACCGACCGTGACAAAGGCAGCAATGCACTGGTGCACTACAGCATTGTCAGTGGCAACACCCGTGGGCACTTCTACATTGATGCGCAGACAGGCATGTTGGATGTCGTTACACCCCTGGACTACGAGGTCACCAAGGAGTTCACCCTGCGGATCCGGGCTCAGGATGGTGGCCGCCCACCTCTCTCCAACATCAGTGGTTTGGTTACCATCCAGGTGTTGGATGTCAATGACAATGCACCCATCTTTGTCAGCACGCCGTTCCAGGCCACCGTGCTGGAGAATGTCCCCATAGGCTACTCCGTCATCCATGTACAAGCCATTGATGCTGATTCAGGTGACAACAGCCGGTTAGTTTACAGCCTGCTGGAAACTGGCACTGGCTTCCCCTTTGCCATCAACAACAGCACTGGGTGGATCCTGGTGGCCTCTGAGCTGGACCGGGAGGTGGTTGACTTCTACAGTTTCAGGGTGGAGGCGCAGGACCAGGGCACCCCCCCAAAGGCCTCCGTGGCCAGCGTCAGTGTCACCATCCTGGATGTCAATGACAACAGCCCTGAGTTCACCCAGCGGGAGTACAGTGCCCGCCTGAACGAGGACGCAGCAGTGGGCAGCAGTGTCCTGACTGTCTCTGCTGTTGACCGTGATGCTAACAGCATCATCACATACCAGATCTCCAGTGGCAATACCCGCAACCGGTTCTCCATCACCAGCCAGAGCGGTGGTGGGCTCATCTCCCTTGCCCTGCCCCTGGACTATAAGCTGGAGCGGCAGTACCTGCTCACCATTGCTGCCTCTGATGGCACCCGCCAGGACACTGCCCAGGTGGTTGTCAATGTCACCGATGCCAACACCCACCGCCCCGTCTTCCAGAGCTCCCATTACACTGTCAACATCAATGAGGATCGGCCAGTGGGCACAACAGTGGTGGTCATCAGTGCCACAGACGAGGACACAGGGGAGAATGCCCGCATCACCTACCTGATGGAGGACAGCATCCCCCAGTTCAGCATTGCCGCTGAGACTGGTGCTGTCACTACTCAGATGGAGCTGGATTATGAGGACCAGGTGTCCTATACCTTGGCCATCACGGCTCAGGACAATGGTATCCCACAGAAATCCGACACAACTTACCTGGAGATCCTGGTGAGTGATGTCAATGACAATGCACCTCAGTTCCTCAGTCATTCCTACCAGGGATCCATCTACGAGGATGTCCCCACCTTCACCAGCGTCCTCCAGGTCTCTGCAACTGACCGTGATTCCGGGCTCAATGGCAGGGTCTTCTACACCTTCCAAGGGGGTGTTGATGGTGATGGCGACTTCATCATTGAGTCCACCTCGGGCATTGTCCGCACCTTGCGCCGCCTGGACCGGGAAAATGTGCCGCTGTATTCCCTGAGGGCATTTGCTGTGGATAAGGGGGTCCCAGCCCGGAGGACACCAGTGGAGATCCAGGTGACAGTGTTGGATGTCAATGACAACCCACCTGTGTTCGAGCGGGACGAGTTTGACATCTTTGTGGAGGAGAACAGTCCCATTGGGCTGGTGGTGGCCCGGATCACTGCCACCGATCCCGATGAGGGCACCAATGCCCAGATCATGTACCAGATTGTGGAGGGCAACATCCCCGAAGTCTTCCAGCTGGATATCTTCTCTGGAGAGCTCACCGCCCTGGCTGACCTGGACTATGAGACCAAGGCCGAATACATCATGGTGGTCCAGGCAACCTCGGCACCACTGGTCAGTCGGGCCACCATCCATGTGCGCCTGTGTGACACTAATGACAACAGCCCTCAGCTTAAGAACTTTGAGATCCTCTTCAACAACTACATCACCAACCGCTCTGGCAGCTTCCCTGGGGGCGTCATTGGCCGCATCCCTGCCCATGACCCTGATGTTTCTGACCACCTCACTTATGCATTTGAACAGGGCAATGAGCTCAACCTCGTGCTGCTGGATCCGCACAGTGGAGACCTGCACCTCAGCCCGGCCCTGGACAGCAACCGCCCACTTGAGGCCATCATGAGGGTATCTGTCTTTGGTAAGATTCCCACTCATGGAGGGCACTGTGTGCGGGAAGGCGCGTGAGGTTTGTGGCTACATTGACATCTATTTTTGCATAGAGGCGAGATGTTATGGGGTCTCATGACCCTGTTTTATCTGCCCCCACTCTCCAGCTCAGAAGGGATGATGTATTGCGGGGTCCCACCACCCCTCTGAGGTGTTTTGGAGTTCTACCACCCTGTTCTGGTTGCCTCCACCCTCGAGATCTAGGGGAGGGGAGATAATGGGATGCTGTGCCTCCATCACACCCCAGACATCCAAGCTGGAGGCCATCGGGATCCCTAGCATCCTCTTTGCTTTTCCTACCCCCCCTGAGCTGTATAGAGGTGGTTCTGGCACTTCTCATTATGTCACTGAGCAGGATGGGGCAGGACCCACTGCATGTATTGGGGGAGGAGAGGCTGGTGTGGGCCACCGGGGTCTTGGTACCCTTGGGGGCTTGTTATGGGGGATCAGATAGGTGAATCTGGGAAGGCTCAGGGTGCAGTGTAGTATTGGGGGAGTCCTGGCACCGCAATGTTTGTGTTTCCAGGGGACTCCATTTGATGAATTCAGGGCAGGAGACACAGGGCCTGGTGTGTGTATTTGGAGGGGGCACCCTGACCTCCACTGAGAGGCCCCCAAACCCAGTGTGGGGGGGCATCACAAGATAAGGGGCATTATGCCATCAGTTGTCAGCACTGTTTGGGTGGTAGGGTGTCTAGGAGGTGCTTCTTGGAGATGGGGGTCACCCCAAGGTGGGGGAACATCTCCTTGGTCACCCCCAGGTCAGGGGGAAACTGGGCCACAGGCCATGCCTGATGTCTATTGCCCCCAGCCACATGGCTCCCATCGCCCTTCAGCTTCCCCTGACTGGGGTCCCTGCTCTGGCCACACAAAGCAGGGGGCCTAGGACACAAAGGGTGGGGGCAGGGAGTTCCCCCCTATCCCAAGTGCAGGGGCAGGTGGGAAGGAAACAAAAGGTCCAGCCATAGCTGGGCCCTCTTTGCTGTGGCCATGGCAACCTTTCCCCTGCCGGTCACTGGCCAGCAGTCACTGGCCATGGGCCATTGAGCAGCCCTGGCCCCTGCCACTCCCTGCAGCACTCCCTTCTGCCTGCTTGTCCCCCCACCTGTCCCCATGCTCCCTTCATCCATCTGTCTGCCTGCTCCCCATCTGTCCTGCGTCCTGCTGCCCTCAGTCAGGGGGAGGAAAAAGAGGAGGAGGAGAAAGGTGGGTGCCCCAGTGTTCAGCAGAGATTTTGCTCCCCCACCAGCACTGGCTCTACAAGCAACACCAACCCCATAACCATTACCAGCCCCAGAAAGAGCACCAGCCCCAGAAACCAGCACCAGCTTCATAACCAACCACCAAACCCATTCAGATGCCCCCCACCCCACAGTGTCAAAGCAGAATGGGCACCCCATGGACCACACTATCCCCATTCCATGGCCACCAAGGGGAATGGGCACCCACAACCAGCACAAGCCCCATAACCAGCACTGTCCCCATTCAGTAGTGGCCAGATGGGACAGGAGCCTGGTAACAAGTTCCAGTCCCATTGCCAACACCGTCCCATCCCGGTGTCCCTACTCTGTGATGGCCAGGTGGGATTGGCACCCCCAAAACAGCACCAGCCCCATAACCATCACTGTCTTCATTCCTTGGTGGCTGAGCAGGAAAGGTCCCCCATAGCCTGACTGTCCCCATTCCATGCTGGTCAAGTGGGATGGCCACCTCATAGCCAGTATTGCCCCCATTCCACAGTGCCTGCATAGGCTAGGTGTTTCCTGGCCAGCACTGTCCCCATTTTATGGTGGCCAAGTAGATCAAGCCCCCACAGCACTGTCCCCATCCAACAACAGCTGGTTCAGTTGGTTGCCCCATATCCAGCACTATTATCATCCCACCATCCTTTCCCAGAGTTGTCCATTGCTGTCACTGACCCCCTCCTGTGTCCCCCCTTTGTCCGCAGATGGCGTTCACAGCGCAACAGCGCAGTGCACGCTGCGGGTAACAGTGATCACGGATGAGATGCTCAGCAACAGCATCACCCTGCGTTTGGCTGACATGTCCCAGGAGCGCTTCTTGTCCCCCCTGCTCAGCCGCTTCCTGGAGGGGGTGGCGGCTGTCCTGGCCACCCCCCGCCACCACGTCGTCCTCTTCAACATCCAGACAGACACAGATGTGGGGCCAGCACGGATCCTCAATGTCAGCCTCTCAGCACTGCTGCCGGCAGCGGTGCCGGGCGCGTCGCGGTTCTTCTCGTCGGAGGAGCTGCAGGAGCGGCTTTACCTTAACCGGTCGCTCCTGGCGGCCACCACGGCCCAGCGCGTCCTGCCCTTTGATGACAACGTGTGTCTGCGCGAGCCCTGTGAGAACTACATGCGCTGCGTCTCCGTCCTGCAGTTCGACAGCTCCGCGCCCTTCCTGGCCTCCGACACCATCCTTTTTCGCCCCATCCACCCTGTCACGGGCCTGCGCTGCCGCTGCCCGCCTGGCTTCACCGGCGACTACTGTGAGACCGAGATCGACCTCTGCTACTCCAGCCCCTGCGGCAGCAACGGGCGGTGCCAGAGCCGTGAGGGCGGATACACCTGCGAGTGCCACGAAGACTTCACTGGTTAGAGCCGCTGGCCAGCCCGTCCTCATAGTGTCCATCCTCATCTTTCCTCATCGAGCTCTTTTTCAGCCCTCTCTCCCTCCCCGCCTCCCTCCCTCCGCCAGTAGACTGGTGGCACTGGGACCACACCCCCTACCCCACCCTGGGACTCCAGCCCCCACACGACCCCTTATTAAGGGGTGCTAGCCAGGTGGAGGAGGGTATGTGAGAGGAGGAGGTGTCTCTGGGTTTCCAAGGCAATGGGAGGTGGTTGCCATGGTGATAGAGCTGGGGATAAAGATGCTCAGGTGGAGGGAGAGGGGGAGGGAGAGGGGATCCCCACCCCCCATTTTTGGGATGCTGGTGGCATCGGGGTATCACAGGGGAGTCCTGCAAGCTGAGCTCCTGGGCAGGGCACTCTGGGTTTAATGGGGAGGTGTGGGGGGACATGGGACTCCTCACCCCAGTTTTGGTGTTCTGGATGTCACACAGGGGAGCACTGTGAGCTGAGTTCCCGGGGTGGGCGCTGCACCCCGGGGGTCTGCCGGAATGGGGGCACCTGCCTGAACCTACTGGTGGGGGGATTCCGGTGCCAATGCCCCCCCGGGCACTATGAGAAGCCCTTCTGCACCATGAGCACCCGCAGCTTCCCCCCGCGCTCCTTCATCACTTTTCGTGGGCTCCGCCAGCGCTTCCACTTCACCCTTGGCCTCACGTGAGCCTGGAGGAATCTGGGGAGGTGGGGGGTGATATGTGCCCCTGTGGGTATTACATGGGGTGTGGGGTAGATGGTGATGGTTGCCCCGTTGGTGTGAGAAGAGGTGTTGGGGTGTGAGGTGATGGATGTCTTGTGGGCACTGGGTGGGTGGGTGGGTGGGTGGGTGTGGGGTGGTGGGTGTCTCAAAGGCATCAGATCGGCTGTGGGGTGATTGAGTGTGGGGTTATGGCCACCCTGAGGGCACAAAGGGTGTGGGTTACCACTTGGCATGGGGGGCAGTGGGGTGGGGGGCACCTTGTGGGGGCAGGGGCTGATGGGTGCCAGCATCTCACAGTGGGTACAAGGTCACGGGGCAGGGCATGAGGGGTGGGCCTCAGGGGCACAGCAGGGTCAGGGGGTGTTGGGGAGTGCCAGGGAGGCACGGTGGGGTATTGAGGCACTCCTGGCACTTGTGTTCCCCAGGTTTGCCACACAGGAGCGGGACGGACTCCTGCTGTACAACGGGCGCTTCAACGAGCGGCATGACTTTGTGGCACTGGAGATTGTGGATGAGCAGCTGCAGCTCACCTTCTCAGCAGGTACACACTGCCCCTGCCACACCCTGGCACCTCACCCTAGCACCCTCGTGGGCACTGTATTCTTCACTGAATCCCTCACTTTATCCCAGACATCCCATCCTGACACTGCCTGGCACTGCATCCTGGGCATCCCATTCCCAGCACTGCATCTCTCGTTGCATATCTCACTGCATTCCTCACTGCATCCCTGGCCTGCCAATTCTTGGCACTGCCTGACTCTGCATCCCCACCCTCTCATCCCTGACACTGCATCCCTGGCACTGCATCTCGGACATCCCATTGCTAGCACTGTATCCCCTGCATCATGTCCCCAACATGGCATCCCTGGCACTGCATCCTCGGCATCCCATCCCTGGGACCGCTACCCCTCCTTGCGTCCAGCTGTGTTGCCCTGATGCTGTGCCCACAGGTGAGACCACCACCACGGTGTCACCCTTCGTGCCAGGAGGTGTCAGCGATGGGCAGTGGCACCGGGTGCAGCTGCACTACTATAACAAGGTGGGGGAACGGGGAGCATGGGGGGGGGCACAGTGGGTGGGGAGTGAAGGGAAGATGGAAGGGATGGGTGGGGGAGTGGAGAGTTGTGGGGGATCAGGTAGAGGGTTTGGGGCACCTAAAGGACCCCTAAGGGATGTCCCCACCCATGGGGATCCCAAGGGATGGGAGATGGGAGGTGGAGGAAGAGGAAGGAGTGGAGGGGAAGGGGGTTTTGGAGGGATGAGGAGAGTAGAGAGGAGATCTGTGGGACTCCGAGGGACTCTCAAGAGCTGCCCCCAGCCATGAGAACCCCAAGGGACCCTCACCTGCTCCCTCACCCATTGGGCCCCAAGGAACTCCACCTCCCTTCCTCACCTGTGGGGACCCCCAAGGAATTGGGATGGGGGGATGGAGGAAGAGGAGGTCAAAGGGATGGGGACCTGGGGGGGATGAAGGGAACCATTGAGGGGTTTAAAGGGGCTGAAGGGATGGAAGGGAATGTTGGGGGTGTCTGAAGGGTGCAGAGCTGGTGGGCTGGAGGGGCATGGGAACACGATGAGGGTTGAAGGGCCAGAGGGAAGTGGGAGGATGAGGAGCAGGACAAAGGCTGCAGGATGGGGGTCCCGGACCTCCCCACCTGATATGGGGCCCTCCAGCCGGTTGTGGGGCACTCAGGGGTCCCACAGGGCCCCTCAGAGCAGAAGGTGGCTGTGGTGACTGTGGACGACTGTGATACAGCCATGGCCCTGCGCTTTGGGCCCCTCCTCGGCAACTACTCCTGTGCTGCCCAGGGCACCCAGACTGGCAGCAAGAAGTGAGGGGGGCCTGGGGGTCCCATGGGTGGGGGTTCCTTGGGGTACACATAGAGGGGTCCCTTGGAGGTGAACAGTCCCTATGGGTGAGGTACGTCTGGAGCCCTCACTGGTAGAGATCCCTTGTGGGGGTCATGGATCCCTATGGATGGGGGGGGGTCACTGGAGGTCCCCATTGGTTGGGGGGGGTTCTCTTGGGATCTCAATGCATTGGGGGGGTGGGGAGTCCCTTGGGGGTCTGTTGAGTTCCCTATGGGTGAAAACCCCTTGGGTGGCCCCTCAGGTCCCCATAGGTTTTGGAGTGCGTGGGTGTTCTTTGGGGCTCCCTTGTGACTCACGTGGGATGGGAGGTGGCTGTGTGTCCCTTTGGGGTTCCCTTGGGGACCCCATGGGTTGTGGGGTCCTCGGGGGCCTCTTGAATCCCCGAGGTGATGGTGGGCTCTGCAGATCACTGGACCTGACGGGGCCACTGCTTCTGGGGGGGGTCCCAACGCTGCCCGAGAGTTTCCCAATCCGCAGCCGGCACTTTGTGGGGTGCATGCGGCACCTGCACATTGACCAGCGCCCTGTGGACATGGCAGCCTTCATTGCTAACAACGGCACCCTGCCTGGTGGGCTCCGGGACTGGGAGGGGCTGGGGGGGCTGTGCTCCTTCGAGCAGAAGGAGATGGGGTGTAGGGTTGAGGGGTACCTGAGCAGTGGGGCTGTGTCCCCTGAATGATGGGAAGGGGTTCCAGGGCTGGAGGGATGGATGGGAGTCCAGGGGGCATGGGGGATGCTGTTCCCCCTGGGTGTGGGATGGGAAGTTAGGGGGTGCAGGTGTGGGTTCAGGGGTACCAGGGCCATGAGGCACTGGCCCCTGGATGTGGGGAGGGGGTGTGAGGGTTATGGGGCTGGATGGGGGTCCAGGGGACACAGGGCAGAGCTGTGCCTCCTGAGTGTGGGGAGGGGGTGAGGGAGTACCAGGGCCATGGGGCTGCAGAGAGATCCACTGAACGGGCTGGGGTGGGAGTTCTATGCCCCCTAGATGTGGGAGAGGAAGTCAGAGGATGTAGGTTTGAGTTCAGGGTTGCCAGGGCCATGGGGCTGTGCCCCCAGGGTATGGGATACAGACTAGGGGTTGCTGGGGCTTGGGTACTGGCTGGGGGCCCAGGTCTGGCAGTGCTGTGTCCCATGGGTGTGGGGAGAGGGTGCCAGGCTCATGGGGCTGGATGGGGGTCCAGGGACATGGTGGTAGGGCATTCTCTGTCCCCTGATTGTGGGGTGGGGGCTGAGGGGCTGCCAGGGCCATCGAGCTGGAGTGGGTGGCACAGACAAGGCTGTGTCCCCTGGGGGTGGGGAGATGCCAGGGCTGGGGGACTAGATAGGGTTGTGTCCCCTTTGGGGTGGGGTTGGTGTGTGGGGTGGGGGGTCAAGGGGTACAAGGATTGTGGGGTTGGATAAGGGTTCAAGGATGTGTGGTTGTCTGTGTCCCATGGGGCCAGGAATCCCAGGTCATGTGTGTCATGCGACCCCTGTGCCCCCTTCCAGGTTGTCCCCCCAAGAAGACCCTGTGTGACACCAATACATGCCACAACGGTGGCACCTGCGTGCATGAGTGGGGGGGATTCAGCTGCCGCTGCCCGCTGGGCTTTGGGGGCAAAACCTGCCAGGAGGGTACTGGGGGACCTGGGGGGACAGTGTGGTGGAGCTGTGTGGGGTCCACAGGCTTGTTGTTGGTCTGTGGGAGACATGGGGAGGGCTACTGGGTGGGTGTGAGGGGTGTGGGAAGGGGGTGAGGGGCATCCTTGCATGTGTTTGGGGGTCTGTGGAGTAGTTGTGGGTTAGTGAGGGAGTACAGGGGATGTGTGGCTGTGTGCAGCAGATCTGTGGGAGGGTGTGTTGGCATCTGTGGGATGTGCATGGGGTCCCCCGGTGGTTGCTGGGGATCTGAGAGTGGGTATGTGAGAGGCTGTGGGGGGTCCTGGATGGGGTGTGGGGAGTCCGTGGTTGGGTGTGTGGGTGGTCTGTATCAGGGGGCACGTGGCCGCCTCACGGCGCGAGGGTCCCTGGGGTGGGCTTGGGGGAGTCCGTGGGAGTTGCCTCCTGTCCCACATGCATGCCCCACAGAGATGGCGGGCCCGCAGCGGTTCGTGGGCAGCAGCCGCGTGGCGTGGAACGGGCTGGCGCTGCCCCTCTCCCTGCCCTGGCCAGTCCGCATCATGTTCCGCACCCGCCACCCCCGCGGGGTTCTGCTGCGGGCGGGGGCCGGAGCTCGTCTAACCCTCATCCTGCAGGTGGGCACGGGGGAGGTATGGGGAGGGCATGGGGGAGTCGAATAGGGCAGTTTTCCTGAGGAAAGTGCCAGGGAGGGAGGGTGGTTGCTGGAGGGGGGTGGTTATTGATTTGGGTAGGGGTCATTGCCACAGGAGGTATTGTTCTTGGTGTCATTGGCATAGGGGGCATTGCCCTTGGAGGGTATTGACCTGAGCGGGAGTATAAGGGGGTTGGCACTGGGGCAGTGCCAGGGGTTATTGCATTGAGGGTGGGGGGAGTTATTGGTGTTATTGGCATTGGGGAGTTGTTGGCACAAGGTTTGTTACACTGGGGGGGTCATTGCCCCAGGGGTGTCATTGGAATAGGAGGCATTGCCTGGGGGCTAGATATGGCCACGGGGAAGTAGTCGCTTGAGGGATTGGAATAGGGGAGTTAACCTCAGAGAAGTGCCAGAGGAGTATTGCCCTGGAGGGGGGGGGTCTGTTGGCATTGGAGGTATTGCTGTGGGGGTTGTGTTGCTGGGGGGCGGAACAGTGCAAAGGGGTGCTACCCTGTGAGGGGGCATTACCCGGGGGTTGTGTTATTGTCTCAGGGGAAATTGTATTTCCTGGTGGGCAGTGCCTGGTGCTCACGAGGTTTTTGGGGTCCTTGATGTGTCTACCCCTTACAGCTGAGCGAGGGGCAGGTGGAGGCTGGTGCCTGGCAAGGGGGGGCCCGTTTGGCTACCCTGCGTCTGCCCCAGGCCAAAGTCAATGATGGTGCCTGGCACCACGTGGAGCTGGAGCTGCGGGAAGGCCCCAGGCGCAACCCCTCCACCATCCTCCTCCTACTCACCCTCGACTATGGCCGTCACCAGGTAGGGGGAGACTGAGGCACACGTCCACTCCGATGATCTCTGGGTGCCACTGTGGCACTCCCTGTGGTTCCCCAAGGCACCCACAGGAGTCCCTGTGTCCCCCAGGTGGTGGACGATGTCTCTGGAGAGCTGCAGGGACTGCGACTGCGAACACTGAGCCTCGGGGGGCTGCTGGGGGACAGTGGCACCGTGGAGGAGGGGTTCCAGGGGTGCCTGCAGGTACGGAGGCACAGACTTGGAGGGTGTGGGGAGCATGTGGTGGCAGGTGTAGGTGTGGAGGGTGGGCTTGGGGAAGTGGAAGAGGGAGTAAGGCACATGGTCACAATGGGAGGACAGCACATGGACACAGGGACATGGCATGGGGCTTGGGGAAATGGGCACAGGGATGTGGGCACAGATGTTGGGGATGTGGCACAGGGTGAGGACAGTGCACAATGAAGCAGGGCCTTGCCTTGGGGATGAGGACATGGGCACAATGAAGAGGGGCACAGGAGCATGGGTACAGTGCTTGGGGACCTGGCCCAGGGCTTGGGGACATGGGCCCAGGGCTTGACAATGTAGGACAGGTTGGGGACAGGGAACAATGAAGTCAGGCACAGGGCTTGGGGACATGGGTGTGATAAAGGAGTACACAGGGACACTGGGACATGCGCACAGGGGTTGGGGGTATGGACACAATTGGAGGGAGCACAGGGACATGGGCACAGGGCTTGGGGACATGGCATGGGGAGTGGGATGTGGGCATGATGAAGGGCAGCACAGGGATATTGGGACATGGGTATAGGGATGGGGCATGGGGTTTGGGAACCTGACAGAAAAGTGGGTACATGGGCAGAATGGGTGGGAGGCACAGGGACCTGTCACGGGGTTTGGGGGCATGCAGTGGAGGCATAGCATAGGACTTGGGGACATGGGAAGGATGGAGAAGGGCGCAAGGATGTGGTTACAGGGAGTTGGCACAGGGCAAGGAGACGTAGACTGTGTGGGCAGGGGGACATTGGGGATGCACTGGGTATTCATGGGCATAGTGACATGCCAGGATAGTGACAGGCAGAGGGATATCACCCCAGGGCCTGGGCAGGATGGGGACTGTGCCGTGGGGATATGGGTGTGACTGGGGAGGTCATGGGTGGTACAGGGGGTACCAGCTGGTATTGGGGCTGCTGAAGCACCAAGAGGTGATGTGACTGGGGAGGGGGACTGGCGTGACACAGCAGGTCCTGGTGTGAGGTTCAGGGTGTCACATGTTGTGGGACAGACTGAATGGGATGATGCAAAAGGTCATCCCACCCAGGGGTGGTAGACAGGAATACTGAGGCTGGGCATGGCACTGGGGCGGGAGGGGTCATGGTGGCTGGGGCATCATTGGGGTCACTGACAGGTGACCCCACACAGGGAATTTGGGGTGGGGGGTGTCCCAGGTTAATGAGGGGTCACTGCTGGTGACACTGGGGTGTCACCATGTGGTGCTGAGTTTGGTGCTGAATTTGGTGCTGAGGCACAATGACAGGTTACAGGATGCAGGGAGTTCAGGGTGGCACAGTGGGTCCGGTGTGGTGGGGGAAACTGAGAAGGGGGTGACACTGCAAGAGTCCAGGTTGTCCTGGGCTGTCCTGTGTTGTGGCAAGGGACACTGAGGTAGGGATGACAGTTGGGCAGGGGGTTTTGGGGTGACATGGTGGGTCCCATGTGGTGGTGAGATCACAGTGATAGTGACACCATGCAGGGAGTTCTTGTGGGGTCTTGGAGGAATGGTGAGAGAAACTGAGGCATGGAGTGGAGTGTATTGAGGGGTCCAGGGTGGCTTGGGGGTGGGTTTCAATGAGGACATTGATGGGTGACCCTGCAGGGCCTGCGTATTGGGGACCCTGTGGTGACTGCGGGTGCCCTGAGCCTGGCACAGGCGGTGCAGGTGAACATGGAGGAGGGCTGTGCCCTGCCCGATCCCTGCGACTCGGGGCCCTGCCCCCCCCACAGCTACTGCAGTGACGATTGGGACAGTTTCTCATGCCGCTGCCACCCAGGTGAGCAGGGACCGCCCAGACCTTCGACACCCCCTCAACACACCCCAGACATCCCCCAATAGCCCTGGACACTGACACCGCTGTGACATTCCCCTCTGCCACCCCAGTGAACAGGGACACCCTGAGACCCCCCAGAAGCCTCCTAACACTCCCCGACACTCTCCTGATACAGCCTGAGGCCCCTAAGATGCTGACACCCCTGTGACACATCTGTGGCACCCCTCATTTCTACATCTTTGAATGGAGACACCCTGACAATTCCTGACATCTCCTGACACCTCTGTGAGACACTGACACCAGTGAGACACCCCTGTGACACCCCATACTGCTACCCTGGTGAGCAGAGACCCCCCCCCGACAAATCCCAACAGCCCCTGAGATACTGCCACCCCTGTGACACGCCCCCGCCACCCCCATGAGTGGAGACCCTCCCAGCATCTCCTGACAACCCTGAGACACTGCCGTCCCCAGCACTGCCACCTTGTGACATATTGCCCCAACAACACTGTCCTTTCTGGGCACCATCACTCCATCCCTGCCACCAGGGCAGTGCTACCCTCCTGTCACTGGCACCTGGGCACTGCCACCCCTGTCAGTGTTCCTAAGGCACTGCCCCCCTCCCTGGGCACTGCCAGCCTTGTCTCCAGGTACTGCCTACCCTCATCCCTGTTCCCTGAGCACTGCCACTGTTCCTCACTCTCACTGTCCCCAGGGCACTTGCACCCTTCCTTGTCACTGCCACTCCTTATCACTGTCACCCCACACTGCCCCTCACCCCCATCCCTGTGCCCCATCACTGACCCCTATTGTCCCCAACCCTGTCCTGTGCCCAGGATACTTCGGTGACAGCTGTGTCAGTGCCTGTGCCCTGGACCCCTGCGAGCCTCCGGGTACCTGTACTCGCCGCCCAGGCATGGCCCCTGGCTATGCCTGTCACTGTCCCCCGGGCACCTTTGGGACCCTCTGCCAGTACCGGTTGGTGACACTGGGGCACATGTGTTTGCCAGGGGGGCACAGAGCACCCAGGAGAAGAGGGATGCTGCGGGTAGGGGGTGAGAGGAGTGTGGGCATATGAGGCAGGGTGAGTGTGCAGGGGCATAGTGCACATGCAAGAGCTGTGATGGGTGTACAAAAGGCAGGGGGAGCATGGAAAGGGCACAGTGGCTGTGCAAGAGCTGTGGTGAGTATGCAGGGGTCACTGTGGATGAAAGTGGTATTGTGGGTGTAGAAGTGGCACAGTGGGGGTGCAGGGGGCACAGGTGGCACTGTGAGTGTACAAGTGGCATTGTGGGGGTATCCTGGCATGGTGCCCAAGTGCCAGCTCCAGTGTCCCCAGCGAGGCGCAGCCATGCCCACGGGGGTGGTGGGGACACCCCACGTGCGGCCCCTGCAGCTGTGATGTCACCCATGGCTTCGACCCAGACTGCAACAAGACTACGGGCGAGTGTCGCTGCAAGGTGAGACATGCCAGCCCTTGTCACCTCCCCTGCCAACACTTGCCATCTTCCTGTCACCCCTCTGTTGCCCCCTGCCACCTCCCTGGCACCCCCTGTCAGCCCCCTGTCACCCCATCCCCATGCCTGCAGTGACCCTCTGTCCCCACAGGACAACCACTACCGCCCGCCAGGAGGGGACACATGCCACCCCTGTGAGTGTTACCCCACTGGCTCACTGTCACGCCGCTGCGATGCCAACACTGGACAGTGTCCCTGCAAAGCTGGTGTCATCGGCCGCCACTGTGACCGCTGTGACAACCCCTTTGCTGAGGTGACAGCCAGTGGCTGCGAAGGTGGGGCACTACCAATTTGTGTCACCCTGTGCTACCCTGAGTGCCCACCGTCACCCTGCTGTCACCCTTTGTTACTTTCTGTCACCTTGTGTCACCTTGTGTCATCCTATGTCACCCTGAGTGCCATGACTGGCTACTACTGTCACTCTGCTGTCACCCTGCTGACCCCATTGTCACATTGTGTCACCTTGTGTCACCCCACTGTCACTCTGTGTCACACTGGTGTCATCCTTCTGTCATCCTGTGTTTCCCTACACCATCCTGTGCCATCCTGATGTCCTTCTGCTCTGCCACAGCTGTCACCTTGGGTGCCAGCGAGTGCCATTGTCACCCTTGTATCACCCTGTGTCACCCTGTGTCACCCTGCTCTGCCCTGTTGCAACCCTGTGTCACTCCGAGTACCAGTGACTGGGTGCTACTGTTGTCGTGCTGTCACCCTGTGCTACTCTGCATCACTGTATTGTCACTTTGTGTCATCTGCTGTCACCTTGCTGTCACCCTGGCTGCTGAATTCTGCCAACACCTTGGTTGTTGGTGTAATCCCATTGACACCTTGTGTCACCCCACTGTCACCCTGTGTCACACTGCTGTCACACTGCTATCACTCTGTGCCACTATGTCACCCTACTTTCACCCTTGTGTTACCCTTTTGTCATCCTGCTCTGACACTGCTGTCACCCTGCTGTTAGCCTGTGTCACCTGGTTCCAGTGACCAGATGCCACTGCCACCTTACTGTCACATTGTGTCCTCCATTTTGATGCCCTGTTGTGTCCCGCAGTGAACTATGACAGCTGTCCCCGGGCCATCGAGGCTGGCATCTGGTGGCCTCGCACTCGGTTTGGGCTGCCAGCTGCAGCCCCCTGCCCCAAGGGCTCCATTGGTATGTGGAGACATGGGAACAGGGCGGGGGTGTCACTGGGCACACTGCCAGAATGGGCCTGGAGGTGACACATTGGTGGGGGATGGGGCTGAGAGGGGTTGACACCACGGTGGCATCGTTTGGGTGGTACAGGGAGGTGACACCATGATTGCACTGAGACACGGTGAGGAGAGAGGACAGCATGGTGTCACTTCAGGGTGTTGATATGGTGGTGGCACTGCTGGGATGGGATGTTGACACCAGTGAGACAGGGCTGGGGTGTGTCATGATGGTGGCACCAGCTGGATGGAGCTGGGGTGGGGTGGAACCATGGGGCATCACTGGGACAGGGCAGGGGATGATACTGTAGTGGTGTTATTGGGTTGGTACAGGGAAGTGACACTGTGGTGGCACTGATGGGATGGGTTAGGGGTGGTGACACCTGGGTACTACCAAGATGGAGTGAGGGTGACACGAGTTTGGACTTGTTGAGATGAGGCTGGGGCTGCCACTGTGGTGTCACTGCAGAGAGTGTGACACTGGTAGTGTCACTGGGACAGGACTGGTGGCTGTCACGGTGGTGTCACTGTGGGGTGGCACAGGAGTGTGACATTGTGGTGGCACAGCTGGGACAGGGCATGGCACCACAGGGACAAGGCTGGGGGCACCACTCTGGTGTCACCGTAAGGGTGGAGCAGGAGTGTGACACTGGGCACTGCTGGCATGCTGTGAGGTAAGGCTGCTGCACTGTCCCCATGGTGCACTCAGTGTCCCCATCCCACAGGCACAGCACTGCGCCACTGTGACGAGCACAAGGGCTGGCTGCCCCCCAACCTCTTCAACTGCAGCGCACTGGCCTTTGCTGCCCTTCGCCCCTGGGTGAGCCGGGGGAACACCAGCAACAACCATGCGGCAGTGCCACTGGGGCTCCCCTGACTCTGTATGTGTCCCCACTAAGGCGGAGCAGCTGGTGGGCAATGAGTCACAGTGGGACGCAGGGCAGTCGCGGCGTGTTGTGCTGGCGCTGCGTGAAGCAATGCACGAGGCCCGCGGGTACTTCGGCAGTGATGTGCACCTGGCATACCGGCTGGCAGGGGCCCTGCTGCACCATGAGAGCCGCCAGCGTGGCTTCCACCTCGCTGCCACCCAGGACGTGCACTTCACTGAGGTGGGCATGAGGTCACAGGGATGGGGACATGCCCGGAGGGGGACATGCACGGAGGGGAAATGGGCGAAGCAGAAAAGAGGATGGGATGATGAGCACCCCCATGGGGAGGGATGTGGGTGCAGGATTCCACACACCAGAGTGATGGGCACCCTTGTGGGGAGGGATATTGGGACAGGAAAGCAGAAAACCTGGGTTATGGGCACTGGGGAGGGAGATTGAGGGTGAAGGAAAAGAGGTTGGAGTTATGGGGACCCTTGTGGGGAGGGTAGTATTGGGGTGGAAGGTCAAACACTGAGGTGATGGGCACCTGCATAGGGAGACTGAAGGTGTTGGTGCAGGAACCTGGCTGCCAGGATAGATGGCACTCACCTGGGAAGGGTATTGGTGAGGAAGCCCATGCACCAGGGTGATGGGCACCCACCAAGAGAGGAATGTTGATGTAGGAGGTCTGATGCCAGGGCAGTGGGCATCCCTGAGCAACGCATGTTGGTGTGGCTCAGGGTGCACCCCCAACTTTGTGGGGGTACAGCACCCCCCATTCCCCACTGTCGGTGCCAGAGTGCCCCAGCCATAGATTCCTGCAGGGGAGGTTAGGGACCCCCTGCCCAGACCCTAGAGTGCCAGCTTCCAGTGCCACTACCGCTTCCTTGCCCCCAGAACTTGCTGCGAGTGGGCAGTGCACTGCTGGACATGGGGAACAAGCGGCACTGGGAGCTGATCCAGCAGACAGAGGGTGGCACGGCCCAGCTGCTGCAGCACTTCGAGGAGTATGCACGAGCCTTGGCGTGGAATATGCCCCAGATTTACCTCAGCCCCTTCACCATTGTCACCCCTAATATTGGTCAGTGGGGACATGCATGGCTGGAGGGCTGTGAGGGGTGTATCTGCTTGGGAACACAGGCATGATAGGAACATGTGTGTCCTTGGTGTGGTGCTGGGGACATGGGCATGGATGTGCCTGGAGGATGTATGTGCTGGGGACATGGACATGTGTGTGCTCAGGGGATGTGTGTGTGTTGGGGACATGGACACGTGTTTGGGAACACAGGTGTGTATATACCTGGAGTACGTGTGTGCACAAGGACATGTGAGCAGGGGATGTGTGTGCACAAGGACACGTGTGCTGGGAGCATGCATGTATGTGTGATGTGTACCTGGGAAAATGTGCTGGGGACATGGACATTTGTGTGGCTGGGAAATGTGTCCTGGGGAATGTGGGTGTGTCTAGAGGCATGTGTGTGTTCCTGGGGACATGGGCTGTGGTCTGTGTGTCTGGGGTCAGTGGGTGCTGGGTACAGAGGGTGCTGTACTCTGTGCGTCCCGGGGTTGGTGGGTGCTGTGGTCAATGGATGTCAGGATCCATGGCCCCTGGGGTCAGTGGGTGCTGGGGTCCATGTGCCTGAGTGTTGGTGGCTGCTGGTGTCTGTGAATGGATTCATTGTTCAGGGGTTGTTGGATGTCAGGGTCAATGGGTGCTGGGCTCAGTGGGTGCTGGGGTCAGTGTGCCACAGGGTTGCTGGGTGCTGGGATCTGTGGTCCTGGGGTCTGCATGCCTGGGATCCATGGCTCTGTGTTTCATGGGTGCCTGGGTTGGTGAGTGCTGGGGTGGGTGTGTCCCAGGGTCGGTGGGTGCTGGGGTTGGTTTGTGCCAGGCTTGATGTGCCTTGGGATTAGTGAATGCTGGGGTCGGTGGGTGCTGGGGTCTGTGTGCCTCAGGGTTGGTGGGTGCCATGCCACGCCATGCCATGCCATGCCATGCCATGCCATGCCATGCGTGACATGGTGCCACAGTGGTGTCGGTGGTGCGGCTGGACAAGAGCAACTTTGCGGGTGCTCACCTGCCACGGTATGAGGCACTGCGGGGGGAGAAACTCCCAGACCTGGAGACAACCGTCATCCTGCCTGACAGCATCTTCCAGCCCCCCGAGGACAGGCGTGAGTCCAGGGCATAGGGGGGACAGGGGGCAGGGCTGGAGACCAGCTTGCATCCATGGGGCTGGCAGGGCTTGGGGGTGTCCCCCATTTGGCCATGGGGACATGGTACAGCTGCGGACCCTGGCTGGGGGCTGACAGGAATGGGGGAACCCCAGAATGCCCATGGGCTGACAGGGTTAGGAATCCCAGTGCCACCATGGGGACCGCAGTGTGGCCTTGAGGCTGGCAGGTTTGGGACCCCAGGGTGGGACTGGCATGGCTGGGGACCCTGGTAAGGATGCAAGGACCAGGGACCCCAGGGTGGCATCAGGGATCCTGGTATGGCCATGGTGGTGGGCAGGGTTGGGGACACAAGTGTGGACATAGGGACCTGTGGAGCTGGAAGTGTGGGAGGAACCTTGTGGTCATGGGACTGGCAGTGCTGGGGACCCAGCAGTGGCCATGGTAACCCCAATGAGGTCTTAGAGCACCATGCTACTCCCTGCCCATGGCCCCCAGGCCCCTCAACTGGACATGGGCAGGCACTACAGGGCACAGGTGGGCAGGAGGAGGAGAATGAAGCAGGCGAAGAGGAGGAGGCAGGGATGACTGTGGTGACCCGGCACAAGCGCCATCCATCCCTGGGTGAGGGCCAGGCCATCGCCAGCATCATCATCTACCGCACCCTGGCCGGTCTCCTGCCCCAGCACTTCGACACCGACAAGCGCAGCCTCCGGTGCCACTGGGGATGGGGAGTTGGGGGGCTGGGTGTGGCACATGGGGTGTCAGGGCAAAGCCAGGCTTCTGGGGGGTATAGGGAGATGGGGACAAGGGTGTCCGGAGGTATCCCAGGGGAGGGTTGGGAAAGGGGACACATGGGGTGCCCAAGGTTGGGGGGCACAGAGTGCCTGAGGATGGGGGGCAGAGGGTTGGGGAGGTGGCTCAAGGGATGTCCAAGGATGGTGCCCATGGGGTGCCCAAAAAAGGGGGCACAGGGGAGAAAGGGGTGCCCTCACAGTGTCTGTGTGGTGCAAGGGCACTCTCTGGCACTAAGGTGGGTTTTGGGGTGCCTTGAGTGGGCTCCCTGACCCCGGTGCCTCCCAGGGTGCCCAAGCGCCCCGTCATCAACACACCGGTGCTGAGCATCAGCGTGCACACGGGGGGCACAGATGGCGTGGGGGGCACAGGGACCCCCCGGGCACTGGTCAAGCCTGTCACCCTCCAGTTCCGGCTGTTGGAGACCCAGGAGCGCTCCAAGCCCATCTGTGTCTTCTGGAATCACTCTTTGCGGTGAGGGTGGGACAGAGGACACCCCAGGGGTGACAGGGACACCCTGGGGGTACAGGGACGTACCGGCGGTTAGAAACATGGGATTGGGGATGGGAACACCTTGGGGAAGATGGGAACACTCCAGAGGGACAAGGGATCTCCACACAGAGACAGGGGACCTGGGGATAAGGACACCCAGGGGATCAGGGGTTATCCCAGGGAACACCCTGCGGGGAGAGAGGCCATGGAAATGGGGACACCCCAGGGAGATGGGGACACTTCAGAGGGGACAGGGGACACAGGATGGGGACATCCCATGGAGACAGGGGACATAGTAACAGGGATAGGAACACCTTGAGGTGACAGGGGACATAGGGACACTTTAAGGGGACAGAGGACATCTTGAGGGGACAGGGCAGGATGGATGCCCCAGTGTCCCTGCGGGTCATGGGTAACATGGGAACAGGACATGAGGGGACAGCTCCGACCCTGGTGTGTGTCAGGGATAGGATGGGGGGCTGTTCCCAAATGGAGGAGTGTTCCCGGGTAAGTGTCCCTGGTGGGTGAGTGTCCCCAAGTGGCAGTGGTTGCCTCTTCTCTGTGGATGGATGTCCCAGTGGGTGGGTGTGCACCCCTCTGCGAGGGTGATGCCAGTGGATGTCCCCCATGCATGTCCCTGGTGGGTATCAAAGTGTTTGATCCCTTGGATGGGTGTCCTGGGTCAAATGCATGTACCTGGGTGGGGGTAGATGTTCCCAGTGGGTGCTCCTGGTGGGTGTCTCCAGTGTGTGTGTGTGTGTGTTTGTCCCCGGTGGGTTTCCCGACTTGTGTCACCTTGTGGTGCTACCCAGGGCGGGCAGTGTAGGTGGCTGGTCGGCACGAGGCTGCGAAGTCGCCTTCCGCAACCAGAGTCACGTCAGGTGCAAGTGCCACCATCTGACCAGCTTTGCCGTCCTCATGGACATCTCCCGCCGAGAGGTGGGGACATAGGGGGACACGGAGGGGTGCATGGGGACAGAGGGGGACTGATGTGACACAGGGGATGTGGAGGCACACAATGACCCTGGGGCATGGAGTGACTCAGGGTGAGGGCCCTAGTGGGGACATGGGGGTGGATGGAGAGACATACAGAAATAGAGCACGAGGTGGTGCCAGGCATAGGGGTGGGGCTTTTGATAAAAGGAGGGACAGGATGGGAGGGGCTTGGCAGAATGGGCAGGGCATAGTGGGGCAGGGGCAGGGTGGAGGAGTGAGTGCTCATGAAGGTGGGGCTGAGAAAAGTATGGGGCCTTAAGTGGGGTGGTGCTAAATCCAAGGGGTACTGCTAAATCCAATGAGTGGGGCTCCCTTGGGGCAGAGGTAAATAGGATGGGCAGGGCTGTGTCAGATCTGTCAGAGCTCCCCCGGGGGCGGGTCCAGTCAGGATGAGCAGGATTCCAGTGGATGCCACTGAGTAGTCTGGGCCTGTGGGTCTCCAAGAGGTAGAGCTGATGTGGGTGGGGTTACAAGAGGTGTGGCTGATTGATGCAGGCATGTTTTCAGGGGCTGTGGCTAAATAATGTGGGCAGGGTTTCCTAGGGTGTGGTTGAAAAACTGTGGGTGGAGTGTAGAGAGGCGTGGTGAGTGCTGTGGGTGTGGTTTCAGGGGGCAGGGTGGAGTACAGTAGGTGGGGTTGAAAGGGGCAGGGCTGAGGGATATGGGATTTTGAGGGCTGGGGCTTAATGGTATGGGAGAGGTTTAAAAGGGTGGAGCTACACAATGTGGGTGGGGTTTTAAGAGGCATGGTTGAAGGGCTGTGATGGGGGATTTCATAGGGTGGGGTCACCAGGGGTAGGGCTGAATAATGTGAGCAGGGCTTTCTATTGGGGCATTGTGGGCAGGACTTCCCAGGCCCAGGGACTGATTGCTTTGTTATGTCTCTGTTGATGGGGATATCTGGGGGGGACATGCCCACTGAGCACATGCCTGACATATGCCTATCCTGGTGCTGCAGAATGGGGAGGTGTTGCCGCTGGCAGCGCTCACCTACGGCTCACTGGGCGTGGGGCTGGCGGGCCTGGCGCTGGTGGTCGTGTCCTTAGGGACCCTGAGTCGGCTGCACTCCAATCGCCACAGCATTCGCCGGCATGGCTCAGCTGCCCTGCTCCTTGCACAGCTTGTCTTCCTGCTTGGCATCAACCAGGCCGATGTTCCGGTGTGTGGGAAAAGGGGGCTGAGAAAGGAGGGAAGGAATGGGGGTCATTGGAAAGAGCTGGTTGGGTCTGGAGATCTGCTGCCTTTGAAGTGTTTGGGTTGGTGGGGCTGAAATGGGTGGGGCTAAGGAGTGGGCAGGCCATGGTGGGCGGGGCCTAAGGGGTGGCATCTAAAAGACATGAGGACAATAATCGGTGGGGTCTGTCCAAGGGGTGGCGTTTGTATAAAGGGGTGGGGCTTCCAAAGCAGTGGGGCTGATAAACAGGTGAGGCTCTCTAAGGGGTAGATCTTATCAAAGGGGTTGGCTCTCAAGAGGGTGGGGCACTGAAGGGGTGAGGCCTGTAAAAGGAGTGGGACCTTTCAGGGGAGTGTGACCTCAGCAGAGGAATGACCTCTCAAAGGGGGTGGAGCTTGAGGGGTTGTGCGTACAGCTGGATGGGCAGAGCTGTAGGCACGGCCAGTGGATGGGGCTGTGCGCTAGCAGTGACGGGGCGTGTGCAGCTGGCGTGCACGGTGGTGGCCATCCTGCTGCAGTTCCTGTACCTGAGTGCAGTAGGCTGGGCGCTACTGGAGGCGCTGCACCTCTACCGGCGCCGCAGTGAATCCCGTCATGTCGACCGTGGTCCTATGCGCTTCTACCATGTGCTGGGCTGGGGACTGCCTGCCTTCATCACTGGTGAGCCCTGCTGTGAAACCCTGCTCTCATTCTGACCTCACTCCCTGGACCACCAGCTACCCACCTCCACCTGAGTCAACACCTTCTGGTGGCTACCCCCTTCTGGGCTATGGCCCTACGGCCTGAATTCCTCTCCGCCAATCAATTTGATGTGTGGTGGGGTCCTATTTCCATGTGTAACCCCACCCCCAGAATATAGAACCCCACCCCCAGAATATAGGCCCACCCCAAAATGCATCTTTATCAGCACAGTCACACGTGTGGACATAACCCTGCCTCCAACAGGATCGTCATGCCCAATGCAGACCAGCCCCACTCCAAGAGTTTAGCTCCACCCTTAAACACCATAGCCCCACCTTGGTGGTTTTAGACACACAGCCAGAGTCATAGTACTGCCCTCATAAGTCAAACCCAATCCCCAAGATTTTAGACAGGCCCTTGGGGGAGCTCTGACATAACCCTCATCCATCATAGCTCTGCCCCCAAACTTTCAGATACCTCCCCAGGGTCATAGCCCCCTCCCAAAGCGTAAAACCCTGGCCCAGCATTTTATCCCCACCATAGGAGTTTAGCCCCACCCTCATCTATCATATCTCCACCCCAAGAACATCTTTCCCATCCTCTTCAATATGCCCCCAGGACCATAGCCCACCATGAATCGTAGTCAGATACTCCCCCCAGATCTTAGCCCCGCCATCATCTGCATAACCCCACCCCAAGAGAATGGACCTGTAATAACCTGTTAGACAAGCCCCCAGTGCCATATCCCTGCTCTCATCAACACTGCCACATGCCAAGCACTTAGACATACCTCATTTGCATAGCGCTGCCTCTACCCAGTGTAGACACAGCCCTGAGGGCAGCACCTTCTTGCCAGCCCTGTGCCATCCATGAACCATTCCATGCCCCATCCTGCCACATCTTCACCCTGTTTAAGCCTGCACCTCCCACCTTAGCCCCCTGTCTCCTCTGATAGCCGTGCCCACTGAATTGGCCCCACCCCTATTCTCTCCTTTGCAGGGCTGGCTGTGGGGCTGGATCCCGAGGGCTATGGGAACCCTGACTTCTGCTGGCTGGCCCTGCATGACAGCCTGGTGTGGAGCCTGGCTGGGCCCTGTGCTGCTGCCCTCGCTGTGTGTACAGGGCTAGGGGCTGGGGAGGGCAGGGGACCCCCTATCACCCTGCTCACTCCCTGCACCCCCAGGTCGGCATCTTGTTCCTGGTGCTGGCGGCCAGGGCCACCTGTGCTACTCCCCAGGGCTTCCAGAAAAAGGGCTCAGCGTGAGTCACCCGGGCGGGGTCACCCATGGGGGGCAGGGGACACAGTGGGGATGGAGTTGCGCAAGGAGGGCATGGGAGGTTGGGGCACCCATGATGGGCACAGAGGGTTGGAGCACCTATAGAGGCTAGGGGGCACCCATGGGGGGCTGGCCTTTTGGGGAACCTGCAGAAGGCAGCGAGGCATAGGATGGACTGGGGCCTCCATGGGGGGCAGGAGGGCACTGGGCTGCCTATGAGGGGTAGGAGGGAACAGGGAGACTGGAACATATGTAGGGGCAGGGAGGCACAGGGCAGCCATGGGGAGGCAGAGGGGCATGGAGAGCAGGGGGGTACAGGGGGCTGGAGACAATGGGGGGCATGGGATCATGGGAGGTTGGGGCAACTGTGGAGGGCAGGAGGGCACAGGAGGGACCTGGACACCCATGGTGGGTAGGGGGATATAGAGGTCTGGGGCACCTGTTGAGGGCAGGGGGTACAGGAGATTGGGGCACCTGTGGAGGGCAGGGGGGCATCAAGGGTAGAGCCTCATCAGGGTCTGGGGGCGTCAGGGGAGATTGGGGCATCTAGGGGGGCAGGGGGGCATGGAGCACCCATGGGGAGGCAGAAGGGCATTGGTGGCAAGGGCACAGGGGGCTGGGGTTAGGCTGGGCCCATGGGGAACAGAGGAGCTCAGGGGGCTGGAGCACCCAAGGATGGCAGAGTGGGTGGTTGGGGCATCTGCTGGGAAATGGGGCCATGAGGAGCTGGGGCAACCCCAGGGGGCAGAAGTACAGAGGGCTATGACATGAAATGTCATTGAGATGACACTGGGGTGCCATTGGGGTGCCCAGGTCTGGGGTGCGCACAGCTGCAGTCCTACTGGCCATGCCCAGCCTGGCCTGGCTTCTGGCTCTGCTCTCAGTCAACAGTGACATGTTGCTCTGTCACTACCTGTTCGCTGCCTCCAACTGCCTCCAGGTCAGTGGGGACCACCTGAGACCCTACCCCTGGACCCCCAAAACACACATCCCTGGGACCTCCAGAGCCACCGCCCAGGACTCCAGAACCCCAAAGCCTCCACCTCTGGGATCCCCAGTGACCACCACCCCTGGGACTCTCAGAAACCCCAGAGCCCTGTGAAGCTCACACCCTTGGTACCTCCAGAGTCACACACCTATTTGTGGGGCACCCAGTGGGCACAGAGGGGTCCTTTGCCATATCCAGGGCACTAATGGGAGGTACCCAGTATGTATGGGGGCACCTCAACCACTCCATGGTGCCCAGGGCAGGCAGCCAGTATGTATGGGGGTCTCTCACGCTGTCTGAAATATCCGTGGGGAGCACCTGGTGGGTATGGGGGGGAACCTCATTCTCTTTGAAGTGCCAGTGGGATGCACCCAATCTGGATGGTGACCCCTTGACCTGTCCGGGATGCTGCTGGGATCCTCCCAGGCGGTACCACCCTTCCTTGTCCACCCTGCCCCCTCTCTGCCCAGGGCCCCCTCATCTTCCTGTCCTGTGTGGTGCTGAGCAAGGAGGTGCGGAGGAGCCTCCGCCTGAGCTGCGCCCGCTGCCACCACCCACCGCTGGCCACCAAGGCCACCCTGACCCCTGTGAGTGCTGGGGGACATGGGAGGTGTCATGTAGTGAAGGGCAGCCTGTGCCATGGCTGTGACATCTCTGTGCCCTTGGCAGGCCTATGGCAGGGACAGCACATATGTGGCAGGGCGGCTGTACCCCTCCCCAGATGGTGGGTCCTCAGGGTCCCTGCACAGCACCACACGCTCGGGCAAGAGCCACCACAGCTACATCCCCTTCATGCGGCGGTACTGGGCACAGCAGGGGCTGGGGCATGGGTTTTTGTGGGGTTCTGGGCTGGTGTGGCACTGGGATGGCAAGATGGGCTGATGGGATAGCAGGGTGCTGGGGTGGTGGCATGGCATGGCATGGCATGGCATGGGAGTACTGGGATGGCAGGATGGTGGGGTGACATGGTTGTGAGGGTGTTTGGATGGAAATGGCATGGTTGCATGAAAGTATAGTAGCAGGGTGGCATGCAGATGAAGTGGTGAGGTGGCAGGGTGGCGGGACGGTGGCAGGGTGGGGGGTTGAGGGGGTGGCAGGGTAAGGGGGTGGCAGGAGTAGGTGTCAGGTTGATGGATATCAGGGTGGTGGGTGTCAGTGGATATTGGGGTGTCGGTGGGTGTTGGGTGTTAGTAGGTGGATATTGTGTCAGTGGGTTGGTGTCAGTGGGTGACAGTGGGTGGTAGGTGTTCATGAATGGGGATCGGGTGCTGATGAGTATTGTGTTCCCACAGGGAGGATTCAGGGCTGGCAGGCAGCCCGGGGCCAGTGATGGTGCCTGAGCCCAGAGGGCTCTTCCTTGACACTCAGGACCAGCCCGAGGGTACAGCATCACCCATAGGGCAAGTGTGCCCAGCCTTGGCCCAGGGGGCAGGAGGTGTCTCTGGGCACCCCCTGACCCGTGACCCCCTAGAGCACGACACGGACTCAGACAGTGACCTGTCCCTGGATGACCCAAGTGGCTCTTACGGCTCCACACATTCCTCCAACAGCGAGGACGAGGCCCCCCGCAGCTGGGACACCCTGCCTGGGGCTCCCCCAGGTCCCCCTGGCCCTGGTAACACCCCCAGGGGGCACCCCGTGGAGATGGGGGAACCTTCGACCTGGGTGGGTGCTGATGAGGATGCACCCAATGGGCTGGGGGAAGTCCCTTGCCTCATCTAAGATGCTGATGAGGAGCACCTGGTGGGGGTAAGGGTCCCTTGACCAGTCTGGAGAGGTGATGGGGCCATTGAATGGATTTGGCTGGGAGGGAGACTCATCTTGGCAGGGTTCTGATGCAGGGGGCACACAGTGGACAAGGGATCCCTTGTCCAGCCCGGTGTTCTGATAAGAGATGTATAGTGGATATGGAGGATAGGGTCCCTTGTCCAGTCTGGAGTGATGATGGGGGACACCCCCCTCGCTATCTAGGGGTCCCTCATGGAGCCAGAGGTGCTGATGGGGCACCCAGTGGGGGAAGGATCACCCTTTGTCCAGACTGGGATGTGGATGGAACAGACACAATAGGTGTGGGTGCATCCCTCACACTGACTATGTGCTGATGGGGGCACCCAGTGAGGACGGTGGGGGAAGGGTCCCTTACTTCCTTCCTTCCTTCCTCACAGGTGACCCCCTGGTGTCCCCGGGGTGCCCATACTGGCCAGGGGAGTTTGTGACGACAGCAAGCGAGAGCGAGGGACCAGGAGGTAGCGAGGGGCTGAGAGTGCAGCCAGCCGGGAGCCAGGGACACTCCTGGAGCAACCCTCCCCAGCCCAACGGCGAGGCACTCCCCAGGGACCCCCTGCTGTTGCCCTTGCCCCACCCCCACAAAGGTATGGGTTGCCATGGCAGGGGTGGGCCCTCCAAATCTGGCCTCCCCACCCATGAGTGATGCTGACCCTGCAGGGATCCTGAAGAAGTGCCTGCCCCCCATCAGTGAGCAGGGCAGTGCTCAGCACCCTGGGCTGCCCCCACCGCCTCCCGCTTGCACGGCTGCCTCCTCAGGCAGTGATGGGGGGGCCCTCCCAGTCCCCCGGCCTCGGCAGAGCCTCCAGGAGCAGCTCAGCGGCCTCACCCCCATTGCCATGAGCATCCGCACAGGCACTGCTGACGAGGACTCTTCTGGCTCTGAGTGAGTGCCCACCACATCCGAGGGATATTCACTGGGAGTTCTTAGGGTACCAGGGTTCCCATTGGTTTTGAGGGTGCCCTTGGGGTGGGTGGCCAGGGTTCCTGTTGGATGGACAAGCAGTCAAACACTTGCTTGTTTGGTACCCTTTGGGTGCCTATCAGGTGCATGGATGGCTACGTACCAGGGAGCCAACAGTCCCGTTGCACTCTCATTTGGTGACAGGGTTTCTCTCAGGTATCCACTGGGCACCCACTGGGTCCATCACTGCTTGTTGGCTACCCATCAGGTGCCACAATACTGACTGGACACCCACGGGGCAACATTACTTGTCGGGCATCCATCAGGTTCCCTGGCTTCTTTTGGGTGTCTACTGGGTGCCAGGGTGCTCAACAGGTGCACTTTGGATGCCCATCAGATGCCATGGTTCCTTCTCAAGTGCTTATCGGGTCCCAGCAGTCCCTTTGGGCACTCCTTGGGTACCAGGATGCCCATTGGGTGCCCACCAGGTATAAAGTTGTTTGTTAGGTGTCCATAGGGTGGCAGGATAACCAACAGGTGACCACTGGGTGCCAGGATTCCTCTTGGAATCCTGGGTGCCCATGGGGCGCTAGAGTGGCTGTTTGGTGTCCACTAGATGCCCACTGTGTGTTGGGATACCCACTGAATACTCATTGGATGCCCACTGAATACTCACTGGGTGTTCATCAGGTCTAACTGCACCCATTGGATGTCAATTGTGCATCCATTGAACATTGTGAATCCATTTGGTGCCTAATGACTGTCCACTGGGTGCCTAATGACCTCTGGGTGCATACTAGGTGCCCATCAAGTTTAACTGCACCTGTTGGGTGCTCACTGACCATTCAGTCACCCATTGAGTGTTGGGGTGTCCACTGAAGGCCCATCAAGCCTAACAGCAGTCATTGGGTGCATGTTAACTGTTCATGAGTGTCCATTTACCACTAGGTGTCCCATGGGTCTAACAGTGCCCATTGGGTGTTGGAATGCATGTTGGGTGGCCATTGACTCTCCAAATGTGCCTATTGACCACTGGGTGCCCACTGGGTGTTGGGGTGCTCACTGGGTGCTGGGGTGCCCACTGGGTACCCCCTGACCACCCACAGATGCCCAGGGCAGAGCTGGCATGGCAGCACTAACCCTACTCTTCTCTCCCCCTCTACCCCCCAGATTTCTGTTTTTTAATTTTCTCCATTAACCCAAGGGGGCTGGGGGCCTCCCCCCAACCCCTACCCCTCCATCTCCACCCACAGATGGGCACTGGGTGCTGGGGGGCACAGAAGGCACCCTGGCACCCACCTCCCCCATCATGCATCTGTCTTGTTTTTTATTACCCCCACCCCCCACTTTGTATCCACCCCCTCTGCGTCTGTCCATTCCCCGCCCCACCAGGAGCGACGAGACCTCGATCTAATGGGGACCCAGCAGGCAGCCCACCCACTGTGCCAGGGACACCAGGACAGGGAGGGCACCGGGGGGACAGGGGGGACACACCACGATCGGTGGGGCACAAGGACTGGGAGGACATCAGGAGGGGGGCAGGGAGCCACAAGCTCCCCCCCCAGTGCACATTGTATCCTTGCAGGGATTGGCACCTTGGGGGGGCAGCACAGGGTGCCCCTGTTGCCCCCACCATGATCACCCCTAGCCCCTTTGCCCAGTAGAGTGTCTTATTTAAAAAACACATGAAAATACAAAAAAAGGAATTTATAACCAACTTCTCCCCTTGTGCACACCCCCCTTGCCCCCCAAGGTGCCAACCCCCCTGAAGATGCCACCTGTCCCATGGTGCCAACTCCCCCAGTTGGGGGCATGTGGAGGGGGGGGGATCAGTTGGGGGTTACAGGGATGTCTGGCACGCCCCCGCCCAGGGGTGAGGCTCAGGTGGGGGAACCCAGGGATGGGTGTTGGGGCAGGGTGAGGGACCCCTGGATACTGGGGAACATGGGAGGTTTCCTACTACTGACGGGACTGTTTGTAATTAAAGCAAAACCCAATGAGTGCCTCAGTTCATCCCTGGGGAGACCCCTGGCTCTGCCACCCCAACCTCAGCTCATCCCTGGGGGTTCCAGCTCTGGTCTGCAACCTGACAACTCAACGGGTGCCTTGGCTGCTCCCGGGGGCCCCTGGCGCTGCCTGCCTCCTTCCAAAACCCAGTGCATGCCTCAGCTCATCCCTGCGGTGGCCTTGGCTCTGCCCGCCCCAGACTAGGTACCTCAGCTGGTACCTACGGGGGGTCCGGGTGCCACCAGGGCCTCTGGGTGGGTGTGGGGTGGTTTGGGGGTGTCACCTCGGGGTGCTGCTCACCGCCGTCTTACGGGTGGGCCGCAGACGGGCGGGGGGGGGTCCTGGTTTGCACCCCGAGGCAGCAGATGGGGGGGCTGCTCGTGCTGCACCTGCAGAGGGGAGAGAACCCATAGGGAAACTGAGGCACTGGGGAGGGTGCATCCCCTGCACCAACCCCAACTCCACTACATCCTTACCTCTGGAGGTGGGGGTCCTCCCACCCACTGCTGGAGTCCGAGGGGACACCTTGGGGAGGGCAGGGGGTGCCGGGGAACAGCCAGAGGGGACAGGAGTGGTGGTGGTCCTGGCGTGGAGCTGGCGGGTGGAGGAGGGGCAGGGGACTGTGCTCCCCCTCACCTTAGGCTGGCCTGGGGAGAGAGGGGGGGCATTGGGGTACAGCCCAGGAACCCCCATGGCCATGGTCTCCCCATCCCCTTGTCATCACTACCTGCTGTCCCCCCCCGGGGGGGCTCTGACCTGCCCCGGGCACCAGCCCCCTGCCCCTGGGGAGGGCATGGCCGGGGCAGACCAGCGCGGGTGGGGGGCAGCGCCCTGCCCCCAGAGGGTCCCTTCGCTGCTGCTGTGGAATTACGGCTGGGGGGTGCCTGAAAATAGAGGGGGGGACATGGGAACATCACTCAGTGAGTGCCCCCCACCCACAGGGCTGGACACGGGGGCACTCACTGCCCCCGTCTAGGATGGGTTTGAGGGGTAATCTGGGTGTTCAGCCCAGCTGGGTGATCAGCTACACTGGGACTCCTACCCGTAGGTCTCACCTACCTTGGGGACACTGGTGGCAGCAGATGCCCCCCGGGGCTTGGTTGGGAGGTGGGGGATGGAGGCAGGTCCCTGCGAATCCACAGTGGGCAGGAGCGCCCGCACGGGGCTGTCCTTCACCACGAAGGTCTGCCGGCGGGGGCTGCGGGGCGTGCCAGGGCATGTGGTGGCGGGTCCCGGGGGGTCTCCGGGGGCGGGAGGGGGCAGGTGACATCCCTCCAACTGTGCCGCCAGGCGCGTGGCTTCCCGCACCATCTCTTCCAGATGGGCGCCGTGCAGGGGACTCCAGCGCCCGTTGCTGTGCCCGTGCCAGCACCCCCCGCCTGGCCTATCCTCATCCTCCTCTTCCTCCTGGCTGCGGATGCGGTGGGGGAAGGGGAAAAGGTGATGTCAGTCCCCAACGCCACTGCCAAGAAGTGGCAGGAGCCCTCCCCATGCCATCCAGGACCCCATTCATTGGGTGACACATCCCCCAGAACAACATCCATGAGGGGGGCTTGTCCACAGGACCCCCAAGACCCTGTTCATGGGGTGACATATCCCCTAAGGCCCCATCTTTGGGGTGCGATGTCCCTCATGGCCTTTAGGACCCCAACTATGAGTTGCCACATCCCTCACAACCCCATCCATGGGGTGACACATCCACTAGGACATTGACAATGAGATACCATCTCCTCCTGTCCTCCATGTCCCATCTTATTCCCCATGTCCTCAACTATAAGATGCCCTGTCCCCCCTGTTCCCATCCACGGGGTGTCCTGTTCCTACTACTCCCCCGTACCTGTCAGATGGGGATAGCACACCAAAGTCGAAACTCTCCTCGGTGACAAATCGAACATCTGGGGGGACACTGGGGGTGAATCTCGGCCTCCCCTACCCCGTGGGGGAAACATGGGGGACACGCAGCGGTGGTGCTGCCGTACCTCGGTCCTCGGCCATCGCCTCAAGGCACCAGGGCCACCTGCGGGAGCTGGGGGGGTTACCACCAACCCCATCGGGTTCCCCCACCCGTGCCCCTACCCGCACCCCATGTCCCCAACCCCCTGCGGGGGCCCGGTGGCACCGGTCAGCGCGCGGGTGACACGGCCGGTGCCAGGCGCCGCCAGGCTTGCTGCCACCAGGATGGGGACAAGGACGGCTCTGCCGGCACCAGTAGGCGAGGATGACACCGGCAACCCCCACCCAGGGAACCCACAGCCCAGCACCCCCAGCCCGGGTGTCCTCAGTGCCACAATGGGAGGTCCCACCCCTGCACCCTGATCTCTGTGAGCCCCTAGTGCCACAGTGGTGGTTCCCAGCCACTATCGGGGGACCCCAGGCCAACATTAAGGGGGTACAACCCTGCTGGGAGGTCGCAGCAACCGACCCAGGGGAACTCCCGTTCCATACCCAGAGGGTCCCACCCAGCCCCACACCCATACCCCGAGCCCGGGAGATCCCCAGCCCCACATTTTGATCCCGATGGGGTCACAGCCCCACAGCCTGGGGCCCCAGCTCCACATCCTGATCCCGGGGGACTCCCAGCCCCCCCCCCCTCCCCGATCCCATGGGACCCCCAACCCCACATCCTGATCCTCAGGGGGTCCCAGTCCCACACTAGGGGACCCCATTCCTGTACCTAGGGGTCCAAGCCCTTCACCCCAATCCCTCGGGGACCCCAGCCCCACACTGAGGGGTCCCAGTCCCACATCCCCATCCCATCCACATTCCTAGGCCTCCCAGCTCCCACGTGGAGGGTCTCAGCCCCAAACCCCGATCATGGGTGTCCTATTCCCACTCCTGGGCCTCCCAGCCCCACACTGAGGGGTCCCAGCCCCATAATGGGGGATCCCTCCTCCACACCTGAGGAATCCCCCAACCACGCACCCCCAGCCCGGGAGACCCCAGTTCCACATTGGGGGTCCCAGCTCCAGACTAAGAGGGTTCCAGCCCCACCGACAAGTCCCGGCCCCGCACCCCAATTCCTTGGTGACCCCAGGCCCACACTGAGTAAGTCCCAGCCCCCACCAGGGGTTCAGGCCTCACAGCCCCAGCCCTGGGGGTCCTCAGCTCCTACCAGGGGGTCCCAGCCCCTCACCCCGATCCCACGTCACCCCATCTCCGCATGGGCTGATTTACCCCGCGCTCCACGGCCTCCCCGATCTCCCCGCAGGCTGCCCCTCTACTCGGGGGTCCCGGTCTGCCCTTTGTTCCCCCCTTTTCCGCCCCCCACCTCACCGCCCCCGGCTCCCGCTCGTCGCGCGCGCCGAGAAGGCGTGGCCCAGCGAAAAGGGGCGTGGCGTCGTTTGAATTTCCCCTCCCCTTGCGGCTCAATATCGGCGCGCCCGCCCCGCGTTCCGATTGGTCCGCTTACTTTAAGCCTCCACTCTGATTGGCCTGTATCCTCGACTTCCGCCTCACTGGTTGGCTCTCCCCCTCCCCGCGCCCCGCCCCTCACCGGCTGGGGGCGTGGCCCGTAAGCGCGGCGCCTGATGGTCCTTCCGCCACCGGTGCCGCCGCAGCATGGCTGCCGTTCCCCCCGACTCCTGGCAGCCGCCCACCGTTTCCATGGAGACCACGTAAGGGGCGGGGCCTCTCCCCGGTACCGGTACCGGCACCCTACTCCCTCCCCCTTCCACGGCACTGGGGGTAAATCGGTGTCCTCTCCCTCCCACCCCGGTGTTCCTGAGTCCCCAGTCCTCCCGGTACGAGGCACACCGGTACGGTCCGACCCTCCCGGTACGGGTCCCCGGTGTCCGTGAGACCCCGGTACCGGGCAGACCCTGAACTCCACAGGTGCTAAGAAGTTCCCAGTGTCTCCGGAACGGGACAGCTCCGTTATCCCTCAGTAACAAGTAGTACTAGTTTCTGTCCCAGTACTAGAGAGTCCCTGGTCCCCGCCCCCAGTGACCCCCATGGTGTTCCTAACTCCCAAGCCCCTCGGTACCAGGCCGATCCCAGTGACCCCGTGGTGTCCCATTAGCCCCAGTGTCTCCCGGTACCACACAGAACGAGGCAGTCCTGGTTGTTTCCCCTGGTACCAAGAGCCATCCATGTCCTCCTGGGGTCGCATTTTCCCCCAGTACCTGCAGCCCCCACTGCCCCCCATCCCCTCTCACCCCTGTGTTCCCTGTCCCTGACTGACCCTAGGGGATGGGGGGGGGTGGGGAGGGAGAGGGCTGGGTGGTCACGCTGAGGTGTTTCCTGGTACCCTTCCTGTTCCGTTCCCCTTCCCGGTATTCACATTTCCCATTCCCTTAATGGGCCTGCTGGTGCTGGAGCTGTACTAACAGCACAGCCCCCTGACTTTGGTCTGAAACTGGGGTTGGAGGTCACAGTGGGATGACCCTGCCCTGCAGCTGCAAGAATTCACTCTGTAGGTGGAGGAGTTCACAGCAAGGTGATCCCATCTCCTGTTTCCATTCCTGGTGCTGTTCCCCATTCCCAGTGTTGTTCCTGTTCCTGGTTTTCCCATTCCCAGAATGGGCCCTCCCGTGCTGGAGCTGTACTAGCAGACAAAGCCCCTAGCTTTGGTCTGAAATTGGGTGTGGGAGTCACAGTGTGATTACCCTGTCTCCAGTTCCCATTCCTGGTAATGTTCCCATTCCCATTCCTGCTGTTCCCATTCCCAGAATGAGCCTGCTGGTGCTGGAGCTGCACTGACAACACAGCCATTGGCTTTGGTCTGAAGCTGGGGATGTGGGTATCACTTTGGCTTGACTCCATTTCTTTTTCCCATTCCCGTTACTGTTCCCCATTACCATTCCCTGTGTTCACATCCCAGGATGGGCCCACTCATGCTGGAGCTGTACTGGCAACATGCCCCCCGCACCTGCAAGAACTTTGCTGAGCTGAGCCGTCGTGGGTACTACAATGGCACCAAGTTCCACCGCATCATCAAGGACTTCATGGTTCAGGGAGGGGATCCCACGGGTACCGGTGAGTGCAGGCCTCTGAAATCTCCCTGGGACCCTCCCTGGTTTTAGGGGTTCCTGCTGACCACCAAATCCCCCTGCAGGCCGTGGTGGTGCCTCCATCTACGGGAAACAGTTTGAGGACGAGCTGCACCCTGACCTGAAGTTCACTGGTGAGCAGGGCCAACACTGGGAGGACACTGGAGGGGCGTCCTAGGGACCCAAGGAGCCCACCTATAAGGGGGAAGGACCCCTGAGAACACACCTGTGGAATGGGATGTCCCCTGTGTCCTTATTCATGGGGTGACATGACTCCCAGGACTCCAGTCATGGGGTGGCATGTCTCAAGGGGGCTGGTCATGTGAGTCTCCAGACTCCAGGAGTCTGATGTGGCATGTCTCCCTGTCCCCCAGATCCTGTCTATAGGGTGACAAGTCCTCTGTGTCCCCCAAAACCCCATCCATGGAGTGACATCAGCCCCAGGGGCTTTGCCATGGGATGCCCTGTCCTCTGTTTCCCCATTCCTGGTGGGACATATCCCTGTGTCCCACAGACACCAGGATCCTGGCAATGCCCAATATGGGGCTGGACACCAACAGGAGCCAATTCTTCCTCATATCCCCCTAAGACCTCTCCATTGGATGACATTTTTCCCATGATACCAGGACCTCAGCCACGGGATGACATGTCCCTGAAACCCCATCCATGGGGTGGCATGCCCCCAAGACTCTGGCCATAGGATGGCATGTTCCTCAGGGTGCCAGGACTGTTGGCCCCTGTCCTGCAGGCACTAGGATCCTAGTGATGGCCGGTATGAGGCTGGACACCAATGGGAGCAAGTTGTTACTTATGACCACTAAGACCCCTCCATCGGGTGACAGGTTTCCCAAGAGCCTGGCCATGGAGTGACATGTCCTAAGGATTGCTACCATGGGATGACGCCCTCCAGGATCCAAATCTTTGGGTGACATGTTTCCCATGATACCAGGATCTTATCCATGAGATGCCATCCCCCATGGGATGACACGTCTGTGATCGTGGGGGAACCTTGGTTTTGGGGTGGCATCTCCCCTATATCCGCATCCATGAGGTGACATGTCCCCATGTCTCACAGGTGCTGGGATCCTGGCAATGGCCAATGCAGGGCCGGACACCAATGGAAGCCAATTTTTCCTGACACTGGGCCCGGCACAGTGGCTGGATGGGAAGCACAGCATTTTCGGGAGGGTGTGCCAGGGAATGGGGGTGCTGGGGCGCCTAGCCATGGTGGAGACCAACTCCCAGGACCGACCCCTTGATGATGTCAAGGTCATCAAGGCATATCCCTCGGGGTAGGGGTGCGGGGTGGCCTCCCTCCAAATTGTACTGCTCATTTATAATAAAAGAGGTTGGATGTGGTGGGCCCCCTGCAGAGTGGTGGTTTTAGGGGGAGGTGGGGGAGGTGTCTTTGGCATGGTGGAGACCTGGGAGGTTGTGAGCCCGCCCAAAAGGGGGTTGTGGGTGCTGTTGGCGGGGTGGGTGTCTCTCCCTGGGGACATGGAGTTGCCAGTGACCCCAGTTCCTGGGGGTACAAAATGCTTGTCAGAGACCCAAATTTACCCCTACTGTGTTGTGTCTTTGTGTCCTCAAAGTTCGCTGGCACCCCCTAGAGTGTCCTTCCACCATGAACCCACTGGATCACTGAGCTTTGGGTGGAAAGGAGGGGGTATGGTGCTGTCTCCTGAGAATGGGGTCCCCACAGAGCACGGGGGACAGTGCAGACCACATGCCAGTATGCACTGGGCTTCCCCCTGGCACTGGGTAACCCCCCAGTAATGGGTGTCCCCCCTGGCTCGCAGTGTCACCCCCCTGGCTCCAAGGGCAGGATCTGAGACAGTACTGGGAGCTGCTGGCTGTTACCAGGAATGGTGTGGGTGTGATACTGGGAGCCACTGGGGGGATGGCTGGGTGTGATACTGGGAGCCACTGGGGGGATGGCAGAGGACTATGGGACTCTCTGTCTGCAAAGGGCTATGGGAATACTGGGAAGGTTCTGATTAAGAGAGAACTAGGAGGACTGGGGGCTCATCCTAGGGTGTGGGTGGTATCGAGAGTGTCAGCATGGCACGGGGTGGGGGAGTGCACTAGGAGTGTTGGAAGGGTGTTGAGGCTACCGGGGAGGGAGCACCGGGGGTCTGGTCTGGGGGTGATCCAGTGGGCAATACCAATGGTCCGTGGTGTACCAGCATCTGGAGACAGCCTCGGGGGCAATCCCAGGGTAGTAGCAGTGGTCTCGGGGCGATCCCGGGGCTGATCCTTGGTACCCGCGTCCGGGGAACACTGGGGATGGGGAGGCTGCACTGGGGGTGATGTGGGGGACGTCTGAGGGTGATGCCGGGGATCTGGATGTGATGCCGGGGATCTTAGAGCTATCCGGGGGACAGTACCAGGGCTCCAGTATCGGGAATGAGGAGACGGCCCTGCGGGCGATACGGAGGAGGCGCCGGTGGTCAGGGGAGGTTCTAGGGATTTGGCCTTGATCCCGGCGCGATCCCGGGAATCTGGGAGCGGATCCCGGGGACAGTATCAGGCTTCCAGGGGGAACCGGGCTATGGAGGCAGCTCTGAAGATGATGCAGGGGTCATCCCGGAGATCTGGGGGCGATACTGAGGCGGAGCCGGAGCGGTCCCCCGGTCCCGGGAGATACTGGGCATTTGGAAGCAGGCCCGGAGGCAGTGCGCGGGTAGATCCCAGGAATCTAGGGATGATCCCGAAAATTTCGGGAGGATCCTGAGGGTAGTCTGTGGAGGTACCGGGGAAGAGGAGGCGGCCCAGGGCGCGATCCCGGAGGCTGACCCGGAGATCTGGGGGCGATGCCAGGGGCGGTCCCGAGCCCGTCTCGTTCTCCCCGCTGGCGGTCCAGAAAAAGACCCCGGGGCAGTCCCTCGGTGCGCGGCCGGGGCCGGTGCCAGGAGCCCCGGGCGGTGCCAAGGGCGGTCCCGGGGCGGAGCCGATCGCGATCGCAGTGCCCGTGTCGAGGCAGCGACGGAGCCCGGGACATGGCGGGCCTGGGCTCCCCAGAACGGGCTGGTCCCGCTCCCGTCCCGGCCACTCGCGTGGAGCTCACGGTGTCCTGCAGGTAGTGAGGCCGCGGCGGGAGCCGGCACCGGGCGGCGGGGGCGCGGGAAGGCGCTGGGAGGCCCTGGGGGAGCAGCGGCAGCTGGCGTTGGAAGGTGCTGGGAGGCACTGGGTTGCACTGTGGTGTGGGAGTAGCTGCCGTTGGAGGGTGCTGGGATGCACTGGGTTGCACTGGGGAGCGGCGTCGAAGGGTGCTAGGTGCACTATGATGCACTGGGATCCCCTGGGATGCAGTGGGAGACGCTGGAATGCACGGGAGAGTGGGAGCAGTTGATAGTGTGAATGGCTGGGATGTACTGGAATGCACTGAGATGCCCTGGAAGGTACCGGGAGGCACTAGGGAGCGGAGAGTAGTCGGCATTGTAGAGCACTGGGAGTCACAGAGAGGCACTGGGTAGCAAGGCAGCTGGCGCTGGAAGCACTGAAACGCCTTAGGAGGCACTGGGATTAACTGGGAGACATTGGAATGTGCTGGGAGGTGTTGAGGAGCATGGGGAGCACGGGGAATGTTGGGTATGGGGATGGACGGGCACTGGGTGAGCCAAGGGTGCTGAGGGTGCAGGGCACTGAGGGGAGTGGGAGGCATGGGAGGGCATTTGGGGGTCTCTGGGACTGGAGGTGCAGGGAGGTCAGGTTTCAGGGATTCTGGGGATGCAGGAGGGGTCAGATTGGACCCTGTACCCCCTGCACCCCCTGTATCCTTTGCCCACCCTGAAACTCCTTAATCCCTGGGCCGCGCTGCATCATCTGTATCCCGTGTCCCCTGCCTGCCCTATAGCCCCCTGCACCCTCCCTCTGCAACCTGAGGTCGTTCTTTGGTGTCCTGACATATAGTTGTGACCCTGACACATGGCACTCTAACATGTCATGCTGTGCACTCTGTGCAGATGTGTCTATGCACCCCAACATGTTTTGTAGGGCACATCTGGCAGTGCACCCCAACACCCAAGCATGCTCACCAATACCTGGCTGTGCTCACTAACACCCTGCTGTGCACGCTGACACATGGTTGAGACTCCCAGCATGTGCCCCCCCCCAACATGTGTCAGACATGCTTTGCACTCCAGTCCATGTCCTGGGGCACACCTGGGTGTGCACACCCTGCCTTCTCACACAACTGGGCACAACCCGACGTGGCTGTGCACCTCAGCATATGTTCTGGGGCGCATCTGACTGCGTAAGGGGTACACACAGTCACAGGCACAGCCAGGTGCTCACACGCACACAAACTCACACACATGCATGCACACTCACTCCCCCCTGCCCCCCCAGGCAGCTCCTGGACAGAGACACCTTCTCCAAGTCAGACCCAGGTGAGTGGGGCAGACGGGATGGGGTGTGTTTTAGGGTCTCTGGGGATGTTTTGGCTCCTAAGTGTTTTGAGTTGTCTCTGGGGTCTTGGGGTTTTGGGGGGTTTTGGAGTCTTTGGAAGGTGTTGTGGGCTCAGGATATGTTGAGATCTCTGGGGGCTTGGGGGGTCTCTGGGGGGTTAGGGGGTTCTCTGAGGTATTTTGTGGGTATCTGGGGGTTTTGGAGGGTCTCTGGGAGTGTCAGTATCTCTGAGGAGTGTTGTGGTCTCGGAGGGTTTTTGGGGTCTCAGGTGTTTTTGGAGGTCTCTGGGATTGTTGTAGTTCTATGAGGTTTTGGGGGTCTCAAGGACATTTTGGAGGGTTCTGGGGGTGTTGGGAGCTCTGGGGAGTGTTGGGGGTCTCTGGGGATTTTGGGTTGTGTTTATGGGTTTTGGAGGTCTCTGGGGAATTTGGGGAGCCTCTGAGGTGTTTTGGAGGTGTGTGGGGGGGTCTTAGGGGCTCTTGCGGGGTTGGGGGAGTCTCTGAGGTGTTTTGGTGGGTCTCTGGGGGTGCCTGCCCCCCTGATGCCTCCCCCTGCAGTCTGTGTGCTGTACACGCAGTGCCCTGGCAGCAACCAATGGCGGGAGGTAAGTGACCCAATTGGTGGGGGGCAGCATGTTGGGCTGTGCACAGCTGGCCAGTTGGCACGTTTGGGTGCCCTCAGTTGGCCATTCAGGATGTTGGGGTGCTAGCTGGCTAACCGATCATCAGCATATTGTGGCAATGACCAATCAGCAAGTTAGTGTGCCAACCAGATGGCCAATCAGCATGTCAGGCATAATAACAGCCAGCCCAGCCAAGCAGCATGTAAGATTCTGGCCTATCAGCATGTTGGGGTGTTGGCCAGCTGGCCAATCAGTGTGTTGGGGTGCCAACCAGTTGGCCAGTCACCAGTGAGCAATCAGTGTCTTCGGGTGCAGCACCTGGACAATGAGCATTCTGGGATGCAGCAACCATCCAATCAATGCCAGGGGGCAGAGCAATTAGCCAACCAGCATCCTGGGGATCTGGAGAGCATGTCGAGGTGCCGGGCAGCCAGCCAATCAGCTGTTGGCATACAGCCAGGCCCCTCCCCTTGTATTTAACAGGGTGTTAATTGCAGGGCAAGGAGTGAGGGGGTGTGGAGGGGCATGGGGGTGGACTCGTGGCACAAAGCGGCACCTGGGCTTGCACCGCCCCTGCCCACCCCTTTCCCACGCATGTCCCCACATGTGCCCCGCCCGGGCCCGCTGCCTGCCTTTGCCCCGTTTCCTCCGCCCACATGTATCCCCATGTCCCCCATCTCATGTCAGCGTGTTCTCATGTCCCTGTGTCTCCATGTTGCTGTGTCCCCATATCCTCATGTTCCCAAGTCCTCAACCCCATGTCCACATATTCTCATGTGCCTATGTCTCCATGTCACTGTGTCCCCATAGCTGTATGTCCCCGTGTCCACATTCTCATGTCCCACTGCCCCCCATCCCCCTGCCCCCACCCTCATTCCCATGCTCCTGTTTTCCTGTCCTGTGGTCACATATATCCCTGTGTTTCCATGTCCTCATGTCCTCGTGTCTCCATCCCTATGCCCCCATGTCTCTGCGTCTCCATGTCCCCATATCCCTGTGTCCACATCACCACATTCCCATATGCCCATGTCCCTATGTCTGTGTCCTCATATGCCTGTATCCCCATTCCCCATGCTCATGTTCTCGTGTTCCCATGTCCCATGTTCTCATGTTCCCATCCCTATGCCTCCATGACTCAGCATCTGTATGACCCCATGTCCCTGTGTCCACACCACCATATCCCCATGTCTCTGTGTCTCCATGTCCCTGTCCTCACCCCATGTTTTCCTGTCGCCCCATTATCCCTGCTGTCCCCGTATCCACCAGTTTGGCCGGACTGAGGTCATCGACAATTCCCTGAATCCTGACTTTCTGCACAAGTTTGTCCTTGATTACTGCTTTGAGGAGCGGCAGAACCTGCGGTTTGACCTGTGAGTGGCCCCTGTGGCCCCAATGTCACCCCCCAGGTCACCCCCCTGTCCCACAAGGTCACCCCCTGGCCACCCTGGCACAGCCCCCCAGAGTGTCCTTGTCCCCATCCCTGTTCCGTGTCCATTCCTGGACAATCACCACCCTTGTTCACATCCCTGTCCCATCCCGTCCCATCTCATCCCATCCCATCCCATCCCAGTCCCCATCCCTGTCCCATCTAAGGCCCCCCTTCCCATTCTATGCCCACCTGTCCCCTCTGTCCCCAGGTATGATGTGGACTCCAAGAGCCCGGACCTCTCCAAGCATGTGAGTGCAAGATCATCCCTGCTCCCCTGGTCTCCCTGGGATGGGCATCTCCTTGGTGACACCTGATGTTCCCAATCCTGCAGGATTTCTTGGGCCAGGCATTCTGCACCCTGGGGGAGATCGTGGGCTCAGCCGGCAGCCGCCTGGAGAAGCCTCTGATGTGAGTCCTCCACTGCTTTGCCCCAGTGTCCCTATGTCCCCAGTGTCCCCATGTCCCCATGTCCTACCCCAGTGAAGCCCCTGATGTGAGCCCTTCTTGTGCCCCAGTGTGCCCAGTGCCCCCAGTGTGCCCATCTTCCTCCTAGAGAAGCCCCTGACGTGAACCCTCTCAGCCCTGGTGTCCCCAAGTCCTCCCCCTAGAGAAATGTCTTGTGTGAGCCTCCACTGTGGTCCAGTGTCCCCAAAGTCCCCAGGGTCCACATGCCCCGCACTGGAGAAACCCCTGATGGTAGCCCCCCTCAGCCCCAGTGTCCCCAGTGGTCCCAAAGTACCCTCCCCAGACAAGTCCCTGACATGAGCCCCCCCAGCCCCCGTGTCCCCATGTTTCCCTGGGTCCCTTTCAGTGTGCCCAAGATGGACTCAGACGTCAGAACCAACAGTAGTATTTTGGAGGTCTTGCTTTTTTTTTGTGGGGGGGGGAAGGCAGGTTTTCAGCAGGAAAGACATTTTTCAGCAGGAAAGACATTTTTTGAGGTCTAGCTTTTTCGTGGGGTTTGATGAGTCTGGCCTTTTCTTGGGGTGGTGGCTTTTGGAGGGAATGTGGGTTTGGGGGATCTGGCTTTTAAGGGATCTGGCTTTTTGGCTTTAGGAGGGGCCTAATGATTTTGGGGTTGGCTTTCTGGGGGGCAGTTTGTTTTGTGGGGATTGACCTTTTGGGGGGCTGAATATCTTTTGGGGACTGGCTTTTTTGAGGGGAGAAATGGCTTTTTTTTTAGGGTGCTGGAACTGGGGGGGGCTGGGTTTTTTTTTTTTTTTTTGTACACTTCCTCTTTTTGGGAGTGGTTTTTTTTTTCTTGGTGGGGAATCCCCTTCATCACCCTTCTGTGTGTGTCCCTGCAGGATGGGGACAGCCACCATGCACCCCCGGGGCAGGAGACCCTCCCCAGCCTCCTCCAGTGGGTAAGTTCTGGGGTGCTCAGTGTGTGGGGTACACCCCCAGGACACCATGTGAGCCCCTACCATGCTCACATCCCATCCCGGCAGTGGCGTTCCAGGGAAGAAGTGTGGCACCATCATACTCCTCGCTGAAGAGTTGGGAAACTGCCGGGTGAGCCGCGGCAGGGCAGGGGAGGGGGCATAGCTTGGGGACCCCGCAATATTGAGGGTGGCTGAGACACACTAGCCCGCACCCCAAAGATGAGGGTAAGGGCTGTCTATCCCCATGCTGTGTCTCTCCTCTCCTGGATCTCTCCTTCCCTCATGGAGCAGCCACCCGGCAGGATCCCATCCCTGAGGAGGGTGATGGGTGGATGACCCCCCCCCTCCCGCCCCAATTCCACCCCCCAGGACGTGGCCACACTTCAGTTCTCTGCCACCAAGCTGGATAAGAAGGATTTCTTTGGAAAATCTGACCCCTTCATGGTCTTCTACCGCAGCAATGAAGACGGGACGTGAGCATACCCCCCTGAAAACTGCAGTGACCCTCCCACACCTTATGGAAGGGCTCAACCCTAGCACAGGACACCCCCATGGACTGGCATTGGCGGGGGTGTCCAGAAATCCTCACAGCACTATGGGGGTGACAGACTGGGGGAGTGTTGGGATGGGAGAGTGACCCCCTTGTCCCCCCCCCTTGTCCTCCCCGCAGTTTCACCATCTGCCACAAGACGGAAGTGGTGCGGAATACACTGAACCCCATCTGGGCAGCCTTTGCCATTCCTGTCCGTGCCCTCTGCAATGGGGACCATGACCGGTCAGTGCCAGGGGACTGGGACCCCCTGCACCCCTTCTTTGGCCCCAAAGACCTCCTTCTTGCTCTTCCTCCCATCTCTAGGGTCCACTAGGACCTCTGAACCCCCTTCCCCCATCTCTGTCATACCTGGGAACATCCTGCACTCTCATCTCTGTGATCCTCTGAGAAGCTCTGAACCCCCTTTCCCCCCATCCACGGTGCCCCCGGATGCTGTGCAGCCCCGTCCGCTGTCTCTCTGGTCCTCCAGGACCCCCTTCCCCCTGTCTGCCCATCTCTGTGGGCATCCAGGACCCCCTTGTCCTTTCTTCCCCCATCTCCTAGGTCTTCCAGGAACCCCTGTACCCTATGTCCCCATCTCTGTCGTACGTCTAGACTCCCAGAACTCCCCTCACTTCGTGTCTGTGGTGCCCCAGGGCCTCCTTCCCATCTGTGGTCCCTCAGAATCCCTTCCCCTGTGTCTGTGGTACCCCAGGACCCTCTTTACTTCCTTCCCCACATCTCTGTGGTCCCAAAGACCCCTGCATCTCCTTCCTCATTTCTGTGGTACCTCAGAACCCCCTGCAGACCTTCCATCTTCTCTGTGGTTCTCTGAGATCCTCAGAATCCCTTCCCCTGTCTCTGTGGTACCAGTAGCACTGACCCCCCTGCCCCTGCAGTGTTGCCTGCTTTTGCCTCAGTTAACCCATCTGGGCAATGGGCATCACAGCTGTCACCGAGCCATCCCTCCCCACACTATCCTAAACAAGTATCACCAGCTGCTGTCCTGGCAAACAGCTCCTCACGCTGCTTTGGCCCCATGTTGGATGTTGCTGTGGCAACGATGGATAAAAATATCCCAACGAGGAAAAGAAGAAAGCAGGAAAAAGCCCACAGAGGCGTCAAAACAAATCCCACAGGGAGCAGGGGGTGGCGGGTGCTTGGGGGAGAGGGGAAGGTGGGATTTGGGGGTGTCAGGGGGTGCCGGTGACCCCTCCCTGCTTTGCAGAGCCATCAAGGTGGAGGTATATGACTGGGACCGTGATGGCAGGTGAGCTGTATGAGGTCCTGGGGACTGCCCCCCCCCCCCACCCTGGGCTTGCGCCCCCCGAGTGACAGGCCCCCCCCATGTGATGGGGAATGCCCCACCCCTGCATCCCCAAGGAGATGGAACCCCCCCAGGTGATGGGGACCACCTGAGTAATGGGAATTCCCCAGGCTATTTGGGGTTCCCTGGCTGATGGGAAACTTTCTGGGCAATGGGAAAGCCCTCATCCTCATACCCCTGAGTGATGGGGATCCCCCCAAGTAATGGGAACCTCCCTAACCTGGCTCATGGAGAATCACTGGCCTTGCAGCCACGACTTCATTGGGGAGTTCACCACCAGCTATCGGGAGCTCGCGCGAGGCCAGAGCCACTTCAATGTGTATGAGGTGAGGGGGGAGGGGTACATAGGTGGGGGGTCCTGCAACCCCCCCTGGGGATCACGGTCCCACTGCTGCGCCCCCAGGGGTTACGGTTCCCAGGGTCCCTGTGCTGCACCCCTGTGTGTTGGCTGTGGGGTCCTAACACTGCACTCCTTGGGTGTTACGGTCCCCAGGGTCCCTCTCTCTGCTGCATCTCTGGGTGCCAGGGTCCCTGTGTGGGTTCAACATCCCCCAGGGTCCCCATGATGCAATCTTGGGGTCTTATGGTCCCCAGGGTCCCTCCCAACACTGCACCCTGGTGTGTCATATACCCAAGGGTCCCCCTCCTGCACTCTGAGATGTCATGGTGCCCAGGGTGCTCATGCTGCAGCCACAGAGGTTTACAGTCCCCAGGATTCCCTGTGCTACAGCCCGGGGTGTTGGGATCCCCACACTGCACCCCTGGGGTGTTGTGGTCCCCATGCTGCACCCTGGGGTGCAGCACCTACAGCTGCTCCCTTGAGCATCCCCAGCCCCTGCCATGGGTCTCCAGCTGCACTACAGTCCCCAGGGTCCCCACATGCACCCCTGGGTGTCACAGCCCACTCTATGCTCCTATGCTCTGCACCTCAGCACAGTGCTCCCACTGCTGTCCCCTGGCATATTCTGTGCCCCCTTGTCTCCCAGGATGTGACAGTCCCTTACACTGCTCTCTGGGGCCTCCGGTCCCTGTGAGAAGCATCCCCCTTCCTTTCCCTCCGATGCCTGCAGGTGGTGAATCCCCGGAAGAAGATGAAGAAGAAGAAGTACCTGAACTCCGGGACAGTGAGGATGGGGATGTGCAGAGGAGGGGAACGCAGGGGGTGTGGGCACTTCCTCCCCTGAGTCGCATGTTCTCACAGGTGACACTGCTGTCCTTTGCTGTGGAGGCTGAGCACACCTTCCTGGACTACATCAGGGGCGGGTGAGCAGGGATGGGAGGGCCCCAGCACCTCCAGCTGCAGTTTTGATGGTTCCAAACACCCCCAGTTCCTTCCTTGGGGGTACCCAGCACCCTGAGCTGCTCCCTCGAGGGCAGGGAATCCCCAACACCCCCGGCATCTATTTCACTAGCAGGGGGCTCCCCAGTACCTACTGTTGCTCCCTTAGAGATGGGAGATGGGGTTCCTGCTCTTTCCAACTCTTCCCTGTGGGATCTCCAACACTCCCAGTTGCTCCATTGGGGGTCCTCAGCACACCTAGCTCTTCCATTGGGGGTCTCAGCACCCCCACCCAGATGCCTCCTTGGGGGGCAGGCTGTCCCCATCACCTACAGCGGCTTCATTTGTAGTCCCCAGAACCTACAATTGCTCCTTCTGGAAGTCTCCAGTACTTCCAGCAACTCCCTTTGGGGTCCCAAACACCCACAGCTGCTCCTTTGGGGGAAGAGGGTCCCCACTACCCCCATCTTCTCCACTGGGGGTCCTCAGCACCCGCACCCAGATGCTCCCTCATGGGCAGGGGCTGCCCAGCACCCCAAATTGGTAATTTGTGGGTTCCCAGCACCCCCAGCTTCCTCCTTAGGTGACACCTCAGTGTAGGTACACTTGGAGTTGCTCTGAATTCAGGGATAGGTGCACCCAGTCCAACTTGTGGCCCCAGGGGTATCCCTACCCCAAACATGCAGGTGACCCCCTGTGTCACCCCAAGGCCACTCTACCCCCCAGGACCCAACTCAACTTCACAGTGGCCATCGACTTCACGGCATCCAATGGTGAGCAGGGGCTGTGTCCCCCCAGGTGGATTTATTTGGGGCAGTTGTAACAAGTTTGGTGACATGGTGGTGTCATCCTTGTCACCAGTTTGGGGACATGATGTTGTGATCCTTGTTGGGGACATGGTCCTGTCTCCCTTGTCACTCCCTTGTCATTGGGGTCATGATGGCATTGTCCTTGTCATGGGTTTGAGGTCATGGCGGTGTTATTTTTGCCACTGCGTTGGTACTGCGGTGGTGTCATACTTGTCACGAGCTGCCACTTGGTTGGGGATTAGGTGCGATCATCACTGTCATTGTCATTGAATTTGGGACAGAGTGTAGTCATTCTTGTCACTGTGTTGGGGACATGGTAATGTCATCCTTGTCACTGTGTTGGTTCCATGGTGGTGTCATCCTTGTCATCAGCTGTCACCAGGTAGGGGATGTGGTGGCATCACCCTTGTCACCAAGTTGGGAATATGGTGATATCACCCTTGTCACTGGGTTGGGGAATGTGGTGGTGCTTGGAGACATGATGGATTATCCTTGTCCTGGTCACTGTCTTATGGATGACATCATCCTTGCCACTGGGTTGACGCCATAGTGGTGCCATAGTTATGGGGATGCTGGGGGTGTTTTGGGGGTGCTGGAGGTATTATGACAGTGCTGGGGGGCCTGTGGGGGTGCTGAGTCCCATGCCCATGCAGGGAACCCCTCACAGCCCACGTCCCTGCACTACCTGAGCCCCTTCCAGCTGAATGCCTACAGCCTGGCACTGCGGGCCGTGGGGGACATCATCCAGGACTACGACAGTGACAAGATGTTCCCAGCCCTTGGCTTTGGTGCCAAGGTCCCGCCGGATGGGCACGTGTCTCACGAGTTCCCACTGGTGAGGGGCCAAGGCAGGACAGGACTGCAGATGAAGGGTGGTGTCCTTGTCACCCAGTTGGGAACATGGTGGGATCATCTGTCACATGGAAATATCATCCTTGTGCTTGAGTGGTGTCATCCTCATCACTGGTCTGGGGCCATGGCAGTGTCATCCTCATCACCATATTAGGAAGGGGTTTCGTGTTGTCACCAGGTAGTCTCATCCTAGATCTTGTATACCGAGTTGTATACATGGTGTTGGATCTGGATTGGGGGTGTGGTGGTGTCATCCTTATCCTTGGGCTGGGAACATAGTGGCATCATCATTTTGTGACTGGTCTGGGGTCATGGCAGTGTCACCAGGTTGGAGACATAGTAGCATCATTCTCATCACCAGATTCAGGATATGGTGGTGTGGTCTTTGTCACTGTGCTGGACATATGATGTCCTTGTCACCCATTCTCACTGTGTTGGGGACGTGGTGGTATCATTCTTGCCACTGGGTTGGGGATGTGGTGGCATTTTCCTTGTCACTGGGGATGTGGTGGTGTCATCCCTGTCTTGGATTGGGAACATAGTGGCATCAACATTTTGTCACTGGGTTGAGGCCATGGCAGTGTCATCCTTGACACTGAGTTGGGAACATGTTGGTGTCTCCCTTGTCACCACATTGTGGACATGGTGGTATCATCCTTGTTAGGGGGGACCACAAGCCATCCTTGTCTGTGGGTGGGGTCTTTGGTGTCACCCTATCCATGGGTGGGGGCCATAGTGTCACCATGGTCCTGGTGTCCCTGTGACAGAACGGGGATGCATCAAACCCGGCATGCTGTGGCATCACCGGGGTGCTGGAGGCATATCAGTGCAGCCTGCGCCGTGTCCAGCTCTACGGCCCCACCAACTTTGCCCCTGTTGTCAACCATGTTGCCCGGTAAGAGGGGCCTCATGCCCCGGGGTGTGGTCCCTGTGCCCCCTGGCGTCATGCAGGGTCCCCCCAGCTCAGCGGCCACAGTGCTGGATGGGTCCCAGTACTTTGTCCTCCTCATCATTACCGATGGTGTCATCTCCGACATGGCCCAGACCAAGGAGGCCATTGTCAATGTGAGACCCTTGTGGTGGCACTGGGGTGGGTAGTGGAAACCCTGGGTGCTGGGGGCAGGGAACCTGGGACCCTTGGGTGATGGCAGTGGGGGAGGGATTGGGACCCTTGGGGGGGATAGGAAAGGTTGGGGACCCTTGGGTGCTGGGGGTTGAGGAGGTGCTAGAACCCTTAGGGGGTGGGAAGGGGCTTGAACCCCTGGGTTCTGAGGGTTTGGGGGTGGCTGGGACTCTTTGGATGATGATGTGGGTAAGGAGGAGCTGGGACCCTGAAGCTGAGAGGGAGGAGGTGGGTTGGGACCCTTGCATGCTGGAGGGGTGAGGAAGGGGTTGCTAGCCCTGGGTGCTGGGGTGGGGTTGTGGACCCCTGGGTGCTGGAGGCAGTGAGGAGGGACTGGGACCTTTGAGAGGTGGGAAAGAGCTTGGACCCCTGGGGTTGAGAAGGGGCTGTCACCCCCAGGGTTTGCGATGTATGGGTGTCTGGAACCCCTGGGTGCTGCAAGGGGGCTGGGAAGTTCCTGGAACCCCCCAGTGCCAGTGGGGAGGTCTGAGACCCTTGGGTGATGGGGGGTGGTGAGGGACTGGAATCCTTGGGGGAGGGGGTGTTGGCACCCCTGGGTGCTGTGGGGAAGGGGCCGGGGGGGTGGCAGCATCATTAAATTTCATGGGACTCCCTTCACCCCCTGGCTCCCTCAGGCTGCCAAATTGCCCATGTCCATCATCATCGTGGGAGTTGGCCAGGCAGAGTTTGATGGTACGATATGGGGGCAGGGGGGAGCTAGGGGAAGGCTGGGGGATCAGGGGGGGGGTCCCTTGGCCAGTGGAACTATGAGCTGAATGTGTCAGCATATGAATGGGCTCAGCATTACCCCAGTGAGGGGGCTTGGGGGTTCTGGGTGTGAGGTTGAGAGGGACATAATGGGATCCCACCCTGGGGTGGGGGGTCCTGGGGTGCTGCTGACCTCCTCCCCACATCGTCCCCAGCCATGGTGGAGCTGGATGGGGACGACATCCGCATCTCTTCCCGTGGGAAAGTGGCTGAGCGTGATATCGTCCAGGTACCGACCTCACCAATGCGCGATTTGGGGACCCCCTTCCAGCCCAACCAGCAAGGTGGTGGGGGATTCCCTGGGGACTTCAAATCAGCGCCATCACTCCTGGGGTGCACTGGGTGGGACTGGTGTGTAGGGATAATGTGGACTGGGATGTGGGGCAGCACTGGCATTTGGGGGTGCACTAGCATTTGGGGGTGCACTGGGACATGAGTGGGATGCACTTGGACAAGGAGATGCAATGGGTTTGGGATGCACCTGGATGGAGGGATGCATTGGGATTTGGGGGTGCACTGGGACATGGTGAGGGGGCTTCATTGGGAAAACAGGGTACCCTGGGACTTCGGATGTACCTTGGAATGAGGGCACATGGGAGTGTATTAGGATATGCGGGGCACCGAGACAGGAAGAGGACAATAGGGCATGAAAGGAGGTTTACTGGGAAATGGGGGGTGGTTGGAATGTCGGGGATGTGCTGGGACATAGAAGCTGTGCACTATGACATGTAAGGATGCACTGGGAAAAAGGAGTGCACTGGGGCTTGGAATGTATCACAGTGGGGGGAAACACTGGGGCATTGGGTGCACTGGGTACATGGTGGGGACCTTCACTGGGAAAAGTGGGTGTACTGAGATTTGGGATGTACCGTGGAATGGAGGTGCAGTAGGACATGGGGGTTTATTAGGATATGGGGGGCACTTTGGCATGAAGCAGGATTGGTACTGGGAAATGGGGGGCACTGGGATGTGGGGGCACTGGGACATGGAGGGCCTGTACTGTGACATGAAGAGAGGATGTACTAAGACATTTGGGGGAGGCTGTGCTGTGAAAAAGGGGTGCAAGGAGACTTAGGATGTTCCTGCGTGGGGGGGGGGGGGGGGGGGGGAGCCTGGGACATTAGGAAGCACTGGGACATGGGGGAACATTGGGACATTGGAGAGGGGCACTGGGATATGGGATGTACCTGGATGTGGGGAGCACTGGGACATGAAGGGGGAAGGTATTGGGGAAGGGGGTTGCACTAGGAAATGAGGGGGGCACTCAGATGTGGGGGGCACTGGGACATGAGGAGGGTGTGCTGTTAAATGAAGGGGGCACTGGGGCAACATTATGGACCTGGATGTGGGGGGGCAGTGGGACATGGGGGTGTACTGGGAAATAGGAAGGGGCACTGGGTGTGGAGGCTGTGGGAAATGAGAGGCACTGGGATATAGAGGGGTGTTGGGACTTGGGATGCACGTGGATGCGGGGATGCCCTGGGACGTGAAGAGGGGTGTACTGGGAAATGGGGAACACTGGGATGTGGGAGTACATTAGGACATTGGGGGGAGGGGGGGGGAGTACCAGGATATGGGGAGGCACTGGGTCTTAGTATGTACCTGGGACATCAGGAATGGGGAGGGGTCACTGGAGCTGCTGTGCGTGGGGCACACAGTTCCAGGGGCTACCGGCCCTGGACCCCTCAACCGCTCTGCCTCCCTGTGCCCTCCCAGTTTGTTCCATTTCGTGACTACATGTCGGGGGGTCCTGGCGCAGGGCTGAGCATGGCAGGGCTGGCACGGGAAGTCCTAGCTGAGATTCCTGACCAGCTCCTCTCTTACATGAAGGCACGGGGCATAAAACCTGCCCCCATCCCTCCCATGTCTCCTGAAACCCCCCCACCCTGACTGCTTGCCCCCAACACACCACATCCCCTCATCCTACCCCAGAACCCTCTATCCAGGGACCAAAGGCAGCCATACTCTGCCAGGAACCTGGGACCGGGGGTCCCTCTCCTCCCTTCCACAACCTTGGGGTCATCCCCTGATCTGGGGTTCCCTCCTCAATCCGGGTTCCCACCACCACACCCATAAACCAGCCTTTGGGTTTCCCAAGGGGATTGGGATGGTGATGCCTAAACATTCTTGGCGATGGCACTCCCCCCTATACCCATCGAGGACTGTCTTGCCCCCACAAAAAAGGGGCAGGGGGTCTTCACCCTTCTGAACAAAAAACTGGGGTGCTCAGGAGCCTCCACCAAATGTGGAGTGTCCCCCTCAGGTGATGCATGACTCCTCCTCACCTCACCAGCCTCCCCAAATCCATGGTTCCCCCCTAATTTCCTGGGCTGATCCCAGTGCGGGTTGCCAGTGTTTTTTGTGTTCCCCCTTGCCGTGTTGCATGTGGGTTTCTGTTGAGTTGCCTTAAATTGCAATAAATTATTGTGTCTTTAATTACAGTTCCCTCCCCTGGGACGCCCCCGCATTTCCCCTAAGAGGGGCCCTACCCTGGCTGTTTGTGTAACTCCCCCGTGTATGACCCTCTCCAGCTGTGTGACACCTCCTGAGACTGTGACAACTCCCCTGCTCAGCTGTGTGACTCTCCCTCTCCAGCTCTGACCCCCCCAGCTCTGTCCCCTCCAAGCTGTGAGCCCCTCCCGCTGTGTCACCACCTCAACCTGTGCTCTCCCCCCAGCTGTGACACCCCAGCTCTGACCCCTCCCCAGTTGTCTGACCCCCCACACACACTGTGTGAACCCCCTCAAATATGTGACCTCCCTGGCTGTGTGTGATCCTCCCCCCAGCTCTGACACCCCCCAGGTGTGGGACAGCCCCCATGTCTGATATCCCCTGCCTGTGATGCCCCCACACAGTGTAACGCCCCCAGGCTTTGGCATCCCCCTCAGCTCTGAGCCCCCACCAGCTGTCTGTGACCCCCCTCCACTGTGTGACACCTCCCCACTGTGTGACACCTCCCCACTGTGTGACACCTCCCCACTGTGTGACCCCCAAAACTGCGAATCTGCAGAAACCACATGGGGCAGGGGAGAGTTGGGCTTTTTACAGGACTCTGCCCCCCCACCCCCCAAAACTGCTTGAAGGGGGCCCTGGGAAGTTGGGGGGGGGGGGGGCCCACAGAGACCCCACATCCCACTGGGGGCGTCACAAAGTATCCACACCCCAGTTAGGGGGGGTCACAAAGCCCTCACACTCCACTTTCATAGGGTAAAAAAGCACCCCCCAACTGTGTCTGTGGGGTCTCATAAAGCCCCCCATCCCAATTGGGGGGGGTGGGTCACAAAGTGCCTACACTCCAACTTGGCGGAGGGCAGGGGCTATAAAACCCCTGCACCCAAATCGAGGGGGTCCTAGACACCCCACGTATGTCCTGGTTTGGGACCTGCGTTTAAACAGTTCCAAGAAAAAGGGAAAAAAAACAGTCCAGGGAACTTCTCTGCCCTAGCTAGCTGAAACTAACTAAAAGCAAAAAAGAAAAAAGATCTCTGTCCTGCAGTCTCTCCAAGCCTCCGCCGAACACGCTGTCCGCAGAAGAATGTGGAGGAGTCAGGCAGTTTTCTTAAAAAACAAACTCCTCGCTTCTCCTTGCTCTTAGAACCAGTCTTAAAGGCACAGGACTCAATATACAGCACAAACAGAACAGACGATTGGGGATACAAGCGTCATAAAGTTACCCTAGGACAACGTCCCAGCTGGGTGAGGTCACAAAATGCCCATCCCTCAGTTTGGGCATCACAAAGCCCCTGCACTCCAACGGGGGCGATGAAAAACCTTCTCCCCCCTGGCTGGGAGGTGGTGGGTGTTTTAGGCCCCTGTCTCCCCCCCTAAAAGAACTGGCTTTCCAGTGTAAGGGAACTGCACCAGTGCTGAGACCAAACCTGTTGGCGGGTACTAGGGGGGAGACCCCATGTTGGGGTGGCTGCTCTCACCGCCCCCCCCCCTTCCTGCACCCCTTCAAGCTGTGGGGGCCCTCCAGATCCCCAAATCGCTTCAAGATTCCATTCTTTATTGCTGCATTTCCCTTGGCCAAGGTCAGCCCCGGGGGAAAGCAGCATAGATCCTGGGGGACACAGACCCAAACTGGCACACCAAAATACGGGAAGCCTCCCTCAGATCAGGCAGCGTGAGCAGGCCTCATGTTGCTGTGGAGAGGAACAGGTGGGCAAAAAGCCCCTGAGACCCCCCATAACATGGCTGAGAGCAGGGGTGTCATCGTTTGCTGGGGGTGGGGTGTGTCAAGCATTGCTCCTGGAAATAAAATACTCCAAATAAAGGGGAGGAGGGGCAGATGAAACCCTGCATGTATGTCCCAGGGCAGAAAAATAGGGAGAGGGTCCTTGACTGTTTGGGAGGGGCCCACCTTGTCTGGGGTTGGGGGAAGTCAGTTTGGAGGGGTACCTGACTGTTTGGGAAGGTCTTTCCCTGTTTGGGAGGACCCACTGTGTGTGTCTGTGTGTGTGTGTCTGTGTGTGTCGGGGGGGAGGAGCGGGGGTGGGTCCAGCAAGACATCTCTGGAGGCTGCTACTCCAGGAAGTCCTGAGGGGAGGTGGAATTGTCACACACCGGGGTCCCTCCACATTTATCCATTTGGCCTCCTCCAAACACTCACCTCTTTAGAATCATTGTGGAAAAAAAGCTTGGGTTATTACCCCCAGCTAGCAATTAAACTGTGCTCCCAGGCTGTTTCACACACAGGATTCCTCTGGAAGACTCCAGAAAGCTAAGAGTCAGCTCTGGCTTATCCATGTTCCATGTCCTAAAGCTGCCTGGGAGAAGAAATTTAGGGTCAGCTCCTGTGGCACAATCCCTCCTGGCCACGGGCACAGCGCCGGAAAGGTCTTTGCATGCCAAGGCTTTGCTGCAGCCATGGAAATTGCCTGGCTCATGGTCAACATTCCTGCTCAGACAGACAACCTCAGTGCCCTAGCAGCAGGAAATTGTCAGGTCGGGGTGGTACCAGTGCCAGCAAACGCCACACCTGGACAGTGCGGGCACTGGAAATTTGCTGGCTCTGGACTCCTGGCACCAGCAAATTACCAGATCTAGGTGGTGCCGGTGGTGGCACTGGGAAATTTCTCTATCTTGTTGGCAGTACCAATACAAGATTTCAGGCTCAAGGTGCTGGTAAGGACCAGATCTAGACTTCTTCCTTCCTGCCTTCCTGCCTTCCTTCTACGTAGTGTTCTCACCCTCACCAAATCCTTGGCACTTCACCTCAGCCCTCCACACCTTGGGACCTTTACCTTCCCAATTTAACTGAAACCTCCCAGAAGACACTTCTAGGACCCAAAATGGCTAAAAGCAGCAGGGGCATCCCCAAAAGTGCCCCCTCCTGTCCATCCCTCTAGTGCCCCACTCCAAAAGCCCAATCCACCCCATCTCCCCTTCCAATTCCTACCCCTCACAAACTTCATCCCACCCCCCCTGGTCCATCCCCACCCTATACCACCTCACTCCATCCAACCCCACCCCACCCCACCCCACCCCACCCCATCCCACCCCATCCCATCCCATCCCATCCCATCCCATCCCATCCCATCCCATCCCATCCCATCCCATCCCATCCCATCCCACCGCTCCTGGGCAGGAAGCCCCATCCAACCAGGCCTTGGAAACTTCAAGGGATTCAGGGGCAGCCACAGCTTCTTGGGCCGACCTGTGCCATGGCTCAACTGCCCTCCCAGGGTACAATTCCATCCCCACATCCAATCTCACTCTGCCCCCGAGCAGTGCAAAGCTGTTCCCTGGGTCCTCTCCCTGCAGGCCCTTGGCAAGGGTCCCTCTTAGCCAGCAATTGCTGCTCCTCCCTGCTGTGGGGCAGAAGCTGCAAGTTGATTTTCTCCCCGTGGCCCTGGCACAGCCCTGAACTGTAGTTTTCTCCATGAGACTAGATGGCTGCCAATGGCAAAAGTAAGAGTCTGGCTCTCTGGCACCAGGTGGGATTTTACAGCTTTTATTCTCAAGTCCTGCCTGCTTTGCTGGAGACCTTTCCCAATGACTCGCCAATGCCAGAGAGAGCTGGACCCTCCCCCGTCGGGGCTTTTTCTCCAGGGGGCAGGGCCCGGAGGCACCACCCAATAAGGGAGAAGTGGCAGGGGAACAGAGTTAGGTTCCATTTCAGTGTGGGGGGTGGGCACCGCTGGGCAAGGATGGATAGAAAAAACAGTACAAATCTGATGAAATATAAACCCAATTAATGCATTACAACTTTTCCCCTTTTCTTATTAAATTAAGAAGGTTTGTGGGAGATGCTCAGAGTTCGGACCTTGAGTACCTTTAAAGTTGCAAAAGAAAAATGACTTTTAGTGCAAACTCTTCAGAAAAACACTGTTAAGGACTAACGATAATTAGAAGGAGAAGGTTGGGCGCTTCCTCCTCCTCCAGGCAGCACTGGCCACTTGTGGGCCCTCTGCAGGTGGTTTTGCAGGTTTAGGGATGAAAGATTTCACCCACTTGAGACTAGGGGAAGTGGACACATAGGCATACCCACGACCCCAGGTGACCTCATCATGAGGACTTTTTGTTTCTCTGGTTGCTGGATCCTTTACTATCACATTCGGTGACTTTTGCTGAATGGCAGAACTGGTTAAAGCAGGATTATTTCATTTAACATTTACATTTTCTAGTTTTTTTGAAAAATTCCCTTTGGACCTTTGAGACCTCCCGCCCCCCATTGTCCCCAAAGTCCAGAAATTGCTTCTTTAAAGGGCACCGAGATGCCCAATGTCCAGTATAGCAGTGTCCTCACACGCCTCCAGGCATACAGACTAGCTCAGTTCTGCACTGCTACTACGAGGATCGGTCGGGGTTACATGCAGGGCGAGTAACCTCCTCCCGGTGGGCTCTTGGTTCCCCACACCAGCGAGTGGACCTGATGGAATTGCGACAGCGGCGACGGAAAAAGAGTCGTCTCTCTTCAGGCAGGGTAGAAGGTAGTTTATTAAGGGGACTCCGTCAAGGAGCTCCACCTCAGACCGCTGCTGCCCAGAGAGAACAGAGATCAAAGCCTGACAGCCACTTATAACCGGGCGAGGGCTGACAACAGGTCAGCCAACCAAGGAACACGGGGGTGGTAACAGGGGTGTCAACCTTTGAACCATTAACAAAGCACAGGAGGGTAGGAGGGGATTCCCCGGGCACCAGCCTACCACTGGACACCTCTCCTGGATCTTTCCAGAATCCAGGGAAGGGTCTCGAAGTGACAGACAGGGCAACCACGAGGAGAGGGGGGAATTGACAGGGACAGGTGCAGGGAAGGAATGACTGACAGAAAATGTCTGCTTATATACCTAACTCAAAAGGGGGAAAACCAGTACAGAACACAGGGGTATACAGTGGACTAAACCATTACAAAAATAACTCAAAAATCTTACAAAAATAACTTAATAAAACAACTCTCACACCACTACAGTCCAGCCTGATCGCACAGGAGACACGTTCCTCTCTTGGGCGGTGGCCGTGGCACAGGTACAGGAAGCACGGTGTCTGCAGGGCAACTTTTTGTGGCGGCTTGACTCTGCAACTGTGGTTTTGATGAGCTTTTATGAAGGGGATCTTCCTGGCCCACACCTGGACGGCGTCATCTAAAGCTGGAGCCGGTTCTATAGACAGGCTGAGGATAGCTGCCTTGCACTGTTTGTCTGCATCGGCCAGAGCCATCTCCTCCAGGACCTGTTCCTGAGCTTCTTCATTCTTAACCTGTAACTCGATAGCTCCTGTTAATCACTCCACAAATGTTACTAAAGGTTCTGATGGAAGCTGCTTTATTTTACTGTAAGGTTGGAAAGACTTACCGGGCTGGGTTGCTAATTGAATTGGCAGATTCTTCTTATCAACAGCCATTTCAGGATTTTGCCAAAGCTCCGGAAACAAATCTTTTTGGAGGTCAAAGGGAACTGTAGTATTTCTTGCTAAATTTACTTTTAAATGGTTGCAAAAGTATTCTCTTTCATATTGAAATTTGGCCTGAGCTTTGCATAAACCCTGAATCGCTTGTTGGGGAAGGGGTCCCAATTACTGTGGACAGCACTCCCTCTTTTTGATTGTTGGTATGTGAAAGGGGTGGCAGAAAAGCTGGGGTTGCTTCCGGGTTCCCTGCTCCCCCCTCCCTCCAGGGCGTGAGAACCGGGACTGTGGGCGGGGAACCCGTGGGAACCAGGGGCAGGGAGGGGGCTGGAGGCTTGAGCCACACGGGGCGGAGTTGGAAGGCAGAGGTTTGAGGGTAGGGGGCAGAGTCAGAGGAGAGGGCAGTGCCGGGGCGGCACTGAAGGGAAGGAGGTGTCTGGGGAGAAGAAGGAATTGCGGGAAGGAGGGACAGACAAAGGGAGAGACCCCTCATGGCTCGGGAGCACATGGCCTTGGCCATTTTGGACAAAGGAATTCCCTCCATCTTGTGACGCCCCCCCCCCCACCTGGGGACCACTAAGATGGGAGGTTTGAGCACTTGGGCTGCCTGCAATGGTACAAGCTGGGGAAACGTCACAAAGAACTGGCTTTTTTTTTTCCTTTTTATTTTGCTTTTGCAATGCAAACTTAATTTTTAAGCTATAAAAAGCAAAAGTTGCATCTTCTTTATTATTAGAGGAGCCAGATTCAACTATTTTTTTTGTTATAGCCTCCCAAAATTCTGGGGAGCTTATTTGCTGTAATGATAAATGTGGAAATGGAGAAAACAACCAGAGAGTTAATTTTTTCAGCTGTTTCTTTGAATAATGGGTCTTGCCATCACCCACGGTATATAAAATGTAATAATAGACTCTTTTGTGAGGCACAGACAGCCTAGCACCCATTTTTGGCTCAGATTTTGAGTTTCTGTGTCCTCTTTATTGTGACTGAGAAACTGAAAGAAAAAAAAAGCCAAAAGGGGAAACAGTTTCCTTTTCCACCCCCCCCGGCTGCCGAAAGAAGCGTTCTATTAAAGCACTTTGAAGGTTCACTCTGAAAGCAAAATCTTCCCCAAAAAAGAAAAAAAAGCCCCTTTTTCCTGAGGAACATTGCCCCTGAAAAAGATTTTCCCTTAGAAAACCAAAAGTGGTACTCACCAAAATTCCAGCATTCCTTTCCTTTCTTTCTCAATCACTCCTTTTGCCTGAGACTGACCCTTTTTGGTGCAAAAAGCGCTTCCAGTCTCGGTCCCCAGGATCAGTTTTCCACGAACACATGGTCACTCTCTGGGGCAGCTTGCCATTTGGGGGGGCTTCTTTGCAGCACTCTGATGGGTTTTTTGAGTCCAGGGGAGAGAACTGTAGCCCTGGCCTGTAGAATCCTGTGTTTCAGAGACTCCACAGCAAACGCCAAGCCTGACGGGTCTGTCTCTGCGTGGGATTCCTCGGCTACGTGCTCCCCAAGTGGTTCTTCCAGCTTTTTGGGAACCTTTTGTGGCTTTGAGCCCCACATTGGATGCCAGTTGTAGCTTTCCCCACAAGACTAGACGACCGCCGATGGCAAAAGTGAGAGTCCGCTCTCTGGCACCAGGTGGGATTTTACAGCTTTCATTCTCAAGTCTTGCCCTGCTTAGGTGGACTGTCCGGATGGCCAGAGAGAGCTGGCCCCTCCCGTGTCGTGGTTTTTTCCCCAGGGGGGCAGGGCCCAGAGGCACCACCCACTCAAGGAGAAGCAGGAGGGGAACAGGACTGGGTTAAATTTCAGCGTGGGGGATGGACACTGCTGGGCAAAGACAGATCACATGATACATAGAAAAAACATTACAAATCCAATGAAATATAAACCCAATTGATGCATTACAACACCGAACCAAGGGCAGGACCTTTCCCTAGGGCTCTGCAGGCACTCACTCACTTCGGCCGCAGCCCAGCAGACGGAGCACAGAGCTCCCCGGGGATTGCAGCTCTTTCTGAGGGCCAGCATTGGGCAGATCCAACCTCTGCTCCAGGGGGAGCAGGGACAGCACCCAAAGGAACAGCTGGTGCTGGGCCAGGCCAGCTCTGGGCTGGAGACCAGCAAAAGCTTCTTCCCCTACAGGGGGCTCAGCCACTGACCAGGCTTCCCAAGGAATGGTCACAGCCCTGAGACTGCCGCAGCTCCAGGAACCTTTGGACACTGCTCCCTGGAATGCCCAGGCTGTGATTGCCTGGACTCGATGATCCCTCTGGGTCCTTCCCAGCTGAGCCCCTTCTGCAATTCTCACACTTTGGCTCAGCATTTGTGTCCACTGACAGAGCTGTTGTGGGCAGGGTAGGAGCGGGGCAGCGCCAGTGTTCTGTGACATGAGAGTGCTGGCAGCCCCAGATTTCCCCTCTCTGTGACACCACAGCAGTGGCAATGGGGAACTCTACAACTGTATTAGAATCTCATCCAGTGCTGGAAAAGGCTTGCTGGGAAAAGAGACAATGAATCGGGCTTCTGCACCAAACCAACCAAACACAAGCACAAAAACTGAAAGAAGCTAGTGTCTGTAACCTCCTGCAATGTCTAGAGCAGTCGGGTGCAGTGCAGGCTTATTTGGCAGGGAAATAGCCCTTGTGCTGAGAACTGTTCTAGAGGGGTTTCTGGAAGTCTGCTGGAAGGTCGCTCATAAGTCTGCAGTTTTTCTGGCTAAAGCTCCCTCAGCACCTCCTCTCACCAGGCTTCTTCTCCACATCCTTCCCTCACTCCCTTGTACTTTCCCTGAACACACTCCAGCCCCTCCCTGGCTTTCTGCTTCTGTGCGGCAAAGCAGTGTTCTCTCAATATAACGGAGCTTTTAGTTCTTGACAGCTCTCACATGGAAAAGTAGCTAAAGCCAGCAATGAAGTTGCTCTTACTGCTGTGGACATGGAAAACAAAGACTGTATCAAAATCTCATCCATTGCTGGAAAAGGCAGAAAAAATGGTGCACTAGCATCTTTGCTTGCTGGGAAAAGAGAGAACAAAATTTACGTCTGCACCAAGCAAACAAATAAAGCAAGGGCACACAAACTGAAAGAAGAGACTGATACCTCCTACAGTGTCTACAGCACTCAACTACAGCCAGGGCATGTTTAACAGGGCAACAGTCCTTGTACTGAGCACTGTTATGAAGGGGTGTCTGGAAGTTTACCTGAAGGTCTCTCACGAGCCTGCAGTTTCTCTGGCTAAAGCTCAAGAAGCACCTCCTCTAACCGGACTTGTCCTCCACATCCTTCCTCCGCTCTCTTTTACCCTCCCTGCATGTGGAGAGTTTATCAGAGGAATGGCTGCGCAGCAAAGGACATGACACTATGAGATTGGTTAATATCTGAGGGATACGTGTCCCTGTCCCTGGGGCAGAATCTGACCTCGCGGAGGCCATGGCTAGGGAGAGACGCGAGATATGGACAGCACTCGCTCGCCAAGGCATGGAAAAAGGGGATGCTGACCTCCTCACGGCGGCTCAGGAGACTCTTGCGTTTCCTGTAATATTCACTCCTAATGCACAGGGGAGCCATAATGCACAGGTACAAAACTTAGATTGGAAAATGCTAGCACAGTTACGTGCTACTGTGGAGAATTACGGACTTACTAGTGAACCAGTTAAGCAGATGTTTGATTATATGTTCAATGCTCAGACGCTATTGCCAAGTGATATAAAAGGCATTGCGAAATTGATTTATACCCCACATCAACGGCTACTATTTGAAGCACAGTGGAGAGAGGAAGCCGCCTTAAGCGCAAACCTTCCGAGAGCCCAAGGAGACCCCTTAGCAAGACTTACCATTGAGGAACTTATGGGGCAAGGGAATTTTATGCGGGTGGAACACCAAGCAGCGCTAGGACCAGAAAAGATTAGAGAAGCAGCCCAAATAGCCAAAAGAGCTATGGATAAAATAAAAGCTCCAGGCAGAGTCCCCATCTATATGGGAATCAAACAAGGTAGGGAAGAGCCCCTTGGTACATTTGTTGATAAGGTTATGGAAGCATTATCCAAGGCGGGAGTGCCAGACCACATGCAAGATGCTCTGCTTAAACAATGTATTTTACAAAATGGCAATTCTAATACTCGAACGTTGATCAACTCCATCCCAGGGGACTGGAGAGTGCAAGATTTGTTAGACAAGGCCGCTTCTATGCCGATTGGGTCTCAAGTGTTTTTAGTTAATGCTCTACAGAAGATAGGGGAGGGTTTGAAAGAACAGGCTATTGGCTCCCAGAATCAGGTCATGGCAGCCCTTGGTCCCCTCCAAGCGGCAGCCACGCACCCTCGCTCAAACACCGCTGGAAACACTCGAATGAAGTGCTACCGATGTGGAAATGTTGGTCATATCCGTCGAGAATGTGGAGCGACAGGAGTGTGGTGCGGGAAATGTCGATCTAATACGCACAACTCCATTGCTTGCCGAGGGAAGCAGGGAAACTCATGGAAGAGCGCGAACAGCAGCGGCCGCGCGGGGACACAAATGGCAGCTGCGGTGGCAGGACCCCCCAACAACTCCAACCAGCAACCCACGGGAGCCTCGGCCTGGACTTGGCAGCCTCAATAGACGTTGATCTCCTGACTGCTCACCCACATAAGATCCCGACTGGACTTTTTGGCCCTCTGCTTATAAATGGACAATCGGTGGGGGGCCTAATTGTCGGTCACTCATCCGCCACTACCCTAGGTTTATATGTTGAGCCAGGAGTTATTGACGCTGACTGTCACGGCAAAATCATGATCATAGCCCACACCCTGTATCTCCCTGTGAAGATACCCAAAGGTCAAAGATTAGCCCAATTAATCCCGTTGCCACAAATGACTAAGGGTCTAACACCACTTACGCAAAATCCTAGGGGAACAGAAGGATTTGGATCAACTGGGGGTCTGACCCTGCTTACCATAGACCTCAACACTTGACCCAAAAAGTCCTGTCGCTTAGCCTATCAAGGGCGAAGTATCACACTTAAAGGACTCCTAGACACAGGCGCAGACTCAAGTGTAATTGATCCTGCACGCTGGCCTTCGACTTGGCCTGTACAGCCCGCAGCAACTACTGTCACTGGCATTGGAGGAATGACGCTAGCAAATCGCACGCCAGTACTGACTGTTGAGATTGAAGGAAAACAAGCATCAACAGTGTTCTCTATAACGCCATTACCACCTACTGTTCATTGCTTAATTGGTCATGATGTTTTAGCTCAGTTAGGCCTCGTCCTTACCAACGACCACCCTTTACAGTGATGGCCATTGCTTGGACTTTCCCATTGCCACTTACCTGGATTACAAACGAACCTGTAGTGGTTAAGCAATGGCCTTTAAAACGGGAAAGTTTAGAGTAGGCACAGTTGCTAGTTAATGAGCAGTACAAGCAGGGACATGTCAAGCTTTCCACCAGCCCTTGGAACACTCCAATCTTTGTAATCAAGAAAAAATCTGGCAAATATCGATTATTACATGACCTCAGAGTGGTAAATAATCAGATGGAACCCATGGGAGCACTTCAACCTGGACTGCCTAACCCAGCCATGTTGCCAAGAGACTGGCCCATCCTCATTATAGACCTAAAGGACTGTTTTTTCACCATTGCTTTGCATCCTGATGATACCAAGCGATTTGCATTTACGCTACCTGCCCTCAATCGTGGGGAACCCGACAAAAGGTTTGAGTGGACTGTTTTGCCACAAGGGATGCGCAACTCCCCCACACTTTGTCAACTGTATGTGGATGCTGCGTTACAACCATTACGACGAAAGATGCCCACCACCATCATTTACCATTACATGGATGATATCTTTCTTGCTCAGGAAGAACCCTTTACAAAGCTGCAAATAGAAGAAGTTACAAAAGTTTTAGCAGACTCTTCTTTAGTAATAGCTCCAGATAAAATCCAAACATCGACCCCCTGGAAGTATTTAGGATGGACGATCACAGAACAGAAAATTGTGCCTCAGAAGTTGTCCATACAAACATCAATAACTACACTACATGAGGCCCAAAAACTTTTAGGTGACCTCCAATGGCTGAAACCCATCACCGGCATCCCTAATGTTCTGCTAGATGAGCTATGTCCGCTATTAAAAGGCACTGACCCTTGTACCCCTGTCCACCTTACCCAAACTCAGAAAAATGCACTTCAGAAAATTATGCATTGTATTTCTACAGGATTTGTCACAAGAATTGATCCTGACCTACCCCTACATTTTACAATTTGGAACACTGAGGAGCATTTATTAGGAGCTATCACCCAGCAGAAAAAGAAAACGGGGGAGACGGCAGTCTTAGAATGGGTATCGCCTCTGTTACAACAAAGAAAAACAATAACTTCAAAAATTGAAAATTTGGCACTTTTGATTAAGAAAGGGCGCATGCGAATTTTAGAAATCAGTGGACTGGAACCACCAGACATCAACCTGCCCATAGAAAAAGCTACATTGGACTGGTATTTGTTAAATTCTACAGCCCTGGCTGAAGCATTGCTGTTATCTGGAGCAACAGTTAATACTGGTCCTCTTATGCCAAAACATTTGCAATGGATAGGAGGATGGAGTTGGATCCAGAAACCTCTTCGAGAAGAAAAACCTATTCCAAATGCCATCACAGCCTTCATAGATGTGGGACGACGGCTAAGAAAAGCAGCAGTAGTTTGGAAGCAAGGAGAACAGTGGTACCAACAAACGCTAGAGGCGACACCTGAGGACAATCTGCAGACTCTAGAGCTCTTGGCGGTCATTTGGGCCGTGACCAACTTGCTTGAACCATTGAATGTGGTGTCTGACTCGCTTTATGTTGTAGGAGTAGTGTCAAGAATTGAAGATGCTGCCATCAAAGAAGTGCAGAACCAACGACTTTATGAACTTTTCCTTCAGCTAAAACGTGCATTAAGAAACAGGACTGAACCATATGCAGTCATCCATGTCCGCAGCCATAAGTGGAATGAAGGATTAGGAGAAGGCAATGCCAAAGCTGATAAATTAGTCTCATTTGCACACCAATCCGCGCTTCCCCGACAATTATTAGCATGGGAAAGTCATACCATTTTTCACCAAAATGCCAAGGGCCTGTCTAAGGAATTCCAGATTCCCTTAGAAGAAGCTAGGGCCATAATCAATGCCTGCCCAGTATGTAGTCATCATAATAAAGGTGTAGGCCTTGGAGCCAGAGTAAACCCAAGGGGCCTACACGGCAATGAAATCTGGCAAATGGATGTTACCCATGTACCTAGTTTTGGTCGTTTAAAATATGTTCATGTGACCATTGATACTTATAGCCATTACATATGGGCTACTGCCCAAACTGGTGAACAGGCCAAACATGTAGAAAAGCATCTTAATAGCTGTATTGCTGTCATGGGAATCCCTCAGAAAGTCAAAACTGACAATGGTCCAGCCTATTGTAGTACACGCATAGCCTGTTTTATGCAATTTTGGAATATTGTTCATACTACAGGAATCCCCAATTCACCCACAGGACAAGCCGTAGTAGAAAGGGCAAATGGCACTCTCAAACAGTACTTAGATAAATATACAGATATTGTTAGTGTACAAGATAGACTGTTGAAGTGCTTATTTGTGCTCAACCACCTATGCATTTTTGGAGACAGAGGAATGCCAGCTGTAATCTCTCATTTTGCTCCAGAGACAGGATCAGGGCCAGAAGTTGTTGTCAAATACAGAGATCCAAAAACAGGAATTTGGCAAGGTCCAGCTAAAGTAATTTATTGGGGCAGAGGTTACTTATGTGTTTCTACACCTACAGGGACACTGTGGGTACCAGCGAGGTGGACACAACCAGCAGTTCTTGATGAACAGTCCAGAACAGAGGAGGAAGTTTCGCCTGCAGAAACTGCTATCATCGATACTGAAAGAAGTTGAAGAGGAATTCGGCATCACATTTTTAGTTGAATCAGAGCAAGAAGTAGAGGAGTGTCTCCTACCAGATTTACACAGGAACTTTTTGTGCCATCAGCAAAAGGCTTGCTTAGCTTGTTTTAGCTATGATTATAATGCGTGGGTAAAGTTCTATTGTGGGGGTTGTAAAAAACAGTGGTGGATGTTTCAGCAGATGTTTAGTGGATTGTGGTGTCACAGTTGTGACTTTAAGTGGTGCCAAAAGACGCCCTATCAAGCATTAACAGATATTACAGGACAAAGCTTTGAGGAAAGCATCAACAGAATTGAAAACCTTGAAGACTTACAGCTAAGAGACTTAGCGTGGAGGGTACAACACTTAGCAGAAAAGATTTTAGGTGATAAAAGATCAAAAATTTTAGATTGCCATTGCAGAAATGGTATCTGGATACCCATTACGTGGCAAGTGGCACCACATGAGTGGGAGCATCACTGCCGCAGGTTTGCTTGTCATCAGCCTCGTAGCAAACGTGGCCGCATACACCCCACCACAACCCAAGACTAACATATGGGTTACCATGGCTAATCTTACAGGACAAGAATCCATTTGCCTTGCCCTGTCATCCCCTGGTAATCCCTTCTCCACTTGTTTGGTGGGACTGCCAGCAGACGTATGGCCTTGCCCCAACCACATCCCTACATGCAATAACAGCAATTTAAATGCCACAACCAACAACTGGGATACCTGGGTGCCCTTTTTGCCTATTGCCCCAGCTGAGCCCCAAGAACTAGAACTCTTAGGGTCTGTACAGATGGATAGCTGTGTATTTTTCAATTGGTCAAGTGTACAGCAGCACATAAATGGATCTGCGATAGTTGTAAACTCTAGCCTTGTAGTTTATAGAAACGCTAGTAATTGGTGCCAATATGCTTCCAACAATATTTCCCGGTCTACTAATCACCCATTACAATTGCCAAGTGGAACATTTTTAATTTGTGGCGATCGAGCCTGGTCAGGCATCCCCTCAAAAATACGAGGAGGCCCATGTTCACTTGGAAGACTGTCATTATTGACACCCAATACATCGATGATTTTAAACATGACCAGGCGCCATTATGTGAATCGTTTGAAACGATCTGTACACACTTTCGACAGCAAGTGTGACGATAATGTAAAGTTTTGGTCACCAGAAGCTATTATTGCAGCCTCATTTTTAGCTCCCGGCGTTGCCTCTGCAGGAGCCTTAGCACAGCTTAATAAATTGGGCTGTTGGCTAGCAAAGCAGACTAACGCCACGTCAAAAGCTATAAGTGATCTATTGCTTGATGTTGATTCTATAAGGCACGCTACATTACAAAATAGAGCTGCAATAGACTTTTTGTTGTTGGCACAAGGACACGGTTGTGAAGAATTTGAAGGGATGTGCTGCATGAACTTGTCAGACCATTCTAAGTCAATACATAAGCAACTACAAACTCTAAGTCAATTGACGCAGCAGCTAAAGATGGAAGAAGGCCTAGGACTTGACGGCTGGCTAAAGGGCTTGGGGATAGGAGCATGGTTAAGGGATCTGATAAAGTATGGCTTGATGATCATATGTGTAGTCATTTTAGCTTTGCTTTTATTACCTTGTATAATCAACTGCATTCAAGGCATAGCTACTCAAGCAATGCAAAAAATGTGGCAATCTCACCTCCTTGTGCAAGAAGAAAATGGGGGAAGTGTGGAGAGTTTATCAGAGGAATGGCTGCGCAGCAAAGGACATGACACTATGAGATTGGTTAATATCTGAGGGATACGTGACTAAAGGCAAGGTCAGTATGTCCTTGCAGCTGTTGTTTTTGCAAAAAAACAGGATCTTGAAACTGCCTGGTATGCAGAAAGATAGAGAAGTGTAGACAATGTGCTAACTGCAAGGCTAACCACAAAGGGGTAGTTGTGAATGTGCTAACTGCAAGGTTAACCACAAAGGGGTAATTGCGACAATATTAGACAACCCAATCATGAGCTTTGCTTTTGCAATATGTATGAGCTAATTAATGCATGTATAAAAAACCTGTGATCAACTTTAATAAACTGAGACTTGCTGATCATGATATCTTGAGGCTCGTCTCCCGCGACTCCTTTCCAACATCTGCAGAGATGCCAGCCCCTCCACAGCTTTCTGCTTCAGACTGGCAAAGCAGTATCCTTTCTGAAAAAAAGAGCTTTTAGTTCATGGCATATCTGAGATGCAAAAGTAGCAAAGAACAATGTTTTGCTTTAGCTCCTGAAGACATGGAGGACAAACACTGGATCAGAATCTAATCCAGTGCTGGAAAGGGCAGAAAAGTTGCTTTGGTATCATGTTTGCTTGCTGGAAAAAGTGAAAACAAACAAGGCTTGCCCACTGAGATAACCGACAAGCACAGCACAGAAACCAAGTGGTGAGCGCAGAGTTCTCTCTGCAAAACAAAGCTTGTCGCTCTTTAACAGCTCTGCCTTGGATATAGGGTAACTAGTTATCAGCGCCTGTGGCCACGTCACGCAAAGCAATCACACGGAGACAAGAGATTTACAGGGCAGAGTTGCTCCTCCGAGAGAGCCCAAGGCCGAGTCCTCTGCCTGTTTATTTCTTACTTTTTATAGATTTGTGGGTCTGGTTGTGGATTGGCTTCTGGGGTTATCACCTCTCAGCCCAGTGGCCAGAACAGCTGTCAGTTACAATTGTTTTTGGGTTAGAAATATGTAAACAAAGGACAGGGAATGAAAAACAAAAGGTTTATGTTCCCATGTGTGAGAAAAGCGAAAACTGCTCCTAATATCGTGCAGAAGCTAAAGAATCCGACTCCATCTTATGAATAATCACAAGGCTTTAAAAAAACTCAGAAAAACCAGGGTGACAAACGCCCATGCTCTTGCTTACTGAAGACATGGAAAACTCACACTGGACTTCCTCCATCTCCTCCAATACTGGAAGTAGCAGGAAAGTTGCTGCAGTGGCCTGTTTGCTTGCTGGAACAAGGGAAAATGAACAAAGCTTGTGAACCAAGCAAACTGACCAGCACAGCACACAAACCAAGAGCCAAGCTCAGAGTTCTCTCTGTAAAAACAATGCTTGTCACTCTTTACAGCTCAGCCATGGAAATAGAGCAACTTCCTATCAGCGTCTATGCTCTTGCTTCCACAGACATGGAAAACATATACTGGATTACTTGCATCTCTTTCCGTACTGTAAGTAGCAGGAAAGTTGCTGCAGTAGCCTGTTTGCTTGCTGGAACAAGTGGAAATGAACAAGGCTTGTGAACCGAGCAAACTGAAGCAGAAGCACAAATATGGAAATCAGAGCAAAGCGTTCTCTCTACAACATGAAGATTGTCGCTCTTTACAGCTCAGCCAATTCTGTCTCAGTATGGAAGACAGGTATCTGCAAGGGAGGGGCGGGGCCTCTCTAGGAATGGGGAATTACAATTCCCTCCCTCCAAGCTACTATAATTTAGAAAATTAAAGGGGCTTTTTCAGGCAGAGGTATGGGGAAAGGAATAACAGTTCTTTACTAGTAAATCTAACAAGAAAAACAAACAACAACAACTACAGCAATAATAATAAACAGAACCAGGAACCTCGAGTGTTCACTAACCAGGTGGCCTTTGCTAAATTAATCTCCCTGTTCTCTAAAGTCCCCCCACCCATTGCCTTCAAGGTGGTTTTAAGCAGGCCATAGTACCATTCAACTTTCCCGGCTGCTGGGACTCAGGTGGGATTTTGGAATAGCTGCTGTGGAAGCAGAGGGCATTAAGAAATTGAGTAGATTGCCTGGACTGTTGGAGAACCCATCTGCAGTAGGACTCCTAAAGGTAGAAGAGCAACAAGGTCCAGTTACCACCTCGATGGTGCACCGCCAACAGTATCGGACAAATCGAGATGCCACGATCCCCGTCCACAAGATGATCCATGAGCTGGAGAGCCAAGGGGTGGTCAGCAAAACTCATTCACCCTTCAACAGCCCCATCTGGCCTGTGCGCAAGTCTGACGGAGAATGGAGACTGACTGTGGACTACCGTGCCTTGAACGAAGTGACTCCACCATTGAGCGCTGCTGTGCCGGACATGCTGGAACTCCAGTACGAGCTGGAGTCCAAGGCAGCGAAATGGTACGCCACAATTGACATTGCTAATGCCTTTTTCTCCATTCCTCTGGCTGCAGAATGCAGGCCTCAGTTTGCTTTCACCTGGGGGGAAGTGCAGTACACCTGGAACCGACTGCCCCAGGGGTGGAAACACAGCCCCACCATCTGCCATGGACTGATCCAGGCTGTACTGGAAAAGGGTGAGGCTCCAGAACACCTACAGTATATCGATGACATCATTGTGTGGGAGAACACAGCAATGGAAGTGTTTGAAAAAAGAGAGAAGATCATCCAGATTCCCTTGAAGCCAGTTTTGCCATCAAGCAGAGGGAAGTTAAGGGACCTGCCTGAGAGATCCAGTTCCTGGGAGTAAAGTGGAAAGATGGATGGCATCAGATCCCCACTGAGGTCATCAATAAGATCACGGCAATGTCCCCACCAACCAGCAAGAAGGAAACACAAGCTTTCCTAGGTGCCATAGGTTTCTGGAGGATGCACATTCCTGAGTACAGCGAAATTGTGAGCCCTGTCTACCTGGTCACCTGCATGAAGAACAATTTCCACTGGGGCCCTGAACAGCAACAAGCCTTTGCCCAGATCAAGCAGGAGATCGCTCATGCAGTAGCCCTTGGGCCAGTCAGGATGGGACCAGAGGTGAAGAACGTGCTCTACTCAGCAGCCGAGAACAATGGCCTGTCCTGGAACCTTTGGCAGAAGGTGCCTGGGGAGACTCGGGGTCCGACCACTGGGATTCTGGAGTAAAAGTTACAGAGGATCCAAAGCCAACTACACTCCAACAGAGAAGGAAATCTTGGCCACCTATGAAGGAGTTCAAGCTACCTCAGAGGTGATTGGCACAGAAGCACAACTCCTGCTGGCACCTTGACTACCAGTGCTGGGGTGGATGTTTAAAGGAAAGGTTCCCTCTACCCATCACGCCACCGACGCTACATGGAGCAAATGGATTGCCCTCATCACTCAGCGCACCCGTATTGGAAACCCAAATCGCCCTGGGATTTTGAAGATAATTGCGAACTGGTCGGAAGGTGAAAACTTTGGTCTCACAGATGAAGAGAAACAGGAGCAAGTGACATGTGTTGAAGAAGCTCCACCGTGCACCCAACTGCCAGCAGAAGAAACACGCTATGCTCTTTTTACTGTTGGTTCCTGCCACGTTGTAGGGATGAACCGGAATTGGAAAGCAGCCGTATGGAGCCCCACATGACAGGTTGCACAAGTGTCACGATCTGCTTATACAAGAGGGGGTCGTGATGGTTCGTTTACTGATCTCAGAGTGCAAAACACAACACAGAGTGGATTTCAGTATTAATGGAAACAAATGCACATTTTATTGATTGACCATAGCAAATAGAGGATTAAGAGTGAGAGAAAGAGATAGAGAAAAAGAGAGAGGAAAGGGGGGATATAGCTATCAAATGGGGAGACGAAGTCCTCGTGGTCTGGTCAATGGGTCCGCCTGTCATGTCAGGGAGAGTCTCTCAAAATCTCTAGTTAACTCAGGGGTTTTTATCATAGTCCTCAATCGCGGGGGGAACAGGTAAATTTATTGAAGCTACCAAGGGGGAGCAGGTAGTCCATGTTTTCAGCAGTAAGTGAGAGCCATTGTCTTCTTGGTCCAACAACCACACCTGCAGGCAAACATCTCACTTCGGTCAAGTCAGCCCCAACCCCCCCCGCCGCTAACGCTGTATTAGGGTTGTAGGGGTCTCATGTCTCAGTCCTTGAAAGGGTCTTCATATAAAGGTCTCAATCTCAGTCCTTGGGAGGGGGCTTCAATATTAGTCTGTCACAGTGGTTGTGAAGCAGATGAAGGATTTTCCGTGGGGGACCACCAAAGTTACCCCACAAAGTCCACTTGGCCAAGAGGTGGGGAAATTCATCAGCTATTGTCGTGAAGCAGGTGTAATCTTCAGGTACAGAATTGCCATTACACTGCTCAAAGCCAGTGTACCATGACATGGTGACACAGGAAAATGCACCTGCAGACGATTGGTGAGCATTCACCTCGAGCAGGCCAGAACTCCAGTGGGATCCTCGGGGTCCTTATGATGATCGTGAGGCAAATGAGGGGAACTTCAGACCGACTCTTACACCACCCCGTGACTCGCGATTGTCTTCAAGAGATCTTCAGCAGGGTTCCATAGTGGCATTGTGAAGCCTTCAGGACTCGTCAACGTTGGTAGTATATTCTGAAAAACAGAGGCAGTATGGTGAGAAAGAGAGGGAGAAAAAGAAGGAAAAGGAAAAGTATAAAAGGAAAAGAAAACAATAAACAAATATAATATTAATTCAGATTATCAAACAAATCACAAATAATAAAAAGTAATTTTTACAAGATTACAAGATAAAATCCTTCAAAACATACATTCAAATTTTATAATCGCCTTGTGTCAATAGCCTTGGGGATGTCCATAGGGGAGAGGACATCTGCCAGGTTATGAGCATTAATTATGGACGTCAACCGTGTTAACCGTTTCATCATTCTCCAGTTCATAATGAATAAAATTGCTGGTAAAACAAAACCAATTAAAACTAAAATCAAAAGGACAGTGATGGGAGGACACAATTTGTTCAAGGCACTTGTGGTGGTAGGTGACCATCCAAAAAGTGTATCCCACCACTATGCGCGACATCTTTTCTTACCCTTTCTATAACACAATGTATTTCTTTTACATTATGATGAACAGTTACCAGAGTTTTCTGTCTGTCTTTCTTGATCTTTTCCAAAATTTCTATTAAATCCTGATGAAGCAACAATTGCTTTACCAAAGTAAGGTTCATTCCAATGGGAGTAGGTGATAGTTTGTGAATCAATGTATAATTCGATTGCAAAAGGTAATGAGAGGTAACTGGAGCTTTATAAGAAAAAATCACAACCTGTAATTTTAGTAAAATTTCAAGCACAAAATTTTAAATGATTTTTGGTATCCACAACTATGTTTTCTACAAATACCATATCACAAATAGTTCTAAAGCATTACCTATATATATAAGGACTGTTTCAGGAGTCTCATTAGGATGAATTTCAAAATGACAGATGTTTTGTTCTGTGTCCAGACTAATGTCTTGATCTATAATTGAAATTAACAGTTTGCCATTTCTCACTAATTTGATGGGCCCATTCTCTATTCTCAGGAGGATAGAGAAGAGCTCCATCATGATTCAATCTTAATGCAATGATAGGGAATATCAAATGTACTGAGGCATTATGTATGGTTAACACAAAAGCTGTGGCTATGTTTGTAATGGGACTGTAAGTAAAGTTCACTAAGTTCCATCAGGATTGGAATTCTCTTTCAAAATCAGTGGCATTGTCCCAAATTATTTTCCAAATTTCAGTAAGAAGAGTGCCTTCTTCACCTTCTCTTATAAGAGAGACAGCAACTGACTGCATCCACAATTGAAGCTGGATACAGCTGAGGGCCAAAAAACCATTGTTTTGTGTAGCACTGAGTGCATTAATTACCAATTTGTGATCATTTACATAATATGTTTGATAATAACCACTGATATGTTCCCAAAGCCAATAAGGACAACTGCAGTGGTTGTAATTTGGTCATCTCTAGTTGGCAACTAATTTATTAATTAGTACTTAAATTTCAAACTCAGCTAGGTTTTGGCCATGGGTTGTGGTAGGATGCAGAAAAGTATCACTAGTTTTATCATGGTTTAGATGATCTTAATGTCCTCGGAATTCTCCTGTGAAAAGTAAACACAACAAAATCTGCCACAAAGAGGCAGAAAATTAGAATGATGGAATTGTCCAGCGTGTAATTTATCCGATGCTCTTTCGTTAGAGCATCAAAGACTATCCATGCATAATTATTCAAAGGAGTTTTCAGCACTAGGGGTACTTCCCCTACAGTAGGGAGGTCCACCAGAGCAGGTTGTCCAGGGTAATGTGCAGGATTCTTAGGATCATCAGGTCCCTGTGGTGAGGGAATTATGCTTGGAGCTGTAGGGCAAAAAGCAGTGATTTTGGGACACCCATTTACCGCCCATCTATCATTCACACCTTTCATAGCTTCTTCAGTTATTGAGATGTTACAGTAATGTTCAATCTGAGCATACCACTTTCTTACTGAGGCCCCCTGGGCCACCCCGTCAGGTGGGGAGGTCCCAGTAGTGACTGTTTTAATAACTTCAGAAGGTCCTCCCAAGACAACTGGTTGTTGTGCAGCCTTCCCCACTTCTATGTGAGCTAAGCTAACCACAAACAATCCTTTTTCCCAGGTAGTATATCTTTTTTCAGCATCTTTGAAATCACAGGAATAAAAACCAGCAGATCTCATCAGACCCTCAGGACCTTGCTGCCATATGTGTACGGATAGCCCTGAGGAGGCAAATCCCCATTCTACCTGGAAAGGGTCTGTAGGGTGAATAGGGCCCAGGGCTTGATGAGCTGTTACTTCAAAAAACAGCAAGTGCATTGCTTCTTCCTGAGCAGGGGTCCAATCCCATTTCACCCCTTTCCTCAGCAAGTCATAAAGGGGCCTAGCAATTATTGAGAAATCTGGAATGTGTTTTCTCCAGAACACTAATAGTCCTAGAGCTTGCTGGAGATCTTTCCTGGATTCAGGCATTTTAATCTGATCTAAAGAGGTTAGGGTATCCGGTGGAATACATGTCATAGCTCCCTTCCACCAAATTCCCAAAAACTTCACTTCCTGAGTAGGTCTTTGAATTTTCTCTGAGGTAACCTGCAAATCAAGACTTTCTAAGTGAGAGATTATTTTCTGTTGGACATCTCCCACTTCTTCTATTTCATCTCCTCCCACAAGGATATCATCAATGTATTTATAGACAGCTACATTGTCAGCTATGGATATATTTTCTAACTCCTGAGCCAGGGTGAGGGAATGTTTGTACCCTTGGGAAAGCCTAGTGGAAATGTCCTCCGGGGTTTTTACAGGTCCATACTTTCTACGGGAATTAATGAGATCTGCTGCAAGCTGACTCCCAGTCCAAACTTTGTGATCACCGTCAGATGAATCAGATTGAGAAACTGGCAGCTGAGAGGGGATTGAATATGGAGTAAACCCAGGATCAGTAAATCCAGTTTGGTTGCTTGGGTTTCCAAGGAATCTATCCAGCCTTTCTATGAGACCTAAAGTCATCATGGTTTTTTGTGAAGAAATTGCTGTAGGTTTGAGTGATTCTTGAAGCCCCCGAATCAAAGGGGTCATCAGTTCCAGCTGCACAGGTAATTGCTTTGGTGATTCATAGCCAGAAATTAATTTTCTTTGATGTGTCATTTGCAAGCAGGCAGCTTTGTGAATGTTTTCTAGCAGTTGGTCAGGGCCACCAGTTATAGCCAAAGGATCACCCCTTTCCAAGGGGCTAAGCCCCCCTGCCCAATAAGCTGCAAACTGCGTTAGGGACCACAGAATATGTTTATTTCCTGTTGTTAAGAAAACTCCATGTCCCCGATATCCACTGGCCTCATGTTCAGTTCCACCAGTGAGGGACACTTGGAAGACATACTCTGTCTCCTATTCTTGTGGGAGGCGGCTGTATTCCTTTTTTAGCTTAGCCAATTCAGTAGCGCTGTCGAAATCTTCATCATTTATATAATTATATTCTGTTTTAACCAAGGGTCTCAAGTGAGGACAGCAGATTTCCCTGCAGTTTTTGACTGCTTCAAGTTCCTTATGGGGATATATTTGTTTAATGTGAGGAGTTTCCTTCTCCTCTGTTTCCATAGAGGAATCAATATTATAGGAGTTTTTAACATGTTCTTCTCTAAGGGCAGCTCTCAGTGCATAGATCTCATTCTTTTCTTCATTTAATTGTGTCCTAGGTTACAATGTAAGATGTGCCCAAGGTAGGTATTCTATCACCATCTACATGAGATGTTGAAACGAAGTTGGGCAGTGTTTCCCTTGCCCCCTCCCTCCAGACTATCTTGTGTTAATGGCCCATCAATGCCCTGCTGCATGACTCATAGATAACTCCCTCCAGGAGCTATCTCTGTTTAATGGGCAATCAAGGACCCATTGCAAGACTCATGGAATGATATCAGCCCATTGTGAGATGCTCTGCCCAGGGGGAGGAGCCAAGCATTCCCACCTGGATATAATCTGGCATTTGGGACAGCACAGGCAGCCTTACCCACTGGATTCCCAGAGGACAAGAGCTACCAGACCTTTCTGCAGGAACACTGCTTCAACAAGACCACTTCATCTGGACTGCTACTGACTTATTAAAGAAAAATAGGGTATTGATCTAGTATCGATACCCAACTGTGATGGACACAAACTCTCTAACAGTTTAAAGTTAGAAAGTGTATGTTTATTATGGCGCCGGACAGTGTGTGGGATAGCTCCCAAATTCACACTGCAATTTACAGGTGATTACAGAGTCCTTTTATTTACAAAAGTATTGAATACCCAAAACACAAATGCATATTCATAACCCTGGTACATCCCATTCCCCACTTAGTACAGTAATTAGCTCAAAAGCCATTAAGCATGCATAGTTTTTTCCTTGAAATGGGTCGGTGGTCCTTTCCATGGGGAGGGGTCCCCAAAATGAGGAAGTAAAGAAGTCTTCCTCGCACTGACCTTTCTACCTTTTCAATGCAAATGTGATAAATGAACCTTTGGTAGGACTCCCACTTCATGTCTTCATGATTGTTCAATGAGTTTCTGGGCAGAGGAGGCCTACAATTGTCTTATGTTCCTAAAAGCTATTCATCAGTTTAAATAGTCTTCATTATAAACACAGCTAACCAATCAAAGTTGACAAGTAATCAGATATTCTAATATGGAAGAGTGATCCCAAACCCAATTTCTCTTAGTTAATTACTAACTTTTAATTTCAGCAAAGCCTACTTTAATTAATTTCAGAAAAGCTTATCTCTAACTAAAATCTTAACCCCTCTAAAAATCCTTAATTCTCTAAAGTTTATGTCTCACTACCACCACGGTTTCAGATTGTATTCTGACTCTGTCAGTGATCTTTTGTACTATTGCATGTGTTTTATTTTATTTTACCTCTGTTTTCTCTCCTATTAAATTGTTTTTTCTGACTTGGAGTCTCTCGCTGGTTCTGCCTTCAAGCCAGCACAAATTGTTTTTGCAAAATTTCAACTAGGTTTTGAAGGGAGTCTATTATAGCTTTTTCCTCACTTCTTCCCTTAAAGCGACTTTCTACAGCTGCTGAAAGACAAACTCCCAAAACTGAGCAGAGGATACTTTTGTTTTTGCCCGGTTTAAATCTTGTTCCATGTTGTAAAGAACATACTCTATCAATATAATTTTCCAAATTAAACCAATTACATTGTGTCCACTCTTCTCCTCCCGGAGAAGGCTTGGCATTGTGTTTAGCAAGTAATGCATAAAATGCAGCTTTGTTTTTTGCACTAAGATTTACAGTCATTTTATGAAGGGATCAGAAAACCATGACAGGGAGGTAACAGTTACGCACACACACAGCTCGGCTGTGTCTCCCTTTGCTTCCCTGAGTGGGTGAAGAGACAAAATCTGCCTGGGAGGCCCTGCTTAGTTTCTTCAGGTTGTCCCTTCCTTCCCAGACAGTCCAGAGACACACAAACACAAAAACAGTTTCCCCTTTTTTGCACTAAGAAATCTTTTGTGAAATTCTGAAGACAGAACCCTCAATTGAGTATGAGGGTGCTTATCACCTAGGTGTGTGCACTTTGCGGGAAATTCGAGTCGCCCCCCCTTGCTTTCTAGCTCTGTTCAACCCTTTCGGGAATGACAGGCTAGGTGCGGCTGGAGCGAAACATCCTTCCCCTATTACAGACTACACACAACCCTGCAAACCCCTCTGTATATCAGAATCCTGTCCGTGATGCCAATTTAATGTCACGATCCGCTCGTACAAGCAGGGGTTGTGATGGTTTGTTTACTGATCTCAGAGTGCAAAACACAACACAGAGGGGATTTCAGCATTAAAACAAATGCACCTTTTATTGATTGACCATAGAAATTTCATAGCAAGATTAAGAGTGAGAGAAAGAGATAGAGAAAGAGAGAGAGAAACAGAGAGATATAGCTACCAAACGTGGAGACTAAGTCCTCGTGGTCCAGTTGATGGATCTGCCTGTCACGTCAGGGAGAGTCTCTCTCTCGCTGGTTAACTCAGGGGTTTTTATTATAGCCCTCAATCACAGGTAAGTCTATTGAAGCCACTGCAGGGGAACAGGTAGTCCATGTTCTTAGCAGTAAGCGAGAGCCATTTTAGTCTTGGTCCAACGACCACACCTGCAGGCAAACATCTCACTTTGGTCAAGTCAGCCCCAACCCCCCCATATTAGGGTTGTTGGAGTCTCATGTCTCAGTCCTTGAGAGGGGCTTTGTACAGAGGTCTTAATCTCAGTCCTTGGAAGGGGACTTTGATCTCTCTCTGTCACGGTGGTTGTGAAGCAGATGAAGGATTTTTCATGGGGGACCACCAAAGTTATTCCAGAAAGTCCACTTGGCCAAAAGGTGGGGAAATTCATAGGCTATTGTGAAGCAGGGACCATGAAGCAGGTGCAATCTTCAGGTACAGAACTGCCATTACACTGCTCAAAGCCTCTGTACCGTGGTGTGGTGACACAGGAAAATGCACCTCTGGACTATTGGCAAGCATCCACCTCGAGCAGGCCAGAACTGCAGTGGGGTCCTCAGGATCCTTATGACGATCATGAGGCAAATGAGGGGAATTTCAGGCAGACTCTTTCATGGAGGGAAGGAGAGGTTGTTTTGTAACAGCTACTTTCTTCAGACCTCCCTAGAGCAAGAAGAGATCTCTGCTAGGCCCTGATAAGAGCTATGGGCAACATTTGGGCCGAGGCCACCCTGATTTACACCGAGGGGTGGGCTGAGAAGGCATTTATGATCCTGCCTGGGTTTTTTTTGTGATTTCGGACTGCTTGAGTGTTCCAATCTCTGATGTTTCTGTAAGTTTTCCTCCCTCACCAGCACGGCCTTGAACATCTAGTACCACAAGCTACAGAGAGAGAGGCAAAGACTCTAAGCAGATTTAACTGTTTCTTAGCAACATGAAGCTTCCAGAGCTTAGCCCTTCTCTGAGAGAGTAAGAAAGGACAGGGTGAACATAAAGACCAACTGCATGAGGTCAGTAGAGCAAGAGTGAAAAGACTGTTAGGACAGAGGGTTGAAGAGTTGGTTGTCCCATTCTTACTTGAGCCATGGAAATGAACTCTATATTTAAATCATTCCTTTAAATCATGGGAAAGATATGCATTTGGGGAGATGATTGTTTTAATTTGTGTGTGAATTTGAGCAAAGGTGTTTGTGATGGACTAAGTAATATTAATCCTATAAGATGCTTAAACAGAGATAAAGATGAGAAGCCCCTGTGCCAGTGAAGAAGTGAGAAGATATCTCTGTACCTTGAGATGAAGAATCCTTTGCTTTGGACTTACTCATCTTTAAAAGGTGACACCCCAGTATGCAAAAGTCTAAGACCCATGACCCATAAGCAGCTTGGGAAACTGCTCCTGGGAAAGTCACAAAAGCAGGTTTTCTCCAGGCGGTTGTTTTTGTGACAGTTTAAAACCCACAAGAGAACTGTTCTAAGTTGTCAGTGGGATCCATGACTCAAAAAGATACTCTTCCCCTAATGAATTGATAAAAGACTATTGTCAGATAGTGAAACTGACTGAAAATTACAAGTTTTGTCTCTTTATGTTGTTTTGTAAGAAAGTGAACAGTTTGTAAGGGGAGGGGAGAGTGTTTTTTGAAGTTTCATTCCGTTTTAAGTTTTTCTTTCAGCTTTCTTTTTTTCTATTCTTTTAGTGTATGTTAATAAACTATTTGTTAATTTTAAGGTTGAGCCTGCTTTGTTTTTCTCCTAGTCTCTCTCCCACAGAAAGAGTAAGTACCAAGACCAAAATTTAGTGAACGTGAAACCACTACAGGGTCAAATTCTGGCTATTTTGGATAAATTTGAGGATTTTGGGTCAAATTCTGGAGATTTTGGGCAAATTTGGGGATTTGGGGTCAAATTCTGGTGATTTTGGGCATGTCAGGGAGGGGGCTCAGCTCCTTCCCCTTTCCCACGGACTGCTTTGCCCACAGCCCCACAGGTCACAGGCAAGCTTGGACACCCCATTCCCATGGACACAGCTGCCTGGCAGCAATCCCAAGGGCAGTGCCTGACTCAGCTGATGCAAATGCCAGAGCCTCCCTGAGAGCACCAGATGACAGTGACAATATCAGGGGAGTGGCACACCCGGCCCTAGATTGCAAGAATTTATTAAGATTTATTAATTAGTATATTTTACAGGAACATCCAATAGGAGATTCAGTTGTCCCAGTTACACAGCCGTGGGTAAATCCATTTGAATAGGACCATGGGCTTCTTTGCCCTGCTTCTTTTATGACTGATCACCCTGTGGTTAAAAACTGAAATGTTCATCCTGTAGGTTCTCTTCCTGATACTAAGACTATACAGTATTTCAGGAATTTATTTAGAAGCTTATTCTTCCAAAATCTAAGAGAAAGGGTAGGAAACATACTACCTTTAATTAAGGATTATACTTATCTAAGTATGTAATAGTAGTTGGATAAAGTTAATTAAGGATTATAGATTTATAACTATATAATAATAGTTAACAGAGCTATGAATATATGAAAAATGTATTAAAAGCAAAAATCTTTTTGTCATCACCTGAACTTTCCCATCCTTCTCCAACCAGGAAATAGAAACACTCTCAGGAAAGCTCCTGATCCTTACAGCAATCCCAGGCTTACCTTCCTTTGGCAAGTGTCCTCCGGAGCTGTGCCCAGGCTGGTCTGGAGCTGGGAGCAGCCCTGCCCCACAGAGCACCTCTCAGCAGCAGCAGCACCTGCCCTGCTCAGGGCGGCTCCTTCCCCCCACAGCTTCTCCCCAGCGCTGGCAGCAGCTCCCCGGGCCGGCTGAGAGCTGTCCCTGGCAGGCAGCAGAGTCCCTGGCCCAGCACAGTGCCCTGGGCTGCAGGACCCTGTTCTGCAGTACAGCCCTGGGCACCCCTGGCTGCAGCCCCGGCTGCTCAGCCCTGCAGCAGAGCCGGGCAACAGGGAGCTGCCCTGGGCTGTGCCTCGGCTGCTGCAGCAGGGACACCCAGGCCTGCCCTAGGGCCACAGCCCTGCCCTGCAGCACCTCGGAGAGTCCTCCTGGAAGGGCCCCAAAGCTGTGGTATGTGCCAGCTGCAGGAGCTGCAGCTTATCTTCCCCCAGCGAGAGAGTGACTGTTCCCAACCCTGTGAGGATTTCTCCTCTAGTGAGCCCTCAGTGAGCTCTGCTCTGTGCTGCCAGCCCAGGCTGAGTTTCACCCCTCTGTGCCCATGTACTGTGCCCGGGGTGGCTGCAGGCAGTGCCCCAGCCCTGCTGGGCTGTGCTCAGGAGCTGCTCCTGGGCAGAGCTGTCTCTCTGTAGCGCTGCCCTTGCCAAGAGCTGCCTCTGTGCCAGGAGCCCGGCCCAGCTCAGCAGCACAGACACAGCACAAGGACTTTAATGACCCTCTCGGGCTTTGTGCTGAGGCCCTGAACATCAGTCCCTGACAGGGAGCTGAAGAAACCTCTCAAGTATTCCAAGTCAGAATCCAACTCCGAAATTTCTTGAAGATTTAACGGGTCCCACTGAGGGACAAGACAGAGAAAGTGTCCCCAGGCCCCAGCCAGAGCAGAGAACTGGAGGCAGTGATGACAGGTGGGGACAAAGAGAAGCCAAGTCTTGGTGCCCTGGGCCACAGCAGCCTCTGTACCACCAAGGGCTCTGAGGAGGCACCTTGTCCTGAGGCCCTGGGGCCTCCTGGCACAGCCCCAGCAAGGCTGGGCACTGTCAGCCCCTTGTGCTGCCCTCAGCATCCCCCTCACAGCCCAGTGGCCTCAAGGATCTGCTGGAAGGAGTCCCTGGGGAGCCTTGGTCAGCAATGGCCCTGGGGGGCTCCTTAATGCTCCTAGGGACTGCAGGTTCTTCAAAGGACTTCGGATTTTGCTCTTGCCTTGGAGTCTCTGAGAGGTTTGTGAAATGATAGCCTCCAATTACCTGTTTTAATTAGCCCCTTGAGAGGCTTTGTCAGTAGTAACACTCAGTGGGGCTCATTAATGCCTCAAGATACTTCAGTAATTTTAAGGTACTTGGTGTTTCTCTTTTAAAACTGACTCTGTGAGAGGTTTGTGCAATCATGGCCCCAGTTATCTACATTAATGAGTCCCTTGGGATTCTTGGTCAGTATAAAGACTCAGTGATGCTCATTATTACTTCAGAGTACTCAAAGTTTATTAAGGAACTTATTTTTGACACTGAGTCTGAGAGGTTTGTGCAATTCTGGCCTCTAGTTCTCTCCTCCAAGGAGTCTATGAGGAGTCCTTGTGTTCAGGATGGACCTTAGTGGGACCCATTACTGCTTTGAGACACTTTGGGTTTTTCCTCTGACTTTCACTGCTGGAAAGGTTTGTGCAATCTCTTCCCAGGCCCTGAGGTTCAAGGCTCAGCACCAAATGCACCATGGGGCTCATTTGGAGAAAGCAATTCCTGACAAACCATGGCTGTGCCTTGATTCCCTCTGGTCTGGTGCAGTTCATTAGAAAGTCTTTTTTCCTAGAATTACAGAGAAATATTTCAAAGAGCTCCTAAGAAATATGCATTCCTATTTTAAAGGGTGAATTTTTCTCTTTAGAGCAGAGGTGAGTACAGAATTCAGTGACTGATACTGATCCAGGGTCCCTCCTAAGGAGATCTGGCCTGGTCAGAGAAGCTGTGCCTTGAGGTGTGACCCAATGTGGACAACCTTGATCCACATTCCCCAGCCCCTTCCTGTCTCCTTTCAGTGACCTGGGACCTGCTTTGCTCAGAGAACTGGCTGCAGACAATCAAAAGAGGGGGTTTTCTTCCTTTTTTTTAGCAATCTAAAACTCCTGAGTTTCCCCAGTGAAAACAGACACCCTCCTCAAGTGTGGGCCAAGCCCAAGGTGCCACCAAGAGCACTGCAGCCCTGCCCTGGGCCAGGAGTGAAGGTGGATCATCCTCCCAAACCTGCACTGGGCCATTGCAAGGGGCTGTGGCCATGGACACTGCACTGACCCCACTGCTCGGTTTGGATCCCTCATCTGTTCAAGTTTCCTTGGAAAGCACCCCAAGGACTCATTTCTGCAGCCAGGTTCCATGGCCATGGGGGATGTGGGGGGCTGCAGGAGGTCAATGCCCCATCCCTGGAAATATTCAAGTCCAGCTGGGACAGGGCTCTGAACAACCTGATCTGGTGAAAGATGTCCCTGCTCATCCCAGGCCTGGACAAGAGGCCTGAGTGAGGCCTGAACAGCAGGCCCTGAGCCAAAGGTGACCTCTGCATCAACCTTCCAACCAAAGGTTATCTTTGTATCTGCTCATTAGTGAAATAAGCATGGTCATTAGCACTGTGATCAATGTATCCACTGATTAGTGAGACATGTATTGACCTTCCTGTGTTTAGAAGCCAGACAAGGCCATGAAATCTGACATCTGGCCTTGTCTGGAGCTGTATGGTCAAAGTCACCTCCCTTGGTTCCTCCTTGGGCCCTGGCCAGGCTTTGGGAGGAACCCAAGAGGAGAATGAAACCAGATGTTCCCACATTAGAAGTGTTGTCTGTTTATTCAGCACTATCAAAGCTGGGCCCTCTCACAGCCAAGCTGGAGCCTCACCTGTAGCTGGAGGCACCTGCAGGAATTCCCAGTGTCCAGGAGTGGCTCTCCAGCCCTTGGCTGTGACAGCTTCCCCCAGCTGATGTGTGGATGTGGGTGATGGGAAAGTCTGAGGGTAACTGATGATGGATCTTTCTTAATCACTGCAGGCAATCTTTGGTAGTGATGGTTGGGTGCATTGCTGAACGGCTCCTTTTGTTCTCCTTTGCTGCTTTGAACTGTACTAAATGACACTGATTCCTTCAGCTGGTGTCAGTGTCTTTGGTTCTGACCCTGCCCACTGGTAAAACAACACTGGCATAGTCTGGCCAGATCACAACAAAATGTCACTTTTTAAATGTAAATGTGAGGAACCAGTCAAGTCTGAAATTCCTGGATGGGAAGCCCTTCCCTAGAGCTCACTGGCTCTGGAATGGGCTGAGGTCAGAGCACCGTGAGAGCAGTGGAGCAGTCGGTTAAAAGAGGCTGAACTGCTGGATGTGTGAAAATGCATCCAAAAGTTGCATATGGAAAAAGGAAAAGAACTTGTGGGTTTGGGAAGATGAGGATGGATTTTGTTAATAGCACATTGGAAACAGCGCCACAAAAGGAAGAATTGGTTTTGGAATGTCCCACATGGAATGACAGAGGAAGTTTTAAATCTTCAGCTCAGGTTCATTTGTGCAAGTTAAATAATGATAATGATATTAATATGAATAATAATAATAATAGATATATAATATAACACAACTGAATAATATACATTTATATATATAATTAAAAATCAACAATGTGAAATAATGCTGACAATACTAATTTTTTAGCTTGGGCTACTCTCTGTAATACTAAATACCTGACAGAAAAGAACAAGACCCAAATGTCAGTGGTAAACTTTGCAAATTGTATACAAGGAATAAAGGAGGAAGGGATTAAATTGGCTGTTTTTATAGGGTTTTCTGATACTGTGATGCAGAATGCTTTGTTACAGTGAAAAATACAGCAAATGAGACTGGTGAGTTTTTCATGTACCTGACTATCTACAAGCTGCAGGATTGATTGAACGGGTGAAGGGGTTGTTAAAAGAACAGTTGAAAAAATGAGGAGCTGGGAACCTGTCCCAGTGGAGAACCCATCTCCCAGATGTGCTCCATACCCTTAACAATGGGCCCACTGGGGAAATGGAAACCCCTAGATGTGCATGCCTGCACCTAGTTTGCAAATACAACCATGGACAGTGAGACTTGGACTTCCGGCGAAATTGTTCTGGGTGTGATGGCCCCTGACAGGGCCACCCTAGAGGCTGCAGGGCTGGACCTTCATGCATTAGAATTAATTAAGACAAATCAGAAGCAAATGAGAATTATCAATACAGGAATAGGAATTCTGATTCCTCTAGGACACTTCAGTTTGATCACTGCTCCTGCAGCTTGGCCTTGAAAATGTTCATATCATGGGAGGAGGAATTGATGCAAATTATCAAGGAGAAGTTAATCTGTTAAACAATATAGAAAAAGATTGGATTATTCAACCCCATGTCAGGGTAGCACAAATATAGATATTGTCAGTTTTAAAAACAATTGTGAAAGAAGGAGATCCACCTCCAATCCGCACTGTTTGTAGAGATAGAGGGTTTAAATCCAGCAGTCCTAATAACAGAGCCAGAGTGTGGGTGCAGAGGCCAAATGGTCCGCACAAGCCAGCTGAAGGAACAGCTCTGGTGAAGGACAATGCTGTTTGAATCTTGAAACCTGGGCAGGAACGGTGGGAATATGTCCCTGCAGCCAAGTGTTCCATGCCAGAACAAGTTGCTGTGGGATATCGTTTTACAGATCCTGCCAAACCAAAGCTCCGTGTTTGCCCCAGCAGCCTCTTTGGAAAATGCTCTGATCCACGGGGCTCCATGTGAAGGCTGATGTGACACCGAGTGACTTCCACACCAATTCCAGCCAGGACCCTGGGTACGTGCCAGGGACAGGGACCTGGAACCTCTCCAGCCGAAGGGGAGAGGACCCCACCAAGCCTTGCTACCCACAGACACCACGGGAAAGCTGAACAGCAAAGGACCTTATGGGCGTTATTCTGGAATTAAAAAGGTGCCAGCTCCATGGACAACAGAATAATTGTTCCTAACCTGAATGAGATTGAGGAAAAAGAATGAGCAATCTTGTCACTAAAGTGCTGCTTAAGTTGTATCTTGTTAGTCAGCCAGAATCTTTGTTTGCCAGAAACACCTCAAGTTTCACCAAGAGAATAGTCACGAAAATTCTTATGAGAATGTAAGGATCAAAGTAGCCAAAATACACAATGTAACTAATTGCTGGGTATGTTCTCAACTAATGTTGGGAGGAATGGGTTGCCCTTGGAGGACCCACCCTAAGGATTGCCAAGAACTCTGTCAATGGGCTCTGACTCATGAGGGAGCCAGTGCAGGGAGAGTTACAGACAACTCTGCTGTGGAGCACGGGAATACAATTAGCAGCTTTACAGGATTCACTAGGATTTCCCTTCAGGAGGAACCAAACCCTTAGTTAGAGGCCACAATGTGAAAGGATTTCTGTGCTTTACTGTCATGGGTTAGTACAGTTTGGTTTTTTAGTTATAGAAAAATCTAAAATACTTTTCCAGGTCAGGACCTGGGAATTGTTTTAGATGAGACAGGGACCTATCAGAGAGTTAGTTAGTTAGTTAGTTAGTTAGTTAGTTAGTTAGAACATCTATTCTGACCACTGGAATTTTTAGCTGTGGCTTTGGGAAGTACCATATAAAACCCCATGAATTTCCTGTAGGTAGGTCCTTTTTCTTCTTCCTTTAGCCAGAGAGAGACAGGTAACATCGAGCTAGGCCTGCTGCTCCCCCCTTTTTGGGGGGGAGCTGGCCTGAGGCCTGGCCGGATTCCATCAGCTCCCGAGTGAAAGGGGGGGAAAGGAGAGGTTGCTGGTTTTTAACAGCTACTTTCTTCAGACTTCTTTGGTGCAGGGATAAAATCTCTGCGAGGCCCTAATAAGAGCTATGGGCACCATTTGGGCCGAGACCACCCCAATTTACACCGAGGGGTGGGCTGAGAAGGCATTTATGATCCTGCTCTTTTTTTTTTAAATTCTGGACTGCCTCAGTGCTCTAATCTCTAATGTTTCTGTAAGTTCTTCCTCCCTCATCAGCGCGGCCTTGAACATCTAACACCACGAGCTACAGAGAAAGAGACAAAGACTCCGAGCAGATTTAACTCTTTCTTAGCAACATGAAGCTTCCAGAGCTTAGCCCTCCTCTGAGAGAGTAAAGAAAGACAGAGTGAACATAAAGAACAACAGGATGAAGCCAGTAAAGCAAGAGTGAAAAGCCTATTAGGACAGAGAGTTGAAGAGTTAGTTGTTCTATTCTTACTTGAGCCATGGAAATGAACTCTATATTTAAGTGATTCCTTTAAATCATAGGAAAGTTATGCATTTGGGGAGATGATTGTTTTAATTTGTGTGTATATTTAAGCAAAGGTGTTTGTGATGAACTAAGTGATATCCTATAAGATGCTTAAACAGAGATAAAGATGAGAAGCCCCTGTGCCAGTGAAGAAGTGAGAAGATATCTCTGTACCTTGAGATGAAGAATCCTTTGCTTTGGACTTACTCATCTTTAAAAGGTGACACCCCAGTATGCAAAAGTCTAAGACCCATGACCCATAAGCAGCTTGGGAAACTGCTCCTGGGAAGGTCACAAAAGCAGGTTTTCTCCAGGCGGTTGTTTTTGTGACAGTTTAAAACCCACAAGAGAACTATTCTAAGTTATCAGTGAGATCCATGACTCAAAAAGATACTCTTCCCCTGATGAATTAATGAAAGACTATTGTCAGATAGGTGAAACTGACTGAAAATTACAAGTTTTGTCTCTTTATGTTGTTTTGTAAGAAAGTGAACAGTTTGTAAAGGGAAGGAAAAGTGTTTTTGAAGTTTCATTCCATTTTAGTTTTTTTCCAACTTTCTTTTTTTCTATTCTTTTAGTGTATGTTAATAAACTATTTGTTAATTTTAAAGTTCAGCGTTCTTTGTTTTTCTCCTAGTCTCTCTCCCACAAAAAAAGTAAGTACCAAGACCAAAATTTAGTAAATGTGAAACCACTACATTAATTAGTGTTTCCGCCCGGTTTAAAATTAAAACTATGACATTTACCATCACTCACAGTGTCCATAGAACTCAAAGTGCTGCAGCTGGTCAGTGTCAGCGTCACACCACTCCCAGCTGCAGGGCCACTGTGAAACTCCTCTGGCCCAAACGCACCAGCGACACAGCAGCAGCACAGGGAGAAGCCCTGGCTCCATCATCAACCCACAGTGGGAAATAGGAAATCAGACCTTTGGTACTGGGAATGGGAGCTGCTGGGTGTGTGGAGATTGCCCATAAACAGATTCCTAAAGGATGGTTTGGGTCCTGTTTCCAGGCAATATTGATGCCTCTCTTGAGGGCACTTTGGCAGCAGCCACAAAGAAGAGTTGGGGCCAAGAGGACATTTCCCCTCGAAAGAGTGCCTTTGGTGTCAGAAAGCCAAAGATTCTGGTTCACTCAGTGCCCCATGTGCACTGCCTTGTCTGTGGAGTTTACATTAATGAGCTAAATCCATTATTAGAAGAAGTAAAAGGAGGTGCTATTAAAATATCCACTAGCACATTCTCTGAACTCTAACAAACACGAATGGGGGCTCTGCAGAACTGCATGGCCTTGGATTTTCTGCTTGCTGGCCAAGGAGGAACCTGTGCTATTCTAGGACAGGAATGCTGCAGGAATCAGTGTTGGGTTTGAAGTCCAACAATCAGGAATTACCTCAACAGAAAGAGCAGGAGAAGAGAGGCAGAAAGAAGAAAATTCTTCATGGTGGGATTGGCTTCCAAATTGCAGGCTGCTGCAAAATGCATTTGTGGCAGTCACTGTAATCATTGCAATGTGATAATTTGGTGTGTTATGATTCCGTGTTAGACTTGCTGTGACACTTTGTGCTGGGAAATGGAGTACTGAGACTCTTCTAAAAAGAGACACAGTCTCAAGAAAAAAGGGATGTTTGATAAAGAACAGAGAACAGCAACAAATAAGCCATGCTTTAAAAGGAATGCAAATTATAGCTCTGAGTAATGAACTTGAAGAGCGCAAAATTGAAGAACAAGAGATGATGGTTTTATGCATAATACCTAAATCTAAACTCTGTTACCAAAAGAATTGTTATGAAGGTTGTAGCTCATCTGTAGGTCAAAGCACTGATTGAAGTACTGAGGCCTGAACAACAGGTCCTGAGCCAAAGCTGATGTTGAGGGTTAAGTTTCCTGTAGAATTTTGCCCCCCCTCACAAGCTGCTAGGAGACTAAATACTGATAGTTAGAGAGTGCTTAATCTGGACAAAAGAAGCTGATCACTTAGTTTTGGGGGAGGGAGAAAGCTCCCGGAGAGCTGAGGGTGGTGGTCTCACGGCTCTCAGTCTTCAGGGGAGCACGGATCGGGCGACTGCTGGCTGCCTGGAGTCCACAGTTAATGGAGGAGTCTGGTCCTGGGAATTCTACCATCTGTTGGAGCGCCCAGGAATTCGGAGTTTTCTTTGCTGCCCTGCTGGATTTTGCGTCAGCCCGGGTCCAGCTGCTGTGGCTTCTCCGGCACTGCCAACTTTGCCTGCCAGGACACCCCCCTGCCTGCGGAGGACAGTCCACCGCGCCCGGCTTCCAGCCATCAGCGCCGGAGTTTCCACCGTTTGCCCTCGGGGTTCTTGGTTCTGTTTTACTATTATTATAATTGCTGTTGTTTTTAGTCTGTCCTGTTATATTTACTAGTGAAGGACTGTTATTCCTTTTCCCCATAGCTCTGACTGAAAAGTTTTTTTTAATCGTCCAAATTATAATAACACGGAGGGAAGGATTTGAATTCCTCATTTCCTAGAGAGGCCTGCCTCTCCTTAGCAGACAACTGTCTTTTCAAACCAAGACAGCTGACCTCTAGATGAACCTTCCAACCAAATTTGTATTTGTATCCGCTCATTAACAAAGCATTGTTAGCAATATGATCTCTGTATGTGTTCATTGGCAAAACATGGATTTACCTTTCTGTATTTGGAAACCAGGCCCAATCAGGCTTTGTTTGGGGCTGTAGGATCAAAGTCAACTCACTTGGTTCCTCCTTGAGCCCTGGCCAGGCTTTGGGAAAAACCAAATGGAGAATGAAACCAGATGTTCCCACACTAGAAGTGATGTCAGCTTGTTTGTTTAACTGAGTAAAAGCTGGGCCCTCTCCCAGCGAGGTTGGAGCCTCATTGTCTGCAAAAGTGGGTGCACCTGCAGGAATTCCCAGTGTCCAGGAGTGGCTCTCCAGTCCTTGCTTGTGAAAGGATTAAAAGCACTGTGCCTGGGCATCCTTGGGAAAAATAAGATACATATGGAAGCTAGCAAATGTTAACCACAAGCTCAAGACACATGAAACTTGTCAAGAAATAGGGAACAAATCTTGTGGAAATGAAGGACAGAGCTTGCTAAAACCAGTGAGGAAGTTGCTGGAATGGCTAACAAGAGACTGTGCATGCCTAAAGGGGAAAGGTGAAAAGGGCACAGCAGTGATGTCCAGCCTTCATCAGGGGACCACAGAGGAGGACATGGAGCCTTCTTCAGTGCCACCACCAGGGTGCTGCGCCTGCACCTCGTCTATGCTAATGATAATAATGTGTTCTAAGAAACAGTTTGCATGCCTACACCTTTTCTAAGGAAAACTACAAATCTGCATGAAGTATAACCATATATTGTAATCTGCTGTGTGCCTGTGTGTGCGCTGTTGGGAGGAGATATCCCCGTGCACCCGGCGCACTGAATAAAGCAAATGCCCACTTCTAGGATTTTGACTCGGAGGTGTCTTTTGGCCCGGTTTGGGATGATTCACTTCCATGGGGTTCTGTCAAGACCCAGTGGAACCTTGGTGCCATATTGTTCCACAGCCTCACAATGCTCTCCTGGCTTCCATGGGGTCCCTCTGTAACTCACTGCAGCCTTGGTTCCATGAGGGTCTCTTGGGTTCCATGGTGCACAAGCCTTTGTCACATCTGAACCTTGCTTCCAGGAGTTTCATCAACTGACAGTGGCCATCTGCATTCCATGCGGCCCAGCTAGATCACAGCAGAGCCTTGCTTTCATCAGGCTCCGATACCTGTTCTGCCAACTGACAGGGGTGATTTAAAGAACACAGAAACTGATGGAAAGAATGGTCTTATTCTACTGTGAGTATTAAGGCAACACAAAAGTAAAACTATGCAGTCAGTAAAACTACATGCTTTGCTTTAGCAACAAGCAAAAAGAAGCAAGGTAATGCCCCTAATCGTTATTATAGAGAGAAAGGACAGGGATTGAGAAAGATCCATCACCAATTGCCTCAATACTCCACCATCATCCGGAGCCTGCAGTCACTGGGAAGTCCCATTTCACAGCCAGGACCTGGAGAACCCTTCCAAGCAATTGGGAAAATCCTACATGGTGCATCCACCCATAGATGAGGTCTCTGAATATGCTCTGAAAGTGGGTGCAGCTTTTATAGGTCCAAATCAACAAGTCAAAGTGACTTGATTATATTTTTAGTACATAAACTTCTGGATTTCACGGCCCTTTCCCTGACCAGGAGAGGCCAGGACTGTACCAGACACCAGTCCTTTGCTTGGAGGATTTCCCTAAAATATCCTACAAGCCACTATTCATGCCAGTTGGGAAATTTCTCTAAAATTACACATTTCTTGCAGATAACTTCATGAGATTATGTGAAACTTTCTAAAGCATCCGTTTTGATGTTAAGCAGCTGGCATAAGCACCTCAGTCATCTATTTTTAGCTTCATAAAACTGATGGTGTTAGTCACATAACACCCAGGGCTCGTCTTGTAAGTCAGCTCTGACTGAGGCCGGCAACTCAGGCCTAAGCACATTAGAAGCTGAAGTGACCACGACTGGGAATGGCAAAAACACCCACTGGGACTGGCCCAGAGGCCCCGGGACTCCCTGGCATGGATCACCTCAGAAGACAGTATTTCAGGGAGCCCAAAGGACTTTTGGGAGAGCTGCTGTGGAGACAGAGGGAATTCCACAGCTGAATCCCTTGCCTGGGCTCCCAGAGGACCCTTCTGCTGTGGGCCTGCTGAGGCTGGAGGAACAGCAGGTACTGATGGCCACCCCAAAACAGGGCCCCGTTGGCAACAGGGCACTGACCAGGACTGCGGGACCCCATCCCTGGGATGAGTCAGGAACTGGAGAGCTGGGAGTGCTCAGCCAGACCCACTGACCCTTCAACAGCCCCACATGGCCAGAGCGTGAGCCCAGTGGGGAGTGGCCACTGACAGGACTGTGGGGGCCTGAGCCAAGTCCCATCCCCACTGAGAGTGGCTGTGCTGGACATGCTGGAACACTAGGACCAGCTGGAGTCCGAGGCAGCCAAGTGGTGGCACCATCGACATTCCTTTCTTCCCCCTCAGAAAGGACACTGGGAAGCTGGGGAAGTGGGAATGAAAGGATGGTGGAAGCTGTGGAACAGCACTAACACGAGGAACTCAAACTCTTCTGAGAAAGGAGGGGATAAATCCCTGGTATCCAGCATCCTTCCTGAGAAACCCATTCCCAGAATTACCAACATAAAACCATCCTCCAATTCTCTGGATTGTGTCCTGACCCACTAAAACCCTTCCACTAGATTGAACCTCTGAAGTGCAATTGATGGAGGAAGCCTGAACCCTGAGCCATGCCAGGGTCAGTGCCCAGGAGTGCCTGGCACTGTTTAACACCAGCTCTGCAGGAACTGGGGATGCAAACAGGACAAACTTGAGCATCTCCCACCATCAGATACCTCAGAGGTTACACAGCAACACAACCATGACTCTCCCAAACTGGATTTAGGAATTGCACCCCTAATGCAGCCATTAGATCCAGATCTACCCAGATCCCTTTGGCACTCCTGCTTTTGGTGTCTCTCTGCCTCCTCTCCCTGCTCAAAGGAGGCTCCTCTGTCCCCTCTCCCTGCCCTGACAAGAGAGTCACACAAATAAAGACGTGGGACTGCCAGGTGCTGAGGGGTTGTAGAAGGAACCTTCTCCAGGTCTGGCCTGTTTCCAAAACCCACACTTGCTCCTGCAGCAAGGAACCTCCTTGTTCACCCTCTCCAAGGGTGTCAAGCTCAGGAAGGGATTCCTGACACCCTGTCCAGCTGAGAGAGCTCCTGTGTCTCCATAGCAGGGGACAAAACCAAACACAGGAACCCTGGGGGGACTGGCATTGTGACATGGGGACATTGTATTTATTTCCCAGTGACAAACAAAAATGTGCAATGCTGCCAGAGCTTGTTTTGATCTACATAAAACTTTGACAAATGTCCCTCCTCCTGACAGTGACTCCTCTGCAGCTGCTCTGGGAGATCTCATGGGCTGAGTCCAGTAAGAGGAGATTTCACTGGCGCTGAGGTGCTCAAGGGGGCCCATTTCAATGCTCTGCTGAAGTCCAAGTACATTGTGTTTCCCCAAGGAGCAACATTCCTTTCTGGCACTCACTGGCCCATGAGAGACATTATTCAGTTGCTGCTGTTGGGTGAGTTACGGCCACAGGGAGAGGGAGGAGGAGATGACCTCACCCATGGCTGCTGGGTCCAGACATTTGGTGGGATAAAGCTGAGGCAGATCTTCAGCATCTCTCCCAATATCACAGCATCACAGAATGGCTTGGCTTGGAAGAGATCTTAAAGTTCATCTCTTTCCACCCCCTGCCAAGGGCAGGGACACCTTCCACTATCCCAGGCTACTCCAAGCCCCATCCAACCTGGCCTCTGATACTTCCAGGCATCCAGGGGCAGACGCGGCTTCTCTGAGCAAGCTCTGATCTCTGCCTAGGTGAGCAGGGACAAGACCTGAGGGAACAGCTGGAGCTAGGCCAGGGCAGGGTTGGGCTGGAGATCAGCAAAAGCTTCTACGCCCAGAGGGGGCTGGGGCACTGACCAGGCTCCCCCGGGAATGATCACAGCCCTGATACTGCTGCAGCTCCAGGAGCCTTAGGACACCGCTCCCGGGGATGCCCAGGCTGCCACTGGTGGGCTGTCTGTGCAGGACCAGGGCCTGGATGTAGCAAGAAAGGAGCCGAGTATCAAACGGACATCAATGTGATTAGGTTTGATCTCCCTTTATTGTTCTAAAAGGCCAATATTTATGTGAATTAGAGGCTAAAGCAGGCACTGCTAAACAGTAGCTGATTGGTTAAAAACTTATGTTCCGACACTCTAAATGACTGTCCATTGGTCCACGTCTCTTGGCTGCATGGTCAGTTTTTGCCCTGTCTTGTGATCAGCATTTCTCTTCAGCATCCACGAGAAAGGACAGCAAGTTGTAACATGACTTCCAGTATTCGTGAGAAAGCACCCATGAGAAAGACTTATAAGTTGTTATATTTGCTACTTTCTTGATAATTCCCACAGCGCAAAAGCAGCATAAGAACAATACAAGGCCTTATACCATACCCTGATAGCAAGGATTGTTCAAACCTTCCATCACAGGATTGTGGCCTTGCTCTTCTAGAAATTCCTCTACACCTGGACTCCATGATCCCGCTGCCTTCCTCCCAGCTCAGCCCCTTCTGCAATTCTCACCCTTTGGCTCAGCCTTTGTGTCTCCTCCAGGCGCTGGCAGAGCTCTTGGTGCTGGGGCAGGAGTGGGACAGCCCCAGCGTTCCCCTCTCTGTGACACCACAGTGGTGACAGCTCCAACGTTCCCTGCCTGCAGACACTCCAAGGGATGTGTCCAGAGCCATACCCAGTCAGCAAAACTGACCGGGCACTGAGCACCCCCAACCTAAGCTGATGTGCGTTCCTGTGCACACAGCTCGGGGAAGGTCACCTTGGCCACCTCCACAGTGCCACAGTCAAGTGTCAGATAGAGTTACAGAACTCCGCCCAGAAGTGCCAGGGAGATTTAGTTAAAAAAAACAAAAAAGACCCAAAGAAAGGAATAAACAAAAAAACCCTGTACAGAACAAAAAATTCCTACCACCCAAAAAAAGACCTTGGTGCCAAGGCTTTGCTGCAGCCAAGGAAAGCTCCTGGCTCAGGGTCACCTTTCCTGCTCAGCCAGACCCTCAAGTGCCCCAGCAGCAGCAGGGAATGGCAGCATTGCCACGGGCTGACACAGGATGGAGAATTTCCCCCTTGAGAGAGACTCATATTCCAGTTTTTGCATTCAGGCAGCTCCAGATGCCTCAGCTTTGGTTGCACAGCTGGAAATGCAAGTGCAGGAGCTCTGTTCATGCCCAGCCACAGCAGGTGACAGCAAGGACAGGGCCCTGGCAGCGTGACTTTTGCAGAGAGTGCCTTCAGCAAACACTGGGGGCTGAAACTCTGTGCAGAAAATGCCCTGGATGGTCTCTGCACTGAGGCAAAAGGAGCAAAGTTTCAGTTCTGGCCTTGATAGGGAGCACCAAAATCATTCCTTTTAATGGCAAGGTTCCATTACTGGGTGTTCTCTGACCGCCAGAAGAGAGCCCAGGGGGCCAAGGAACTGAGAGCGGGGACTGTGCAGGAGTCGGGCACAGCGAGAGAGCCCGGGATGAAGGTCAGCCCCGGGGTGGGCACGGACTGGGAGGGGGCAGAGCCCAGGGGGTCCCACAGATCCTCCCTGCTCCAAAGCCCTGCCTGCGCCAGCGGGGCAGCTGCCGGGAGCCGTGTGCCAGGGCTGGGCCGCAGGTGGGTGTTCCAAGTGCCTCCAGAGGAGCAGCTTTTTGTCCCAATCTGGGGGTGTTCCTGCAGGGTTGGGGTCCCTGGGAAGCTGCCTGAGGGCAGGGTGGAAGTGGTTGGTTTCTGGTTTTGTGTTTTGGTTTATTTTTTCGTGGTTTTTTTTTGTGGTGGGGGGGGTGATGGCTGATTGGGATTTTAGTGTTTTTTGGGGGGGATGGTGGGAATGTTTTTTCTGTGAGCTGCCCCCATGTGTTTGAAGCCCCTGGGGAGGGGGCGGCAGGGGCTGACGGAGCCCTGTGCCCGGGGCTGGGCGCGGCTGCCGAGGGAGTGGAGGATGCAGGGTCTCCCCGTGCTGGGGCTGGCTCTGCCTGGGTCAGGGGCTGCATTGTCAGCCCAGAGGCACCTGGGGATCGCCCGGTACCAGCAGGGCTGGGAGGGAAACCCGGGAATGGGGGGAGCAGAAATAGGCAGTACAAGAGCTGGGGGTGTTCCAGTAGCCTGGACATGTTGGGAGCATGGACAGGGGGGACCCATGGATACCCCATGCCCCTGAAAGAGGCACTCCAGACAGTGCTGACCCCTGGGACGCCTGTGATGCCAAAGTGGTGAGCCCAGAGAAGGGGAAACTCCTGGATTCCCAGAAGCCACAGCAGCCCAGAGAGGGGGAACACCAATACAAACTTGATCCGCAGCAACCCAGACATGGGAGGTATCTAGGACCCCAAAGTGAAGATAGCAGAGACTGGAAACTCATGGTTGGGTGTTTTTGCTGAATCTTGGTTATTAGTATATTTTGGTGGATTGAATGTTGATGTTTTGGAGGTTTCTGTGGGCATCAGATGCCTGGTGACTTCTAGAGATGGACTTGGGCAGGAGGGATCCCCTAACCCAATGTGCCCATACATTGAATTTTTCCCCAAACCAGGATCTCACATTCCCAAACCTTGGCCAGATGGAGGAGAAGGCTGCAAGGAAAAGGAGGATGCCCCAGAACAGCCAGGCAGGTGAGGAGGAAGTCTGTGCCCCTTTCCCCCTCTCTCCTGCTCCATCTCCCAGCTGAGCATGGCCCTGGCTGCAGGACAACCCCGCTGCCGATGCCATCCTGCCAGGGATACATTGGGGGATCTCCTTCCCCTTCCCTCTGGCATGGAGGCAAATTCCATCCCCTCCTCGTCCTTCTTCCCCCAGAGAAGGAGCTGAAGATGGAGACCAGGGAGGACAAATCCCCACAGCAGAACCTTCTGGAAGAGGCTGTTTTGAGCAGCTCCATGGTACAGGAATCCAACAGGGAGAAACAGCGCCGGAGATCCTGCAGGAGGAAGGACTACAAACCCATCCCAGCATGCACCAAGGAGGAAAGACCAACTGTGTGCCAGGAAGGTGGACAGAGCTTCAGCCAGAGCCTCACCACTGTCCAGCACCAGATGATCCACTCTGGGGAGAGACACTATGAGTGTCCTGAGTGTGGGAAGAGGTTTCAGACCAGTTCAAATCTCCTCGTGCACAAGGGGATTCACAGAGAGGAGAGGCCCTTCTGCTGCCCTGACTGCAGGAAGGGCTTCAAGCAAAACTCCCACCTCATCACCCACCAGCGCATCCACACTGGGGAGAGGCCCTACAAGTGTCCCCAGTGTGGGAAGAGCTTCACCCAGATCTGTAACTTGACCAGACACCAATGGAGGCACCAGTAAGGGAAGCCCTGCAAGTGCCCCCCGACTGTGAGAAGAGCTTCATGCGCTGCTCTAACTCCATCCCTCATTGGTGGACCCACACTGGGAAGAGCCCTGGCGACCCACATTTCCTGTGATCCATGCTGAGAAGTCACCTGTCCCTTTCCCATCCCCTGGCAATGTTTTGAGGTGGGACTGAAGAATGTGAGGGTCTGGCCATAGCCCCGTCATTGTATTTGATCCCATCTCAGGTCATTGCCAGGAGCAGGAAAGGGACTCTCTCTCTTCCCCAAGAACAAGGATGTCCTTTCCCAGCAGGAGGAAATACGTGGCTGGGAAGAACCAGTCGGTGTTGTTGTAGTTTCCCCTGTACATTGTTTGTCTTATCCCGTCTGTTGGCAATATTGTTTCTGTTCCTAGTTGTTCCTTATCTTGATGCTGTTCCCAGTAAATTGTTCTTGTCCCAGCCCTGGGATCTTTGCCTTTTGTACTTTCCATGGGAGGCTGGAGGGTAGCGAGCACTGACACAGTTTTAGCGGGAGCACAAAACTGGGGAATCCCATTCCTAAACCCCGACCTGTGGAAACCGAGCACCCCAGCTGGTCCCAGCCCTGGTTGCCCTGGCAACAGCCTTGGGAGCGGGTCCCTGGCTGGGGGCTGTGGGAACCTCTTCACTCTGGTGCCCAGGAACAGGACTGGAGTGAAGGGCTGGAGCTGAGTCGGGGCAGGTTTAGGTTGGATCTGAGGAAAGGGTTTTTCCCCCAGAGACTGCTCGGGCACTGAACAGGCTCCCAGGGAAGGGCCACAGCTCCAGGGCTCTTGGAGGTCCAGCAGCGTTTGGACACCGCTGCCAGGCCCAGGCTGGGATTGTTGGGGTGTCCTGTGCAGGGCCAGGAGTTGGACTCGAGGATCCTGATGGGTCCCTCCCAACTCAGCCAATTCCGTGCTTCCAGGATCCCATGGCCCTGGGAATGGGACCGCAAATGGTTGCCATGGCAATGGACTCTGGCTCCAGGCCTGAGCTGGTGTCCATGGAACCACCCCTGGCATGGGGTCTGCATGGAGCTGCCAAGGGACCGACCATAGCAACAGGGGGCTGGTGATGGTTGCCATGGAAACTGACCATAGCAACAGGGGGCTGGTGATTTTTACCTGCTAAGGAACTGAGCTGTCACAGGCCCTCAGAGGGGTTCTATCGGGACTTTCCAGGATGTTCCAGAGCAGGAATGTCACAGGCAGACACAGGGGCTCCATGGAGACCTCCCAGGGGTTCCTGGGGATGGTCAAGAGCCCTGTGGTCAGAGGCAGTCACAGCCATTCCATTGTGTCATCCCAAGGGATCTTGGGCTGCAAAGGCACCGGTCTGTCACAGGCACTCATGGGGTTCCATGGTGACATCCCAGGAATCCCCTGGCTGCCAAAGAGCTGGGATGTCCCAGACACTCTCAGGGGTTCCTGTCATGGGCAGAGTGGGAGCTTCAGGCAAAAGCTTTATTTATTCATTGGAGAAACTCCTGGTGAGTTGTGAGGCTGAGAAATGACACCCAAAAGCCACTATGAATCCTCAAACTCCTCCAGGATGCCTAGACTTTTAAAATTCCATCTAAGAGAGGAGACTGGGAGTGGCTGGATCCCATCCTAGTCCCAGACTTTGTCAAAAGATTATGTGTAAAAGATTGGACAGGTAGAATTGAACCGTATGCAATTTGTCCCACAGGATTAACAATAGAATATACCAGATATATTTATATAAATACAGCTGTGGTTGATTCTGATCAGGATTGGACAGAAAGATTTATTCACCTCACAGAGTAAATTTTAAAAAGAGTTATTTACTCCACAGTATAGGAGCTATAACAATTATAGAATATAGGGCTCTAGGAAGCAATTTTGAAGTAAACAGGGCCTTGCTGGAGTTGTTTGAGCCCATTCCAGGCAGAGCCTCCTGCTCCAGCAGGAACTGCCTTTCCTGTGCCAGGACCAGGGCAGATCCCACTGCAGGAAAAGCCCCAGGCCAGCCCCAACACAGTGAAGGCCTTGGGCACAAGTGCAGAGTGCCGTGCTGGGAGCTGTGCCAGGGAGAGCCTGAGGCACCAAAGGCACCTTGGCAGCAGCAGCTGCTTCCAGGCCGTGGCCAGAAGCCTCCCTTGGCAAGGCGGCCTGGTGGCCACCACTGCAGAGCTGCTGCTCCAGGGCTCATTTCTGGCTGGGCTCTGCCCCAGCCCACAGAGTGTGACCTCAGCCCTGACTCTGTCACAGCCACTGTGCCTGAGCCCTGCAAAGCCTAAAGGTCACCTGTGCCACCCTGGCTCTGTCAGCCCCTGGGGCAGGGCAGGGAAAGGCCAGAGAAGGGGCTAGGTTTGGCTGCTGGATGTGGGGTCCAGCAGAGACAATGAGTCATATCGTGGGCTTGTTCCCTGACATTCAGGTGGTTTTAGAGTCTTTTTGCCCTCTGCAAAGCTCTGTGCCAAATGGATGAAAGAGATGGAGTCTTCAAGTTCTGATTTTTCAAGGTTGCATGCTTCGTTTATTTTTCTTATCTTACAATTTTCTCAGTGCCCAACAAAGATGTTTGCAGCTGCCTGGACATCTGTCGACTCCTCCCGAACTGGGCTGTCGTTATCTTTTATACTATTTGCTACGTATTCTTTATTTACCATTAATTGCCAATACCTATCACTTACACTAAACAGGTCATTTCTACTTTGACCCAATCCCCATTAAACTACTTTGTGCCAACGTCACTGCCGAAATGGAGTGAGAGAAGAAGAAAGAAGCAGTAGGAGACAATGCCCCAAATTCTCCATCTTGCCCCCATTCACTTCAATGCTAGAAACCTAATGTTACTGGTTTTTCACCCTGTGATAAGCTAAACTACAATCTTTCACACTCTTGTGGCCTGCAAACCCTCTCACAGTGCAGGAAGCCTTTCCCATGGACTGAGATCAAAGCCAGTGTCTCTCTGAGCTCTGGGCTGGGGTCCCAGACCCCCCTGTCCAGATCCCTGACCCTCCAGGGCAGCCAAAGGAATGCCCTGGAATCCAACAGAGTCAAGGGAGTGGATGGAGTCCAATGCACAGCCCCTTCTCCCCATGCAGTCCTGGAATGGTTTGGATGGGAAGAGCTCTGCAGTGCTCATATCATCCAAACCCCTGCCATGAGCAGGGACATCTTTGACCAGATCAGGTTGTTCAGAGCCCTGTCCCAGCTGGACTTGAGTGTTTCCAGGGATGGGGCATTGACCACCTCCCCGGGAACCTCTCCTGGTGTATCACCAACCTCATCATCAAAAATTTCCTCCCTATCTCCCCTTATCTGAACCTCCCTTCCTTTAGTTTAAAACCATCACCCTCTGTCCTATTGTGACAGGCCCCACTAAAACCTTTGTCCACCATTGCATTTCCAATCAGCTGGGTTTCCATGGCAATTGCCATGACAGGTGACCCAGGTGTGGTGTCCCAGTGAGGGCTGCCATGGAAGCAGTGCCCAGCACTGCCCCTTTCTGTCTGGCTGAGCTGGCCTTTGGCCCTGGCAGTGGCATTTGCTGCTGGTTCCCTGGCACCTGAGCAGCCAGCGCGGCACAGGGCAGGCGGCCATGGCACAAGCCCCCAGCAAGGGATCCCCTCTGGCTCTGGGCAATGACACCAACACTGAGCAAGGGACCCAGGGCAGGTTTCCATGGCACCCAACCATCACAGCGGCTCCAGGCCTTGGCTGCCACAGCACCAAACCAAGGAACAGGTCCCTGTGGCCGCTGCTGTGGCACCTGAGGGCATCAATGAGTGTCAGTGCAATTGTACCTGGAACAGCCCCGGCACCGCTTTGTCCTCAGGGTTGCCGTGGCAGCCCAGGACAGCAACGGCTCTGTATGCAAGTGGCCACGGAACCTGGCTGCAGAAATGGGTCTTTGGGGCGCTTTCCAAGGAAACTTGAACTGATGAGGGTTGCTGTGGCACCCAAACCCAGCAGTGGGGTCAGTGTAGTGTCCATGGCCACAGCCCCTTGCAATGGCCCAGCCCAGGTTGGGATGATGATGCACCCTCACTCCTGGCCCAGGGCAGGGCTGCAGCACTCTTGGCAGCAGCTTGGGCCTAGCACGCACTTGAGGAGGGTGTTTGTTTTAAATGTGGAAACTCAGGAGTTTTAGAGTGCTTCAAAAATAAAACAAGAAAATCCTTTGGTAAGTGCAGCCAGGTCTTCAAGAAAAGCAGGTCCCAGGTGAGTGAGGAGAGATTGGATGGGGCTGGGTGGTGTGGAGCAAGGTTGTCCACACTGGGTCAGACCTCAAGGCACAGCTTCTCTAAGCCGGCCAGACCTCCTGAGGACAGACTCTGGATCAATATGAATCACTGAATGCTGCAATCACCTCTTTTGTAATAAGAAAAGTAATTAAATACTTTTAAAAATTAAAATCTTTTAAAAAAGGAATACATATTTCCAAAAACCTTTTGAAATATTTCTCCATAATTGTAGCAGAAAACCTTCCTAATGCACTGCACGAGGCCAGAGGGAAATCAAGGCAAAGCCATGGTTTCTCAAGACTTGTTTGATGCTAACGAGCCCCATGGTGCATTTGGTGTTGAGCCCTGGAACCTCAGGGCCTGAGAGGAGATTGCACAAACCTTTCCAGGAGTGAAAGTGAGAAGAAAAACCCAAAGTGTCTGGGAGAATTAATGTGTCCATCCCAAACATGGGCTCTTCATGGACTCCTTGGAGGAGAGAATTGGAGGCCAGGATTGTGCAAAAACCTCTCAGAAACTCAGTGAGGGAAGGAAATTCCAAAGTACCTTAAACACCTTGAGTATCTCAGAGTATTAATGAGCCCCACTGAGTGTCAATGCAAAGCTTTCAAGGAACTCTTAGAGCAGATAATTGGAGGCCATGATTGCACAAACCGCTCAGAAATCCAAGGCAAAAGCAAAATCCGAAGTCCTTTGAAGAACCTGCAGTCCCTGGGAGCATTAAGGAGCCCCCCAGGGCCATTGCTGACCAAGGCTCCCCAGGGACTCCTTCCAGCAGATCCCTGAGGCCACTGGGCTGTGAGGGGGATGCTGAGGGCAGCACAAGGGGCTGACAGTGCCCAGCCTTGCTGGGGCTGTGCCAGGAGGCCCCAGGGCCTCAGGACAAGGCGCCTCCTCAGAGCCCTTGGTGGCACAGAGGCTGCTGTGCCCCAAGACACCAAGACCGCCTGGCTTCTCCTGGGCACAGCCAGCCTTGCCAGGGTCCTTGGCCATGTCCAGCACAGCTTGTTCTGCCCTGTCCCACAGCTGCTGCACACTCCCATCTTGCTGCACCCCTGGCTCTGCCCTGACATGGCCAGCCCTGCCCTGCTCTCTGCCCAGGGCATGTCTGACACCCCCCATCCAATGGGCTGGGGGTGGGAAAGTGTTCCTGAGGGCACAGGGAGGGGACAGCTGGGCTGGACTGACCCAAGGGAGCTCCCAGTCCTTGTGACATCATGGTCAGCAATAAAACAGAGGGGAAAGAAGGGGGATGGGGGTGGCAGTGAGGGCTGTGGATGTCTTTTATTGAGACATTTCTCATACCAAGCACAAAGTACATGTACTCCATCCTTTCCTGCCAGGAGGTGGCTGGACATTGTCTGCTGAGGGGAAGTAGAGAATTGATCTCAGTTGTTATTTCTGTCCTTACACATGTGGCCTTTGCTTTTTGAGGCCCTTGCTGAGGAGGATGGTCACAGCACGGACATGCAGCAGGACAGTGACTAAACTGCCCGAGCACTCCAGCCTTGCACCCACAGAAGGGCTGGGAAGAGGAGTGTGGAGCTGGGAAGAGCGGATGTGGAAAGAGCCAGGGCTATTGTCCCTGTCTGTGCTCGCTCTGCTGGGAGCCTCTTTCCTTCACATCTGTAAAAGATCATTATTTTATTCAGATGCATAGGGAACAAAGCTTTTGAAAGTCATTGAGATACTGAATAATGGCAGATACTCATGCAGAAATATTGTGAGTAGTGATATTCGTTTGTGGAAAACATAACATTAGGAATTTATTAAAAAAATGCAAAAATGGAAAAAAAGGACACAAATACTGAGGTTGAAATAAGTTATATTCAGAAGGTTCTGCAGAAGAAAAGAGGCAGGCTTTTGCTTCTGAAATCTAGCCAGCAGTTTCCTCATGGACTCCACGAGTTCCTTATTCCTCAGTCTGTAGATGAGGGGGTTCAGGGCTGGAGGCACCACCGAGTACAGAACTGACAGGGCCAGATCCAGGGATGGGGAGGAGATGGAGGGGGGCTTCAGGTGGGCAAATAAACCACTGCTGACAAACAAGGACACCACAGCCAGGCGAGGGAGACACGTGGAAAAGGCTTTGTGTCCTAGGAGCCCCCACTTTGCCCAAGTAGAGCCTTGCATCCATGAGATTCCCTGTTGTCACAATGCTCTGCTGAGTTCCATGGGGCTGTGCTGTGTCACAGTGGACACTGAGCTCCACGTGCCCTGGCACTATGTGGCACCTGGCTTCCATGAGGCCCTGATGTGTTTGCAGTTGACACTTGGTTCCCCAAGATGTCCTTGTGTCACAGTGCTCCCCTGGGTGCCATGAGGCCGGGTTGTGTTAATGCCTTCAAGAACCCAGAAATAAAGTAACACCCTTGGAGATAATATTATAGAGGAGGTAAGAGAAAGGCTGATCTTTATTGGAGGCCTGCAAGGGGCAGATATGGAAAATGTCCACAAAACGCCCAGCCCCCCGAAGGGTGAATACAGTTCTACAAATACAGCAGATTAGCATATTTGACAAAAATCACCAGTTAGGAACACAGGTGGTGAGGCTTGACAAAGTTCCTTGCAAGAGTCACTCTGTCCCTGACTGGACACTTCAGGCACAGCAAGGAAGGAAAGCAACAACATAACCAAACAAAATCCAGCAATCAAACCAGAAACAAACCGAGGACTGTCTTGGGGTGTGTGTGTGACAAGAGGACAGTGAGGGCAAGGATAAAAGGAACACAGCCTAAAAGCGTCACAGAGCTCCAACTTAACAGGAATCGACTTATACCCGAACCTTAACTTACACCTTCAACTTCACAATTTAGCAAAAGAACAGCACTTGACAGTATTTATCCGAACTTACAAACTATGACTTAACCATTCCCAGAGGAATAGTATTTAACTTTGCTTATAACTTATCTTAAACCTGGAATTATGGTAAGGCACTTCACAAAGCACTGACTCAGAAAACTCTAAACACTGCAACTTCAAGTTATCCAGATTTTCAGAAAAGGAAGTCAGGAGAAGAGAGAGAGATCCACAACTCAGGGCCTTGGATTCAGCGTCATCTGAACTGCTGTGAGCTCTGGGGCCGTGGGACGTGTCAGTGTCACACCCGTGTCACCTGCTCTGGCCCCTCTCACAGGTGCGGTTTTCAGGGTGCCAGGGGCTTGGCACCCACTTTGGGGCTGGACCAGAGGTTGCAGTGGCTGGGGCAGTGACCATCCCAAAACCACCTCAGAAACCTGGGTTGCACCAAAATCCCTTCAAGAATGTGGAATACCCAAAAACTCACTCAAGAATGGGTTCCCCCTCCCTTCACCATCCCAAACCTTTGGCTGTCTCATTGCAGATTTCACCATACCCTCCCAATCCCCACCCAAACCCAATGCACCTCTCCTGGACATCAAGACCCCCTTCCCAAATCCTATTTCCCCCATTCCACCCCTCCCAATCCCCATCCCACCCATCCTGCCCCACTCAATGCTCACCTCAGCCCTCCTGATCTGCATCCCACTTCACCCAATCCCCTTCCAATCCCATTCCACACTGAGGGGCTGAGGATTTGAGTAATTTTGGGATGGGACTGAGTAGTTTTCAGTGGCATTGAGTGGTTTTGAGGTGGCAGATCAAACCCGTTCATCTTTCTGAGTGCAAGAAATGGAGACAACTACAAGGGATACGCCCCAAATCCCCCATATCCTACCAAGTATCTCCCTGAATTCCAGAATCCCCCAAAACACAAGTAAAAAATGAGGTTTTAGATGCCTTTGATGATTTTGTTGGTTTTTAACCCAATTTTGTGTGTTTTGAAAGGATGAAGATGAATCAAAAGAATTAGAGGCAAAATAAAAGGACCAGCCACTACCCAACGAGGATACTGGGGATTGTGTGTCACCAGGGCTCTTCCCAGTGTGGGTCCTGTGATGCAGGATGAAGCTGGAGCAGCACATGAAGCTGTTCCAGCAGTCAGGGCACTCACAGGGCTTCCCTTACCGATGCCTCTGTTGGTGTTGGGTCAACGTAGAGGCCCTGGAGAAGCTCTTCCCACACTGGGGACACTCATACGGCCTTTCCCCAGTGTGGATGCGCTGGTGGGAGATGAGGATGAAGTTGTGCTTGAAGCCCTTCCCGCAGTCGGGGCAGCGGAAGGGCCTCTCCTCTGTGTGAATCCGCTCGTGCACGAGGAGAACTGAGCTGGTCTGAAACCTTTTCCCACACTCAGGACACTCGTACGGCCTTTCCCCAGTGTGAATGCGCAGGTGCCTGATGAGGGTGGAGTTGTGCTTGAAGCCCTTCCCGCACTCGGAGCAGTGGAAGGGCCTCTCATCCGTGTGAATCCACTGGTGCAGAAGGAGAGTGGAGCTGGTCTGAAACCTCTTCCCACACTGGGGACACTCGTAGGGCCTCTCCCCAGTGTGGATCATTTGGTGGACGATCAATTGGGACTTCTGGTTGAAGCCCTTCCCACATTCCCCACACTTGTATGGCCTTTCCTCAGCGTGGATGTTCTGGTGGCGGATCAGGCTGGAGCTGTGGCTGAAGCTCTTCCCACATTGCTCACACTCGTAGGGCCGCTCCCTGGTGTGGATCCTCTGGTGGCGGATCAGGTTGGAACTCTGGCTGAAGCTCATCCCACATTTCCCACACTTGTAGGGCCTCTCCCCAGTGTGGATGCGCCGGTGCTTGATGAGGGCAGAGTTGCGGTCGAAGCCCTTCCTGCAGTCGGGGCATTGGAAGGGCTTCTCCTCTGTGTGAATCCGCTGATGTAACAGGAGATTGGAGCTGATCCGAAACCTCTTCCTACACTTGGAACACTCGTAGGGCCTCTCCCCGGTGTGGGTCCTCTGGTGGCTGATCAGGAGGTGATTCCAGCTGAAGCTCTTCCCACACTCCAAGCACTTGTGAGGCTTCTCCCCATCATGAAGCTGCTCAGGCACCACCAGCTCGGAGCACTGGCTCAATCTCTGTCCACCTTCCCGGCACAGGGTGGATCTTTCCTCCTCAGAGCACCCTGGGATGGGTTTAGAGCCCCTCCTCGGGGGGAATCTCCAAGGCTTTTTCTCCCCATTGGATTCCTGTACCATGAAGCCGCTCAAAACAACCTCTTCAATAAGGTTATGCTGTGGGGATTTGTCTTCCCTGGTCTCCATCCTCAGCTCCTTGTCTGGGGGAGGAAGGACAAGGAGGGGATGGGATTTGCCTCCATGCCAGAGGGAAGGGGAAGGAGATCCCCCAATGCATCCATGGCAGGATGGCGTCGGGAGTGGGGTTGCCCTGCAGCTGGGGGCCGTGCTGGGATGGGAGATGGAGCAGGAAAGAAGGGGAAAGGGGCACTGACTTCCTCCTCACCTGCCTGGCTGTCCTGGGGCATTTTCCTCTTTCTGGCAGCCTCCTCCACAATCCAGCCAAGGTTTAGGAATGAGAAATCCTGGTTTGGGGAAAAATACTATGTATGGGCACATGGAGTTATGGGGTTCCTCCTGCACAAGTCCATCTCTAGAAGTCACCAGGCTTCTGGCATCCATATGAACCTCCAAAAACACCAGGATTCAGCCCTGAAAATGCCTCCCAGGAATTCTCTGTCTCTGGCCTTCCCCCTTTGGTCTTTAGGGGTTTCCCCCTATCCCAGCTGCTGGGGGTCACATTCGTACTGGGGTCCTGCATCTATTTGGTCACCGCCCTGCCCAGGCTGCTGGAAGTCCCAGGAATACAAAGTTTCCCCCTTTTTCACCTGCCCACTGAGGGATGCTGGGGATTTGGGGGTCCCAGGGTCCCTTCCCCCCTTATTCTCTGCTTCAGGGTGCAGGGGCGCAAAGGAGTCCCTCGCTGCCCTTCTCCAGGCTGTTGAGGGTCCCGCCAATTGCAGCGCTCCCCCCTCTCTGGGCTCCCCACCGTGGGCTCCAAAGCGATACAGGGCCCTGCTCCTCCAGCCTTGCTGGGGACCCTTGGTGGGGACTTCCAGCCCTTGGGGCTCCTCTCAGCAGATTTGGGCTGGGGGGAACGCAGAGGGGGGTGGGGGATCCCAGGAGTGGCATAGCTGGGAGTGACTGGTTTGTACTGAGCTGACTGGAGCCTTAGTGGGACTGTCTGGGAATGGCTGTGAACACGCTGAGAGCAACTGGTATATTCTGGGGAGTGTCTGTGACCATAATGGGGGGACTGGAACCACATTGGGAACATCTGGGACCATGCTGGGGAGAAATGGGACCCCATGCTGGGGGCAACTGGGATCCTAGTGGGATCACCATGGGAGATGCTGGGTGATGCTTGGGGACATTGGGATGATACACAATCATACTTGGAGCAACTGGGACTGCATTGAGGGTGACTGGGAGTGGCTGTGAGCAACTGGCATCAGACTGGAATCAACTCAGTGCAACTGGGAGTGACTGGGAACATGCTGGGAGCAACCGGGATACACTGGGAAAGACTGAAACCACAATGGGGGTAAATGGGAGCAACTGGAACCACACTGGATGATAATGGGAGCAGCTGTGCCCATGTTAGTGGGATCCTACTGGAACCAGACTGGGAGTGACTGGAAAGGTGCTAGCTGTGACTGGAACCATGCTGGAGGTGACTGGGAGCAACCAAGACCATACTGGGAGTGACAGGGAGTCACTCTGGGCATGACTGGAATAATACTGGGAGTATCTGGAAGCGTTTGGGTCATACTCGGGGTGACTGGAATGAAACTGGAGGTGACTGGGTCCTACTGGGATCATCCTGGGAGCCACTGAGATTACAGCAGGTGTGAATGGATCCTGACAGGCAGTTACTGGGAGCTACTGGGCCCGTGTTGACAGGAAAATGTGCACACATTGGGAGCAGCTGGGATCAACTGGAAGGTAGCCATGCTGAGAGGACTGAGACCGCACTGGGGAAACTGGGATCATACTGGGAGCAACTGGGACCACACTTTGGCCAACTGCCAGAAATTGGGATCATGCTGGAGACAACTGGGAGTAAAAGGGAAAGATAGCAATTTTTTTGAGCTAACCAGAACCTTACTGGCGTAACTGGGATATACTAGGAGTGTTTGTAACCATACTGGGGGTACTGGAACCACACTGGGAACAGCTGGGACCATGATGGGGATAACTTGGAGTGAGTGGAAACATGCTAAGAGAAACTGTGAATATTCTACAGACAACAGGGATCATACTGGGGGGAACCGGGAATAACTGGAACTATTCCGGCAGCAACTAGGATCATGCTGGAATCACAGTGAGAGCAGCTGGATCCATGCTGGGTGAGACTGACGATGACTGGACTCATACTGGGATTGACTGGGAGTGGTTGTGAGCAACTGCAACCACACTGAAAGCAACTGGAAAAAACTGTGGTGACTGGGAGCATGCTGGGGGTGACTGGGAGCATGCTGGGAGAGATTGGGATTCATGAGGATCATACTGGAGGCTGCTGGGGTCATACTGGTACTGACAGGGAGCAACTGGAATCACCCTGGGGGGCCACTGGCATCATACTGGAAGTGACTGTGACTGGAATTAGACTGCAAGTGACTGGTATCATATTGGGATTATAAAAGGTGTCAACGGACCCTGACTGGGGGTTACTAGGAGCTACCAGACCCATACTGAAAGACTACCGTGAAGGCACTGGAAGGAACTAGGAACAACCGGGAATGACAGGATGCGTGCTGCTGATAACTGGGATGTACTGGCAGTGACTGGGATAAAACTGGGGGCAACTGAACCACACTGAGGTAACTGGGAGTGCCTGGCAATGACTGTGAGAATGTTCAGGGCAACTGGGATCATACTGGTGTGACTGGGACTATGCTAGGGGCAACTGGGAGAACTGGGAACACACTGAATGGAAGTGGGAGCAACTGGGACCGTGCTGGGGGCAAATGGCATCATAATAGGGAATGACTGGCAGTGATTGGGCTCATACTGGGAGCATCAAGGATCCTACAGGGAGTAAGGGGAAATGACCAGGATCATATTAGGACTGACTGGGCTCATACTGGGAGTGCTGAGAAAACTGGAACCACATGGGGGGGGGCGGGGACGACGACGACGACGACACTGGGCTCATACTGGGAGCAGCCATTTCCAGCACCGGGACCCCCGAACCCCTTTCGCGGCCATTCCGCTCCTCCAGCCCCAGCACACCCCGCCGCGGTCCTGCCAATCACAGGGATTCCCCCTCTCGGGGTCCCCACTTTGGGGCTCTCCTTTCTCTGCGGTCCTGCTCAAGGAAGCCACGGCTCTCCTGGGGACCCCCAAACGCGGTGTCCCCCCGCCTGTCCCGCCGGTCCCACGCTCCCCACGTGGCCCCGGCAGAGCTCGGAGGGCCCAGCCCAGGAAGCCCAACCCCCACCGCGGGGGGACCCGCATCCCCCCGCCCCCCAACGGGGCTCTGTCGACACCGCCACCGGGACACCCCAAAAACACCTCCCGGGGACCCCCCGATGTCCCCCCGAGGAGCATCTGCGGCTCGGCTTTGGAGGCCTGCAAGCTCCAAATACTCCCCCCCAAAAAACCCCCAAACCCAGGGACCACCCCCCGGGATATTTGGGGCGAGCTCACCCTTCCTGGGCACCTGCGGGATGGGCGACGATGGTCCCGGGGTTCTGCGGCTTCAGGGAGCGCTGGAGCCGTTCGCTCCCTCCACTCCTCTTCCCTTCTTCCTGCTGCTTCCTGCTGCCGCTCCGCCTCTTCCTCCCTCCCTCCTCCTCCTCCCCCGTTCCCTGAACCCCTCGCAGCCCGCGGGAGCAGCGGGGATGGAGCCGGGACGGGTTGGAATGCAGAGAGGGGTGAGGGGGGATGCCAGCAGTGGGAGCGACTGGGCTGTACTGGGATCATACTGGGATCATACTGGGAGTGCGTGGGAGCAGCGCCATGGCTGCAGCCATCCAGGGGGGATCCAGGTGGGATCCCACCACTACAGGGTTGTTTTTTCCTCCCCATTTTAGGGTGTTTGTGGGGCCGCAACCCCACAAGCCCCTTTTAAGGGTGATCATGACGGCTTTAAGTGACATTTTTAGGGAGACCCCCCCCATTCCAAGCCCCTGTGGGGGATGTTTTGCCCCCCAAGTTGGATTTTGGGATTCTCTCTAGCATCGCCGCTTTAAGAGGCCCCGCTGTTGAGGGGGAGGTGTCTCACTAGAGCTCCCCTTAAAAGGGCAACACCACTCCCGTTGATTCGACAGCGGAGCCCTGGAGGGGGTTTGGGGGTACCAGGAGGGTTTGGGCGTCCCGGGTGCTGCCGATGATGGCGATGGCGACCGCGTGCTGGCTATAAACATCTGTGAGAGGTTCCCGGGGAGGTTTTGTGGATCCTGTTGGTTTTTGGGTCACGGTGGATTTTCGGGGGTTCCCGAGGGGAGTTTTCAGGGGTCCCAATGGGGGGGGATTAGGCGATCCCAGGGGAACCCAAGGCTGTTTTGTGATACCTGCCGATGACAGAGATGGGGGCCCCTTGCCGGGTATAAACCTTCTCCAGGGGTTCTCGGGGATTTTGGGAGGTCCTGTGGGAATTTTGATGTCCCGAGAGGCTTTGGGGGTCTGTATGGGGTTCTGCGATCTTCGGGAGTTTTTTGAATGTGCCAGGGCTATTTCTGGGCTCCGCTGCAGAAACGAAGGGAAGTGGTGTTGCCTTTTTAAGGCGAATAATTGTGGGATCCGAAAAGGAGGGGGGTGGGTGGGCTTAAAGCCGAGATGGTAGAGAAAACCCCAAAATTAAAATGGGGAGGAAAAAACACCCTTGTAGTGCTGGGATCCCACCTGGATCCGCAGGTGCTCGGGGAGGGGGAGCTCGCCCCAAATATCCCGGGGATCCCTGGGTTTGGGGTTTTTTGGGGGGGATGTTTGGAGCTTGCAGGGCTCCAAAGCTGAGCCGCAGATGCCCCTCGGGGGGACATCGGGGCGTCCCCGGGAGGTGTTTTTGGGGTGTCCCGGTGTCGGCAGAGCCCCGTTGGGGGGCGAGGGGATGCGGGTCCCCCCGCGGTGGGGGTTGGGCTTCCCGGGCCGGGCGCTCCGAGCTCTGCCGGGGCCACGTGGGGAGCGTGGGACCGACGGGAGGACACCGCGTTTGGGGGTCCCCAGGCAAGCCGCGGCTTCCCTGAGCAGGACCGCGGAGAGAGGAGAGCCCCAAAGCGGGGACCCTGAGAGGGGGGGCCCCTGTGATTGCCGGGACCCTGGCCGGGATGCTGGGGCTGGAGGAGCGGAATGGCCGGGAAAAGGGTTCGGGGTTCCCGGTGCTGGATTGGCTGCTCCCAGTACGAGCCCAGTTGCTCCCCCCATGTGGTGCCAGTTTCCCCAGCATTCCCAGCATGAGCCCAATCATTCCCTATTATGATGCACTTTACCACCAGCATGGTCCCAGTTGCTCCCACTTGCTCTCACTTTCATCCAGTGTGTTCCCAGTTCTCCCAGTTGCCCCTAGCATAGTCCCAGTGACTCCCGGTACGATCCCAGTATGAGTCCAGTATGATGCCAGTCTCTCCCAGCAGGGCCCCAGTCACTCATGATTGTCCCCAGATGCCCCCCCAATGTGCTCCCAGTTCTCCTCAGCATATTCCCAGTGGCTCCCAGTGTGGTCCCAGTCACCACCTACATGGGCTCAGGCAGTCCCAGTATGATCCCAGTTGCCCTGAACATTCTCACAGTCATTGCCAGGCACTCCCAGTTACCTCAGTGTGGTTCAGTTGCCCCCAGTTTTATCCCAGTCACTGCCAGTACATTCCAGTTGTCATCAGCATGCATCCTGTCATTCCCAGTTTCTCCCAGTGTGAGCACAGTAGTCTCCCATCATGGGTCTGGTAGCTCCTAGTAACCCCTGTCAGGGTCCAATCACAATCACTATAATCCCAGTATGATTGTAGCCACTCCCAGTATGATCCCCATCACTAACAGTCTAATTCCAGTATGATCCCAGTCACTCGCAGTATGATGCCAGTGCCCCCCTGTGTGATTCCAGTTGCTCCCTGTCAATACCAGTATGACCCCAGTAGCCTCCGGTATGATTCTCATGGCTCCCAGTCTCTCCCAGTATATCCCAGTCACACCCAGCTTTCTCCCAGTCCACCCCAGTAGGATTCCACCCACCCTCAGTGTGATCCCAGTCTCACCCAGCATGGACCCAGCTGCTCCCAATGTAATCCAAGTATGGTCCCAGTTGTTACCAGAATAGTTCCAGTTGTTTCCGGTTCCCCCCAGTGATTCCGGGTATGCCTAGAATAGTCCCAGACCCTCTCAGCATGTTCCACTCACTCCAAGTTGTCCCCATCATGGTCCCAGCTGTTCCCAGTGTGGTTCCAGTACCCCCAGTATGGTTACAAACACTCCTAGTATATCCCAGTTACGCCAGTAAGGTTCTGGTTAGTTCAAAAAAATCGCTATCTTTCCCTTTTACTCCCAGTTGTCTCCAGCATGATCCTGTAATAAATGAACAGGCCCAATTTCGTAAATCAAAAATTTAGAATTTTATTTCGAGACTTCAATTCAGTCTCTAACAGCCACAGTTAATAGGAACCGCGTTGAACCCCAGGTTTTGGCACTAGGTGAACGCAGAAACGGACTCTATCGTTCAGTATCTATCCTGTTCACAAAGTGTGTCCTGAGCCGCTGGTTTTTATACAGTCTTTCGCTGAGAGTGAAAGGCGACCGTAGTGCTCCCGCTTCTCAGTCACATCATTAGGTATTCATGTTCAGGTCTCCGGTCGGTTGAATAGGTTCTCGAAGTAAAACAATGTTATGATTGCTGGGTCCAGAGACAGTTTTGGAAATGTTAAACTGGGCTGGAACAGATATCTATCTTCTCTTAATCACTGAGTCGTTAGGAGGTCCATCTCCGGGGGAGACACAGTCTATCTCATCATCTTTCCCATTCTTTGAGTTATTGGTTGTCCTGAGGCTTTTCCCAGCAGGGGCCCTTCTTGTCTTTCAACCCTCGTGTCCCCCTCTTACAGTTCAGGTTTTTTAACATCAAATACACTTTAGGTTTTACAGAGCTTAATTCCGACGGAACACGAATTAACTTTATATTACATATCACAATACCTAATGCGAATTAACTTGATATTATATATTACAATACCTAACACGAATTAACTTTAGGTCACATATCACAATCCCAATTTCTGGCAGTTGGCCAAAGTGTGGTCCCAGTTGCTCCCAGTATGATCCCAGTTTCCCCAGTGCGGTCTCAGTCCTCTCAGCATGGCTACCTTCCAGTTGATCCCAGCTGCTCCCAATGTGTGCACATTTTCCTGTCAACACGGGCCCAGTAGCTCCCAGTAACTGCCTGTCAGGATCCATTCACACCTGCTGTAATCTCAGTGGCTCCCAGGATGATCCCAGTAGGACCCAGTCACCTCCAGTTTCATTCCAGTCACCCCGAGTATGACCCAAACGCTTCCAGATACTCCCAGTATTATTCCAGTCATGCCCAGAGTGACTCCCTGTCACTCCCAGTATGGTCTTGGTTGCTCCCAGTCACCTCCAGCATGGTTCCAGTCACAGCTAGCACCTTTCCAGTCACTCCCAGTCTGGTTCCAGTAGGATCCCACTAGCATGGGCACAGCTGCTCCCATTATCATCCAGTGTGGTTCCAGTTGCTCCCATTTACCCCCATTGTGGTTTCAGTCTTTCCCAGTGTATCCCGGTTGCTCCCAGCATGTTCCCAGTCACTCCCAGTTGCACTGAGTTGATTCCAGTCTGATGCCAGTTGCTCACAGCCACTCCCAGTCACCCTCAATGCAGTCCCAGTTGCTCCAAGTATGATCGTGTATCATCCCAATGTCCCCAAGCATCACCCAGCATCTCCCATGGATCTCCCATGGTGATCCCACTAGGATCCCAGTTGCCCCCAGCATGGTTCCAGTTGCTCCCTGTTCATCCCAGTGTGGTTCTAGTTTCACCCTAGTCCCTAGTATAGTCCCAGTGTCTTGGTTTGAGAAACAGCTGTCTGCTAGGGAGGGGTGGGGCCTCTCTAGGAATGGGGAATTCCAATCCCTTCCTTCAAAGTTATTATAATTTTAGATAATGAAAGGAGATTCTTCAGGCAAAGGTATGGGGAAAGGAATAACAGTTCTTTACTAGTAAATATAGCAGGACAAACAAACAACAACAACTACAGCAATAACAATAAACAGAACCAAGAACCTCGAGGAGCTTTTTTTCATAAGCCTGGGGCAGTCTGATCTGTTGCCCCCCTCCCCCCCCCCGAAGAGCACCAAGCTGGAACAGTGGGTTTTCCCCAGCAGGCAGGGGTGGGGAATGTCTCGGCAGAGGGAGCAGTGCTGAAGAAGCCGCGATGGCTGGACAGGGCTGGCCCAGCTCCAGCAGGGCAGGCAAAGAGGGCTCCGGATTCCTGGGCACCCCAGCAGATGATGGATCGTGGTAGAATTCCCAGGATCGGACTTTCTGTTGACAGTGGACTTCTCCCGCAGCAAGCAACAGCCTGACTGTTCTACCCTGAAAAAATGCCGAGAGCCGGAAAAGCATGCTCAGCTCCCGCAGCAATGTGCTTTTCCCTCCCCCAGACTTAAGTAATCTTCCCTGAACCTAGGCCACTTCTTTTGTGTGGGTTGAGCACCCTGTAAGCATCAGTATTTAGTCTCTTAGCAACTTAGGGGGGGAAAAATTCTGTAGGAAAAAAACAAAACCAAACCTAACCCCCAACACCCAGTCACTCCGCAGTTGATCCCAGTCCCTCCCAGTCCTGCCCAGTTGCCCTCAGTGTAGATCCCCACTCCCACTCCCACTTCCAGTTGCCCCCAGTTTTATAAATGAAGTAGCCAAATTAATAATTAAAACAGATTTTATTGCACAACCAAAATCGGTGTTGGAAAGCCACAATCAAAAGAAAGAGCATTGAGCCTGGTTTCGGCGCTGGGTGAACATAGATTTGGACCCTATTGCTCCGAAATCTCCTCTGTTTACAAATTCTGCCTCTGCCAGGCCAGTTTTATGCAGTTTTTCAACTAAGGCAGAGTTTTCTCTGTTCTTTCTGTTGCTCTTGCTCACTTTGCACATCCATGCAGTTTCTTTTCTTTGCTGTTGGCTTGACAAAACAGTTTCTGGGAAGAGATGAATGCTTATCCCGGGCTTATGGGAACTTGTTAGGATGCATGCCCTTGACGATGCAGATTGTCCTTATCATAGGTGCATATCAGGTACTCGTCGTCAGGGTGTCCCCGGACGCATCCCTGGTAAAGGCCCATCTCCGTTCGAAGCCATTCTTTTCTATTGCAAGTCAGGTCCTTCCTTTTGCCTCTGCCCGATTTCACAATTGCAAATCAGTCTTTTTCCCTGCTGTTGCTTTTTCAATTTTTGGAATATTTATTTCACAAACACAAATTATTTTATATCATATATTACACCCAGTGTATATATGATATACACGTGGGGTCCCAGTACTCCCCAGCATAGTCCCAGCTGTTCCCAGTGTGGTTCCAGTCCCCCCATTATGGTCACAGACACTCCCCAGAATATCCCAATTGCCCTCAGCATGCTTGCAGCCATTCCCAGACAGTTCCAGTTGCCCCAATAAGGCTCCAGTTAGCTCAGTACAAACCAGTCACTCCCAGTGATGCCACTCCTGGGATCCCCCACCCCTCTCTGCATTCCCCTCAGCGCAAATCTCCAGGGAGGGGCCCCAAGAGCTGGAAGTCCAATTGGGAAGACACCTGGCTGGTGGTCTTCATGTCTTCCTGGATCCCCATAGGAACCTGGATGAATGCAGGGGCAGGAACATCCATCGGGACTCTGTTCAGCATTGGAAATTAATTGGGACGAGCTGATTTTTTGACTTTACTGCCCAAAAAATCTGATCTGCTTTATCCAGTTATGTCTTCTAAGCAGGATGATCTTGGAGATCTTTTCCTACTTGAATAATTCCTGTGTTTATCCCATCAAAACACCCAAATTAGGGGTAAAAGTAAAGAAATTAATCAAAGAGATGTAAGGCTGAATCATTTTACTGGGATTTGAGTGTGAATTTGGAGTTCAGGGGAATATTCAGGAGGATTACGTGTTTTGGGATCACCCAAGCTAAGGGACATGGCCATGATCTTGTAGTTGTTGCAGCAGAACATGTCCACCTGAGCCCACCTGTTCTCCAGGCATTCCAGTTGTCTGTCCCAGTCCCAGGCCTGGATCTCCCCATCCAGGATGTCCCCCCCAGAGTGCCCAAATCTCTGCTCAAGTGCCCGAGCTGCTCCTGGCTGTGGATGTTCCTGTCCACCAAACTCTCCTGGTCAGTGCCATGGGGAGCTGGGAGGGGTTTTAGGGACTCCTGGTGGGACTGAGAGAGGCTTTTGTGGCTCTTGTGAGCATTTCTGGTTCTGAGAGGAGGCCTCAGGGCCTTCTGGGGTGTTTGTTGAGAGAGTTTTGGGGTTCTGGCAGGACTGTGTGTCTTGGAGAGTATTTGGGTAGGTCTTGGGGGAGATGGGAATGGGTGTTTTGTGGTATTTGGGAACATTTAAGTTGTTGGGAGTGGTTGGGGTATTCTGGGCAGGAGCTGTGGGGTGATTTGAGGGGTCTCGGAGCAGCTGTGGGACTGAGAGGGGGCATATGACAGTTGTGACTCTCCAGACCCACAAAGCTGCCACTGGACCCCACCTCAAAGATGCTGCCGGATTTTGGGGCTCCATCTTCAGTTTTATCTTCCTGGCACTGCAGGAGAAGGTGAGGGAGGGTCCCCAGGGGCCATGTGTGTCCCCCCAGAGCGTGCGTGACCCCCCATCCCAGTGTCACCCCCTCTTCCCTCCTTGCAGGGCTCCTGCCCCAGCTCCTGCTGCCTCCAGGAGGGAATTTGGGGAGGGGGCAGAGGGGGTGCATCACCCCTGCTGGGGGATGACCCTCCCCCAGCCGCTTTGTTTAGCACCAAGCTGGGCTCGGGGCTGCAGGAGGAAGAGGCCAAGGGGAAGCAGATCCTGCAGGTGGGACAGGGCTTGGGCTCAGGGCAAGATCCTGGCTCAGGTGTGACCCTGGGAAGGGAGCGGGACATTCCCATCCCCATGGATCAGGGCTGGGAGCAGCACTTGGAGCATGGACGTAGAAGTACTGGGAGTGACTGGGACCACACTGAGGGCTACTGGGAGGAACTGGGAATGATGGGTGTGTGCTAGAGATAACTGGGATATACTTGTGTTATAGTTTTAATTTCATCCTGAGTGGAAACACCAATTAATGTAGTGGTTTCACGTTCACTAAATTTTGGTCTTGGTACTTACTCTTTCTGTGGGAGAGAGACTAGGAGAAAAACAAAGCAGGCTCAACCTTAAAATTAACAAATAGTTTATTAACATACACTAAAAGAATAGAAAAAAATAAAGTTGAAAGAAAAACTTAAAACAGAATGAAACTTCAAATAACACTCTCCCCTCCCCTTACAAACTGTCCACTTTCTTACAAAACAACATAAAGAGACAAAACTTGTAATTTTCAGTCAGTTTCACTATCTGAACATAGTCTTTCATCAATTCATTAGGGGAAGAGTATCTTCTAGAGTCATGGATCCCACTGACAACTTAGAACAGTTCTCTTGTGGGTTTTAAACTGTCACAAAAATAACCGCCCGGAGAAACCTGCCTTTGTGACCCTCCCAGGAGCAGTTTCCTAAGCTACTTATGGGTCATGGGTCTTAGACTTTTGCATACTGGGGTGTCACCTTTTAAAGATGAGTAAGTCCAAAGCAAAGGATTCTTCATCTCAAGGTACAGAGATATCTTCTCACTTCTTCACTAGCGCAGGGGGCTTCTCTATCTCTGTTCAAGCATCTTATAAGATATTACTTAGTTCATCACAAACACTTTTGCTTAAATCTACACACAAATTAAAACAATCATGTCCTCAAATGCATATCTTTCCTATAATTTAAAGGAATGACCTAAATATAGAGTTCATTTGCATGGCTCAAGTAAGAATAGAACAACCAGCTTTTCAACCCTCTGTCCCAATAGTCTTTCCACTCTTGCTTTACTGACTTCATCCTGTTGTTCTTTATGTTCACTCTGTCTTTCCTTACTCTCTCAGAGAAGGGCTAAGCTCTGGAAGCTTCATGCTGCTAAGAAAGAGTTAAATCTGCTCGGAGTCTTTGTCTCTTTCTCTGTAGCTGGTGGTGTTAGATGTTCAAGGCCGCGCTGATGAGGAAGGAAGAACTCACAGAAACATCAGAGATTGGAGCACTCAGGCAGTCCAGAATTACAAAAACCAAGCAAGATCATAAATGCCTTCTCAGCCCACCCCTCGGTGTAAATCAGGGTGGCTTCGGCCCTAACGGTGGCCATAGCTCTTATCACAGGCCCCAGCAGAGATTTCTCCCTGCTCCAGAGAAGTCTGAAGAAAGTAGCTGTTACAAAACAGCAACCTCTCCTTTCCCCCTCCTTCACCGAGGAGCCGAGGGAATCCGGCCAGGCCTCAGGCCAGCTCCCCCGCCCCAAAAAGGGGGGAGCAGCAGGCTCAACTCGATGTTACTTGTCTCTCTCTGGCCAAAGGAAGAAGAAAAAGACCCACCTACAGGAAATTCACAGGGTTTTATATAGTACTTCCCGAAGTTGCAGCTAACAATTTTAGTGGATAGAACAAATGCCAATATTCCAACTAACTCTCTGATACGTCTCTGTCTCTTCTAAAGCAATTCCCAGGTCCTAACCTGGAGAAGTATTTTAGATTTTTCTATAACTAAAAAACCAAACTGTACTAACCCATGACAACTTGGAATTTGTGAGCTCTTGCTGGGGGCAACTGGAACCATACTGGGGACTCTGGGGTGGCTGGGAATGAGCAATGTTGGTAGCAACTGGGATATACTGCGGGTGTCTGGATTGATACTGGAGGAGACAACACTGGGAACAACTGGGACCATGTTGGGGGCAACTGGGTGCAACAGGGAGTGACTGTCTCTGTACTGGGGGCCACTGAGATCATACTGGCAGTGACTGGGTCTATATTAGGGGCAACTGGGTGCAACTGGGACCATGCAGGATGGAACTGGGATGACACTAAAGGGGGACTGGGACCATACTGGGAGTGACCAGGAGCGTGCTGAGGGCAGTTTCAACCATGATGGGGGCAACTGGGATATGCTGGGAGCAACTGGAACTGCATTGAGGGTGACTGGGAGTGGCTGTGCACAACTGGAATCATGCTGAAAGCAACTGGGAGGAAGTGGGAGTGACTGGGAGCATGCTGGGGCAACTGCAATATACTGAGAGAGACTGGGAGTCACTGGGACCATACTGGGAGTGACTGGAACCATGGTAATGGCCTGGGCTGGGTGCTGTGGGGCCTCAGAGTGCACAGGGAGCTCTGTGACCCTGCAGGGCCTGCTGGAACCAAGGGGATATTGTGACACTCTCGGCCCACCCTGCCCGTGGGGTGTTCCAGGAGCCCCGGAGTGCCCAGTGCAGCAGAGCAGAGCCCCTGGCTCAGGGGCTCTGTTTCCTCAGAGCTGCAGCCAAGCAAAGGTGGAAGTGGCCCCTTAAAGAAACCCTCAAGTTTCATGTAGTCTTTTTCATTTATTCACTGGAAGTTTTCTTTTGGAACTCTGTCCCTCTGGAAGGGACACATACAAACCAAAGTGTCACAGAGACACACAAAGCAGTCACACGCAGACAAGATTTCGCAAGGCAGAGGTCCTTCCGATCCCAGCTCACAGCTGAAAACCGAGAGAGGAAGAGCCCCCTTTGTTTATTCTTTTACTTTTTATACATTTGTGGGTCTAGCAAAAGATTGGCTTTTTGGGGTTTCCACCCCTCAGCCTCAGTGGCCAGATGAATTGTCAGTTACAATTGTTTTCAGGTTAGAAATATGCAAACAAAGGACAGAGAATGAAAAACAAAGGATTTGTTTATGTTACATCTGTGGGAAAAAGGTAGAAAACTGCTCTAATATTCTACAGTAACTAAAAGATCTGACTCCATTTATGAAAATCAAAAGGCTAATAAAGAAACTCAGAAAAACCAGGGTAACACCAAAGCCTCTCCTGACACCCCTCTCTGGCCCTCTCAGCACAGGGCAGGTGCTCTCAGCTCGCAGCAGGGCTCTGTGCACTCCCAAAAGCACCACTACTGGGTAACTGGCACCACGCAGAAGCAGCCCCAGACCCCACAGCCCAGGAACGCTGCCCCTGACCAAAAACACCCATCCAACCGGACAGATCCATCCATGCCCGGAAGAATGCTGGAGCTTTTGCCTTCCCTGTTGGTGACCTGTCACCCTGGTTTTTCTGAGTGTTTTTAAAACCTTCTACTTGTTCCTAAGATGGAGTCAATTTCTTTAGTTTCTGCACAATATTTAGGAGTTTCCCCTTTTCTCACACATAGTAACATAAACAAACATTTGTTTTAATTCCCTGTCCTTTGTTTACATATATCTAGCCTGAAAATGACAGCTGGTCTGGCCAGTGTGGTGAGGAGTAGTAACCCCACAAGCCAATCCACAACCAGACCCACAAATGTATAAAAATGTAAGATAATAAACAGGCTACTCTCTCGGCCCCGCGCTTGGAGAGCAACTCTGCACCGCAGACCCCTTGTCTCTTTGTTACTGCTTTGCATGCCGTAATTGTTATAAATAAGTTCTATTTGAATAATCTATGTTTTAGTTACTTAATTGTTAAGTAATTTCATTAAGATTGTTAATGCTAGTTCTGTATAAAGAATTTGCCTTATTCCTGTTTTAATATTGATTTATCACCTTATTTACTTGTTTGTTAATTAAGAATTCACCTTATTACCTGTATCTCTGCTCCCATTCGCCGGATAGTGTCTGAATATGCAAATAAAAAGAACACTGGAATTCTGGGAACAACTCAAGAACAAGAGACTCTAAAAAGCAGAAAACTAAAGTAAAATCCAGGACTGAAGTCGCACTTTAGACTAGTGCAAAAGGTACGGGGGTCCGCTGAAGCAGTTTTACTTAGTCGCCGTGACCTGAGAAGGAGTCCCCCATCGCTGGATGACCCCTGATCAGCGACGCGAAACGGACTCCCCGGCAAGGGGAAAAAGCCCGTGAGGGGGGGTGGGAGTCCCCAGCTTTGCTGTGAAGCGAAGCTGTGTGTACCTCCTCCTCGGCATTGCCAAGAGAGCAAGCAAGCTCTCCCCCAAGGCCAAGCTTGATAATAAAGCAACATACAAAAAGGAGCAAGTCTCTGACTCTCTCTCTTTTTTTTCCAGAACAATTTTGGGGGCTCGTCCGGGATCTGGCCACGCCTGAAGAGGGACCGAAGACGGGACGGCCGCTCGCTCTTCGGACCTCCGGGACAGCTGGCGAAGCGGGAGCAGCCTGGGACCGGCAACGAGGAGGAGCGCCGGAGGGTGAGCATTCCGGCGGCGGGTAAAGGAGACGTGCGAGTGGGAGTGTGAGAGAGTCGGGGGCCGGCAGCTCGGACCCCCGGAACTGAGTGTGGACCCCTCGGTACTGCGGTTTCGGACCCCCGCGAGGGGGCCGGCCAGGAAAAGGGGGAAGCGAAAGAAACTAGTGAGTGAGGCGTCTCCTTAGGGGCAGAAAGACCCCCCCTGGGCGTGCAGGGGAAAACAGAGTGTGAGTGGCACGCATTAGGGGCAGGTCCCCCCATAAATGCTAGAGTAGCCTAGGAGAGTTTGGAATCCCTGGAGGGGCGGGAAAACCGTACCAGGGTTGACAGGGTGTCCCCAGACACTGCGGGTGCCGAGAGCTCATGAGAGTCCCTGCTTCCCAGGACTGAGCCAGACGCACCGGAGAGGGTGTGCTGCCGCGGTCTCAGGGAGGAGGCCGTAAACCCATAGCCCGAGGACACCGGGGTGGGGAGTCAGCTTGGAGGCAAGGCGGGCATCCTGCACACACACACTCATCCCTCTTGCCGAGGCTGCTTCGCTGGGGAGAAGTAGTCAAGCCAGTCCTGGTGGAAGGCAAAGGAGTCGGGCCCTGCTCGGGTTGATCCTTGGAAACAAGGAAGGGATACCCCCCCAGGTAACCCGTGCGGAGTCTTGACCTCTTACCTCCGTTTCAAAAAGTGAAGAGGGGAACGGTACTAGTGACAGGGCAGTCTAGTCCGGGGTTCGGACTGAAGGTGTCCGGCCCGGCGGGGGCTGAGGCGCGGGAAGGCCCTGAGGCCCGGAAGGGGATGCCAGTACTAGGGACCCTGTCGTGCGCCGCAAAGCGTGTCCAGAGTCTCAGGGGTGAGGCAAGGCGCGGGGGTACATAGGGGGTGAGGTCATTAGGACTCACCTCAAAGGGGTCAGAAGAGAGTCTGAGCCCCTGGTGTGAGTAAAGTGTGAGCGTCCAAGAAAGTGAAGAAGGTTAGAGAAAGTGAGTAGAAAGAGAGAGTTTGTTCCCTAAATGAAAGCAAAAGTGTAGGAAAAAAGTAGAAAAGCATAAAGTTTAGAAGTTTTTTTCTTGAAGTGTTCAAGAATTAAGTCAGGAGATTTGAAGCAGAGTGAGAAAAGCCGAAGAATTTTTTTTTGCTTAAAAACCTGTGTTGCCCATCAGTAGAGGGCACCTTTGAATTTTTTTTCCAGTTTAAAGAAAATGGGACAGTGTACTAGTAAGAAAAAGAAATCCGAAAAGGAAAATAACAAAGTGAAGAGTATTCCACCTGGTAGTCCCTTAGAACAACTTTTAGCTAAATGGGATTCTTTAGAAGCCACAAAAGGACTAGATCAGGTTAAAATGGTGTTTTATTGCACAGAAGTCTGGCCAAAATTAAAATTACCAGGAGAGTGGCCATGGTTTGGAACACATGATGAGTGGATGTGCTATCAGTTAAATCAGTACCTAAGAACTCAAGAAGATCCAGACGTAAATCAATTAGCCTATGCTGCTTGTTGGCAAAAGAGAGCCACAAGTAAAGAGAATATAAAAGTCTGCAAATTAAAAGAAAAAGAAAAGTGTGAAAGAAAGGAAGAGAAAGAGGAAAGGAAAGAAACTAATCAAAGATGGGACCCTCTAGACCATTTACCCCCTCCAATTTACCCAGAAGTGCCCCAAGTCCCTCAAAATCCTGTCCCAGTTCCCCTACTAACTTCCCCGAGTCAAACTCAAACTCCTTCAGAACCCTCTCTTCCTCTTCCCCCAGTGGTTCCATCATCACCCCTCCTTAACACCCCTCCTCCTCAATCCTTAGTACCTTCTCCCCCTTCTCTCCCAACAGCCCCTTTGCCACCTCCTTCCAATAGTCAAGGTTCTTTAGCCCCAGTTATAACCCCTTCAGTTTCCCAAAACACAACCTCTTCCCTAGCCCCCCTTCCTCCCACAGTAACATCCTCTGCTTCTCCTCCTACAAATTTTACTACCTCCCCCTCACCTACAGTAATTCCTCTGCCACCCCCTAATTGGGAGTTAACCAAAACCCCTACAGACTCTCATGAGTCATCCCATTCTCCTGGAAATCCCCAGGCATTCCTAGCCCGGACAGTGTTATCAGTTGATAATGTAAGTGAAGGACCCTATTGTAACACCAGGTCAAAAGCCTTAAAGCCAGAAAGACTTTTTCCCCTCAGGGAAGTGCCTATGGGAGGAGTGATTGGAGGGGTAGGATTTGTAAATGCCCCATTAACAGCCTCTGAGGTAAGAGGATTTAAGAAAGAGTTAGGAAATTTAGTTGAAGATCCCATAGGTATTGCCACACAGGTAGACCAATTCCTTGGACCCAATGTTTATACATGGGGAGAGTTAAATTCTATATTAAACATCTTGTTCTCCCCTGAGGAAATACAAATGATCAGAACAGCAAGTATCAGAATCTGGGAAAGGGAAAATAGGTTAGGGCCACCTGGAGATCATAAATTACCAATAGCTTACCCAGGGTAAGACCCAAATCGAGAAGAAGAGAGACAGAGAAAGAAGTTAAAGATGTAAGTATTCAACTTTTAAACTTTTTTGGAGAAAAGGGGTTAAAAGTATCTCAAAGTAAACTACAGTTTGTAGAAACTGAAGTCACTTATTTAGGACACATAATTGGAAAGGGGAGTAAAAGGTTAAGCCCTGCAAGAATTTCAGGAATAGTATCTATATCACCTCCAAAAACTAAGAGAGACGTAAGGAAACTTCTAGGCCTGTTTGGATACTGCAAGCACTGGATAGATAAGTACACTCAAGGGGTCAAATTTCTTTATGATAAATTAATAGACCAGGAACCAATGAATTGGACAGAGAGTGACGAGAAGCAGCTACAAGATCTAAAAGAGAAATTATCCTCAGCACCAGTTTTAAGCTTACCAGATCTTAAAAAGGAGTTTGATTTGTTTGTAAACACCGAGAAAGGAATAGCATATGGAGTTTTAACCCAAGAATGGGGAGGATACCGAAAGCCTGTAGCATTTTTATCAAAACTGTTAGATCCAGTTGCCAGGGGATGGCCAGCTTGCCTCCAAGCAGTCGCAGCTGCAGCTATTCTGATAGAAGAAGCTCAAAAGTTAACATTACAGGGAAAGATAAAGATACATACTCCACATGATTTGAAAACAATCTTAAGCCAGAGAGCTCAAAAGTGGCTCACAGATTCTAGAATCCTAAAATATGAAATTATACTAATAAATACAGATAACCTAGAACTAACAACATCAAAAAGCTTAAATCCAGCCCAGTTTCTCTCTGGCGAGCCCACTGAAGAGATAGAACACCATTGCCTAGAACTCATTGATATGCAGACAAAAGTGAGAGAAGATTTAGAAGACACACCCCTCCTATATGGGAGAGTATTGTTCACAGATGGGTCATCCCGAGTGGTGGAAGGGAAAAGAACATCCGGATACTCTGTGATTGAGGGAGAGAAAATGGAAGTCTTAGAAAAGGGAAAGTTACCAAGTAATTGGTCAGCGCAGTGCTGTGAAATATATGCACTAAAGAGAGGGCTAGACTTACTTAAAGATGACCGAGGGACCATTTACACAGACTCTAGATATGCCTTTGGTATTGTGCACACATTTGGGAAAATTTGGGAAGGACGGGGATACTTGAATTCAAAAGGGAAAGACTTAATACACACAGAATTAATAAAGTCAGTGTTAAAATCTTTACAAAAACCAGTAGAAATTGCAGTAGTTCACATAAAAGGGCATCAAAAGGGAAATATGCCCGAGATAAGGGGAAACCAGTTAGCTGATAAAACAGCCAGAGAGGCAGCTTTAGAACCAGGAGAACCAGTAAAAATCCTCAAATTGGAGAAAATACCAAGAAAAGAAAAGAAGGGATAGAGCAGGTGTTTAGTGAAAAAGAGCAGAAAGCAATAAAAGAATTAGGATTACACCAGGGGGAACATGGAGTGTGGTTAACAGCTGACGGACGGAAATTCTTGAATAAAGCCCTAGCCCGAAAAATACTTACAGAAATACATAATTTAACCCACTGGGGAACCCAGGGGTTATGTGACCATTTCCTAAGGGAAAACCTATGTATTGGAGTACACGAATTAGCAAAAGCAGTTACTCAAGGATGTATAATATGTCAGAAAATAAATCAAAAAGTTATGAGGAAGACTGAGCCTGGAGGGAGGGAGTTAGCCTTAAGGCCCTTCCAGAATGTGCAAATTGATTTTACTGAGATGCCCCCTGTTCAAGGTTACAAACACTTGTTAGTGATCATAGATCACCTTACCCACTGGGTAGAGGCATTCCCTACAAAAAGAGAAACAGCAGAAGTAGTAACAAAAATAATATTAGAAGATATCCTTCCTCGGTATGGGCTGATAAATAATATTGATTCAGATAGAGGGCCACATTTCACAGCACAAATTCTACAACAGGTAACACAAGCCTTAGGGATAAAATGGAGGTTACACACCCCATGGCATCCCCAAAGCTCAGGCAGAGTAGAAAGAATGAACAAGACCATTAAAAATGTACTAACTAAACTAATAGCAGAAACTCAACTAAATTGGCTTAAATGCTTACCCCTAGCATTATTACGAATCAGAACACAACCACGAGCAGATATAGGAGTGTCACCATATGAAATGTTATTCGGGCTTCCCTTTTTGTTATCTCCTTATAGTTCTAAAGACTACCTGGAAGGAGAGGAAGTCACTAGAAAATATCTAAAAACCATTGGACAAACCCTAGAAAATCTCAGAAAGAAAGGCTATCTTCCTCAAACTTCCCCTTTGGATGCAAACGTGCATAATATCAATCCTGGAGATTGGGTATTGATCAAAACGTGGACTAATACCCCGCTGACCCCGAAGTTTGAAGGTCCCTACCAAGTACTGTTAACAACTCACACAGCAGTGCGCACTGAAGAAAAAGGATGGACCCACATCACCAGAGTTAAAGGGCCAGTACCCCCTCCTGGAGAGAACCCGAGTTCAGCACCCTCACCGGATGAAACCGAGTGGACAGTAACACCACACCCGAAAGACTTGAAATTAACCTTTAAAAAGAAATAAGAGATAACAGAGACTGTGAAAACCTTTTTTCAGTTGCTTCTCCCCAAATCAGTGGACTCAAAAAAAAAAGGGGGGGGGGGGCACAATAAGAGTTAATTTATGTAAACCTAAATTAGGGGGGTTTTTTGTAATTAGCAATTTAGATAAGTTTAAGTAATAGATATATTAAAAAAAAGTATAAAGGTTTTTTTTTTGTATTAATTTTACATATAGTTTGAAGTTTAAGGTTTCTTTTTATATAATAATTTTTAGATTGTAAGTTTTCTAAGTAGCAATTTAAATAAGTTTAAGTAATAGATATATTAAAAAAAAAGTTAAGGTTTTTTTGTATTAATTTTAAATATTGTTTAAGTTTTATAAATAGTGTTTTAAATAAGTTTAAGTTTTCTTATATGTTAATTTTAAAAGTTGTTAAGTTTTATAAGTAGCAGTTTAAACAAATTCAAGTAATAGATAAATTAAAAGAGTATAAGTTTTTTTTTGAAAACAAAGGTAGATCTCCTACAGAACATTCTCTAAGGGCAACTAAATTAATAGGGAAGGGAAGTGGAAGCATGTAAGTGGGTTCTTTAGGAGACCTCTCCACTCCAAGAGGCAAGGCCGGGTGGAGCAAGAGATCCAGGAAGGATGGCCCATACCGGACTCTTGGGAGGGATCGTACTGATGATGTTCATAAAGCACACCTATGAAACAAAAGCCTGTACTAACTGCTACCATCCAGTGTACGATGGAGAGGATCTCAGATCCTTATTCAGGGTCCATACTAACGTGAACCCAAACTGCTTCGACCACTCCCAGTTGAATACTTGCCAAGAGGATGGAAAAGTTTATTGGACCACAAAAAACACAGCTAGTTATGCACAGCGCCTATTTGGGGAATGTCCTATAGGAGATACTTGGTTATGCTTTGAAGCAGATCAAAAAGGATTGAGAGATATAATCAAAGAAAAAGTGTTGACAACAAAATTTGAAAAAAGCCTAGACATCCCATCAGGAAAAAACCTGTTCATTGACTTAGTAGAAAGAATCAGTCGAGAATTAAATTTAACCGAGTGCTGGATATGTGGAGGTACACAAATGTCCGAAATATGGCCTTGGGAGGGAATTAGTTTAAGCCCTCTAGAAATTCTAAAATGGAAACAAACTGAACAGAATACACGAAGTCTAAGAACAAGAGGAAGAGAGAAGTGGGATCTCAAATCTAAAATCATTGGGGAAGAATGTATCATGAGGACAGGAACCAGGTATCAAACCCGTGTAGGAAAATTAATGTGTAAAAGGTATATAATAGTGATAAACTTAAGTGCTAAATGGGTTCCCAAAGGGCCTAACAAGTATTGGTCAACTGAGAACACAGAAAAATGTATCTTAATGAGAAGGTATGAATTATATGAATGTATTGACAAAGCTATAAATCCTTTTTGGGGAATAAAAGAACTGTCTCGGTTTTGGCAACAGCCTTTTGAAACTAGGGAAGATTACTGGGAAGCTCCAAATCACCTGTTCTGGATCTGTGGGGATACTGCTTATACAAAATTACCTGGGGATTGGTCGGGAAGCTGTACAATAGGGATCATAAAGCCAGCTTTCTTCCTATTACCCAAGAGATTAGGAGCACACCTAGGAGTCCCAGTATATGACAATCTGGGAAAAGTCGAACGAAAGAAAAGAGATACTCTAACAATTGGTGGAGACCAAAAATGGAAAGGAAAAATATGGACCCCAGAAGAAATCATTAAAACCTATGGACCAGCTACATGGGCACAGGACGGGTCCTGGGGGTATCGCACTCCAATCTACATGTTAAATAGAATCATTAGGCTCCAGGCTGTCCTAGAAATGGTATCTAACCGAACAGCTCTCGCATTAGACCACATCAGTGACCAACTAACACAAACAAGAGCTGTAATATACCAAATACGTCTGGCTGTAGACTACCTTTTAGCAGATGAAGGAGGAATCTGTGGTAAATTTAATTCGTCTGAATGTTGTTTAGAAATTGATGATAAAAGTGCAGTAATTAAAAACATCTCAAAAGAAATCAGAAAGCTAGCCTATGTGGGAAATCAAGAGTGGACTCCTTTAATGGACACCAACTGGTGGAATAGTTTTTGGTCATTCAAGGGGATTGGTGGAAGAAAGCTGGGTTTATGATAATTTGCTCAATCACCGGGTTAATGTTTTTACCCTGTCTAATCCCATATCTAATTCGAACTATTACCTCCACAGTCCAAGCCAGTATCCAGATCCCTAAAGCAACCAGTCAAAAACAAACCAAAATGATGGTGATAGAGAGTCAAGGACCTGAACATGAAAATGCCAAAGAAATATATGAAAAGTTCCAAAAATGTAGAAAAATTTATTTTCAAGAAGAAGAGGTAACAAATTGATGCGAGCTAAAGCTCGATCAAAGAAATAGAGGGGGGGGGTTGTTATAAATAAGTTCTATTCGAATAATCTATGTTTTAGTTACTTAATTGTTAAGTAATTTCATTAAGATTGTTAATGCTAGTTCTGTATAAAGAATTTGCCTTATTCCTGTTTTAATATTGATTTATCACCTTATTTACTTGTTTGTTAATTAAGAATTCACCTTATTACCTGTATCTCTGCTCCCATTCGCCGGATAGTGTCTGAATATGCAAATAAAAAGAACACTGGAATTCTGGGAACAACTCAAGAACAAGAGACTCTAAAAAGCAGAAAACTAAAGTAAAATCCAGGACTGAAGTCGCACTTTAGACTAGTGCAAAAGGTACGGGGGTCCGCCGAAGCAGTTTTATTTAGTCGCCGTGACCTGAGAAGGAGTCCCCCATCGCTGGATGACCCCTGATCAGCGACGCGAAACGGACTCCCCGGCAAGGGGAAAAAGCCCATGAGGGGGGTGGGAGTCCCCAGCTTTGCTGTGAAGCGAAGCTGTGTGTACCTCCTCCTCCGCGTTGCCAAGAGAGCAAGCAAGCTCTCCCCCAAGGCCAAGCTTGATAATAAAGCAACATACAAAAAGAGCAAGTCTCTGACTCTCTCTCTTTTTTTTCCAGAACAGTGATCACAATTGATGACCCCTTGACGTGTGAGAGAACAGTCTGGTGAGGTTTTCCTTCCCCTCTTTCCCCGCTGTGTGCCTGCTATGCAGGACGCTCTGGTATTGAAGCTTTGGGGGGACCTCTTGGAGCGGAAACACGCTCAGGTCTCTTGGGAGGGGCTTCAGCATCTGTTCACATGGGGCAGAGAGCATGGATTCTTTCCCATGCCAGATGAGGTGCTCTGTCATGAGGTGTGGTTCCTCCACATCAGGTGGAAATGTCTGATGGAGGCGCTTGAAACAGAGTATGATGAGGTTGCACGCTTGTGGGTGCAGTGGAAATTATTTGAGGAGGCTGTGTTGAGGTCGACCCCCCCCAGCTCGCAGACCTCGCGGGCTGTCTCCCCTGTTTCGAAGTTGGATGAGGGGCTAAAGGACGGCAGGGTCGTTATATCAGACCCGGAAGTACTGTCTGAGCCTGAACTTGAGCTCCCTTGTGAGACAGACTCTCCCCCTCCCTCCCCGGTCACTGTGCCAGGGGGTCTTTCCCTCTTAGGCTCCGACGCTGCTCACCAAGGGGGTGGGCGCGTCCTGAGCCCATCGGCGCTGCTCGAGCAGCGGGGGGGTGGGGCCCCAATGAGCCCAGGGCCGGTCCCACCTGTCACCCTGGCACGGCGCCGCTGGAATGGGGCAAGGCTGCCTTCCCTCCATGCCTTTCTGGTGTTGGTGGGGGACGACAGCCTGGAGGCGTGGCACCCACTGTTGTTTGACCGGGATTCAGTAACTGTGTGGTGTCCGTGCTGCAGCATGTCCATCACCTATTCAATGGAGCTGGGTGGAGCGGCGTACCCTGCCCTGCCATCGGGGCTAGGGAACACATGGCCACCACTGCCACCACTGCGGTGTCACAAAGGGAAGACAGCTGTGGCTGCCACCACTGTGGTGTCATAGAGTGTGGAACACTGGGGCTGCCACCACTGGGAAGTCACAAAGAGGGGAATGCTGGTGCTGCCATCACTGTCATGTCACAAAGAGGGAAAAGATGCAGCTGCCACCACTGTGTTGTCACAGAGGGAGGAAAGCTGCTGCTGCCACCACTGTGGTGTCACAGAGAGGGGAACACTGGTGCTGCCACCACTGCGGATTAAATGAGAGTGGAAAGCCGGGGCTCTCAAGCGCTGTGGTGTTACAGAGAGGGAAAATCTGCGGCTGCCCCGCTCCTGTCCTGCCCCCAACGGCTCTGTCAGCACCTGGAGTGGACATAGTGGTTGAGCCAAAGGTGAGAATTGCAGAAAGGGCTGAGCTGAGAGGGAGCCAGTGACATCCTGGAGTGCAGGCAGTGGTAGCCTGAGCATCCCCAGGAGCATTGTCCAAAGGTTCCTGGAGCTGCGGCAGTCTCGGGGCTGTGACCGTTCCCTGAGGAACATGGTCGGTGGGCCAGCCCCTTGTCGGGGAAGCACCTTTTTGTGATCTCCAGCCTGGAGCTGGCCTGGCCCAGCCCCAGTCCTTCCCTGGGGTGCAGTCTCTGCTGGCCACAGGGCAGAAGTCTCGGGTGCTTCTGCGCTGTGCCTGGGCAGGAGCTGCAGTCCTCGGATGCTCTGAGCTGGCTCTGCTGGGTGGTGGCCGAAAGCAGGCAGTGACCACAGAGCTCTGGGGAAAGGTCCAGGCCCTGGCTTGTGGCTGGGCCACTGGCCCATGGAGCAAATGAACTTGCAGCTTGTGGGCCAGAGCTGGGAAGAGCAGGCAGTGCTGGCTGGGAGAGCCTCTTGGCAAGCGCCTGCAGGAAAAGGACACAGGCAATGGCTGGATGCTGCTTGGAGGCAAGGTGAGCTGGCATGTGGGGATGGACTTGTTCCCTGTGAGGGCGGTGCTGTTATGGAAAAAAAATCAAGGGCCAGGAGACTTGCTCCTTTTTATGCATTTATTAGAAAGCCCAGCTCTGGGTGAGAGCTTGAGGAGCTTGCGCATGCTCCTGGCTACTCTCCTTGGCAACGCAGAGGAGAAGGTACAAACAGCTTCGCTTCACAGCGAAGCTGGGACTCCCCCTGCCTCACGGGATTTCCTTGCCAGGGAGTCGTTCCGCTTCGTTCGTCAGGAGTCGTCCAGTGATGGGGAACTCCCCCTCAGGTCATGGCGACCGAATAAAGCTGCTTTGGCGGTAGTTTTATTTTTGGACCAGCTTTAGAGGTGCAATTTCAGTCCTGGATTCTACTTTGGTTTTCTGCTTTAAGAGTCCTTTGTTCTTGAGTAGGTCCCAGAATTCCAGTGTTCTTTTTATTTGCATATTCAGACACTATCCGACGAATGGGAGCAGAGATACAGGTAACAAAGTAAACTCTTAATTAACAAACAGAAGTAAATAAGATTATTAATCAATATTAAAACAGGAATAAGGCAAATTCTTTAAACAGAACAAGCATTAACAACCTTAATGGAATTTTAACAATTAAGTGACTAAACCATAGATTATTTGAATAGAACTCGTTTATAACAGTGGGGTCCTGGGCCAGAGTGGGTGGAAAAGCTGGAGCTGCCCTGGAATGGCTGGAAGTGTGCAGGGGCTGGTTGCAGGGGACTTGGAGTCCAGAAGACATGGCCTGGTGTGGTGTGGTGTGGCATGGAGCAGTGTAATGCGGGGATTGCAGTGGGAGGGGTAGGGTTGGCCATGGGGGAATGAGGTGTTTTGGGCTGTTGGAGTAGAGGGTGGGCAAGCAAGAGGCAGTTTTGGGAGGGTGCTGGTGGTTGTAAGCAACTTGGTAGCAGGGCTGAGGTGGAGTGGCAGTGAGTTTGGGGGTTTCAGGCAGCTGGTTCCAGAAAGACAGAAAGAAAGAAAGACAGAAAGAAAGAAAAGACAGACAGAAAGAAAAGACAGACAGAAAGACAGAAAGACAGAAAGACAGAAAGACAGAAAGACAGACAGAAAGACAGAAAACAGAAAGAAAGACAGAGAGACAGAAAAGAGAGAAAGAGAGAGAGAGAAAGAGAAAGAGAAAGAGAAAGAGAAAGAGAAAGAGAAAGAGAAAGAGAAAGAGAAAGAGAAAGAGAAAGAGAAAGAAAAGGAAAGCGTAGTGGTGTGAGAGTTGTTTTATTGAGTTATTAAGTTACTTTTGTAAGATTTTTGAGTTATTTTTGTAATGGTTTATTCCACTGTACCCCCCTGTGTTTTGTAATAGTTTTCCCCCCTTATAAGTTGGTTGTTTAACCAGACGTTTTCTGTCAATCATTCCTTCCCTGCACCTGTTCCTGTCAGTTCCCCCCTCTCCTCGTGGTCGCCCTGTCTGTCACTTCAAGACCCTTCCCTGGATTCTGGAAAGATCCAGGAGAGGTGTCTAGTGGTAGGCTGGTGCCCAGGGAATCCCCTCCTACCCTCCTGTGATTTGTTAATGGTTCAAAGGTTGACACCCCTGTTACCACCCCCATGTTCCCTGGTTGGCTGACCTGTTGTCAGCCCTCGCCCGGTTATAAGTGGCTGTCAAGATTTGATCTCTGCTCCCTCTGGGCAGCAGTGGTCTGAGGTGGAGCTTCTTGCCGGAATCCCCTTAATAAACTACCTTCTACCCTGCCTAAAGAGAGACGACTCTTTTTCCGTTGCCGCCGTCGCAACTCCATCAGGTCCACTCGCTGGTGTGGGGAACCAAGAGCCCACCGGGAGGAGGTTACTCGCCCTGCATGTAACCCCGACCGATCCTCGTAGTAGCAGTGCAGAACTGAGCTAGCCTGCACGCCTGCCAGGCGTGTGAGGACACTGCTATACGGAGTGGTGCCCAACGTGGGGCACTCCAAGCCAGCAGAGCAGCTTGGACCCACGCGGGATCGGACCCACAGCGACAGTATTGGCACCCACCACACGGTCTCCCGGATGGAGTGGACCACGTGGCACGGACTGGGGCTTCGAAGAGCCCAAAGCAGTCCTTGGACGTCGTGCTACCTCTGGTAAGAGCAGTTTCTGTAGAAACTTGCTCCCAGGGGAAGAATAAGGCAGCTCTGGAGCACCCCCAGAGTCTTCTTTCGGGCGACGGACTGACAACTCCAGGCTTTCCAGGTTCCACGGAAGTGGTGAGTATCGCAAGCGGTACTTGCTTTTGGTGGGCTTCCCCCGGAGGGGGAGACCCAATTGGGAGGAATATTCCTCAGGAATCCTGATAAAGGATTTTGGCTGCGCAGCCCAGAGGCTTGGGGTTTGCCCCAGACCTCTGTTGAAAACCTTCCGGAGAACATCTTTAGTTATTTTTGTCATTTAATCTTTTAGTTCAGTGCGAATCGGATTCGCACAGTGGCAATTTTCCGGGTTTTTGTAGCCACCTGCTTGCTTTTGTGGTTCTCCCGCGTGGGCGGAGATGAGACCGTGACTCGGTTTTAGGGAGAAAAAAACGCAGTTAAGTTTTATTTTCAGTTTCAGTTTGCCTGGTTGTTAGTTTGGGAATGACATATATCGGGAGAGATGGGTGTAAAACTCTCTGTCGTTTAAAAGAGTGTGTATTATACTTTAATTTCAGTTGCACAGAGTGCTCAGTTAAAAGTTTCAAAAAGTGATTTAAAACATTTTGTTCATTGGCTTTATTCGCATTTTCCGCGGGTGTCCCCCGACCAGATTGGCAGCGCCAAGTTTTGGGGTGCTGTGAGAAGGAAAATTACCCAATTGGCTGAGTTGGGAGACAAAAATGCTTTAAAATACTTTAATTTGGCAGCGCAGCTGTATTCGGCTGTAAAATCTCAGAAAGGAATGCAAAAACCACCAGAATGCGAAAAGCCAGCCCCCGGTTCCCCTGTCCCTCTGCCCCAATCCCCTTATTCCTGGAAAAGTATTCTGAAAGAAGCAGCGAGAGATCAGCCTGCTAGCTCAGGCTTCTTCAGAATTTTCCGATCCCCAAGCCCACACAGCCGACACGATCCACGTGGTTCGCGTGGCTCTCACCGAGCTGCGCGGGACCTTTCAGGCATGTTATAAATGAGAGGACCAAATTCGATAAATCAAAATTTGGAATTTTATTAAGAGACAAAATAACAGTCTCGGACAGCCACAATTAAAAAGGACAGCGTTGAGCCCGGGGTCGGCGCCGGGTGAACAACGATAACACACTCTGCCAGTCTGTTATCCCCAAGTTCACATCTGGGGTTTGCAGCAGCCTCTTTTTATACACTGGATCGCGGAGAGAGGCCTGAGATGACATAAGTCCTCCATCTGAGGCAGCTTCATTAAGTATGCAAGTTTCAGTTCTAAGAGTCTGAATGGATCAGCGGAGGAGGACAATGCTGTCGATGGTCGGTTCCAGGTGTGGTGTAGACATGCTAATTTTGGCCGGAGACCATCTAGATACGGATCTGAAACCATCATCGGGTTCTCCGGGCTATCATCTCTGTGTTCCGTTGCCATTTGTTTCCTTTCAGCGATTCCTGGCAGTGACAGTCTTCTGTCCTCCTTTCTGGTAATTCCAATCAAGCTCTTTCCGTGTCCCTCCCAAATCTTTTCAGGCTAGGGACATTTTTGTATTCTATTGAATCCCCTTCTTCCCAAGTTAACCCACAAAATGCTAAAACAAAACCTAACTTCTAACATGCTAGTTTATACAGGACTTATAATCATACATTCAGTATTACAATTTATATTCTATTAACATGAAGTAACTTCAGAGCAGATGTTACATTCCTTTTTAACGATTTGTAGCCAAAACATGTTTGTGTCTCTCTCCTGGTAGCCAATGCATGTTTGTGTCTCCCTCCTGGTAATTCTTAATCATGTTATGTCTCGTGCTTCCCCCTCCCTTGTCCTTTCAAGCGAGAGAAATTCCTGCACCTTTTCTGAGCTGCTTTCCTCTGAGTTGACTCATAGTTTGTTGGATTAAAACAAAACTTACATATATTGAGATGATATTACATTTTTATCTATCAACATGAATTAACTTTACGACATATATCACACATATATCACCTGGTCTTCCACGGAAGTTCTCAATTATAGTTCTGTAAGTGACTTGGAATATGAAATTCGCAAAGCAACAGAAGAGTTTCTAAGCTAGTGATAATGGACACAGACAAGAAATTTTATGTTATTAAAAAGCAGGGAAGTCATTATGCAATATAATTATGATGAGGCAAAGACTGCTTTTGTGAACTAATTGTGAATTAAAGGCTGGGGTTTTCTCTGGGAAAAAGGACCTAAGGCTTGCTGAAAGGTAATAAAATCTCTGCATCATTTCTGAAAATGGAAGCTGGGCTCCCAATAACTTGGTGAAACGATCTCTGAGTCATTGTGGTGCCTTTGAAAAATTTACCCCAAGCTAGGTATGAATCTGAGTTTCGCTTTGGCACACAGCAATCCCCAGCCACTTAATGTGTCTGTAATTATTACTATTTATTTTCCCTCTGTAATTTCTTACCCTATCTAGATGAAGCCTTTGAAAGGTTTGTTTTGGTTTGAAATATGCGCCACTGACAGTCAATCCCAAAGCAAAACTGGATAAAACCACAGAAGAATCTCAGAGTGCATCTTTGACAGCAGCAAACATTTCCTTAAATACGTATTGTCAATACTTCTTGTCCAAACTCCCCCACTGGAAAGACCAGAGGTGAGATCCTCTGTACCTATCACCCTCACTTGAGAGCTGTTGAAAAATAACTGACTAGCAAAACATGCTCTCGTGTGTGCGCACATCTACCCACACTTGGTTACTCCTCTGGCCAGGGAAGCAGAACAATGACCTTTCACATTGCTGCCCCATTAAAGCCCTGGATTTTAGGAAGTTCTATCAAGATGACTTTGGTAGAAAAGGAATGACTGACCTTGCAATCTTGAGTGAGAAGAAAACTACCAGAAAGGGTCAGCTCATCCCCAGGAAAAGTCACATCAGTATTTAGAAGGCTTAGGAGACAAGAAAACCTTCTAATCCAAAATGTGCGCAAGATTTTCCAGTTTATTAGTTGAGGTATACTACATAAAACTAAGTAGTCACCACAAATGGTGTAAATTATGTATACTACATAAAATTAAGTAATCACCATAAATGGGTGACGTGTGGGAGAAGTTTCCACTCAAGTACAAAATCATTTACATTTGAAAGTCAACCTATGATTGAAAGTCTCCCTCTAACTCCCAGGCTAGCTGGGGTAAATATATCTCTAAAGATCAGAGAGCTTTACGTTTGGGAGCAAGGTGCTCAAAGCTCTTGTGTAAGCCACAGGCTCCCTGGTGGGCTCACACACTAAGCGATGCCTGTGGCTCTTTCATTGCCCTCTCCCTTGTTACCTGCTGAGCTTTGGGAAATGGAATAATTACACCATATCTGCTCTTACTGACACAGAAGAAGGGGATGCCTTCTGTCAGATCCTTTGTTTTGTCTTTTGCCTTGCTGCCCAGGTTGTTTCCCCGTCTCCCTAGTTGTGGCATACAAGCAAACGCAAGCCAGATGGCTAAAATCATCAATCTGTGTTAAGATTTATGTTAGGAACAGAGAGGTGAAAAGCTCTAAATACTGCCACTAGTCCCCAAAGCCATTAAACCACCTCCTCCTTGTTGCTCACGCTTCCATTTGCATTCTCCTTCATGTCAGCATGTGGAAAGTCAGCACTGCACAAGCACTGTGCATTGAGAAGCCCCTACATGAGAGCCAGCTGCAGGAGGCTGCAGCTTCATCTGTGTTCAGGTCCTGCATCCTGGGCTGCCGGCTCCTTCCTCCCTGCCTCGCTCTAATCTTTCCTCAGCTGCCTAGTTGCATCCTTCAGGATTTTTATTTTTACCCAGCATTTTCTGCAGTTTCCTGATTTCCAGATGTTTCCCTATTTCTAGTCAATCTACATGTCTCGGTCTGCTCCTCCTTGCAAGCGTGGCTCCATGTCTGGACCACAGCCAGGGGAGAACTGGCAGGGCACTGTGGGAATGGATAAAAATCCCTTCTGCAGCTTGTTTGAATGTTCCCCTCTGCCAAACAGAACTATGAGATGGGCAGAGCTGTACAGGAGGCTGAAACGACAAGTTGGTGATCATAATGCTGATGTCTTAAAATAAAAGCTCAAACCAAAAGAAACCCACCAAAATTTCAGCACTGAAAACTTCAGCCATCCTCTTGAGCTTATTTGCAGTGCAAAAATAGACTGGCTCGAAAAGTTTCTACTGTCAAGCATTTCCCTAGGATGCATTCCACAATCTGCCTGTACTGTTTCCACTGGTATTACAGAGGAGGAGCATCGCAGCAGTCTTACACCTTTGAGGAAAATGGATCCCATTTCAGGTCAGTCTTGAAAAACTTTTTGTGTCCATTCTCAGAGGAGCCAGCAGTGTGGGTGAGGGCACCCACCTGAGGCAAAACATCTAAGCCACGATAATATCGGGTTTCTAGCAGCTGAAAAGACCAAGCAGGTTCTCAGTGTCCATATTTCTCTCTCCCACACCTTTCTTTCCAAAATTTTATCCCAAATCTTCAGTCACCCAACTGCATGATCACCTTCACAGCCTTAGGGGGATTTATAATCATATCTTATATCTATTTACCATACCTAGTAACTGAAAAATCATTTCTTTTGGCGGCTTACAACCAGTGCTGAGACCCAAAAGGAGCTTCATGACAGCCTACAGGCTTTATGTCCACCTCAGCATAAGAGTCAATGTTGTTGTAGCACAGTGAGCCACACAGGAAGGCTTCTTGAAGGCCAAAGATACATATGAGGCTTGCAATAACCCAGGATCTCCCAAGCTCTTTTGGTTGTTTTGATTCCTCCAACTCAGTCCTCTGCTGGGGAAATGTGACAGAAAATAGCACAAAAAAAGGGGCAATATTTTCTTTGAGGAAAAGCAGGTTTGGAAATCTCTGGCAGATGAGATCAACTAAAACAGGCCTGACTCTTTTCTCCCCTCCTAGTAAAAAGTTATATTTTCTATAAAGCTTTTTCTCATCCTCAGTGCTCCTAAGAGGAAGGGGAAAAAAAAAAAAAAAAAAAAAAATCTTTAACAAAAAGGGTACATTCTTCTGCTTTGGAAGTGAAAATAGGACTTCTTTTGCTCCTGTTTCTACCCTTTCATCACACAGTCCTGCATACAGAGCATACTACATAAATCTCCACCTGATACTGAGCAAGTTTCATTAAATTTTTTTGTCTGATTATAAAGAAACTTCCACTGATACACTGTACATCCTGGCCACACTACAGCAGTGCTTCCTTCCTGTGTTGCTTAGTTACACCAGCCTCACAACACTGGAGCCTCACAGAATGTAGAATGTTTCTGTAGCTTTTGAAGCTGTATCAAATAGAAATCCTTACTACCAGTCTCCTAAGAAGTTAGGCACTGGGTTGGTTTGTTTTTTGGTTTTTTTTTTGGTCATCACATCGATGACCTCTTTTATGAACTGCCTCACCTGATCTGCTGTAAAATACATACCATACAAACCATATGAACCTCAGCTGCTTTCCGAGACTGTGCAGTAACTGCTGCTCCCACAGTGAGGGAACTGGACAAGCTCAGCCCAGTGAAGGAAATGGTACTCACACTAGGATCAGATTTGGACTTCTTTTTTCCAGATGCTTCTACCTTACATAAAAGGAACTAGGCACTCCCTGGGGAAACAGGTATCAGGTTTTTAAAAGTCCCTATTTCATATTTCCTCTCTACCCTAAAATACTGAAAATAACAAAGTTTTGCTCACACAAGTGCTACATTGGACGTTAATGAAGTAGTCACACACAAAATGGCATGTTTTGCATATGGTCATACATTTGCAAATACAAGCTTCTAACAACATCTCATCAGTAACCTATGGCAGAGGCAACCAAATGAGACAAACACAAATTTAACTGCATCCTTGGAAATAAGAAGCAGTTGAGCACATGAAGTAATCTGGAGTCTGTGGCCAGAGAGGACAGGATATTTTTGATGATGACATAAAACGCATTTCAAATGCTTTAATGAGATGCCACAATACCCAACAGAGTAGGAAGAAAAGATGCCTGATCAAAGATGTAGTCACATAATGTATTAAACAGAAAAAGCTGCTTGTTCATTTTCTGGCACCAGGCATCCATGTGTGAAAGGCTGAGTACAGAGGAGAACAGCAACACACTTCTCTATCTCAGCCACTCCTTGAGCCTAAGGTTACACATAGGCCATGAAGATTAATAGCTGTTCTTGCACCAATCTTCTCTTGGTTGAGCTAATGCTTTTTTAAACTGTATTTAAGACCTACAGGCTCTGCAGCACCCTGTATCAAGTACTCTTAGATCCTAACTTTATGCTGGGTGAAAAACTACTTCCTTTTGCTTGTTTTCATCCAGATTCATCATTTCCTGGAACATCTTGCACTCCTTCTGTTACAAGAGATGGTAAATATCTGCTCCATATTCACCTTTCTAATTACCAGGCTCATCATCTTCCTGTGCTCCCCCATGCTGTTATCATGCACAGCAACCTAATCCTTGCCTCTAAATGACCCCTGTGCCTTCAAGGGCATCCTCATCCACCTGCCACTTCGCTGTTTCAATGCAGCTCCTACCCAGGAGTCTCCCAGGAACTGGAAAGCTCGTGGATTTGGAGTGAGTGGACAAATATATAGAAACAGCCATTTCCCCAGACTTCTGGATTGATTGCAGGCTCTGTTGTCAGTCTCACAAAAGGAGACAAGAAAAATCCCTACAAGATGCAAAGAAGCAAAGATGAAGATACTCCATTTAGCAAAGCAAAAGCAAAAACTCCTGACAACAGCGCTTTTATAGGTTATAGTCCCATTGCCGCTCTTTGCCCTGCTCCAGGCTGCAACACTGCTGCCATCAGGAATGAGGAGGTAAACAATTTTCCAGACCATAGTGCAGGCAGTATCACAAGCCTCTCTCAAACCATGTTTTTAGACTGATACTTGCGACACACAAAGTCTAGAGCAATTCTCTGTCAGCAGCTGACCGGAAAATAATTCCAATGAGATCATACCAGGAAGTTTTATTGTGATTCAGAAGGAAGCGAGAAACTATGCATAAACCTTTTTTTAGGTACTGGAAACCCACTGCCATGTTGGAAGGTACTGGGGAATCTTTCTTGATCTGCATATTTTCTCAGATACTGAAGACAGTCCCTGAACCATCAACTATATACTCTGTCCTCCAAGCACCACTTCTGAGCTGCTGCTGGATCACTCTCCTGCACTACACTGAGATGTTGGCAAAACAGGCGAAACAGACAACACCAACAAGTGGTAGGACTGGCAGAGTCTTTACCACGGCAAATAAAGACAGGAGGTCATAGAAAAGTTTTGGTTTGCGGTTTTATGAACACATTTAGCTTTAAGTGACCTTGAGATTTTCCTGAGGTAAGTTGCTTTCCAACACAAAACAAAATGGTTTTTGTTTTTGTCTCAAAATGGAGAGGTATTTTAAACATTGTGGCTATTTTAAGCTTTTGGATTGAGAACAATTTTTACAGCAACCTATTTACACTGGAGGGTATTTTATCAGAGTGGGAGAGAACTAGAGCAAAGCCAACGTCCTCTTTGAGTGCACAGGCTCCTCCAGCTCCCCCAGAGGGGCAGTGCTTCCTTGGAACCCTGCTGAAGGCCAAGGAACTATCAGGAGAAACAGTGGGGCTGTGCTTCTCCCCCGCTGTTTGGAATTAAATCCTTCAACAAGGGACCCTGCAGGAGCCATCTGAGTATGACATCTTCCAACATACAGACAGTTCAAAGGGATGCAGAGGGCATTTTGCACCCTCATGAAAACATCAGTGTGCCACAGCTTCTGCAAACTGACTGCTCCCTTCCACCCACCTAAAAATCCTCACTCACCCCTGCCTCAACACAAGACTCCCACAAGACTGGAAATCTAAGGGGAATGCTAAATGCTGGCATGGAATCCAGAGCAGGCTGGATGGCTGTGACTGCATCAACACTGAGGGGCACCCTGGTACGCTCTCCATGGCTTGATCCACAGCTCTGGAAAGGAAAGGGGTGCATGGCCATGGCACTGTCACCATCTGAAAAGCCAGGATCTCCAAGGGATAAGACTAAAGTTTCATGAGGCAGAGAAATCAGAGTTCCCCCAAGCAACCCAATACAACAGCTCCATCAGAACTGTGGGGTTGGGGAAGCAAGACAGCAAACAGCACCTTGCAAGCTTCATGGGGGAAAGCAGTGAAGAGAGGTGATATGATGGTCTGACTGCTTCCAGTTTCACCCTGTGAGATCACAGGCTATGAAGACAACAACTTGGAAAACCTGCATGGAGACAGGAAAAGCAACTGCAACCAAACTCTTCAGGATGGCCCTTATTGATCAGGAGAAGAAAGCCAAAGTGATATCAAACGCTCCCCCAAATCTTACTCCCTAAGGGACGTTTCTGTGGGGCCCCAAGCCCTGGTAGCCTTTGTACTCCAGCCTGAACCAGTCAGAAAACCACAGCCTTGTGACTTATGAGGCAAATCACTGACCAGGTGAAACCTCCCATAAAGGATATTGGGCACTTCCAGTAAACTGCTTGGCACCTTGCCACAGAGTAAAATAAAGCCCATGAAAAATATTTTGTGGAATACATTCAGGTGATGAATTATGGAAACGAATTGGCTCATGAACGCCACAAATGCAAATAGAGAGGCTAAATTTATCAGATGAATTATGCATTTGATACTGGATTACTTGCTAAGGGCTAACTTATGACTCCTTAGCTCATGCAGAGAAATGCTCCAGCCCCAGTGCAGTCTGCCATAGTAAGCAGAGAGAGCGATGCCTCTCAACACCAGTACAGAAATTACAGCCCCTGCTTAGGAGTTCACTCACGTATTAGTGCAGAGATTGGCCTTTCTAATACAAAGGCCTTCATTCAGCCATTTAGACAGTTTCCAATTTGATTCCAAGCCTGGGAGATCTCTTAACAATGAATTTCCTCTGCAATTGTAATATATTTGCACATTTTATGCACAAGCGGGATGCTGTGCACCCTCCTGAAGTGATAGGAGAATTATTATAAGGCAGTAGCTCTCATCCATATGGTTTGGGTAGGGGAAACAGTGTTTTCATGAACCGGGATGAAAGCAGAAAATGCATTAAATATCATAACCTGTAATAGAGGGAAGAGAAAGTTTTCTCAAGATGAAGCAATCCCTCTCTCTTTTTCCTAGCACCAACTGATAATGGCTTAAAAAAAAAGAAAAAAAGAAAGAAAAAAAAAAAAAAAAAAAAAAAAAAAAAAAAAAAAAAAAAGCTCCCTTTCATTAGCTCTAAAAGAACACGAGTCTAAAAGCATGCACCTTCCATCTGTCAACTGGCCTAATGAAAGTGCAAATGTCCTTTCTTCAAAAAATTGTGCAATGTTTTAGTGAAGTAATTTTGTTATTCTGTTTAAAGAGGCAAGAAGTAATATAACCTTGGATGCTGCAGCTTCACAGGACATCCCTTTTATAGCATTATTTTTGCCTAAAAACATTTTCAGGAAAAAAAAATGTTTCTCCTCTCCAATCCACTGGTAACAGGTGGTAGATTTAGAAATACTTTAAGCATTACAATTGAAGATAAACCATTTATAATATTTGACAGCCACCATGAAAAATAAGCATTTGCCAAAGGTCCTTACAAGATTATCTGTCTGACATATTAAGTAGCTTTGTGTACACGGAATACAGGAAGAAAAGAAAAAAAGATAACTTTGCTCCAGCTGGCAACTATTTACAAATGCTCTTAATTTTCCTCCTATGTATATAGAATCCTAGAAGTATGTATCGCTCCAAGGTAAATGTTGGCAAATCTAGCTTTTCAAGGGAGGTCCAATTTTCTGGTAAGTCTTATAAATATGTACAGTTAGCAAGAAAAATAACACCTAATGTCTGGACTCCATACAGAGTTCTGTTGGAAGACACAATGCATTCTAAAAGCAAAAATTATCTAAGTAACAGCTCCCTTCCCAGAAAATTTACTCATAGTACTAATAGCAATGAATCCAGCAATGTAAGAACTACGCATATGAGCCAGAACTGCAGGCAAAGGAATTTTATTTGCCTGAAAGACATTCTCTCAGTTTAAGCAGAGAGAATGTTCCAACAGAGGTGAAGGGAGAATAGCTGGGCTGTCGTTGTACAAGGAGACAGGACTCAATTCATTAAAAGAAAAAAAACATCACTGCGGCACTGTTTAATATATTAAAACAGTGACCCATCTTTGGCAAATAAAGTTGTTCTTTCTACTGCTCTTTTCTTACTAGAATATACAAAAATCTTCTCAGCAAAACCCTGGAGTATCAACAGAAAATTCTGCCTTGACTCAGACCCTTAACCAAACCAGAACTCTTCTGGACAACATTGACTGAGAACCTATGTCTGCATTAAAGATAAGTGGTGCTCTGTTCCCCTTTGGAGCATGCTGGCTCTGGCTTGGGTTCTGTAATCACTGGGATTGAATCAGAAATGCTGAGACAGTTACAATTGCTCAGTTACTGCACAACTTTGCTACACTGCTAAGACAAGACATTACTTCGAGGTCTGTCTCTTCCCCTATATATTTAGAGTTTGAAAATGACAAGGCTCTTGGCAGTTGTCTTGATATCAATATTATTACTTGACTAATTTCTCTGGCATTCCACTTGAAAAATAGGGCTAATGATATGTTCAACTAATGGAACAATTTCCCTATATCTATATTCCACTTACTCTAATGCACTGAGGTGTAATTCTAGCTTCATTTCATTATCACTTGACTAGCTCAAGCACTTGCATGCATTTTTGGATTTATTAATGCAGTGGGTTTAAAGTAATAACTATTTATGTATATAACTCCATGAATATATTCTCCTTTCTAAGCATTTTTGTCCACATCTGTTAAAGCAGATATATTTCACAATGTTTCTGAATCCAGGATGCACTTTTAAGATGCCTTGATTTTTTTTCCCCTAAGCTTAAAGCAATACCTCAGTGTTATTCTCTCCTGTGAGTATTTAGATAGTGTCCTATCAATTTAAATTTAGGGCAAGTCTATCCTTAAAGACTTTAATTTCACTAAATTAATAGATTTCCTTTAAACGAAAACAAAAACACCAGTTTCATTATTTTCTTTCACAGTAGAAATAATAGGAATTTACTGCCAAAGACAGAGGTAGTTTCTAACTCCTTGACACAGAGCCGTGTTAGCTAAGTCTTCTGTGCAGGAAACCAGTCCTGCAGAGAGATTGGTTATCTCTACAGTAAGAGAGTCTGCTGATAGCTTGTCCAAGTCTGCTATGTTAAATGTAGATGGCAAATCCCAAGACATCTGAAAAAAGGAACAAATGGCAGACATGATGGTCATCTGGTGATCTCCATCCAGCCCTTCAGCTCATGTTCTCACCAGGAGGCAGTTTGGCATGGGGCTGACTCCAGCTGGCATCCTGTAGAAGTGGGGGGACCCTGTGGAAAAGTGTTGTTTCGAGTCGGCAAAGAAAGCCTGAGACTGTACATTGATGGTTAGGGCAGTCCAGAAGAGAGACCCAGACCCTGACCATACTGACCATTTCTCCAGTCACACCACAGGAGAGTCATTTGGGATCAAAGTCCTGCCTCTCCCTGTCTCCTCAAAAGTTGAAGATCTAAAGACACTACAAATAAAACACTAAAATAAAAACTTCCTGAATCCCTGGCTACTGACCCACCCACAGGAAATCCTTCACTGCACCAGGAATATAGTTTTAGAGCTAAACTGGTTCCTTTTAAGGCTCTGGGTAATCAGACAGCAGATGCCCAGTAACATTAAGGCATATCAAAATCAGAATCATTAGTTATGAGAAAACTGCATCCAGGAGTCCATGAAAATGGGTCCTAAGGTATTTTAAGAATCTATACCTAATCCTATAATAACCTATCTAAATTTTGGATACAGAGAAATAAATTTTCTCTGGACAGCTGTAAAATTTGGATGAACCTTTTGTATAGCCACATATGGAAAACACTGAACTTATAGGGTCCCTACCATGACCACCTGTCTGTGGTCCCATATCAGAATTTCAATTTTAGTTTGAGAAAAAAAAAACCCATAAAACCTTTAAGCACATGAGAATAAACATACTTTTAAAACTATGCTATGTGGTGTAGTGCAATCATGTTTTTCTATGACATGAGACCCAGCTGCACAGGTTCTTTGTAGACAGGAGCTCAACAGTGTCAGGTTTGAAAAAAAAGAAAAAGAATCCAAATGAAATTAATCTTCCACTTTGCTGTCTTTCTGACTTTGGGCTTGTCATGATAGAGCTCTGAAGCATCTTCCTGTCTCTCAAACTTTCAAACCCAAGCGGGTTTTACATTTATAGAAACAATACCAGGCTTTACACCACAATTTCCAAGGCCTTAGAGATGAAAGTAAGCATTAATACTCTTGATTTGTTGACAAACTGATGCTATATTCTCTTCTCACCTAAGCTGAAGGGCAGTAACACAGTCAGCAACAGTAGGCAGGTTATGCCACAGTAGGCAGGTTATGCCACTTTATCCTTTGGGTTGGGTATGATTACAAGGAAATAAAATCACTCAATGAATAGATTAGACATGAATGCAGCTTCTTGAAATGCGTGTTCAGTGTGCTCCAGACAAAAATATTATTAAGTGGTTAGACATCATTCAATGCTACCTGAATAATTCAATAGATCTTTAAGTTTCAGCCGCCAGTCACTGCAAACTGGCGATTACAGAGTCATCTACAAAAAAGCTTTGTTCTAGTGAGATGAGACAAAAATATATCACAATTTCCATGCTACCAGACAAAGCAAAAAGAAAAAAACCACCGTGGCTACAGTGACAACAGAGTCCTGTGAAATTAATGGACTCTGAACATACCAAAGCTCTGCTTCCTGGTACTCCAGGGCCATTTCCACTAGGCAGACAGCATGGGAGATAAAACAAAACACTAAAGTCTGTATCTTTTCACACACTTAGTTGGACTGATGTAAGCACAAAGCAAACTGAAATGGGAGGAGTTTTAGGCTTGATAAAATTACAGAGAGCAGATTTCTAATGATGTACGATACAAATAAATTGCAGGTTTATAGGAGGAGGGGGATTAGCAAATTTACTATCCACCAGGTTTCCTTAAATCTAGAAAGCAACCTCCTGTGTGAAATCCAAGTGCTCCAGTGAGAGCCATCTTTCTCCCATTCATGCTTGCACAGGGACAGCTCAAGTTTAAAGTCCTCATTTAGACACAGCTGGGCTCTAACCCCTGTGGTATCTTTTTGAGACCCAGAGAAACCTTGCCAGCATAGTTAATGAAAGAGCAAAGTGTGCACCAAGTGTATGGAAAAGCAATATACACTAGGAGCTATATACATTAGTGCAAATAATTTCCTTCTCAAGAGTCAAGAGAGCCAGGATCATGCACCAAGTTTTGGGAGAAGATACACATACAGCATGGAATGAAGAGATTAGCTGTACTGGGCATACAAAAGCAGTATTCGAAACGGTTCACACATTTTATATGTCTGCATTTGTCCAGGATCAGAGCCTCTATGTGCAGCTGATCTTTAAAGAAAGTTCTGATTTCAGTATCTGGCTTTGGAAAGAAGAAAAGATGCCAACTGTTGCGTTTTTACTGCATGCTTTTTTAAAGTCAGATGGTACTTGATTACTATACCTACCTAGTGGGAAAAACTCGCCCATTTTCTTCTTGAAAATTTTGTAGTCAACCTCCAAAAAGACGCAGAAGATGATACAATCCACCTGTAAGAAACAAAATGATTCACAGTGAAAGCATCACGATCATCCCTATTGGCAACAACAGTCAATAAAGGCAAAGAAACTTTTAAGCCAACGTGCTTTTATGCTCCAGGCAAACAAGAAAACAGGGCTGCATGTCTTGACTTTATTGTACATCTGTGTTGTAATTTATAATATAACCTTTGCAATCACAGCTCACAACTGTATTCTTTGTTAACCGCCTCCTGTTTATGCAAACTGCTCTCGAGCACAATATAAATGACTTTGGCATTCTAGATGAGAACTGGGATGCAATGTTTGATAAAAAAGTCACATGGGGATTTCTAATAAGCATACAGAAGAGTAAATGAGTAAGCAAAGAGCTCTTTTTCCAATCCTTGTCTGACAAACCTATTTGCAAATCCATTTAGTATTTTAAAATGGCTTTAAAAGATTTCATGTGGTTTTAGTTTACCATTTATTCTCACTATAATACAAACAAAATGCAGCAGAAACACAAAAGCTGATTAGATGACAGGTAGCACACAGGGTAAATAAAACATTTAATATGCCATCTACTTAGCGAGGCTGAGCATATCAATGAAACCACAGCCCATAACGTATGCACCACCCACCAATGAGTTCAAATAAATTCTTTGGGAGATCACATTACGTGAAAAGATTTTCTGAAACAGACCAAAAATAATAAAAAAAGCTAAACAAAACAAAAGCCAGAAATCTAAAGCCCTTAAGGCTGAAAAACACCCACACTAGACTTCAGCCTTGTAATACCTTTGTTTTATTTATTTGCATTGCCCAGCACAGAATGCCTCTGTGGCCAAAACCCAGCTTGGAGGGGCGCTGTGGAAAACAAAGACCCTCTTACAGCTGAGCTGAGAGACCTGCAACCCAGTAATCATTTCTTTCTCTCAAGTGTGTAAGAGTTTAACCACAAAGGGATGAAGCCCAAGCAACAGGAAATTTGGCATCCTATGCTGTCATGGCGTCTCCATGGGCAATAAGACAATCTGTCGTAGCAGAACTCCTCAAGAGTGCCTTGCATGTGCTATAAAAGCCTTCTCCCCACAGGGAAACAGTGAGAGAAATGCTCTCAAGATGTGAATCTTTTCCCTTATCTTCACTAGAAAATGTTGTCCTTTTGCTGCAGCTGGTCTTAGAAGTGAAGTCCAAGCCTCAGCTTCAAAGACATCGTAATGCTGAACAGCTCAAGACATCATTTTTGAGCTCACTTTGGCACAGCCCAGTCGAATACAGAAGGGGAAGCAAGCAATGGTTATGCTGGAAAACACCAGCAGCTGGAAAACACCCTACTAACAAGGACATCTCAGAATGAAAGGTGATGACAAAACCTGAATGCTCAGACAAGATAGATAAATATCACAACTAGCAATAGCGCAAGGGTAACAGCCTCAAGTTGCACCAGGGGAGGATCAGGTTCGATATCCGGAAAAATTTCTTCATTGAAAGAGTGGTTAAGCATTAGAACAGGTTCCTCAGGGATGTGATGGAGTTCCCACCCCTAGAAATGATCAAAAACTGAATATATGTGGCACGTCACAATACAGGTTAGTGGGAAAAGTAGAATTCACTCAAAGGTTGAATGTGAAGACCTTGGAGATCTCCAGCCTTACTGATTCCATGACACTCTACGGGACTGAAGCTACAAGCTACATTGGTTTTAAGGAAGAAGGAGGCTTGTGGGCAGGAGAGAAGGCAGCAAGAACAGGGAAGCCTATCAGCAGATTTTTCAGCAAGAAAACTGCCTGCTGCTGTCTGCGCATGTGATGCTTACAGAGCCAAGCTGTTCTGCGCATCCCTCGTAAACAAACCCGGCTGGATCTCAAAAATATTCTGGCCCATGGCATCAGCTACTCTTCAAAAGAGATATAATAAAAAACTCCAATACCAGTTATGTGCTCAAGCCAAAAAGCCATACTCATCTCCATACTCACAAATTCATAATGTAAAGCATCATTGCCAAGAAGTGTTACATCTTATCTACGTGAGATTTGACACAATCTTTAAGGTCCCTACCAATCCAAACTATTCTATGATTCTGCCTAAGCTGGGTGTTTTCAGGAGGGAGGGAGGCTTTAATCAGCAAGTGCTTAAATTACATTTCTTGTGAAAATTGAATTAAGATATTGCTGGGGTGTTGCTAGATTGTCATCTTTCCTTTCTGCCTTGCAGACATTCAAGCATTAAAAGTGATAGGCCCAATGAACCAGAACAGACAAAAGAGCAAGGACGGAAATGTATGAAGCAGAGGAGGAAGGATATTCCCACACAGAGAAGTTTCAGAGTCTCTACACAGTCTCATATTCTCTGCTGAAAATCCTACAGAAATTTGCCTGATTCTGTATAGTCCAACTTTCATTTATTCCGTACAGCTGGCAATAACAAAACTTCTCTGTGAGAATTTCTACTGCTTCTAATATAATTCCTCAATTTAAAAATAGGGAATCTCTCTAGAATTGGCAAACTGTTTCAAAATTTCTAGCCATCCTGATAGGATGTGTATACATCCTATATATAAACCTGTTCCATTTTCTCTCGATGTGAGAAAAACTTCTCTATTTTCAAGTATGCATAAGATATTGTGATGACAGCTGAAATCCTGTGTTTATCTGATTGAACGGCGTGTGTTGGCAGATAGTAAATCTGAAATTAACACCTATTCTATCGTTCTGCCAGTCACTGATTATTTTATCTAGCATCCCCTGCTAAAATAACTTGAGATTAGGTGGGGAAAGTAACCCTTGTCCTCACTACGCCCATTCCAGCTACAACAAGGAAAGGTTTAATCCAAGTGCTTATCAACCTACTTTGCCTGCTGGCTCACAAAAGCTCAGCAGGATTTTTGGGAGGCGCAGTTAGGAAAGCCACTCCTTATTCAACAAGGCAATCCCTCCTCTCATGTGGCTTGGAAAACCAGCCTCATTAGGGTGTCACACCACCCCTTCAGAGAGGAAAAGCCCTTGTGGACTCCCCTGATAGTGCCCAGATAACCCCCAGTGCCTTTTGCAGATGCCCAGCTCCTCCACTGCTGACCAAGCACAGCTCAACTGCAGCAGAACTGTCAAGGAGCCCCAGGTTGAAGGTATTAAAGCTGATCCCTGATTGACAGCTCCTTTTTTGAAGGCTGGTGTTAAAATCAACCATGCCCTGTCAGAGCCTGATTAAATTCTGCTCACTTTGCAGCTATGAATAGGTGGATCAAAGAACCCCAAAATCAAGAGCACTGCAGTACAGGAGGAAGGGAGTTAAAATGCATGAGGTGGTCACTTAGACATCTTTACAGCTCAAGGCTGTGAGTACATTTGATTTTTTTTTTTTTTTTTTTTTTTTTTTTTTTTTTTTTTTTTTTTGGTAAGCTTGGGCCCTGCTTTCCTTGCCAGACTTTATTTAATTTTGATGGGGATAACTTCCAGGTGGTTTTGTTAGCAGGACCTGATAAGAATTAGTAAACTTCTGCAGGGCTTACAGGATTCAGGCTATTTTCTTAGAAACACAGAATGGTTTGGGTTGGAAGGGACCTCAAAGATAATCCAGTTCCAATTCCCCCATCATGGGCAAGAACACCTTCCACCAGATCTGATTCTTCCAAGCCCCATTCAGACTGTCCTTGGACACATTTTTTGCAGTAGAATGGACCCTACCACCAGAGTTTTAGAAGGACACAGCCATATCTCATGAACTGACAACATCTGGTGTTTTCAGCTCATGAGATATGGGTATATAAGCACAGTTGGTCCAATAGCAGCAGCACTGATCTCAATGCAAAGAAAATGACAAAAATATTTCTTCCTGGTTTTTGATCTTTGGGGTTTTGTTAGTTGGTGGCTTTGAGAGCACTTTTGCATGAGTTTTCAATTTATTGGTGAGTTGCTGCACTTTGGGTAGTTCACTCACAGACCACTGATGGTGTGTGAGAGCTCCATGGAAGGCTGGGCACGTGGGTGCTCAGGGACACGCACAGGAATGAGGGAAAGCTGCTGAGGATCCCTTAAACTCATCCTAAAGGAACCTGCCCTCCACTGCACTGCATGGGAGCACGCTGCAGGCTTACATGCACATCTCTGCAGGTAGCTGCTGCTATAGTAGGAATTTACAGCTGTACCTATATAAAAAAGACAGAGAGCGATTTCTTACATGGACATATAGAGATAGGATAAGAGGGAGTGGTTTTAAATGAAAAGAGACTAAGATTAGATGTTAGGAAGAAATTCCTTACGATGAGGGTGGTGAGGACCTGGCACAGGATGCCCAGAGAAGCTGGGGATGTCCCATCCCTGGAAGTGTTTAAGGCCACGCTGGATGGAGCTCTGAGTAACCTGGTCTAGTGGAAGATGCTCCTGGCCATGGCATGGGGGTTGGAATGAGATGAACTTTAAGGTCCCTGCCAACCCAAGCCTGCCTGTGATTCTCTATATACTTTAGCATCAAAAATATCTGTTTTCATCTCAGCTCTTTTGCTGTGGTCTGGGGCAGGTTGTGTGATTCCCCTGGCTTCGTTTCCCTCTCTGCCTAGGGGACACCTGGCTGTGCACCTATGCATATATCAAACACAGACCTGAAGCAGAAGAACACTGATCAAAAGGCTTTCTAGACTATTTCATAAAATGAGTGTTTCCAGGTCATTGCCACCCTGTGTCCTAACAAAATAACTGCTTGCAATGAAAACAAACCCAAGCGTGTTTCATGCATGACTCCAGCACCAAGACATTTCTCTAGCAGGAAGTGACTGCCTTTTGTACGTGACAGAAAGTTTCATCACCACTTAAATCTGACCAGAAAATACATGATAGAGAAACAATGAGAACTTGCAAAAAAATGTTTCCCAATCCCAAATCAAATGAATGATAATACAGCACGAAGAGAAGGAAGCAGCTTTTTGTAGGTGTAGCACATCCCTTTCATGAAACACTCCTGCCTGATCCCATTAGGACCTACTGTCATAAGGCAACAGTGAAAACCAGAAGCTTGAGGAAACACTTTCAGTTTATCAAAATTCCATGGATTTAATTCAAAACACAGTGAAGCGAAACAGATTTTTTTTTTTTCATTGACTTCAGCGTGCTTGGATTGGCACCTATACTCTGCAGCACCAGACAGAACATTTGCCTCCTCAAGAATTCAAGCTCTTCTGACAGAGACATTTCATTACCCTAAATGTTACATACCTTCTCAAAGATATCCTAAACAGTCACAGTTCAGAGCTGCCTGAAGCCATCAATGTGCCTTGACCACATTGCTTGTAAGAAAGGAGCTCTGAACCTTCAAAGTTGTAAGGGGCTTTGAGTAACCTGGTCTCGTAAGAGACCCCCACAGCAGGGAGTTTGGAATGAGATGGTCTGTAAGGCTCCTCCCAACCCAACCCAAACCTTCTTATGATTCAGCAAAGCTGAGCACTTCCCTTTGTTTGGATCATGATTGCATGGGCAGCCCTGTTAGCTTAAACTGCCTGGGAAAACTTCCCTTGTAGAGGCCAGTGAGGACAATGCAACCTAAGTCAGGTTTCGTAGGTGTGCTCTCGCAGAATCAAAATCTCAGCTGTGAGAAGCTCATAACAAGGAGCAAGATATTTTTAATGCACTCCAGGACCGGGCTAAGAGTGCTCTTAGCTGGTCCCTGCAAGTGATGTAAAACCCCTTCTTTTTCTGTGACAAGGGCTCAGGTTTCATTTCTGAAGTTCGTATCTCCCTCTTGCTTACCTTCAGGCACCCTATTTGCCATCTCTTTCTTTTCTGTTTCTCTGACAGAGTTCCCCTCTGCCTGTAAGTGGGCTGATGCTCTGAACTGACCACATACAGAGACCAACATCTCTTTCTGCCCCACTAAAGAACTGGGAGATGACACTCCTGATGCTGACAGTCTCCCCCTCGGCCTGGCCTCTGCCTGATGTGATCCTCTGGTAATCCCATTGCAACCAACAGATGGAAATACCAGCTTTGTGGGATAACACAGCCATCTGCCATATACCTCCCAGCAGCTGTGATCCACTTTGCCAGAGGTGCTGCCTTTCTCGAGCACCATGAACATCTGGCCAGCTGTCCAGATAGCAGCCTGTCTGTCCAAGCAGAGCAGAGAGGACTGCATCTCCCCTTGGAGACCAGCAGGGTTGAGGCCAGAAGTGTTCACACATTTTCTGAAGTTGAATGCTTCAGGCCCCATAAATACTAATTTCATAGCGCCGTAAATTAAAATTCAGCCTCCTGGTATTATTACTAATTTCACAGAAACCATTAGTACATAAAGCCTGGCTGAATGTCTGCTCCTTTTGGCATGACATCACGGTCCCTAATTGCAGAATTACTCCTAAAAAGAACCCCAGTCATGTATTTATGGCAAATAGAAAGCTTTGGTGCTGCCTACATCCTGGGAACAAGATTTAAGCAGGGCAGAGGTGTCAGACTGCTGACACGGTGAATTTGACAATCAACGAACTGTGTGATGATGTTCACAAAGCTATTCACCTAGCCTTAAGAGCTTTTCTCTTGGCACAGCTTCAAATCCATTGCAGACTTGAGCCAAAACACCCTCTGTTTACTTGACCTCGCAATCATACAAATGAGCCCAGCTGCAGGCAAACAGGACATCTCTGGGTTGCCCTTCAATCCAGAGAGACATGCACTCTCACAGGACACTGCTCTCTGGTATTCATGGATCTGAATTTTGAGATTCTTTGGAATCCAAAGCAAAAGCCTAAATGAAAATTCACATTACTGCAAACTTCTTGCAAGCAATAATATTAATGGAGAGTTATGATATCGCATCAAGAGCAAATACCTGTGGAGGACTAGCTGTGAAGAAGCAACTCTTACTTAAACCACCATATTACTTAGCCGTTGAAGAAAAAAAAAAAATAATAGAAACTATATGAATTATACAATTATTTATGCTTACCACAGAGTGGAATGGTTTCTATGGTGGTACTGCTGTTGTTAAAAAACAGAATTAGAAAGTTATTATTGGTGCTTTAATATCCTTCTTCATGATGGAACACATAAGTATGTGCTTGGAATGAAAGATAATTAGAAGTCTAAGGGCAATTTAAAGAACCAAAACAAATCCAACAAAACCACCACCAGAAATCTACTGCCAGCTTAAAATATTAATACAAGCAACATCCTAGTACACAAGGCTTTGCAGCAATCTCTGCCTCTAAACCAAAATGAAGCAGCAACACGTTTAACAGTGAAACTCAATAAAAATTCAAAATCTGGCCAGAATGTCTTTCCCTGTCCTTTGTGCCTGGTCCTACAGGTCTGCTCATACTCAACAGCTGAGGGCTGTTGGTACTCCCAGTATCACACACGCACCAGATACACCAGCGCAGTTATCAGTACAGCCCAAGCCTTTCTCCACGTAACTGAAACGTATTAAAACCCACAAAACTTTCCAGTGGAGAACCACTTTAACCCACAGTTCTCAAGCACGGGTCAGCATGCCAGTTTTGTGATAGTTCTGACAGATCCCTGCTGTCAGGTGAAGATTTGATGTGTCCAAGGTCACAGAGAAACAAGAACAGCAGTAGAGTAGAACCCTGTTTTGTTTTCCTCCTGCTCTCTTTCGACCACAGGTGCTACAGATGAAAAAAAAAATTTAAAAAAAATCCCATCAATGGTCACATGCAAAGTTCACAAGCTTCGCTGCACACCACTGCTTTTCCTCTGGTAGAAATATCTATTCAACGCATCCATATATTCTGTGAATCAATACTGATAACTCTTTTCCCCTTATACATTGATTGTTTTTTAAAAGTTACTTATTCTTTGTGAGAGAATTCACTCTGTGAATACCTTCAATACTTTTTTAATGCAGTGTATTATTCAAGGGCAGGTAGAGCTTTCCCTTTTGGCCTTCTTTGTGCCGAGCTATTCCGGTTTTGTGTGTGAACAAAGCATCTGCCTGACAAGCAGAATGATCATCCTAAAGAACCAACCTGGATCTCAAACAAGAAATTATAACAGCATTTTCACAGGAATTCACAATTTTGTTGTCAGCCATTTGTGCACGTCCCAGTTACTTACTGCACGATTATATGACAAATAAGACGTGACAGTCCTGTAGTGGCAATAATAAACACACACAGGCTATGAAATAACTGGTCCTTAATGGTCCACATGTGGTTCTGTTCTCAACTACAAAAAGTTTTTCATTTTCCTAAAGGTGAAAAAAAACCTGCAAAACCAGCCTAGGATTTAAGGGAATGTCTCAGTGTATTTCTTTCGATGGTCACTAAAACTTGTCAGGGAAGGGCCAGGAGAGTAGTTTAAGAATGTATTTGTTTTTACCAAGATATCCATCAATCTGCACAATTCACTTCTGTGCCACACAAACACGGTGACATAAAGCCCATTAATCTTTTCCAGCTTAATACCTACTGTCCTTTGAAGATACACATTTGGAATATGTGAAGGCGACCTCCATTTTTCACAGTTCCCAGTCATAGGGCAGCTGACACAGTCGAGATAATCCTGTATTCAGCGGAGCCGGGGGAATGAATGGATTCTGATGAACACAATTTGCTATCTCAGTGACAAATGGCAAATGGGAAGAGAGGGTGTGCATGCAAATACAACTGCATTAAATAAGGGCTTGTGAAGGATAGCACTCTGAAAATATCCGATAGGCGGTTTTGCAACAACCGTGCCTCATGGAGGAGATAGATCATCAGATTACTTAGAGTTATCCTTACATCCTCATTGTGGAGCTCTGCTGAATAAGATGGAATTGTGGCATACAATCAAGCAGGGCGTTGCGATCCCGTAAGCCAAGTTTTTGAAACGCATTTTACCTCACAACATCAGTTTTTCACAATCTTTTTAGTGTAAGCTGGACTTAAATATCCCAAAGTTCTTTACGATTACGAGCATCTTAAACCTTTCTGGGCACTGAACCTGTGGAAGACTAATTCCCAAGACTGTTGTGCTCCAGCTCTTTGCTGGATTGAAGTGTCACTTTGGAAAAATCTCATGGCTTTCATGCTTTTTTTCCAGTTTTGTTGCAGCACTGGATAATATCTACTGATAAAATTCCCACTCCTTCCCAGGGCCAGTGGGACAATCAGCACTACTCGCTCAGACTCCACCAGTCTAAAACCAAAATATGCTTGAACACAGAAATGTGATCACCTTCCTTGCCATTGTCTTAGTGGCCGCTGCAAGATTCTGAATACAAAACAGCCCCAGGACTTAAAACCACACAGAAAGATCAAGTAATGGTATTTCCTACACTTCAAACAGGTATGAGAATCAAAAAAAATCACAGGTTTGGGTTGGAGAAGACCTTAAAGATCATCTAGTTCCAACCCCCTGCCACGGACAGGGATGTCTCCCACTAGATCGTGTTGATGAGAGCCCCATCCAGCCTTTCCTTGAATACTTCCAGGAATAGGACATCCACAATTTCTCTGGGAAAACTGTTTCAGTGGCTAAATTATGAGTAATTTAAGTTTGGATGCTAGAGCCAGTGCCGGGCGGAGGCAGCACCACACGACGCTGGGAACCAGCAGAAAAAGCAGTGGGGATCCATTGTCCTGGAAAGCAAAGCTCCCTACTGCTGTTCCTGTGGCTCCTGAAGGGTGCACAATAGTTGAACTGCAGGAAAAGGGCAGGAGAAACAATTCCTGGAAGATGATGATGGTTTAAATAACTTTTAAAGTACACTGTTACCGGCAGGGTAAATGGCAGTCATGCTAAACTTGGCAGCAATTTTCTCACTGAGGCTGAGCAAAGGTTTTACCCCACCTCAGGGGCTGGGATACTTTCCAGCTGTTTTCACATTATTTTCTAAATGACTGACAAAGAAAAAAAAAAAAAAGCAAAACCAAAACAACAGCAACAACAACAACAAAAAAAACCACAACAGGCTGGATGTTACAAAGTTGCTTTAAAATTCAACTTTTTAAAGTGTTTTCATCAAAAGAAAACAGATGAGTCCATCAAAAGCGGACAGATGACTCCCACGTACAAAATTATATAAGCATCTAAAACCCAGAAAGTTTCACCTCAGAAAGCTTTTCAAAATACAAGACTTAATGAAGTCTCTCAAACCCAATGTAAATGAGAGCAGTCCAGAAGAAAACTCCCACTGAGTATTTCCCTTGTTTGCTATGACTTCTTTTATCATTCTCACCTTCATCCTCCATGAATGTTCACATCTGTCACTCTTTATCCAAAGGCTGATGATTTCACAGGACATTTGGGTCAGCGCAACCAAATGTTTCCCACCCTGCTGGGAAGATGACAGCAGCACTTGGACACCAATTTTGCCTGACTGCATCTAGGTTTCCAAAAATTCAACAGATATCAAAAAAAGGCGACCTTTTAGGGGATGAAAGGCTCTCACCTATCCCACAGAAATGTACCAGAAATTCTTCTCCCAACACCTCAATACAGACTCTGTTAGAGAAGAGCATGGGTAGAGATAACACTACTGTAGGAAGTTATTAATTCCTACCCAATTAGGTGATTGAAACTCCTGTTGTGGAAGTGAAGGGGTAACAGACCTGCTTTCCCAAGAATAAATGCCACATGGCATAACTTGAAACAGCACTGAAACCATTGCCTTCTACTAAAACCTGTACTGAATCTCATTTGTGTACACCTTACCTAATCTCTCTCCTTGAAGAAAATGTTTTAGGATTAAGTTATCTGTCATTTAGAGATCAAATTAATCTCATTACTGCAAGCTATTAAAGACCATTTTCCAAGGACAAAAGCTGATTTTCTTAAATACTGTATGTGTCTCATTCTAATGCTGGAGAGAATGCTTTTGCCACCAGAAAAAGACAGAACACACAAAAAGGGATGCTGTTAAATTTACAGTACTGCTAGAAAAAAATACTTCCATTCCCAGGATGCTAACTCCAGTGTATCTTCCAAAAATGAGATAAATTCAGGACCATTTGCTTACTGCATGCTTAGAGGTACACTCTATTTTTACCTGAAACACTCAGGCTCAACAAAATAATGCTATTTTTATTAAATAGCGACTGTAGAACCATGAGTTATCTTTGTAATATTTTGCAGTGCTTGATTCCCAGCATCCTCAAAGAATCCATGCCAGGAGTCTGCATGACTTAAATGCAACCTCTGCACATTTCTGGTAGATCAGAAGGGATGTCAGGAGGGACAACGAGCAGCAAGTCATGCAAGTCGGATGTAAAATACTTTTTCCCAAAGACTCAAGAACTTGAGCTGGTGACTGGCTCAACTTGTGGAATGGCTACAGGAAGGAGCCAGCTTTTGGAATGTCTCTAGCTGTGAGAGGCTGGGACCAATAAGGAAGATCTGTGCTTGAGAGCAGATAACAATTACAGATTTGGCATTGTGAGCTGGCACAGCAATCCAGCCAAAACACCCTCATGTAAAAGGTCATTAAGGCAGCCTGATACGACTGACAGATGCCTTCCACAGAGGATACTGCAACTCTAATATAGATTGTTCAGAAAAAAAACCCACAACTAAACAATGGGACATAAATGTCGACAGTTTGCCAACGCTTTTCATAAGGATTGATAGGAGAAAAATGAAATTCATCTCTAAGGAATCATTTTAAATTAATTTTAATAGATGGTAACAGGCTGACAGTCCTCTGAAAACAGCCAGCAGATGTTCTAGCACTTTACCAAGTCCCTGTGCCTAACACTGGGTATGCCAGTTGCACAAAATCCATCTTCTGGATGGAGATCTGTTTCTGCAGTTAGAATACTAACGATGGCTCTTCGTGGGTTTTGACTTCCACCGGCGTGTTTAGTTCTGCTGTGGATTGCAGAGCACGAGCAAGTGAGCAGATTTAAGATTTACTAGAAAGGACAAGAAGTTGCCTTTTTTATGGTACGCCGCTATCAACAGATAACCTTTGTTCTATCTATCTGCTCATCGTAAGGTAAAATGCATCTAAATTACTAAGAAACTGCTCAAATACAATTGAGAAGATCAGAACAATTTATGCAAGCTGCTCAAATGCACTGATGCATATGAAGTCTCCCAAACCATTTATTGTCAAAATGTCAATGCTAAATGCATAAAACTGTAACTTATTTTATCCCATTAATTAAGTAATGTGTGCACAGCACTTTGAAAATGTAAAAGCACTTTCAGCACTGGGAGCTAAGCAGTATTATTTTCACTCATGTGGATGCGCTATATGAATCATACATAATAATCACTTCTTGTGGAAAGTATTTTTGGTTCACTGCCAAAGCCTAACCTAGAGATGTGGCACTTCTGTTCAGTAAAACATCTTTAAATGGTCCTATTTGGACTCCAGCTGGAAATTTTCTGCAACACATTCATTACTGAGTCCTTCACAATATATACCAGGTACACAGTTCCTTCATAACTCCGTAATTAACTTTGTATAGAGAGATTGTAAACATTTTCTTGCATTTTCCTCATTTGCACAAAACATTTGAGAAGAGTGGTTCACTGATGTTAGCCGTGATTTAACTCATTCTCTTTGACCTGTTCAAGGTGTAGCAGGTGTCATGGATGCAACACAGGATTGGGATTCCCTTTCGCCTTTGTGAGAGCTGTAGATCTCAGATTATTTACTGATCTCCTGGCGAAGAGGAGATCACGTGAAAAGGTGATTACGCAAGAACTTGATGGTACCATTATTATCTATCCCTACCATCACTGTGATTTGCTTCCCTCTAATACCTCTCTGACTGGACTTTGTTCTTCCTCCCCCTCTAGCTTTGTGACTGAGGAGATGCAATGTCAATGCGTTTTCCTTCCCAATCTTTCTCTCTCTCAGAGAGCTTTCACAAGGGTCATGTTTTGTACCTACAAGCACATCTGCTGCATCTGTCTTGATAAAAATAAGCCTGGCTATCCCTGCCTTGCACAAAATTGCTTCCCCGTGATCACACTTGCAGGGGAAAGTCTAAAATAACCAGAAACCAAAAAAACTACATCATTCTCCTGATTAGTTAAGAGGAACAGCGATGACTTACAGCTGGCCTGAGTATCACCTGTGAACAGGTCAGGCCCATGTTTCCAGCTTCCTGGCTGACCTGGTGGAAATACACTCCATCCCTGTTATAGCTCTCAAATCAGGAGATATTTTATGCATGCCTTATATTTGCTTAAAGACACCTCCCCATAATATAAATTAGTCTGTGTGGGATTAACCTAGCCAAGAATTTCTCTGGTAAAAGCTTTTCCGGATGTTCAGATTTAAAGAGTTTTCAAGAACCTTGTCTGTAACACACTGCACCCATCTCTATTAACAACTCCCCTACTATCCCCTTGATCACTGATAGGTATGTTTATTTAGCATCATTTGTTATTCTCCAATTAATGGAGAAAGGAAAACAAGAGTGGGAAATATCTGATGTGGTCAACATTGCTTAGTAAAGTTTGGACCAATTCGTTCCACTCGAAACAGAGAAATTAATTCTGAGATTTTTAAAAAGAAAGAAAAGAAAGGAAGAATATTTGAACTGACAGGCTTTGAACAGATTTTTTTTTTTTTTTTTTTTTTTTTTTTACAGGGTTTACTGTGTCAGCTTACAGACTTTTCCAGGGGGCAGCTACACTGCATACCTTATCCATAAGGCAAACACAGAGAGATCCCGCAGCAGCTCCCAGCATCATGTGGCTGTGCAGGACTTGCACGGCCAAGCTGAGCTTTGGGGGGGCCCCATGCTCAAAATGAAGGGTGCTCCCAGCCTGTCAAAAAATCGCTCAGCTCCTGCTCTAATTCTGCCTGGCTCTGTAGCGAGCTCTCAGTCTTTCCCACTCAGAAAGCAACATCTTTGTCTCATTTTAGCCAGACAGAAATGGGGAAAGAGCAGGGAAGGCAGAGGAGAGTCAGCTGCTGTGACACAGTGGGCTGGTGCACGTCAGTGTGGCTCCTGGAGGGCTACAGCAATTTCCCACAGCAAAGCCTCTCTCCTGGCACCTCGCTTTCCAAAGGTTCAGTAATACTTAGTGTTAAAAAATCCACATGGCACTGTCAGGATTCCAGATATATACATCACTCAATAATAATAAGTCACAGACTTATGTAATACTCTGCACTAGCTGAATATCTGCTGCAGGTGGAGGGGGAACAGAAAAAAGAATAAAAGCATACCTCATGCAAATGCAGTAAACAAACCATTTAAATTCCAACACAACCAACACCCAGAAGTGATGTGAGTCTATCTGGCACCTCTTTTTAATAACTCCAGCCTATTCCCTGCAACCTTAAGTGCCGAGAGAACAGGGAATTCGGGTCAAGGGAAAAAATTACCCTTTCTTTTCTCACAGAAAGGGTAATTTGTGGCCCTTTTCCACACCGCGCAGCGAGGACATGACTGTAACACCTACGGAGTCAAGCAGCTCCTTCCAGATTCGTGACTTCTGATTTCGCCCGCAAGCACCCGTGGAGCATCCACAAAGCTGATCCTGGAGACAACTCCACCTGATTCAGCCTCTGGCTCCAACGTTCAGTAGTCCCATGTTGAAACCCACACAGCATGTCCCTGCACTTACATTATTCAACCAAATTGTTACTTGCTGTTGATCGTGTCATACCCACCCAAAGCTCCACATTCTTGTGTCCGGTAACTCACTCAAATTTCACTTCTCTAAGACTAATGGGCTGAGAGATAACTTGAAATGTCTAAATCTCTGAAAAGCCAAATCAGTTTTCTCAAACGTCTTCTCTTGTAAAAATATCTCCTCCAGGACTGTGATTTTTATGCCAAGTGTCAAAGCACGGTGACTGTATATGGTTAAATTACAACTCTCTAAAATGTGGATTTATAATACAGACAATGGAAGTCCTGTAATTGTAACATTTCAAATGTGCCACCCCTAAAAATGCCAGTTTTCAAGGGATGTCATCTGATGGTTTGAGCTGCCTCTTGATCAATGGCAAGCTGATACTATCTTGGAGGAAGAAGACTTCTATTATTTTTCAGTGACTGTGCAGGAGGAAGGTGGCATCCTCCTCTTTAGAAGGCAACTCTGCCTACTAAAAAATTCTGTTGTGTGATTGAACTTCTGTGGGATTAACACAGCGTTTTGTTCATACTGCCTTGTGCTGTCTGCAGAACTAAAAACATACTGTGGCTGTAAACACCATATTTACAGCCTTAATCATGATGACATCTTAAAAAAATCACAGCATTTCGCATACTAATAAACGTGGGCATCTCTTCTGCCTTGTAATTTCTGAGCTTTTAGGCACTCCGGTCGTGCTCTCACCTGCGTTTTACAACTACAAAAGACTAGAGCGTATTATAAACACGCGTGAAATAGCTTAAAAAAAAAAACCTCTGTCTTGCAAGCCTTCAAGATTCCAGCTTTCAGAGAAACATCAAGATAAACACCAAAGCAGAGGCAGATGAGGTTGAAACTCCCCAATACGATTTGCAAGGCTGCTCTGGTTGTGACCTGTTCACACTGAGCTCAGTTGGGCTTCTTTAACTGTGAGGGGAGTTGGGCCAGGCTCAGCTGTGATCACCACTGCTCCCTTCTGCCATCACCTCTATACAAATGTCCCCAAATGGATATTTTCTCTTTACCGTGCCGAAAAGGGAAGAACCATCTTATTTTTTCGGTAGAATGGGTTCATTTTCTCCTGGAACATCGAAGGAGCAGCTCTGATGATTTGAAGCAGCAGGAGAAGGAACGGCTCTGGAAACAAGACTTGTTTTCCTGCTGCACTTTTCTTGCCACATGCTGCAGGATGTACTGCCACTTGGATCTGTGTTTCTAGGCTTCCCTTCTCTGCAGAGCTCTTTCACAGGAGCCTGGAATGCTGCACTGGGGGAATAATTCCAGTGAAATGAAGAACCTGCCGCTGCAACGCTGCCAGGCATGGAGCAAGCCAAGGAGCTGCAGTCAGCTGGAGCTTCCAGCCACACAGCTATCACTACCCCAACTTTTCCTTCACTAAGAAAAAAGGCTCAAGAAAACTCAAAAATAACCTTGAGAGGATTTTTCCTGTAGCCTTGGAAGCCTTTGTGGGGCTTCCTATCTATGTCCTGACCTATTATCAGGGTTTATCTGGAAAGGTAATTACTTCAATCATATTGCCTGTTGCCAGCTCCTGTGAGTGTGAATTACTTGATCTGAGGGTCCAGGTGTGAGCTGAGCTGAGAGGTGTTGCAGATAGGATTCCTTCAGTGACCATCAGTACAACTTGAAGAGAAAATGTTGTTTTTCAATAAATAGCACAGCCACAGACAGGTTTTGAAGCCTGAAAGCTACAAGAAGTAGCCATTAAAAATATTTTTTGATCGAGAGAACCAGAATGTGATTTCTGTTGAAATAAGACAAATCTACAAATCACAGTTTTTAGGAGTTTTTATGGGTTTTTTACCCCATCATAACTTTCAGAACAATCTACTTGTTGTGTCTATTTTAAAAGTTCAATCTGCCTAAATCGGTGCTAATTTGATTTAATATTTTTTATCGTTCTTTTTTTTTTCCTTTTTTCTTTTTTCCCCCATTTTTTTCCTTTTCTCTTTTTCCTTTAATCTTTTTTCTCTCCTGTGAAGCCAGGCTACAGCAGCTCATCAAAACAATTTTGAATTTCCCCTTTACACTGCACTAAGTGAGGCGATCAGTAAAAAGGGGAATGGTGAATTACAGCACTTTCCAGTGCAGTTTGAACTATCGTGGTGTAAGAGAAACACTATTGCTTACTTTTAAGCCTCCTCTCTATTAGGAACAGACTTCTGATTTTGGGAAATCAATAATAAAAGGTAGCAGAACGCACAGCACAGCCCACATTCCTCCTCCTCTTCCCACCCCCGGACCCCTGCCTGATTCTCTCCACAAAAGCCCCAAAACAGGAAAGGGCAGAACCACACATTGAAGTGGAAGATCATTGCTGATGTGCAGGGTGGAAAATTTGCCCTGTGGGCCACATTCTTCTTCAGTGCTGAATCTGCATCAGAAACAGCATCCACAAAATACTGTTTTAATTTCCTGACAGAAAAAAAAAAAAAAAAAAAAAAAAAAAAAGGTCTTGCAATGCTTGTTTTAACATAATTTTTTACTTTTCGTTTTTTGTATCTCAGCTGCCTTCAGTGCCTGAAAATTAATTCCTTAAGTAGTTTAACAAACATCTTTTCTTTTTCAAAACAAAGGCTTTTGCTAGAGGCCAAAAGAGCTTCAATTTTCAAGCTGTGGGGTCCTTTCCACTTCCTTTGTCTGGCTCATGATTTTAGGGGCCAAAAGGCATCAATTTAACAGCAAGGGCGGTGGTATTGAATTACCAAAGCCGGTGTGTTGGGAGGCTGTTTGGGTCTCTGCTTTTTTCTGGTGGGTTATTTTTGGAGGATAGCTGTTTTTCAAGGCCCACACTATGAAAGCCCTGCGGACAATGCCAAATCTCCAAGAACAGATATACACAAAACACGTCATAAAGCATATTTAGGCAGACATTGTACATTATATACCACGTAAGATGCCCAGCCAGCCTTCCAAGAAAAACAGCAACACCGAGTGAAGCCGGGCCAAGGATTTTCTCATTAGCATGAGCAGAGGTTAGGCAGGCACACAGCATTTCCCCCGTCTGTTTCCATTTACAGAGGCAACCACTCCTAGGAATATTATACCTAATACACCGCTGGATAGTCTACAAAGAAATTGTTGTGTTTTTTTGGTTTTTTTTTTTTCCTGTCTTCTGTTGCTAAACTCCTCTCTGCTTGGTATTTATGTGATTTCCCCTGAAAGCGGTGAGGCTTACCCTAATATGACACTGCTTTTCTTATAGTCTGACAGGTAATGGCCATCCCAGGCTGGTATTAAAACACCAATTTCTCTGGTGGCTCTCTTGTTCAAGCAACTACCTCTGGCCCTTGTCTGAATGCATCCTGTTGGAGTCCAGGGCATTCCTTTAGCTGCTCCGGAGGGTCAGAGACCTGGACAGGGGGGTCTGGGACCCTGGCACAGAGCCCAGAGGGACATTGGCTTTGATCCCAGTCCATGGGAAAGGCTTCCTGCACTGCGGGATGGATTGCAAGCCACAAGAGTGTTAAAGAGAGGAGTTTAGCTTATCATAGGGTGAGAAAACAGTAGATTTGGGTTTGTAGTATAGAAGTGAATGGGAGCAAGATGAAGGATTTGGGGCGTTGTCTCTTGCTTCTTTTTTCTTCTTCCCCAACTCCATTTCCTGCAGTGATGGTGGCACAAAGTAGTTTAAGGAGATTGGGTCAAAGTAGGGGTGACCTGTTTAGTATAAGTGATAGGTATTGGCAAATAATGATAAATAAAGAACACGTAGCAATTAGTATAAAAGATAGCGACAGCTCAGTGCGAGGAGGAGTCACCAGATGCCTGAGCAGCTGCACAGACCTTTGTTGGGCACTGAGAAAATTGTAAGATAAGAAACAATAAACAAAGCGCGCAACCTTGAAAAATCAGAACATGAAGACTCCGTCTCTTTCTTGCATTTGGCTCAGAGCTTTGCAGAGCTAAAAGACTCTAAAACCACCTGAATCTCAGAACTATAAACTGAGAGCATCCCTTAAGTGTTTGATGGCAAATGTTTAAATACATAAGAGGGGAACAAAAATAGCTAGCAAATATCGGGAGATGATTATGTGGTTAAACCCATAAATGACAATGCTATTAGAACAGTCAGAGGTATTTTTAATAAAGTAATCACAAACAGATAAATAGCTTGGAAAGCAACAGAGGATTTTTCTCTTCCAAAGCAATGGGATTTTCAGCAGACCCTAAGCAGTCCTCATCCAAGTGGAAATGTGCTTCTCTATCTCCATCTCCTCTGATCGCCTTGCTCCTCAACATAAAGGGAAATCAATTAGAGGACTTCTTATCGAGACAGGCCTCAAGAGTCAGTCACTGTGATCACACCTATAATCCTTCAGGAATCTATTTCCAACAACTACACCATCTCCAATGCAACTGGCACATTGTTTAGAGCTGCTCTGCAAAGCCTGTGATATAGGGAAGGAAATAAAACCGGATATGGGAAGGAAATAAAACCAGATATGGGGTATCCATGCTGACCTCCTGCTGCCAGGTTTGACTCAATACCAAAGGTTATTGCACTAAAATAATGCTTCTGACTGCATTTCTAGGATGGAGACCTCCGTTTTTAGAGAAAACGCTTTGATTCTCTGCACAGTGGTTTCTCTCATGCTCATTCGGATGACCAATTAAGTGAGCAAGGGCGCTGGAAGGCTTAAGCATGGATCTCTGGGTTCCCCTGGCATGCCAGGGACCTGCTGCTAGTAATACTGGTGGCAGTTCCCTGAGCTGAAACTCCCAGTGTGATAGCAGCTTCTGATCTGATGAAAATTCCTCCCTCACTGCAGCAAAACACCCCACCGTTTAGAAGTTTTGAATGTGCTAACAGCTAATTTATTAAAGGACTCCTGCCATGTCCATGTTTACAGGGCTCAGACTGCATACAAAGGAAAAGACTATTCCAGACACATAAGGGGAGAAGAGGAGAGCTGTATTTTAGGAAAGGCAGCACAATGTGCCAGAAGAAGGGCTGGACTGATGAAAAGAACAGCTATGATTTTGTGCTGAGAATTCTTTCAGCTCTGACTAAAAATGAGCACAAATACGGATTGAAAAAAGACGAATAAAGGAGAATTAGATGTATTTTACAAATGGTGAAATAAAATGAAACAAGTTCAGGCGGCAAGTCTTGAGAAATGTGAAAGTTTCCGGGATGCTTACGTATGGTAATGAAGGCAAATGTACATTGTGGGCAGACAGATATTTAACCAGTGTCCTCTTGTAAAGTGCTGTCTCTTTTTAGAAAGGTTCATTCTTTAAATCACTATAAATCTCAAGATAAAATTTCCCAGCCCAAAAACTAGTCTCTGCCCCCAAATCAGGGGCATAAAAGGACCGAGGAGAAATGGAGGCTCCATCTTCCAAAGAATTCTGCTTTTAACTAAGAAAATAAGATACCTTCCACAAATTTTGAACAACCCCCCCATCTTCTGAGAAAAAAATGCTGTAACAGACATTTTCAGCCATCTCCAATGAGCAATCACATTCCAGATGTCTCTCTCTGACAAGCTGTTAGAGTGCAAAAGCCTAAAAAAGAAGTCCAAGAAAGAAGTAGGTGTCCTCCACATCTAACAACATTACCTCATTACCTGCAGGTAAATATTAGGCACAGCCTGAGTTTAGAAAATAAAGTTAAGTGCAAGGAGTGCCTGGTTAACAAGCTAATAAGCTAAATAATTATGCACACTTTCCAGACACTAACACCTACATGTTAAGATTTCCAACTCCTATCTGTGCTCTCCTTTCACTGAGGATTGTTCGTAAAATAATCTTAACAACTTTGGCGTATTCATTTAATTTAAAGATTTACACTTTAGCTTCCTTTTAAAATCCCATTGTTGTAAGCAAACCACTTGATGTGTTGTCAAGTGATAATCTAATGAGGACAGTTTTCCAGTGGGCTTTAAGTAGCTGAGGGGAAAGAAGTAAAAACATGGATGGAACACCATGCTGAAGGTATGTTTATCTTTTTGAGGTACTTTTATCTTTTTAAGGTACTGCCTTTTCCCTGGGCCTCTGATGTATGCTTTATTGAAACACGTTTCTGTAACGAGCCCCCATAAATATGATGACATCACCCCTTCCTCACTTCATTCTGCCCATATTTGAGGTATCAGTTTAAAATCCATTCGCAACGTTTTTGGCTCTGTGAATAAATTTACACCTTAAGTAGCATTAATTACGAGCAGCAACGTTCTGCTCCTTGCTATGCACAGTCAATATCATCTACAGACGTCTAGATTAACAACTCCTTGTGCCTTGGTGGGAGCCCAACACAAATGGCATGTGGTCCTTCCAGCACAGCACAGCCATGTGTGTGATGGGGCTGCCCTGTGCACAAGGTCTTCCTCATTCAACTTCACCTTTTACCTCCTATCCCTTACTCTTTCTAGCCCCCCAAAATCCTTGACTGTGTACTGTGAGTAATCCTTTCTCTTTGAAGGAAGCTGCTCACAGCACTACTCCACCCCTTGAAGTCTTGTTCCGTCCCCATTTGTCCAAGCTGTAATCCTGTCAGTGCCTTGCGACTCCCCTGACTTTTAAAGCAGTCAGACCTCAGTGTGTTGGTTACTTCCATCATCTGAAGCAGTCCCAATACATCCATCTACCTCAAAATGCTTAACAGTCATCTTCTATCTTCAGTTTTCCCCCAAACATGCCTTATAAACAGGTTTATATCCAACTTCTCCACCAAGGACTCCTGAAGTTCTCCAATCTCCCGAAGCTGGTCATCTGTCTTTCTAGTGCTTTAGCTCCCTGCCCCAGAGAGATGCCTAAACAACATGTTCCACTACCATTCTTCTCAAGGAGAAGAGTTTTAAGAGGACCTTAATGCCCCGCTTTGGATGTTCTGCTTGCTAAGCTTTGTTAGTGCCTGGTATGATGGATCACAGGCTGATGTGGCTCCACAACCCTACCAGGAAAGCCAAGTGGTGGTGTCCACAGTGGGGACACTGGGAAAAAAATCAAGTACCAGAAAAAAAGGACAAGAAAAAAAACTATTCTGGAGGAACAGACAGAAGAGGATTAAACCTTGGGGTTTAAGCAATAGGACATTGGTACACTCCTCACAGCAGTTCCAGGGCTGTGAAGTCACTTGAGGGGTGATTTTGGTGCTCAGCCTATGGATTAGTTGTACTTCTGCAGCTTTGGATGAATTTATCTCTCTCACCTCATCTGCAGCTCATTCACTCTGATATTGGCTGGCAGCATTACTGGGCTCACCATCTCTTTAGCCATCACATTATTGGCCCTATTAAAAAGCATTCCACACCACTCTTCTGAGGTTTCTTAAATTGCTCTATTTCACTTAAAAAAAAAAAAAAGTCTGTGCTATTCGATGTGAAGTCATCCATAATTACAAGGGACCGAAAATGCATCAAAAATAACTTGACATACTCTTTGTTTCTATACTCTTGCATGGATGCTCTAGGCTGAGAGGCCAAACTATTTTAATATCCACTTGAAAGGTGCCAGAACACATGCCTCCTGATAAATTACATGGAGACCAATTCCACATTTATGGATGATACTTTGCTAAAAGTCACCACAAGGTCAAAGAAAGAGAGAACAAATATTTATACATCACCCTTCTAAAGCGTAGCAAGGGAAAAAGTCACGATGCGTCATGAAAAAAAATTCTGCTGTCTCCTCTTTCTGGAGCTCCTCTGAGGACTATGGCAATTTCACCTGATATTCAAAAGAGTCTGAATTATTTTGAAGCACCTTTCTGATGTGCTTTCAGAGATTCCACCTCTAACAAGCTGCTTCCTTTGGTGCTTTTGATTCTTTTTCCTAAGGTGCTGGAGGTTTGGATGGCAGTCATGAACCATGACTTCTTGGTACTGCATTTCCCTGTTTGTCCAGTATATTCCCGGAAATTCTGGTCATCCTCATAAGGACCATAAAGACTATGGTTGTCACCATGTGAGGATGTAGACATCCACCTCCAATCTTGATAAGGAGCCATAATACCAAATCTAAACTGGTTAAAGGATGTTGGTGGGGTTAGTGGTTGCGGTTGTTTCTTTTAATTTATTTTAAGTTCTAGCTTTTGTTAACCAAAAAATAAAACAAAATAAAATAAAATTTAAAAAAAAAAAAAAAAAAAAAAAGAGGAGACCAGTACTGATCAGTTATCTCCAAAAGTACATTTAAGTTCAAGAGTCAAAGCACTGATTTTTGCCAGTCTCAAAAAATGATACTGAAACAGAAATGGCAGAAACAATGTCCGGGGCAGTGTCACTGAAGAAAAACATCATATTTGTTCACTGGCTAAGTCCAGAAAATTCTGCCATCATTTGGTACCACTGAAACTTAGGTCTGCCTTTTCCCAACAGTTAAACAACATTTAAAGATCTGTTGCTTATGCTCTCTCTAATCACCTGCTCTGAGCCTGTGGCTGGGGACTAATTACAGAAACTACTAAAAAAACCCCAAAACATACATTGTGCTGCGTATTTTACTGAAAATATTCTATAATGAATTTGAATTGGCAAAGAAAAGTTGGGTATTTAAATTTCCTAGCAGAAATGTGGATTTATGAAAATAAGCCCCTAGGATGGGAAGAAAATACTGGTACCTGCATGCTAACAAGATTTCTGACATTCGTACTGCTGTGGGTGAAATAAATGACCCCAAACTCCTCAGTCTGGGCACCAGACCTGCCTTTGAACATTCAGAGAATTGTAGACTAGTTCCAACGTGACTACTGGTGCTCAAGGCCAGGCTGGATGGTGCTCTGAACAATCTGATCTAGCTGAAAGTGTCCCTGCGCAGGGCAGAGCGTTTGGAACTGGATGAGCTTTAAGGTCTCTTCCAACCCAAACTGTTCTCTGATTCTATGAGTACAAGCTGGATGGAACAATTAATCCCAGAGAATAAACAGTAATTATGAAGTTTCACACTGCTTTGAAGGACCAGTGTGAGGATGGACAGGGTTTTTTGATGTTTTCTTTAACTATTTTTCATCCAGTTACCCTAGTTTTAGGCAGCTATAGCATTCCTTTCAATGTGATGGAAAGAGAATTTGTAATTCTTAACATATTGATGTCAAAATCATCATACCATACCTGGCAGATGGCTTGATAAATAAACTAAGAACATCAATAAACACAGAAAAGAGCTGTTCTCTAAAGAGGGAAGTATGGTCCCACTCTCAGCTAGCACATGTCGTGCAGCTCTGGCATATGCCAAGGACACCTGTGAGATATTCCGGCCTGCTCCAGAGAGGAGCTTGGCTTGCTCATGGCTTCCTTCCCTTAGATCACCTCAGGTGTTCCCTACGTAGGCAAGAAGAAAAACTCATGAGAGACTGAGAGTCTTTGAACCCCTCTCTTGCCACATGTGTGGATGTGTTCATGTAGGACTGGGGTGCATGTGGTCCCTGAAGGAGCTGGGGACTCGCTCTGCCCTTATTTCCCTGTTTCATAGGGCAGCTTCTTTCCATAACCATGACTCCTGTGCCTCCCTTCCAGCACCAGAACGGCCCCAGCTTGTAAGGAACTTTCACCATGTACACTGGGGAAAACCTTTTCCTCAGCCTCTAATGCCAAGCTGCACAGAAAGGGAGGAAAATTTGCACCGGTGTCAGCCAGATGCAAAAGCAGAAAGACAAGGCAATTCTGAAGGGTGGATTTACAATCAGAAAATTCCCTCCTTTTACTTCACACATTAGAGAAAAAAAGAAAACCTGAGAATAAAGGAGTCATTTCTGCTTTCCTGCACAGAAAGGCAAAAAGCAGCTTCAGCTACCAACCTCGTTATTTTTGCATCCTTCCAAACTACGGCTCAAACAAACTGCTCTCAGTTCTAACATTTGTTTCTGGTTTCAGACTGGTAGAAATCTAATTTCCTTCTCCTCAAGAGCAAATGTCAGCACAAGAGGGACCAGAAATTTGTTACTTGACACCTGCAGCAAAGAGCTAAATTGAGAGTGATATTTCAAAGGGGTACTTGGGAGGTATGGGCTTAAATTTGCTTAAAAGGCAAGCAGGCTTGGGTACGGTCCTCCTGCACACTGCCTCTAAAACACATCCCCTGCCCCCTGGACTGATCCAAGAAAAGGAAACCGCTGGAACTGCTATGACTGGACCCACGTGGGCCAAATGTGGTGTTTTAGGAAATTTTGTGAGTCTGGCTCAGAAATAAGTATTATGATTTTACACTTCCAAAACACGTAGACCAGAAGAGCCTGCCTAGCTTCTGCACAGAAACAAATAGTTTGGGTTGGAAGGGATGTTGAAGAACATCTTGTTCCAACTCCCCTGCTGTAGGCAGGGATGCTGCCTTCCACTGGACTGGGTTGATCAGCGCCCCATCCAACAGAAAAAACAATTGGCAATTAAAATGAGTTTTTGATTCAGGACCACTCCAAAATGAATTCCTGATAATGAGACACGAACAGCACCCCCAGTCTTCCTAGCCTTGCTTTCGTGTCCAGATTCCTATGCCATGGCAGGCAATCTGCCTCTGACTTTTCCAAGAAGAAATCAGCATCCAGGCTGTGAGCTACTAGATGCAACCCAGAAAATTTTATGCCATCCTGCAAATTAGCATTGGGAAATTCACTATTTAAATGCAGAATACCGGAAAATTTCTGATATTTATGGATATTTACTCTAGTTCATCTGTAAAATGCACTATTTTTACCCAACAGCTAGGCAGTGAGCTACCTGTAGTCTGGTACTCCAGACTGAGAAAGCAGCTAAATCCTGGCCAGTTCTGACTCCTTGTAACAAAGCACACAAATTATGTCTCTTTTATCACTTAACTGATAGGACTTGTGTAATTCTTGTGGTACAATTGCTTGGCACAATTCCAAAATGTGCAGTGCCGTTTTCTCATGTTGAGAACAGGTCCCTGAGCTTTAAAACAGAAGTTTCCAGTGTGATTTAAGATGCCAAAGTTCATTTTCAATTGTTGCATCAATCTAAACAGAAGTGTTTCTTATTAGTATATAAACAAACACACAGTCAGGGCAACTGAGTTACAGAAACATAAGCAGAGAACCAGGTAAGATTAAAACTCAAATAAAAATCAAATTGCCTTCCTTTTTGTCCCCTGCTACAAACAGAGGGGCATAAGAATGTGTACTGTATTTCAACTTACTAGAGCAGAAAGTATGCAAATTAGCATTGCTTCCACAAATGCAAAATGACAAAGCAAAACTAAACCGATGCTACAGATTTTAAATGGATCTAAACTGGCACAGCTCCATTAAAGTCATAGGGATGAAGGTTGGAAGGCAGTCATCTCCCACACAAAAATAGCAGTATTTGGATAGGCTAATAGTTATTAAAAATTCCACTGGCGTGGAGTTGCTTTAATCTTCAAATCAAGCCACGTCTCAGAGGTACTAACTGGAAGATTGCCATCACTTTCAGCACCCTCTTCTAAAGTCACTACAGGACCAATAATTAATCCAAAGGGAAGATTATGCACATGCAATAGTACAAACATATTAAAAGTTCTGACTTCACTAAGGGGGAAAAAAAAATAAAATAAAAATTGCCCATAGCCTGCCACCCACAGGGGCCATTCTACTATTTTTAAGTCAATTAGTTTAGCTTGTCTCAAAATTCAACCCTCTCTATCCTCATTGGTGGTGACAAACAGTTTACCGGACATATTATTCTTTTAACAGCCCATTAGAATTGGAATTAATCAGTAACAAAGAATCGAAAGGTCATTTATCATCAATTTCTTGAAATACCAGACAGAAGACAAAATCCATCTAAAGTATCCAGAAGGATTGCAATTAATGTAAATAGGATATCTTAGAAAACTGAAAGAGAAACCCCAGCAGCACCTGTATTTGTGGATCATTATTAGCAAGAAAATGGGAATCACTCTTTCCTAGCTCCTATAGGAGAGAAAGCCCAAATTATATTTTCTTAACTTTTAAAAGTGGAAACACATTCAAAATCCATTAGGATGATTCTCAGACACCATATTTATGAGGGGCACTGAGGTGCCAAGAGCAGGAAGCACCTGACCCACAGATCCTATATGATACATAGTACACATATTTATCAAAATATCACATAGTATCTAAGTATACTATATGCAAGAGCAGCATTTAGAAGGCGCCATATTCACTATTAAATGTGGTTGTTTTCCAAGACAATGACTGCACAGATCTAGTAAATATTCACAGAAATCACGTATTTCATTATCACTCACTCGTATTGGTCTTTTCCAGAAGTGTTGAATTATAATAAAAATAATCAGATGCGTTTTAGCGGGGGAAAAGAAGTTAAGCATTCTGCATGAAAAATTAATAATTATGCATAATTACAACATAGAAATTACCCAATAAATAATCTCATCAAATCCTATAAGGATTTGATCCTATAAGGAAGATGCCCCTAGATGCCTTTAGCTAAAACTAATTGAGTTGAATAGGAAAATAGTCTGAAAATATGAAGAATTTATCAGAGAATGACAAGTTCTTTATACAGTTTTGAACCACCTTATAGTTTCTATGCCATGGACATTACTCTTTAAAAACAAAAAAAAACCAAAAAACCTCTGCAGAAATATTACCATTACTTACATTTTATAGTGATTTTTCATAAGGAAAATAATCTCATATTTGGGGATATATTTACTACATAAAAAATACTTGAACACATGCACATTAGTCTGGGGGAAAATAAATGAAATGGGTATTTAAAAAATATGAGAATCAAAATGAATGGAAGTTCTTAAAGACTTGATGCAACAAAAATCCTGACTAAAATGGATCAAGGAATATTGTCTATAGCCCACACCTTGGAGGCTGTTAAAAAGACAGCCATAAAGATTGGATAAAGATCCTTTTAGGCATACATGCAGACCAGCTCTAGCCTGCTTTTTGCACCATGGATCCTGCCAAGGTCAGGAAGGGAGAGCCAAGGGAAGAATTAACATTCAACACTATATAATTTAGGTTAGAAGCTAAGAAAGGTGATCAAGTTAATGCAAGTTAACAACTCTCAGCTCCTCACCTGAGCACAGTAATTCAACCCTCCCAGCACCAGAGATTTGTAAGTGAAAGAGTAACCGGCAGCACATGAATCCCGTTACTTTTATTCATGCCCACTTATTACACAGCATCATAAGCCACTTAAAATGGAGCATTACGGAAAACACACGCATTTTTTTCTATATGGACAAATCAGAACCAGTGACAGGAGCTTCTAATAGTACCTGAACCTAGGCAGATCAAAAAGTTTTATAAAAGCATTAAAGCCTCAATAATCTGAATTAGTGTGGAGAAGCCTCAATTAGTCAGTTTCTTTCCTTAGGGAAATCTCTCCTCTCTATGTTTATTTTAATTAAATACCTAACAATGCCACTAAAACACATCCCTGGCTCTGTGTGGGAAGTGAGGCAGTTAAAACAACTTTCTTCTCTTTGAGGATACACAGACAAATGCACAGAGAAGGAAATAGCTGCTTTTAAAATGCAGCACTGATACTCCCTACCTAACATAATAAATTGAAAAACACCAACGCATCCAATAGGTATTTATGAAAGGCAGCATATAACTGCTCTGTAATACTGTGAGTAAAACATCGTGGGAGGTCTGTGCAGCTTATTCTAGAGGCGATTCTGCATGCACAGAAGTGCAGAGGTGCAGACACCTTTGGTCAGGTGTTGGGCGTGAACCAACAAACCTCTTTGCTGGTTATGGAGCAAGGATGAATGATGGCAAAGGTCCCTGTGCCACCACCCGCCCCTGCACCCATGTGCACCCAACTCTTCATGCTCAGCACCACACACACGTGAGGCCAACAGGTACCTTATGTTTTACTGTCCTTTAGTATTCCCTTTAACTTCATTTAAAAAAGGAGCTTTTTGTTCTCAAAAACTGTTTGAAAAATCCTACTTTTCAAGGCAAGCAGCCTGAGACATTTCATGGGGCCTGAGTGTTCAGCATTATTAATGTTCTATAAGTTTTTTCATCGTGTCATTACTAAATAAAACATCAGCTGAACCCTTCTAAAGCTCTGCAGATACGCGAGGCAGTTGTTATAACTATATTTATACAGGACATTTCTACCTTGCTGCTATAAACTATTCTGACCATAGCAGATTCTGATTCAGCACTTTCAGGTGTAAAACTCCTGCAAAAAGGAGAAAGTATTTTTTATTATCTTCCTGTGGAAACAGAAAGTAATCCTTAATTAATTCCGGTGCAAATACATTAGTTTGGTAAGAGCACACATCTATACAGGAGGAATAGCTGTGCAGTGGTACCAGCCAATGTAATGAAAAGAAGAGTCAAACCCCTCTTTCCTATATGGAATATAATTTGTAATAGGAATCCCCTGTGGTTAAACCAAAATTACTGCAACAGTTGCAAACAGCTACTATATGCTATATACAAGTATTTATACATTAATATGTTTATTTTAAATATAAAATAGTATGCATCTATATTCAATAAATTATATAAAATGCATTGTATTTTATACTATTTATATTTTATGTAATATAAAAGTATTTATATTTTTTATACATATAAATTTTCTCTCTCTCTTTTTCTCCCTCCCTAACTGCATATGCTCGAAGAAATGAAGATGAGGGTTCTGTGCTGAATAATGCACAGCTCCCTCCTCTCCAGCGGAGCTTTGGCTGGAGGAGAAGGGCATACAGGGACTTAATGTACAGAGGTGGTGGTTGGACATGGGGTGAAGCTCCAGTCCTACCCATGCCTTCTGTGCAACGACATCTGGGAAGGATTTCCTTCCCTTCTGCTTTTCTAGGGTTTGAGCAACCTGGTCTAAGGGAAGGTGTCCCTGCCAATGGCAGTAAGAGTTGGAATTAAGTGACCTTTAAGGTCCCCTCCAACCCAAAACATCCTAGATTCTAAGAAACCTTGAACTCTGAATTATTTTCCCTGAGTTTAGTTCAAAACCGTTTTTGAACTAAGGCAGCTTTGCCTTGAGCAGCAATCTCACAAAGAGATGTCCACTGACCTTGGGCTCGCATCCCAAGTATGTGAATTTCAGCTCTGAAACACAGGAGATGTTTTTTCCTACGTCAAAACAGACTGAGGGTCCAGCATCCTTGTCAGTGCCAGATGCTTCCAAATAAGTTAGATACAATTTTGCTGCTAGCAAGATTAATTCACGTCCTAATCAACTCAGCTGAAACCATGACACCGGTGAGCCCGACCAGATTTTGACCCTTACTGTACAATTTCCAGCACGAGAAATAAGAAAGATTTTTTTCTGACCAAAACAGATGATGCCCCGGAGCAAAAGTGATTTGAGAGAAGATTGGCATGCAGTGGTAATTTCATTTAAGCTGGTGTAACCAATTTGGGGTTTTGATCTTTGAGAATAACGTTACAGCATAACATTTTCAGGAGTGCCCAAGCAACTTTTGCCCTTTGGCTCTGCTGGCTTTCAGCAGGTTAATACACTGAATCACCCAGGGATGTTTGAAAACTCTGCCAATACCCTCGAACCTATAGATATAAACCAGGAGAGGCAATCTGGCTTTGCCCTGTGAGCTCCATGGGACTTGTTCTGGGGGAGCAGAAACTGCTTTTTTTTTCAGCCACATCCCACAGCAATTTTTCCAGTCAGCAGAGCAGCAGTTGCTACACCTCTATAGCTTCATCCCAATGCATCAGGAAAAACATGGGAAATAGGAGTCTGCTGGAGGACGATGGATAAATCCCCAGCTTGCAATTATCTGGCCAGCAAAAGCAAACACACTCCCCTTTCCTTAATGTTCACAGGAACTTCCCCTGGGGCAGCCTGATTTTGTGTTTTCTCCTGGCATGAAGAGCTTTCACCAGGCACATTTAAAGGAATAATTTGTCTTACTGCGAGGGTTAAAAAAAAAAAAAAAAAATCAGAAAAGAAAGGCAACTAGTTTTGAACACAGTTTTTAAATACTGGTATTTCATTATTTATTTTTCACTCTGAACAGTGTATCAGGATGATCAATCCCTAGAACCATTAATTAAATACTGTTGGTGAAATACAACATTTCAGATTTCTCTTCCCTCTCATTGTGTAGCCACATCACTTTGAATCTTTATTTCCTTGTAATTACAGGCCCTTTTCATTAAGTTCCTAGGGAATGCCGAAATGAAATACCCAGAAAAACATCAAAGTGTTGGATGAGAGTTGCATAGCATGCCAAAAAACCTGGACCCGGTTTACCCAAGAATCTGGACTGGAGCTGCCCGGAATGCAGGAAAACCCAGACCGGATCTCACTGAAAGTCCAGAATAGAGTTGCCTTGGTCGGAGGGAAAACCTGGAGGGGATTCCCCCTAAAAACTGAAATGGAGCTGCCCATTTGGAGAGAAAAACCCAGATCGAATTTCACCTGAAAAACTGGAATGGAGTTGCCTATCAGGAGGGAAAACCCTGAGGAAATTTCTGGGAAAAAACAGAGAGCAGCTGCCAAGTTGGGGGGAAAACCCGGACTGGATTTCTGGCAAAAACTGGAATGGATTCTCCCGGTTGGAGGGAAAACCCGGACTGGATTTTGCCAGAAAACTGGAATGGATTCTCCCGGTTGGAGGGAAAACCCGGACTGGATTTCTGGCAAAAACTGGAATGGATTCTCCCGGTTGGAGGGAAAACCCGGACTGGATTTTGCCAGAAAACTGGAATGGATTCTCCCGGTTGGAGGGAAAACCCGGACTGGATTTCTGGCAAAAACTGGAATGGATTCTCCCGGTTGGAGGGAAAACCCGGACTGGATTTCTGGCAAAAACTGGAATGGATTCTCCCGGTTGGAGGGAAAACCCGGACTGGATTTCTGGCAAAAACTGGAATGGATTCTCCCGGTTGGAGGGAAAACCCGGACTGGATTTCTGGCAAAAACTGGAATGGATTCTCCCGGTTGGAGGGAAAACCCGGACTGGATTTCGCCAGAAAACTGGAATGGATTCTCCCGGTTGGAGGGAAAACCCGGACTGGATTTCGCCAGAAAACTGGAATGGATTCTCCCGGTTGGAGGGAAAACCCGGACTGGATTTCTGGCAAAAACTGGAATGGATTCTCCCGGTTGGAGGGAAAACCCGGACTGGATTTTGCCAGAAAACTGGAATGGATTCTCCCGGTTGGAGGGAAAACCCGGACTGGATTTCTGGCAAAAACTGGAATGGATTCTCCCGGTTGGAAGGAAAACCCGGACTGGATTTCTGGCAAAAACTGGAATGGATTCTCCTGGTTGGAGGGAAAACCCGGACTGGATTTCGCCAGAAAACTGGAATGGATTCTCCCGGTTGGAGGGAAAACCCAGACTGGATTTCGCCAGAAAACTGGAATGGATTCTCCCGGTTGGAGGGAAAACCCGGACTGGATTTCTGGAAAAAACTGGAATGGAGTCTCCCGGTTGGAGGGAAAACCCGGACTGGATTTCGCCGGAAAACTGGAATGGATTCTCCCGGTTGGATGGAAAACCCAGACTGGATTTCTCTGGAAAACTGGAATGGAGTCACCCAGTTGGTGGGAAAACAGCATCTCTCCTTGGCTGGAAAGTATATTCCTATGGTGGGCAGTTCTCCAAGGCCAGGCTGTTCTAGCTGCAATTAGGGCCCTCTTGCTCTACATCTCCCACTTAATCACAGCCTCCTCCAGGTACGCACATGGTCCAGCATGGGCACCACCCCTATGTGCTGTGCATGGATCTCTGAATCTCCATAGTTTCCCACAGGCTCTGGGATGCATCTCTGCATGCCTGTGGATCCTCAGGGGCTTCAGGAGCACAGCTGCTTCA